>NW_027362771.1:255789311-256471811 GCF_046119375.1 Phyllobates terribilis
GCTGTTGTCCTTGGTGGGATTTGAAACCAGGACCCCCAGTCCTGCAAAGCAACAGTACTAATCACTGAGCCACCGTGCTACTAAACAATTTTTGCTAAATGATTTTTCATATATTTATTGGTTCCACAATGGACATGGGATACTCTGATCACTTACATATGCAGTGTGTAATGCCTCCCTGTCAGTATTCTTTGGCAGAGCATATTGGCTTCTGTAAATGACCAACCTAGAGCCCCAGGCATGAAGCTGCCAACTCATCCACACCCTGAGACTGTGTTGCAGGGGTACCTAGGGGCTTATAGAGGAGTTCTTTCCTTTGCCATGTCAATCTCCTTGCAGGCTGTGATTATTGTAGACTGCATCAACCAAGAGGTTAAACATATTGAATCTGAGCTCCTTGGTGCTGTTCGGATGGTTACATGACCATTATAGGCTTTTTCAGCAATCAACAGCAGTCAACATAGGCTCTCTGACCTGCATCATTCTATCATAGCCAGTATTACTTTTTTCATAAATTTGTACCCATAGACCACCTACCCTGCCCCCTGATTGGTCCGCTGATGGCCTTAGTAATTTCCTGGTCATTTCTAGCACTCACACCTTTCTCCAAAACATTGACTGGTTGGCACACATGCCGCCAGCACCAGAGGAGGCACTGTCCCATGGTTGTTTTGCCCAATCTCGTAGAATGAGATGAGCCTGGCAGGGTGTACTGTTCAGCACAAAAAGGTAAATCTGACTTTTGCCAGCCCAGTCTAGACCAAAGTCACACTTCTTTGGATGCATCTGATGTATGATCCAAGAGCTTATCTGATGTATAAAAAGAATTGACACTCAAAAATACAATGTGAAACCTCTCTTAGTTTTTATTGCTTGGTTTACAATTTAAACACAGTCATCTGAGGGTATTCTGTATGTAACCGTGCCCGTTAGAAATAACATTTCACAAGTGAAATTAGTAACACTCCAAGGAAGTGTGTTATCAATATTGCATAAATTGATTACTGTCTCAAAGGTTACAAAATCTTCTCCCATGTTAAGTAGTTAATTAAAGTTAATCATTTCTTCAGAACATTTCAAACACCTACAAGCATACATGAAGACCTGCCTGAGACGCAGCATGTTACAGTAACTGGAATTACTTCATAACGGAGTCCCACAGAGCCTTTCGTTAACTTTAGAAAAGATTTGCGTTTCATTGCAATGCACCATAAGGTAAGGAACAATGTAGAAAACATGAATAATAAATACAGATAGAATTTAATGAATCCATATGTATTTGCATAGACTGTTATCAGGATATATACATATCAATTATTATTACTAATTATTAGAAAGCATGATAATCTACATATGTAGCACATTATTATCATGGGATTGTGGTTTCATTTTCCCATTAGATTGCTTCAAGAATTGCATTAAACATTTTCTTTACAGTACCAGCTTTTACAGAGAATCTTATGCTGACAGTGGAGTTGGGCCACCAATCTAGTATTCATGATTTATCTTAGGATAGGAGAGGGCAACAATTTTTAAGAACTAAATGTGTTATGAAAAATTATGCATTTTTCAAATGTGCTATGCATTTCAATTTCTTACCATTTCCCAGGTCTTTGATTGGTGTCATTGAATTCAGACACTTTTGTTTCTACGTACGGGCGGAAACCAGTGTAAACCATTTTTTCACTGTTAAAAATATACTACAGTCATGGCCAAAAGTTTTGAGACTGACATAAATTTCATTTTTCACAACGTTTGCAACTTCAGTGTTTTTAGATTGTGTAGTCAGATGTTTCTATAGTTACTGGAGTACTATTTTTCAAGTTTTTAAACTTTTGTTGACAAATACATCAAGTTTATGCAAAGCCTCAGCATTAACAGTGTTGACCCTTATTTTTCAAGACTTCTACAATTCGCCCTAGCATGTTAGATATCAGCTTCCTAGTCAATTCATGATTGATGATAACCCATTGTTGTCTTATCAATTCTTGGAGTTTATCACTATTTCTGTGTTTTTATTTGTCCACCAACTTTTCAAGGACTGAGGTTCTCAATGGGATTGAGATCTGGGGAGTTCCTGGCCATGAATTCAAAAATTAAATGTTTTGTTCACTGAGCCACTTAGTTATCATGACTTAGTGCACAATCACACTGGAAAAAGAATTGTTTATCACCAAATTGCTCCTGGATGGTTGGGAGTAGTTGCACTTAAAGGACGTTCCCAATCTTTATTCATTTCAGTGTTCTTAGGCAAAATTGTGAGTGAGCCCAGTCCCTTGGCTGAAAAGCCCCCCACACATGAATGGTCTCAGGATGTTTTAATGTTGACATGACACAGGAATTATGGTGATGCTCTCTTTTTCTTCTCATGACAATCATTCTTCCAAATGACACAAACAGGCTGAAGTGGGGTTTATCAGAGAAAATAACTCTACCCCAGTCCTCTGCAGTCCAATCCCTGTACTTCCTGCAAAGTATTTTCTCTGATGAAGCCCCCTTCAGATTGTTTGGGACATTTGTAAGAATGATTGTGCGGTTAAAAAAAGGTGAACGCTACCATGAGTAAAGCATTGTGAAACCATGCATGTGTGGGGTTGCTTTTCAGCCAAGGACTGGGCTCACTCACAATTTTGCTTACTAACACTGCAATGAATAAAGTTGGGAACTAAACGTTCTATAAGAAAAACTTCTCTCAACAATTCAGGAGCAATTTGGTGATGAACAATGATTTTTCCAGTAAGACGGAGACCATGCCACAAGGCAAAAGTGATAACCAAGTGGCTGGGTGAAAAAAAATTACATTTTGGGTCCATGGACGGTAAACTCCACATATCTCAATCCCATTGAGAACCGGTGGTCTGTCCTCAAAAATGGGTGGACAAACAAACACAGGTATTGTGATAAACTACAACCACTAAATAGGTAACAATGGGTTGCCATAAGTAAGGATTTGGCTCTGAGGCCACGGCCCCACTATCAGTATTTGGTCAGTATTCGGTCAGTATTCTTTCTTAGGAATGGCAGCCAAAACCAGGTGAGGAACAATCAGAGAAAAGGTATAATGGAAACAAGTCACCAATTCTGCATTTATCACCCACTCCTGGTTTTGGCTCCCACTCCTGAGAAAAAACAGTGACCAATTACTGATAGTGGGGCCGTGGCCTAAAGCAGATATCCAGTGTGCCAGGGTGATTTGCAGAAATCTTTAAAAATAAAGGTTAGCACTGTGAATATTGAGTCTTTACATAAACTTAATGTATTTGTCAATAAAAGTATAAAAACTTATGATATGCTGATAATTGTACTTCAGTAACCAAAGAAACATCTGATTAATAGATTTAAAAACAATGAAGCAGCAAACTCTGTGAAAACCAAATTTTGTGTCAGTCTCCAAACTTTTGGTCACATCTGTTCTGTGTATCCAGTCTAGACCATCCTTGATGATATAAATATATCAGAAGCACACATCTCTTTGCTGTCCTGTATGTTCCATATGTTCACATTTAAAAAGGATCTGCCACCAGGTCAAGTTTTTGCTCTTATTTTATTAAAGCTACTCCCCTAAACATTCTGTTTTGTTTTGGGTTGTTGTTTTTTAAATCTGCCATACAGTTCGTGAGATATGGGTCTTTTCATTTAGTTTTCATGGTCTTTACCAAGGGGGCGTAGCTCACAGGATTCTCTAGGGGCTGCTCGTTATAATCACCCTGTGATAAATAACCCCTTGGTGAAGATCACAAAAACTAGTGTTAAATAAAACGACCCAAATCTCTGGAACCATATGGTGGATTTTTTAAAATAAAAAAGACAGATTACTCAGTGGAGCAGCGGAAAATAAAATAACAGTAGAATCAGGCTACTTTTGACCTGGTGACAGGTTTTCTTTAATCATAAATATGCGACTCTGTAAAGAATGAAATGAAATAATACATTGAATATGTAGAAATATATTATAAAAATATATTGCAATAATTATATTCTACCAGTCGTAAATGTACCACCATACACCATGTATTTCAGTCCAAAACTGTGTTACCAAGCTAAAATCACTCAACCTGACGATTTGTTGCAGACATTAATGAAACTGTTATTATCTAAACGAGCAGTGGTGTAACTAGAGTCTGATGGGCCTTAGTGCAAAATTTGCACCTGGCCGTCCGTCCCTTCATGTTGGTCAGATGTATGGGCCCTTGTAGCGTTCTAAATCCTATAAAGACATACGTGTTCCCCCACCACCGCCCCATTATGTAGCAATGTGCCCCATCCTGGGCCTCTTCCAGGTATATTTGTCCCCTATTCTGTGCCCTTCCTGGCATATACTGTATGTTCCTCATCCTAGGGCCATCACGGTATATATGTCCCTTATCCTGGTATACACAGTGGCATGAAAAAGTTTGGGCACCCCTGCTCAAAATTACTGTTATTGTGAACAGTTAAGCAAGTTGAAGATGAAATGATCTCTAAAAGGCCTAAAGTTAAAGATGACACATTTCCTTTGTATTTTAGGCAAAATATATATACATATATATATAAAAATATATATATATATATGGAAAAAATAGTAGAGACAGCACTCCAAAAATAGATGATTTATTAGCTCAACAAGAGCTGTGGCAACGTTTCGGCTAGATATACATTTCACGGGTAGAGGGAAGAATGGATTCAATGAAATTTCAACAAATTCTTGATGCAAACATAGCAAAAATCTGTGACTAGACCTCAAAATAGCAGTGCATGCAAGACGACCCAGGAATCTCACAGAACTGGAAGAATTTTCCAAGGAAGAATAGATGAAAATCCCTCAAACAAGAATTGAAAGACTCTTGTCTGGCTACAAAAAGCAATTACCAGCTGTGATACTTTCAAAAGGGGGTGCTACTAGGTACTAACCATCCAGGATGCCCAAACTTTTGCATCGGCCCATTTTCCTTTTTGTAATTTTTAAAATATAAAAGATGAAAAAAAAAATTAATATATATATACTGTATGTATTTTGCCTAAAATACAAAGGAAATGTGTCATCTTTAACTTTATGCCTTTTAGAGATCATTTCATCTTCAACTTGCTTAACGTTCACAATAACAGTAATTTTGACCAGGGGTGCCCAAACTTTTACATGCCACTGTATGTCCACCATCCTGGTATATATGTCCCCCATCCTATGCCCCTTAATAGTAAAATGTCCCCAGCCTGGTGTATATGACCACCATCCTGGTGTATATGACCACCATCCTGGTATATATGTTCCCCATCCTGGTATATATGTCCCCATCCTGGTATACTGTATATGTCCCCCTTCCTGGTATATATGTTTCCCATCCTGGTATATATTTCCCCCATCCTGGTATATACTGTATGTCCCCCATCCTGGTATATATGTTTCCCACTCCTGGTATACTGTATATGTCCCCCTTCCTGGTATACATGTTTCCCATCCTGGTATATATGTCCCCCATCCTAGTATATATATTTTCCCCATTCTGGTATATACTGTATGTCCCCTATCCTGGTATATATGCCCCCATTCTGCCGCTGTTCTTTAACCCATAAAAATAAACGATGCTACTCACCTTCCTCCTTTCTCACGAAGTGCGGCCTCCTCTTCCGTCGGCTACGCAGAAAACGGCAACCGACTTCAGTGTGCAAGTGATGGGTGCTGCATGACGTCACTGCCATGCACAGCCAGTGACTTGCATGCCGACTTCAGCTGCCGGCCTCTGATTGACTGGCGGTGTGTTGCCACGCAGGGACCCGAAAGGTCTCAGCTCCGCAATGCATTTCAGTTGAATGGGCGTCTTCGGACGCACATCCAGCTGAAATATGTGCTGGTATCAGCGGGCCCACCTCCAGCACGGGCCCAGTAACGGTCACAGAGGGTTATGCCCCGGTAAACGAGGTTTGCAGAATTTGCTGCAGAACCAATCATGTAAAGAACTGATTTCAAATTACAGAAATTTATGGAAAAAAAATCTGCCTTATACAGACAGCATATTTTGACCTAACACAAGATACTTTACAGGGGTTTTCAACTTTCAGCAAAGGCTAGCTCTCTACTGCAGCTTCAGTATCTGTATTTTGTCAGCAATCATGACTTTGCATCGGCAGCGTGCATCACCGCTAGAGTCAATCACTGAGCTCAATGACTCTGCCAATGTGGACAGCATGAGCCGTTGAGCCGTTGAGTTCAGTAATTGACAGCAGCAGTGATGCGCAATGTCGACATGACGTCACCTCTGCAGCCAAAACATAGAGAGTGGAGAAGAGGCAGTGAGCTGGCACTGAAGTGGGGGAGGGTGAGTACCACCTGGTTTTGTAGTATTAAATGCCTGCAAGCTTTGAAGGCCACTTTGATGACACTGTAAAACTCCTTTAGCCATAACATGATGCGGAAAACTAACTTGTCAATTAAGCACAAGCTATTGAACATGTCAAGTTAGGTGCCAAATTCCATTTTTCTGCCTCAAGATATCTTACCATATTGTAATATGTTTGTCAAGTAAAGAAATGCTACATCTGTATGAACATAACCTTAGTCCTAATAAGAAGGTTTAAATAGTCATTTAGACAACTTGATTGCATTTCACAGGTAACATACTAAATTGGCAATCTGAAATCCATCTCTTGCAGCAGATATGGACTACAGGAACAGTGTACAGGTCTTTGTCTCTGTTCTTCTGCTCTGTTGTCCGTCAAACTATATACAGGCATAACCAAGAGGTGGGCTTTTAGCTTAGGGCAGGCAAGTCATTGGACAATGGCAGAATCAATGCATGGAGAGAAGTGAAAGAAAAGATGTTCCAGCAGCTATAGTGCTGGCAGAAAGAAAAGATGTTCCAGCAGCTATAGTGCTGGCAGAATGCTGATTGTGAACACAAAAAAGTTTATGCCAGGTTACGCAACTGGAGAATTTAGACAGTTATTGAACATAATAGAGTTGAGTGAGCAGCAAAAGCTGTTAGTTAACCTGTTGTGGGGGACGAGTTCATTAAAATAAGTTTTCTACAGGTTTTGTATAAAAGAACAGGTATGCTTTATTTTATATGGTATAATTCTACTAATATGCCTATTTTTATATTTGACAGATAATATCAAATCCTAGCTAAGAGCTTCTTAATCATCTAAAATTTATTAAAATAAAAAAATAAAACAAGGGAATAAACAATGACAGCTTCCATGGAAAATAAGTATTTGGTGCAAAGGAAAATTTATTCAGAGGATTCCTTTACTGCTGATCATGAAATAGTAGAAAGACACCACACCACAACTTTGGATCTTCTGAAAAGGACTTGTAGGTAAGTGGAGTATATAATACCATATATTAAAATATTTTTTTTGACAAATTAATAGACTGTAGACTGGACTGTGAACACAAATATGGCAAGCCTAAATTAAGAGCTATTGTTTCTCATGTATGGGTATACTCTGCATGCGATCACAAATATTTTTTACTTGTGCTTGAAAAGCACTGCAAGTTTATTTTGTGGAGGGATTGTGTTGAGCAGATGGTGCTGTGTTAATCGATAATGTTTGCTATTGCTGTCCTGTATGACCTCATTAGTTTGTGTGGGTTCTCTTCCTTTAATCCTTCATGTTGTGATGATGAAAATAATGTAATGTCCCAAATAGCACAGTTCATTCTACTATAATGTCTAAGTGTTGAATGATTCTGCCAAAACTGATATCTCTGACAACCTGTATCGGGAAACTTTTCACAACAGTCATCAAATTGTATGAAATACTGTAGCTACCACCATACAACACTCAGTCACTCTAGAGGGCTATAAAGTAGCAAAATGGTGTGTAGAGAGAACATGTCCTACAACCCCTGGCAAAAATTATGGAATCACCGGGCTCGGAGTATGTTCATTCAATTGTTTAATGTTGTTGAAAAAAAGCAGATCACAGACAAGGCACAAAACTAAAGTCATTTCAAATGGCAACTTTAGGGCTTTAAGAAACACTAAAAGAAATCAAGATAAAAAATGTGGTACTCAGTAAGGGTAATTTTTTTCAGACCAAGCAGAGGGAAAAAAATATGAAATCACTCAATTCTGAGGAAAAAACTATGGAATCACACTGTAAATTTTCATTTCCAAAACCAACACCTGCATCAAATTAGATCTGCTCGTTAGTCTGCATCTAAAAAGGAATGATCACACCTTGGAGAGCTGTTGCACCAAGTGGACTGACATGAATCATGGCTCCAACACGAGAGATGTCAATTGAAACAAAGGAGAGGATTATCAAACTCTTAAAAGAAGGTAAATCATCACGCAATGTTGCAAAAGATGTTGGTTGCTAACAGTCAGCTGTGTCTAAAATCTGGACCAAATACAAACAAAATGGGAAGGTTGTTAAAGGCAAACATACTGGTAGACCAAGGAAGACATCAAAGCGTCAAGACCGGAAACTTAAAGCATTATGTCTCCAAAACAGGAAATGCACAACAAAACAAATGAGGAACGAATGGGAGGAAACTAGAGTCATTGTCTGTGACCGAACTGTAAGAAACCGCCTAAAGGAAATGGGATTTACATACAGAAAAGCTAAACATAAGCCATCATTAACACCTAGACAGAAAAAACAAGGTTACAACGGCAAAGGAAAAGCAATCGTAGACTGTGGATGACTGGATGAAAGTCATATTCAGTGATGAATCGCGAATCTGCATTGGGCAAGGTGATGATGCTGGAACTTTTGTTTGGTGCCATTCCAATGAGATTTATAAAGATGACTGCATGAAGAAAACATGCAAATTTCCACAGTCATTGATGATATGAGCCTTCATGTCAGGTAAAGGCACTGGGGAGATGGCTGTCACTACATCTTCAATAAATGCCCAAGTTTACATTGATATTTTGGACAGTTTTCTTATCCCATCAATTGAAAGCATGTTTGGGGATGATGACATCATTTTTCAAGATGATAATGCATCCTGCCATAGAGCAAAAACTGTGAAAACATTTCTTGAAAGAAGACACATAAGGTCAATGTCATGGCCTGCAAATAGTCCGGATCTCAATCCAATTGAAACTATTTGGTAGAAGTTGAAGAAAATGGTCCATGACAAGGCTCCAACCTGCAAAGCTGATCTGGCAACAGCAATCAGAGAAAGTTGGAGCCAGATTGATGAAGAGTACTGTTTGTCACTCATTAAGTCCATGCCTCAGAGACTGCAAGCTGTTATTAAAGCCAGAGGTGGTGCAACAAAATATTAGTGATGTATTAGAGTGTTCTTTTGCTTGTTTGTTTTCCATGATTCCATAATTTTTTCCTCAAAATTGAGTGATTCCATAATTTTTTCCCTTTGCTTGGTCTAAAAAAAATTACCCTTACTGAGTACCACATTTTTTTTCTTGATTTCTTTTAGTGTTTCTTAAAGCCCTAAAGTTGCCATTTGAAATGACTTTAGTTTTGTGCCATGTCTGTGATCTGCTTTTTTTCAACAACATTAAACAACTGAATGAACATCCTCCGAGCCCGGTGATTCCATAATTTTTGCCAGGGGTTAAATTACAACCATCTTTTTTGTGTTAATTGTGATAAAACTCTTTATGAAAGAACTGGAAAAATGCAACACCTTAATAGATCTGTCTTCCTAACAGATTTCCTTTATCACATCAACAGTTTGTTGGAAACTTAGAATATTGTTTTCAGAAAAAATAAAGACTAACCAGACTCATTTCTACATTAAAGGGGTATTACCATCTCCAAGATCATATCCCAATATGTAGTAGGGGTAATAATAATAATATTAGCAAATACCTTCAATTAGAAATGTAATATAGTTTTTCTGATTCGCTATGTCTCTTTCCTCATGTGCAGGCATTGCAGGACCTTAGGTATCCATGGTTGCGAGCACTGATATAGTGACAGTTAGTTTGATAGTTGTTAGTGTCGTAACCATGGATACCTAAGGTCCTGCAATGCCTGCACATGAGGAAAGAGATATAGCAAAAAGAAAAATATACTACTTTTCTAATTGGAGGTATTTGCTAATATTCTTATTATTACACCTACTACATATTGAGATAGGATCTTGGAAATGGGAATACTCCTTTAATTTTAAGATGAAGGCATATTTATATAGAATGGAAAAAAGAAATCAGTGTTTTCTGCAACCTCAGATAGTTTGTGGTATAAAATGAAGGGTTGCTATAGGTAAAAACCTACAAAGACTTTTGGAATCTATAGATAACGGTAAAGACCTACCCATTAAGGGTGTCATTGATAGATAACGGTAAAGACCTACTCATTATGGGTGTCATTGGTAGATAACGGTAAAGACCTATTCATTATGGGTGTCATTGACAGATAACGGTAAAGACATAGTCATTATGGGTGTAAATAACTTGGAGTATGAACGCATTAACCTTTGGAATTCTTCACTCTGCAAACATGTGAAGCTAAGTCTGGAAATTTCCAGAGATAAGTAATTCACCATGTGTAGAGATGTTGACTAATGTCATATTGTTATGTGCTTGAAAATCTATTTCTGGGCTGACTTGTAGAAAAGAAACAAATTATACTTTCTATTCCTAATTTATGGTTAAATCTAACTGTAATGTTTAGCATCTATGCTGTCTAGACTAGACTCTGTTCCGTGGTAAAGGCTGATTCGATGAATGGCATGAGTAATTTAATGCGTCATATGTTACCTCTATACAGATAAATGATAAAGCGTTGCTTATTTGCATTTGCAAAGGAAAAAAAAAATATCTGGACAGGCAAGGTAATTGGTTTGAATAATAGCTGTAGGAGTCCTGACATATGATATGACAACTCAACTGCTTTCAACATATGACTTCAAAAGAAAGTTACACCTAATCAAAAATCTGCACCATCTGTTACGGCGGTGAGGGTGCGGTGGGGTTTTCCAACGGTAATTACTGGTTCTCCTTAATGAGACCATGAAATATGGAGTCTTACAGGCAATGCTCCATGGGAGAAAACTATGAAAATTAGCTGTCTTGCAAGTCCAAGTAAGGAGAGGTAACCACCTTACAAGTCAATGTCCGACCCCTTAATAAGCCTTGAAAATGACTAGGGATAAACGCTAGCCAGAAACTCATCTACAGACAGCTGTTTTTGGGTGCTTTCCCCTCATCAGTTTAAAAAAGAGTTTAGATGGCTGAGTTCAATACCCTTCAGGCAAATGTTTCTTAAAGAAAACAACTGAGTACAAAGTCAATGTCCAAGCGAGTAACCAACACTTCCACCTTGTTGCTTCCAGGGGCATCACACTCAGCCAGCCAGATTCTGTTCAACACTGATGAGGGACAGGTACCTTGAAACAGCTGTCTGCAGATGAGTTTCTGCTTTGACTTTTAAATGTACCCTTATTTGTGGAATTTATGTCACCATCCATATTTACATACTTCTATTAAAGGAGTATTTCTATTTTGCAATTTATCTCTAGGATATTCCATCAGTTTAGGATTATTGCTGGTCCAACTTCTGGGGGCCCAATCAAACTTGAGAAGTAAGGTACATCCTTCATTGTATTTCCTGCACAGTGGCATGTAGCATGACCAAAACCGCCTCTGTGCATGGAAAACCCAGAAATTTAAATCTACACATTAGTCCCATAATTTTCAGAGTAGGTGAGGGCCACAAACTATCATACTAGCAGTATCCTAGTGATATCTCAACATTTTATAACATAGGAATAGCCCTTTAATGCTTTGTTTCATTCCAAAACAGAATGGTAAAATCATGTGGTATAATTGAATATGAATGAAGTTAGATGTTGGATGCTGGGGGTCCAGTTGATACAAATGCTCCTCGTTTTGGTATTATGAACAATATAAAAAATTGATGTGCACTTGTTGCAGGCATTTACCTCTTTTATATAAGAACTCTTAAAGAGAACCTCGATTCATGATGCTCAAACCACAGGTAGCATAAATCAAATAAATCAAAGCCTGGCTGCACAATTGCAGGTGGGTATTAATGCCAGAGCATTTCAGAGAAAATATACTTTGAAGAGCCAACTTTTCCCTTCACTGCTCCAGGTGCGTGACAAGTCTCTCCTATGTGTGTACATAGTGACCTGCCAATCACTTGGAGCGATGCAGCACCGGACTAGTCTTATCACTGTATAAGACTATATTTCTCTGAAAAGTTGAGAAAAATATACCAGGCTGCATTCATGCGGTCCATAGTTTGGGGAACATGAATCAGGACGGTACTATCCTATCTCTAGTATTAAAACTAGAATCCTAGAGATAGAATAGGACCATGCCAATTGGGTACACCTAATCACTGTGGGATGGCTTTTGCATTTTTTTTAATCAAAATAATGTTAACTAAGTATCCTATGTTATTTACATGTACTATTACTATTCACTTATTTACTTATTACAAGGTATATGCTCATTTTATTTTTTTCTTGGGTTTTGTCTGTGAAATGGTCACTGCTTGAATGAGCTCCTACACATTGCACAAATATCAAATTATGATCAAGCTCATTTCTTTGGTTTTGCTGTATTTTTTTGTACTTTGTACAAAAAGGGGCATGGCTCCCTATTTTTGAACTAGGCATTTCATCTACAGTTGAAACCAGAAGTTTACATACAATATATAAAAAGACACATATGCATGTTTTTCTCAATATCTCACATGAAATCAGAATAAACCTTTCCCGTTTTAGGTCAATTAGGATTACCATAATTTTTAATATTTGCCAAACGCCAGAATAATGAGAGAGAGAGAATGTTTAAAGACATTTTTATAACTTACTGCAAAGTCAAAAGTTTACATACATTTCATTAGTATTTGGTACCATTGCTCTTAAACTGAATGACTCGAGTCAAACGTTTGGGATATCCTTCCACAAGCTTCTCACAATAGTTGGTCAGAATTTGGGCCCATTCCTCTTGACAAAACAGGTGTATCTGATCCAGGTTCATAGGTCGCCTTGCTCGCACCTGCCTTTTCAGCTTTGCCCATAAATTTTCAATAGGATTGAGATCAGGGCTTTGTGATGGCCACTCCAAAACATTGACTTTGTTATCCTTAAGTCATATTGTTACCATTTTGACAGTATGCTTCTAGTCATTGTCCATTTGGAAGACCCATTTCCGCCCACCTATTAACTTCCTAGCTGATGTCTTGAGATGTTGCTTCAGTATTGCCACATAATCTTCTTTTCTCACGATGCCATCTATTTTATGAAGTGCACCAGTCCCTCCTGAAGCCGAACAACCCCACAACATGAGGCTGCCACCCCCATGTTTCACAGTTGGGATAGTGTTTTTAGACTTCCGAGCTTCTCCCTTTTACCTCCAAACGTAACAATGGTCATTATGCCCATAAAGTTCAATTTTAGCTTCATCAAACCACAGGACGTCTCCAAAAATTCAGGTCTTTGTTCCTGTGTGCATCTGCAAACATTAATCTGGCTTTTCTATGTTTCTTTTGGAATAATGGCTTCTTCCTGGCAGAGTGGCCTTTCAGCCCATGTTGTTACAGTACTCGTTTCACTGTGGATATTGACACAATCTTACCAGCTTCCGCCATCATCTTCACATGGTCTTTTGCTTTTGTCCTTTAGTTGATATGCACATGTCGGACCAAAGCATGTTCATCTCTGTGACACAGAACCCGTCTCCTTCCTGAGCGTTATGATGGCTGCACATTCCCATATTGTTTGTACTTGCGTATAATTGTTTGTACAGATGAACCTAGGCACCTTCAGGTATCTTGAAATTGTACCCAAGGATGAGCCAGACTTATGCAAGTCCAAAATTCTGTTCCTGATATCTTGGCTGATTTCTTAGACTTTCCCATGATGCTACACAAAGAAGCAGTGTGTTTCAGGCGTGCATTAAAATACATTCACATGTATGTCTCTAATTAACTCAGATGTTGCCAAAAAATCTATCAGAAGCTTCCAAACACATAACATCATCATATGGGAGGTCCAGAATTGTTTAAAGACATAGTAATCTCAGTGTATGTAAACTTTTGACTTTGCAGTAAGTAATTAAAAATGCTTTAAAACATTCTCTCTCTCATTATTCTGGCATTTGGCAAATATTAAAAATGATGGTAATCCTAACTGACCTAAAACGGGAAAGGTTTATTCTGATTTCATGTCAGCTATTGAGAAAAACATGCATATGTGTGTTATGCAAACTTCTGGTTTCAACTGTATATAGCTTCCCATGGGCAGATGCCGTAACAGTCGGTCCTGTATCCTGCTCTGCCCTTATCTAGATTGAGGTCGGCTGACACAAGGTAAGGTTTTAATACTAGAGATAGTATACGAACATCCCGATTGGGTATACCTTGTCACGGTAGGATGGTCTTTACGCTTTTTTAATAAAAATAGTGTTAACTAAGTACCCTATGTTATTTACATATAATATTACTATTTACTTATTATATGGTATATGCTCATTTTGGTTTATTATTGGGTTTTGTGTGTGAAATGGACACAGTGTAAATGTGCTCCTACACATTGCATGTATGCCAATTTATGCTCAGGCTCATTTCTTTGGTTTTGTTCTTAATTTATATCAAATTTAAATCAGTGAGGAATGAAAAGTGGTTGACTGGTCTAATGTCAGTACTTTTGGCTCTTGTGAGGATCAAAATTTGCCAGTACATAGACCATTCATGCATGTTGGCAATTTTTTTTTGTACAGAACTGTATGTTTTACGTCCTTTAATACCAAAAAAGGAATGTCTAAACAAGACACATTTTCCAAGCATTGATTGTAGCCGGATTTTGTTGTTTATGGCTTCTTTTTATCTTGGTGCCAATAGATACTTTTATTAGTACAATACTCCATTGTAGGCTGTCATAACAAAGTTGTGCAATACCTGAAGCTCTTCTTACACTGATTACACAAATAACTTATTCCAGTAGGAACCAGGACCTTACCAGCTACAAAGAATTTCCTATGTGCAGCTATATAGATGTATTTAATATATTTTGTAAGCAATTTAAGACCAAGTTAGGACAAATAGTATGTGCAGTTTTAGATATAATGTTTAGATTTTAAATAAAAATGTCCACGACATTATGTTCATGTGATGTAAAAGTTTGTAACAGTTTTTCTAGTTTTCTATTTGATGTTCTTTTTTTCATCTAATACAAACATAATTGCGCTGTTTTTAATTGCAGATGTTCTTCAAAGAAAGCCAAAAGTATTGCACTATCTTTTTTCCCTATTATTTCATGGCTTCCTAGCTATCGATTTAAGGAATGGATTCTCAGTGACATAATTTCTGGAGTCACTACAGGGCTTGTGGCTGTGCTGCAAGGTAAATTAACCAGTGAAAATATGAACATCCCTCAAATAAAGTGTCATTACAAGGACATGATTATAAACATATTTTATACGCTCATTAATGCCACTGAGCACTGCATAGCCATCATTGATTGTCATCAGTTTGGTTTCTGTTTTTGATTAATTTATACAAACCTATATACCGTAAATGGTCCTCACAAACCATATAGTAAAAAACTGTTCCATATAAAATCTCCTCAAAAGACTAGGTGGCATTCCCTATCTAAAATAAAAATGGTTCAATCTCCAGAGGGGACAATGCTTATTTACCATGAGAACTACTACAGTACTCTGTGGAATTGTCTACCTCCAGAGTTAGTCACAGCAGGAACCATTGATAGTTTAAAAAAAAAAATTCTTAGAAGAAAATAATATAAATACTTGTGTAAATGTATAAAATTCATGTTCTGAATGTTTATTCAGTCCAATTGACTGTCAGAATCAGGGGGTAAAATTTGCCCTTTTATGGCAGATTGGTTCATTATGGGTTTATGTTGTCTTCATCAAGATCGATAGGGGAGCGCAAATTTTTAAAGTGTTTACCTATACCCCTTCCCTTCATTCATATCCATCCCCATGACCTAATAGATTGCCTAAATGTTTTAGGGATTTTTCAAACACACTGTTTTTGAAGTATTTGTAAAAATATATGTGCCATTTAATCATTTTACATTTAATAAGTCGTCCAAATCATAGTAGAAGTGATCAAATGATTGCAGCTTCTGGAACAAAAAGTCAAACTCAAATCAATAAAATGTAACAGTAAAATGCTGAAAAAATAATTTCCATCTAAATATTTTACTCCCATAGGTTTGGGCTAGGAAAAAATAATCATCTATGTTATTTACCCTACGCAGGTCCAGTGCTGCTACCTTTGGTCTTTGTTAACAGGCTGCAGCAGCGACGTCATTTCTAAAGCGTATAAGACCTTTGGATCCAATATCTGGGCTCCAAGGCTCTTGACATCTATAACGGCATTACCAATTAGCCCAGTGATTGGCTATAGTCGTAATATGCATTGTTGTTGTGTGCTGTAGATGGGGCAGCAGTGAAGAGATATTCCTGTAGCTGCTGGAAATTTATTACTTTTCTTTAGCTCAGACTGATGGGGCTAAAAAAAATAAAAAATAAAAATGTTTGAACTGCATCATGTATGGCTTTGGATGAAGAAAAGCAAACAAATAAAAGGCAATTTCTGAATTGCTGTTTTTTTCCTTTGCCCTGGGAAAAAAATGAAAGTCAAACAATAAAATATATGTAACCCCAACAAATAAAACATGTTCTGTGAAAAACTAGAGCCTATACTTCTTTATCTACAAAAACTATCTAAATCAATAGTACATATGAAAATAAGAAACTTTGTAACTTATCTTATGAGACAAATCCTCTTCTTTCTTCTTCTGGACTGATAATTCATTCTCAAAACTCTCAATTCACAGGTAAAATCTGTCTTCAGTAAATACAGGCTTTCCCATTACTGAGATAGAAGATAATAATAATCTTTTTATATATATATGGCCAAGATATTCTGTGTTGCTTTACAATTCAAACAATTTCACAGACATTATCTGCACTGTCCCCATTGGGGCTCACAATCTACATTCCCTATCAGTATGTTTTTGGAGTGTGGGAGGAAACCCACACAAACATGGGGAGAACATACAAACTCCTTGCAGATGTTGTCCTTGGTGGGATTTGAGCCCAGGACCCCAGAGCTGCAAGGCAGCAGTGCTAACCACTGAGCCACCGTGCTGCCCATGGCAGAAGATGGCAGCTGGTGTCAAAACGTTCTATAGAGAACTTTAAGGCTGTGTGCCCACGATGCGTATTTCATGCATTTTGGTGCGGAAATTTCCACAGCGTATACGCATGATAAACGCATGGTAAGCCTTCTGTTATGGTCTCCTATGCAATTCCGCACTTTCAATGCCCATGCTGCGGATTTTTCCACAGCGTTCATGCTGCACTCAAAAATCCGCAGCATGTCCATTAATTTTGCGGAAGCGCAGCGCTTTCGCCGCCTTTGACTTGCATTAGAACGCGCTAATTCCGCAAGACTGCATCTGTACTTGCGTAATTGGCGCATTCTAATGTGCGGATGGTACCCGGGTGTAGAGTAGAGGAGAGTCTCATCCACACCCAGGTACCATAGAAACTGTAAAAAAAATAATAAAATAAAAAATAAAGATTATATTCACCTTCTGGCAGCCCGCGCTGCGGTCCTTCTCCTTTGCCGCACATCGCGTTGGACTGTAGGACCTGCGGTGACATCACAGTCATGTGACGGTAGGTCCTTCAGTACAGGGCATCGCGATATCCCGGCAGCCAGGAACGAGTGCAGCAGCACACCCCTGGCCATCGGAAGGTAAGTATACATTTATTTTTTTATTTTTTACCATTCTTTCGGTCACACTATATAAATCCATGCTGTTTGCATGGATTTATATAGTGTGACCTAGTTGTCAAGCACTTTTAAAGTGATGCTAAAATCGCTTTGAAAGCGCTTGTCAATCCGCATGCGGAAACGCATGTGAATAACGCTTCAAATCCGCTTGTTCCTGGCAGGAAAAACACATGTACAATCCGCATGTACAATCCGCATGCGTTTTTTCTGCCAGGGAGATGCAGAAATGCTGCAGAAATTTTCTGCTTCATTTCTGCATCGTGGGCACATAGCCTCACTCTTGATTCAGGAGCACCTGTAGCAGAAGGTCTTTGTCTCTGACTCCTCCCACCATGAAATTTTAAAAGCCCCAGCTGTCATCAGCTATCTGAATAATATGAAAATTTGTCTTCACTGAACACAGATTTTACTTATGAGAGTGAAAAATTAATTCAGGTGGAGAAAAAAACTAATTTCTCTGATAAGATATGTTGCCTACTTTCATGTGTACTATTGATTTATGAAATAAAAATTAAAACGGTGGTTACTCTTTAAAGGAGAATGCTACTTGTGACATAGAAGAAAGTAAACATTTATAATGTATATTTCAGGTCTGGCATATGCTCTACTTGCCAATGTGTCTCCTGGCTATGGATTATATACCTCTTTCTTCCCAGTTGTGGTGTATTTCTTTTTGGGGACTTCCAAACATATATCAGCTGGTAAGTTGTAGACGTCAAACCATTTTTATTCTAGTGGTTGATGACTGCTTTTTTAATACAGGTATTTTTGTAGGTCCCTTCCCTGTTGTAAGCCTGATGGTCGGCTCAGTGGTAGCTAGTCTTGTTCCTGGTGATGGTGACACGAGCAGTGGAAATTCTACTATTAGTAACGCTACTGCTGAAGACTTGATAAATGAAAAACGAATAATTGTGGCGGCATCACTGACATTTTTAGTTGGACTCATCCAGGTCTGTATATTCCACAGAAATGGACTATTTTACCATGCAATCTTAACCAATATTCTTGTACTATCAGGCCTGGACTGGCCCAAAGGGGAATAGGAGAATAGATGGGTGCAGGAATAAGCACCCACCTCCTATATATGAGCAGTAGTTGGCACAATACACTTGGTTCACTATGTACAGACAAATGCAGCATCTCATCATTCTTTTTAAAAAGAACCCAGTTTATTACAGTATAGAATCATAGGTAAATTTGTAACTGAGGATAAAGTAATATTTGCATGTAAATGAACAGTGAGCTTCCAGAATCAATGTTACTGGTGGGTCCTTGTCACCCCAGTCCGACACTATACTACTATGTTTGTAGAAGGACCATACAAAATGTAATTTCTGTTTAAACGTGTCACAATAAAATGCTATAGCTGTACAAGTTATCACCAATCCACAGGATAACGGTGATCATTAGGTGTCCAACCTCTGGAACCCGCACTGATTGGCAGAGGGGCACTTTTATCCCATTATAGAATGGAGCAGCATATCAATTACCCAATCTTCTCACCATTCATTCTCTATGAGGCTGCCAGAAAAACCCGGCTGCCTCATAGGGAATGAGCGGCTGAGCACGCGCTTTCTAACAGGACTAATAGTGCCTTGTTCTGTCGATCGATGCAGGTTCCAGCGCCCACCGATTAATAAGTTATTACCTGTGGATTGGTCATAACTTGTTTTCACCAGACAATCCCATTAATAAACAAATAATTACACTGACATCAATTGTGGATGAAAAGGTCAGAGTCCTTTGTTATGGTTTAAACCAAAATAAATGAATAATACCAACAACCCCGCAAATCAAACACATCCACCCATATTGACGCTGCGTGACTAAGCGCACAAATAAAGCTATCTATGAGGGAAGGTGGGGTTCTTCAAACTGTGGTCTTCTGAGGTAACCGGACAACTCCTCACATTAATGCAGGCTGTAAATAGATTTTAGTTCCCTTCCGCTGGCTGGACCTAAGAACCAATCAGAGTCCAGGACATCGATTTCTGGGACCATATGGGAGTGCTCGGGCCACACAGGCTCAGTTAACCCTTTTAAAATACTCAAGTATAATGTAGCTAATATACATATATTCTTCTTATAACCATTTGTCACAAAGATCCCATGTGGTCACAAATATTATGACTTATGGCCTTACATTCAGTTGGTCATAGACTATATACAACCCTCCAGCATCCAGAAAGTGAAGAACACTCGTCACATCATCACAAGTTGCTCACACGTTGCTTCTTCTATACGCTGACATTTCTTTCAACAGCACCTACAATATTTGCTTTCCTATTGAATGCCTCTTCCTTTTGTGCATTGATATTGGAGGGGTTCAGATAACTCAGGTCACTCACCTTCAGCCCACTCCTCGCCAGTACGTCCTCTTCTCTCTTTTCTAAAGCACCAACTGACCTCCAATGACAGTTAGGCTATGTGCCCACTATGCAGAAATGCTCCGGATTTTTCCTGAGCGTTTCTGCATCTCCCTGTCAGAAAAAATGCATGCGGATTGTACATGCGAATTGTACATGCGGATTTTACATGCGTTTTTCTGCCAGGGACAAGCATTTGTCACGCGTTTTTCACATGCGATTTCACATGCGGGTTGTCAAGCGCTTTCCAAGCGATTTTAGCATCATTTGGAAAAGTGCTTGACAACTTGGTCACACTAATCAAAAAGAACTAAATCGCACAAAAAATAAGAGTGCCCTTGTGTCTGCATAAACAGTAGCAACCTATAATATGACAGGTAAGCTGGTAATATAAAAAATCTAATTTTTATTATGATTGGTATATTAAAAACGATGAAGGATACATAAATATAATAAGGGAAAGGGAGCAACAAAGAAAAGGTCACCGGGATAGACAGCTATAATGCATGTAAGGATATCCACCAGAGATTAAATCACATAGTGCAAGAGTATAAAAGAGCTATACCGCAATTAATCGTATGAGTATAACATAAGGTGCAAAGTGCTAATGAATAAACTCATAGTGTAAGACGATTAATAAATTAGCAAAGTATATAAATATGATAAGACAAAGTGTGGAATAGGTAAAGGATAACAGAGCTGTACTGACCCGTGAGACCTGAATCCAACGCGCGTTTCGTCTGGGCTTTAACGAGGATGTGAGGAGAAGAGAGATGAAGGAATATTAATATGAGGTCCAGCCAATAGGGGAGGCAGGGATTAATTGATGCAAATATGTCATGTAGGTAAAGTGACATGGCGCCATGTGTAATAAGCCGGACATCGCTCCCCCATGCTGATAATCCACAATGGAAATTTCGGCAGCATGTGCACAGTAGTGTTGAGCCACCCCCGTAGTGTTCGAGTTCGGTTCGGTTCGTCGAACACCCGTGTGTTCGCCGAACTGTTCGTCGAACTGTTCGTCGAACACCTTCGAACACCGTTAAAACCAATGGCAGGCAAACAAAAACACATAGAAACACATAGAAAACACCTTCAAAGGTGTCCAAAAGCTGACAAACTGCTCAGAAGACACAACTAACACATGGAAAAGTGACAAGTACATATAGTCATGCGAAAAGAAAAGAGGTGGAGGAGTAAAAGGAGGGGGAGACACAGATATAGGCATGTCATGCCCTTCTAAAATCCAAAAAGTGAGAAGCCGACACGTTCAGTCCGCTCCTGCCCGTGCCACCTCCGCGTCGCCGGGTTTGTGCCAGAGCCGCGGTGAACCCTGACGGCCAGCCCCCCTCTCCCAATACTGGTGCCTGTCCGCTGGTGGGTCGAGCGAGCCCCCCTGTGGTGGAGGCAGCTCTAAGCTTTTTAATTTAAATTGTCTCTCTAATTTGAATGAATACACTTTAAATCCATTTACAAGGATCTATTGGAGGGCAAGTCTCATGCCAGCAGCCGCGTAATTCCAGCTCCAGTAGCGTCCACTAAAGCTGCTGCAGTTAAAAAGCTTTTATAAGGATCGAGCTCGGCTGTCCACCGCAAGGCATCCTACTGCCAGTCCCAGCCAATATGCCTTGGGGTGCCTCCTGATGCTCTTCACTGAGTATCCCGTGGTCCCGAAGCATTTCCTTTGAAAAAAATTAAGTGTCCAAACTACAGGTGGTGTAGCTTGCTTAACAGCCGGGATAATCCGCTGACTAGCAGACACTGCTACTAGGCACAAAGTATTTCCTGGGCTAGATGCAGTTAAAAATTTGTAATTAGATACTCTCGTTGGATGCTGAGAAAGCATTCCATAGAGTCTCCTGGCACGCCATATATGATTCTCTTAAAAAGCTTGAGGTAGGGGTCTAGGGGACCCTTTTATAGCCAAAATCACGGCCCTGTATCGCAATACGTCACCTAGGCTGAAGATAAATGGAACTGTAGCACCCTGAGGGCTCGGTTGCTACAGAGGTATTGCACCTCACCCAGAGGTGTGATATCTCACTCTCAGGTAAGGATGTAGTGTGGATCAGGACCCAACACCTGCATGCATTACACCACATTGCCGTGGGGCAGGGCGACCAATATGCCCCTGAGATGGGCACGACAGTCCCTGTCCCTGGCTGGAGTGGGGGGAGGGAACACTGAGGAAGGAACCCTGTAGTGCAGGAGCAGGGAGGAAGCAGTTCCTGGGTGCATTGAGAAGGGAGTATAAAAGGTGGGCACCATCTTAGTTCAGTGCAGAGTAGTCTGAGCAGAAGTGGCAGGGAGCAGGGGCTCTGCATGAGCTCTGCTCCGGAGGCAGGCCTAGTAACAGAGGCCCAGGCCTGGAAGAGGGAGAAGGAAGGAAGAGGAGCGGAGAAGGCTCCAGGAACGAGGAACGAAGGGATCTCAGGGGTGCGGACGGGCGAGTCGCCACCGCACGCCCGAATCCACCTGCGTGGAGGGGTCAGGCCAAAGGGGGAGACCGGTCCCCGAAACTAGTGGAGGCAGGAAACGACCCTCAGCTAGAAACAGGAGGCTGTGACATTTTATGTGGCGCAGCCCCTCGCTACACCCGCTAGGAAGGCACCACATAGGGTCAGGGAAACTGGCGCCAAGTTTACCAAGAGGAGGCCCGAGGCAGCCGGACAGAAGGGTTGGTAAGAAAGGCCAGACAAAGGACACACAAAGGGGGTCCTTTGAAGCGCTCCAAAGTTATCTGGGAGTTGTCTGAGCCCCTCACCTGGTGAGCACAGTACGACGTGGGCAGCCGTTACCTGCAGACGTGGTCTGGATAATAAGAACTGTGAGTAAAGGCCCTGGACTGCATCACTGACTCCGTGTCGTTACTGCTGCTGCCCTGCACCATCACCCCCATCCTCCGCATACACTGCCCTGAGGCTATACTCCTCCCGTGGGGAGTTATGCTACGCTCTGCTGCACCCACAACACCAGCCTCAGCGGTCTGCCCTGGAGCGGCGGTTCACTCTGACCGCAATCCACGGGTGGCGTAGTCGGACATTTAAACATCAAAACCACATAAATAGTTCCGCCACTGGTTTGACCGCCCTGAGCCACGGAACCGGGTCGCCGCCACGGAGACTACAACCACCAGCATCCACCAAAAAGGGTCCGGCTCCGGGTGTCCCAAGGCCCAGGGGGCGCGTCAGAACATTTTCATCACCTTTCACAATCACCAATGGGACAAGGCAGGGATGTTCTCTGTCCCCTCTCTTATACATCCTAGTGACGGAGCACCTGCTGTTATCAATTCGCCATAACCCCAATATTAGGTGGATTGAGGTGGGAGGCACCGAGTACAAGTGCTCTCTATTTGCTGATGATGTCCTAGTATATATCACTCAATCACATATATCCATCCATGCTGTTATGGCTGAAATAGATCACTTTGTTACATGGTCAAATTTTAAAATCAATGCAGCGAAGTCTGAGGCCCTCGATGTCTCCCTCCCCAAATCCATATAGGATTCCATCCAGTCCAACTTTCCCTTTGCCTGGCCCTCACAGGGTATCAAATACTTAGGAATTCCTATTCATAGAGACCTCTCCCATCTATGTTATCTTAATTTTGGGCCCTTTATTGAACAACTCCATACAGACCACGGTTGGCAAGTTAGAACTGTAAGATTCACTACGTGAACCACTGGTGTTTTGTGGAAAAGCACATGTACACTGTGTTCCAAATTATTATGCAAAAAGTGTTTAGGAGTGATAAGGGAAGAATTTGTTTGTTTGTCAGTTAAACTCATTGATGGTGATGTGTGTCAGGGCTCTTTATATCACTGTAAGCAATTGCAGACACCTGTGCTAATTAGTTTGGCAGGTGTGTCCAATGAAAGGCAAGACTACTTAAGAAGGCTGTCTCACATTATTAAGCAGCCTACATTTTCTGCCAAAATGGGAAAGAAAAAGGATGTGTCGGCTGCTGAGAAGCAACAAATTGTGGAGTGTTTAGGTCAAGGCATGACTACAATCAACATTGTGCGATGATCAGGATGAAGTGTCTTGGCAATCAAGAAGTATGTAGCTGATTCACAGTACACACGTGTGCGTGCTGATAAGGGCAAATTGAGGACTCTTTCCTACAGGTAATTACGTCAGGTTGAAAGAGCAGCGGCAAAAAAGCCTTGTCATAGCAGCAGACAAGTTTTTGAAGCTGCTGGTGCCTCCAACGTCCCCCGAACAACAAGATGCAGGGTCCTTCAGAGGTTTGCAGCTGTGCATACGCCATCCTGTCGACCTCCTCTATCCACTTCACACAAGCAGAAACGGCTCCAGTTGGCCAAACATTACATGAAGACTGATTTCAAAACTGTTTTGTTCACGGATGAGTGCCGTGCAGCGCTCGATGGTCCAGATGGATGGAGTGGAGGATGGCTGGTTGATAGACACCCCACGCAAACACGGCTACAGCGCCAACAAGGAGGAGGTGGAGTAATGTTTTGGGCTGGAATCATGGGGAGAGAGATTGTCGGCCCCTTTAGGATCCCTGAAGGCGCTAAAGATGAACTCCATAATGTATGTGGATTTTCTCAAACAGCACTTCCTGCCATGGTTCAAGAAGAAGAACCGTGTATTTCACAGCAAGATCATTTTTTTGCATGATAATGCACCATCTCATGCTGCACATAAAACATCTGCATCTCTGGCTGATATGGGCATAAAAGGGGACAAACTTATGGTGTGACCCCCATGCTCCCCTGACCTCTACCCCATTCAGAACCTTTGGAGCATCATTAAAAGGAGTGTCTATGATGGCGGGAGGCAGTTCACATCTAAGCAACAGCTCTGGGAGGGTATTCTGTCCTCATGCAAAACAATTGAAGCAGAAACAATCCAAAACCTGACAAATTCAATGGACGAGAGAGTTCAGAAGCTCCTTTCGAACAAGGGGTCCTATGTGAAAATGTAACATCACCTAGAATAAAGTTTTGAGTTGAAAACTGTTTGATTTCAGTTTCTAACAACCTGCTAATGCTTATAATTTCAAAAATGACCATTTTTTTGGTCTTTATTAAAATGAAAAGGTTGATCGAAAAGTTTGGGGGATCTAAGAGTGTGGCAACCCAGTAGTCATGATTACTTCGAATTCTGACAATATGAGGGTCATGCTGCAGGTAGTGCAGCAAGAAGGCACTTATGTGTCTTGCGCATCTCGGAGTCCCAAAATTATTTTCCGGGCTAGATGCAGCTAAAAATTATTATTAATCTTAAATCTGGTGAAGCTTTAGTATAGATGGCCTAATAGGATCAGTGCTGCACGCAGCTACAAAGCCCAAATTATTTTCCAGTCAAGATACAGATAAACATGATTAGTAATTTTAAATCTGGTGGAGCTTATTATAGATGGCCTAATAGAATCAGTGCTGCACACTGCTACAAAGCCCAAATTATTTTCCAGCCAAGATACAGATAAACATGATTAGTAATTTGAAAGCTTAAAACGGTTGGTAGGGTGATTTTAACCAATCATCAAGCTTTTACTCTCCCCAGGATGACACAGGGGTAGAAAAGTCGTTTCGGATCCATGATTTGTTCATCTTTATGAACGTGAGTCTGTCTACATTATCAGTGGAGAGCCGCGTGCGCTTATCTGTCAGCACACCACCAGCAGCGCTGAACACACGTTCAGACAGAACGCTGGCTGCGGGGCATGACAAGATCTCCAAGGCGTAAGTGGCTAGCTCCGGCTATTTATCCAGATTGGAAGCCCAAAAAGAGCAAGGGTCCAGTGACACAGTCATGGCTTCAATGTTTACTTGGAGATACTCCTGTACCATCGTCTCTAGGCGTTGACTATGTGTCAGACTTCTTGTCTCCTGTGGCCTTGCAAAGGATGGGCTAAAAAAGTGGTGAAATGATTCCGCAATATTGATGTTACCAGCAGATACTGTGGTTCTGTTACGGTTTGAGTGCTGAACACTTGACGGTCCCACGGTTGGCAAGTTGGAACTGTGAGATTCACTACGTGCACCACTGGTATTTTGTGGAAAAGCACATGTAAGATTCTGCAACAGTCTCTACTGATACTCCTGCATGCGTGCATCCCTTTCTATGGCAGGAATAATTTCTGCAAATTTACTTTTGTACCGGGGATCTTACAGTGTGGCAACCCAGTAGTCAGGATTATTTCTAATTCTCACAATTCGAGGGTCATGTTGCAGGTAGTGCAGCAAGAAGGCACTCATGTGTGTTGCGCATCCAGGAGCACCAAGTCCCTGTTGTGTTGGTGGCGAGGTAACAATCATGCTTCCTTCCTCTGTCCTCTCCCCCCAACCTCGCACAACAGAAATGTGATCAAGGTCTCCCTCATCTGATGAGTCTTCCATCAGTTCGTCCTCCACTTCTTCCTGGGCTCCTGCACCTTCCTCACTAGTTTGGCTGCTACCATGCGCCCTGGTAAAACCATCTCCCCCACCCTCACATGCCTGCCGCCTTGGTGCTGCCGACCGTCTGGACCTTGCAGATGTTAGCCCTTCCGCATACAACTCCTCCTCCTCTACTTCCTCCACCTCCTCTTGTGCCACCACCTGACTCTGAATTCTGTTTAACATGTGCTCCAGCATTTAAATCACCGGAATAGTCATGCTGATAATGGCATCGTCAGCACTAAACATCTTCGTCGCCATTTCAAAACTGTGCAGAAGGGTGCATAGGTCCCTGATCTGAGACCACTCCTCCAGCGTGATTTGCCCCACCTCTGGATCTCGTTGGCCCAGGCTATACGTCAGAACGTATTGCACCAGGGCTTGTCGGTGCTGCCACAGTCGCTGCAACATGTGCAGAGTTGAATTCCACCGGGTAGGCACATCGCATTTTAGCCAGTGAAGTGGCAGGCCCAACGACTTCTGTAGAGATGTAAGTCGCTGAGCTGCGGGATGCGAACGGCGGAAGTGAGCACACAGCGACCGTGCCCTCTGCAGAAGGCCATCTAGTCTGGGATAGTGGGCTAAAAATTGCTGGACAACCAGGTTCAACACGTGAGCCATACAAGGCACGTGTGTGACATTGCCCCGGCGAAGGGCCGCACACAGGTTTGCAGCATTGTCGCACACGGCCTTCCCTGGTTTCAGGTCCAGTGGAGACAACCATTCATGAAATTGGTTCTCCAGAGCTGACCACAACTCCTCAGCTGTGTGACTCACATTTCCCAGACATTTCAATGTAAAAACCGCCTGATGACGTTGAGCCCTACTGCCAGCATAGTAAGGAGGTGTGCAGGATCCCTTCTGCGCAGTTAGAAAGCTTGTGGCATGACCAGACAGGCTTTAGGTGCAGGTGGAAGACCGAGAGGAGGTTGAGGAGGCAGAAGCAGTGGAGGAACTTTGACATAAAGAGGATTGACGCACAACTCGGGGGGTCGGCAAGACTTGGACAGCAGCCCCTTGTCCTGCTGTCACCATAGTTACCCAGTGCCCAGTCAGCGACATGTAACGCCCCTGTCCATGCCTACTCGTCCAAGTGTCTGTGGTGAAATGCACCCTGTCACACACAGAGTTTCTCAAAGAAGCGGTGATGTTGTGTGCGACATGCTGGTGGAGCGCAGGCACACCTTTCTTTGAGAAGTAGTGCCGACTGGGCATCTGGTACTGGGGCACTGCGACGGACATAAGGTCTCGAAAATCCTCTGTGTCCACCAGGCGGAAAGGCAGCATTTCTGTAGCCAAGAGCTTGCAGATGGTGAAATTCAACCTCTTAGCTTTCTCATGGCTAGGAGGAAATGGTCTTTTACTTGTCCACATCTGAGGGACCGAGGGCTGGCTATTGTGCTTAGATGGGGTTGATAAGGGTGTCCCCGGCAAACTGCCGGTCTGTGAGGAAGATGCAGGCGGACATGTTAGGTTGCCTTGATCCAAAGGTGGTGCTATCGATGTCGGACAGCGCTCAACACCAGCTGGTGTTACCACCTCCAAAGAAAATGATGACCTGCCAATCACGCTGGCTGTTGCGGGTAAAGAGGTGGCAGGTCTGCGCCCCAAAACAGGTGTGACTGCTGTCCCATCAGTCACAGAGGATGAAGAGGCCGCGGATGCACAAGATATGGCAGACGGCGGTTGGCCCGGCCGGCTAGGCCGCATTGTAGCACACTGAGCTTCCCACTGCAACTTATGCTTCATGTCCATGTGCCGGTTCATGCATGAAGTACTCAAACTATGTATTTCTTGGCCTCTACTTAGCTTTTGCTGACAAATGTTACAGATAACACGAGTTGGGTCATCTTTATCGATCTGAAAAAATGCCCAGGCTATGCAAGGCTTAGCACCCATGCGACCTGAAGAGCCACCACGACTTGTGGTGAGAGGCAGAGTTGTGTTTGAGGATGCAGTTGTTGACGTGCTTCCAGTACTACATCTCTGTCCAGGAAGGCGCAACCTGACCTCGTCGTCACTAGCATCTTCCTCCACCTCCTCTGCTGACCTCATCTCTTGGCTGACTGTGGGTTGACAGTAAGTGGGATCTCCAACCTCATCATCATCACCCTGTGCGTTATCACACCCGTCGTCCTCAGAGCCAACCTGTTCCTGCCCTGACAAAAAACTAAAGTTGTCGCTCCAATCAGGTATTTGAGTCTTATCATCGTCTTCCTCATTGTCTCCACCAACAGGAGTTACAGTTTGGGAATGAGGGTCTACATTATGGTCAGAACCTTCTGCGTCTGGTCCTGGATCCGACTCATAAAGATTCTGGGCATCAGTGCAGATCATTTCCTCGTCTGGATTCACAGAAGCGCTGGAGTCGACCTCTGATTCCCAGGCTATAGTATGAGTAAACAGCTCTGCAGACTCAACCATCTGTTCTACCTCATACTCAGACGGGCAGCTGGAGATTTGGGAGCTGTGAGGAAGCAAGTGCGATTGGGGTGACACCTTTGAGGACTGGAGTATTTGTGATGTTGAAGTTGATGTGGAGGAGAGCCCACTTAAAGGAGCATTTGATATCCGTTGAAGCACCTGCTGTTTTTGTGCCTCATCTGGAATTTGTAGCGATTGGCGTGGCCGTAAGAAAGGGATCTTATCACATTGTCCGCTAAAAGAAGTAGACATTTTAGTTTGGCTGGAAGATGGTCTTTCTTGTGCAGATGTTACTGTTGCTTTAACACCTACCCCACGGACACAACCTTTTTTCCCCTTCCCAACACGCTTATTCCCCTTTCCACCAGCAGCAGGCCTTTTTCCACTCATTTTGGTGGTTAACTAATTCACAACTCTGGAGTTGTTTGCACAAAAAAACAATGGATGGGAACCGAGCAGAGCTGAGTGGCCAAACTGTGGTATTAGGCCAAAACTATTGGCTGGGTTAGATGCAGAAAAAAATTATATTCAATTTGCAACCTGATGGAGGTCAGTATAGATGGACTAATAGAACAAGTCCCACAAACAGCTAGAAGCCCAAATATTTTTTCAGAGGTAGATGCAGAAAAATTTTTTATTCAGTTTGCAACCTGATGGAGGTCTGTATAGATGGATTAATAGAACAAGTCCCACACACAGCTACAAGCCCAATATTTTTTCAGAGGTAGATGCAGAAAAAAAATATATTCAGTTTGCAACCTGATGGAGGTCAGTATAGATGGACTAATAGAGAAAGTCCCACACACTGCTAGAAGGCCAAATATTTTTTCAGAGCTAGATGCAGACAAAAAATTATTTTGAATTTGCAACCTGATGGAGGTCAGTATAGGTGGACTAATAGAACAAGTCCCACACACTGCTAGAAGGCCAAATATTTTTTCAGAGCTAGATGCAGAAAAAAATTATATTCAGTTTGCAACCTGATGGAGGTCTGTATAGATGGATTAATAGAACAAGTCCCACACTCAGCTAGAAGCCCAAATATTTTTTCAGAGGTAGATGCAGATAAAAATTATTTTTAATTTGCAACCTGATGGAGGTCAGTATAGATGGACTAATAGAGAAAGTCCCACACACTGCTAGAAGGCCAAATATTTTTTCAGAGCTAGATGCAGATAAAAATTATATTCAATTTGCAACCTGATGGAGGTCAGTATAGATGGACTAATAGAGAAAGTCCCACACACTGCTAGAAGGCCAAATATTTTTTCAGAGCTAGATGCAGATAAAAATTATATTCAATTTGCAACCTGATGGAGGTCAGTATAGATGGACTAATAGAACAAGTCCCACACACAGCTAGAAGCCCAAATATTTTTTCAGAGGTACTGTAGATGCAGATAAAAATTATTTTTAATTTGCAACCTGATGGAGGTCAGTATAGATGGACTAATACAACAAGTCCCACACACAGCTAGAAGCCCAATATTTTTTCAGAGGTAGATGCAGAAAAAAATATATTCAGTTTGCAACCTGATGGAGGTCAGTATAGATGGAGTAATAGAACAAGTTCCACACACAGCTAGAAGCCCAAATATTTTTTCAGAGGTAGATGCAGATAAAAATTATTTTTAATTTGCAACCTGATGGAGGTCAGTATAGATGGACTAATAGAGAAAGTCCCACACACTGCTAGAAGGCCAAATATTTTTTCAGAGCTAGATGCAGATAAAAATTATATTCAATTTGCAACCTGATGGAGGTCAGTATAGATGGACTAATAGAGAAAGTCCCACACACTGCTAGAAGGCCAAATATTTTTTCAGAGCTAGATGCAGATAAAAATTATATTCAATTTGCAACCTGATGGAGGTCAGTATAGATGGACTAATAGAACAAGTCCCACACACAGCTAGAAGCCCAAATATTTTTTCAGAGGTACTGTAGATGCAGATAAAAATTATTTTTAATTTGCAACCTGATGGAGGTCAGTATAGATGGACTAATAGAGAAAGTCCCACACACTGCTAGAAGGCCAAATATTTTTTCAGAGTTAGATGCAGAAAAAAAATATATTCAGTTTGCAACCTGATGGAGGTCAGTATAGATGGACTAATAGAGAAAGTCCCACACACTGCTAGAAGGCCAAATATTTTTTCAGAGCTAGATGCAGACAAAAAATTATTTTGAATTTGCAACCTGATGGAGGTCAGTATAGGTGGACTAATAGAACAAGTCCCACACACTGCTAGAAGGCCAAATATTTTTTCAGAGGTAGATGCAGAAAAAAAATATATTCAGTTTGCAACCTGATGGAGGTCAGTATAGATGGACTAATAGAGAAAGTTCCACACACTGCTAGAAGGCCACATATTTTTTCAGAGGTAGATGCAGAAAAAAATATATTCAGTTTGCAACCTGATGGAGGTCTGTATAGATGGATTAATAGAACAAGTCCCACACACAGCTAGAAGCCCAATATTTTTTCAGAGGTAGATGCAGAAAAAAATATATTCAGTTTGCAACCTGATGGAGGTCAGTATAGATGGACTAATACAACAAGTCCCACACACAGCTAGAAGCCCAATATTTTTTCAGAGGTAGATGCAGAAAAAAATATATTCAGTTTGCAACCTGATGGAGGTCAGTATAGATGGATTAATAGAACAAGTCCCACACACAGCTAGAAGCCCAATATTTTTTCAGAGGTAGATGCAGAAAAAAATATATTCAGTTTGCAACCTGATGGAGGTCAGTATAGATGGACTAATACAACAAGTCCCACACACAGCTAGAAGCCCAATATTTTTTCAGAGCTAGATGTAGAAAAAAATCATATTCAATTTGCAACCTGATGGAGGTCAGTATAGATGGACTAATAGAATGATGCTATGCCCAAAAGATTTTACTTCACTAGGTGCAGTAAAAAAATTGGTATTCTATACACAGGTGGTATATCTTGCAACACAGATAGGCTACTCCACTGACTAACACACTCTGCAATAGGCCAAAAAGGATTAGCTTTGCTAGATTCAGCCAAATGCTGTGAAAAAAACTTGCACAGCACTGGCACAGTCCTGCCTGGCAAAAACTGATAGGAACTGATGTAACCTAGTCCTGAAAAGGACTCCAATTACAATTAGTCTTTACTCCCACAATCTATCTATTTAAGAGCACAGACCTGTCTGATAAAAGTCATAGGAAATGCTGTAACCTAGTCCTTAAAAGGACTGCAATCACAACTATTCCCTACTCCCAAGCTATCTGTAGATTTGTGCGAAAATTGGCTTGAAATTAACAAGGTATAGCGCACACAGCAACAGCGGTGCCGTCTAACACGCAGCTGCAGCAGTGAGAAAATGGTGGCGACGGGGAAAATGGCTTGGTCTTATAGGGCAAGGACATGTGACATACACTGCCAATGACACATGCTCTTGCTTGTGTGAAAAAAAGCACTTCGCTCCGTGTGTGCGCTGCTGATAGGCTGACAGATTGCACCTCCCCACTGTAAATGCGGGAAAGAGAAAAAAAAATGGAGATCTTCATTGTTCCTGCAGAGATCCATCCCCTGCCCCTCCCCCCACCCCGCTGTACACTCAAACTGCGTATTAACATTAATTTTCATCATTACTGAGAAAAAATCCAGTTATGATTTTGGTGCATGAACAGTTATCGAACATAACCTCGAACAGCCGAATTTTTCTCAAATTGTTCGTGTTCGCCGAACGGCTCGAACACCGCCCAAAACAGCTCGAATTTGAGATTGGCGAACAGTTCGAGTAGAACAACGCTCATCTCTAGTGCACAGCACATGCGGATTATCATTGGGAAACATAGCAGACCTACTAACAAGCGTTTTTCAAGCATTTTGGTGGCAGAATTAAAAAACGCATAGTGGGCACATAGCCTTAAATAACTTCATCCAGTCAGATCACAGGCTTTGCCAACATGGAGGCTACACATACAGAAGCTGTGGACACATGGCATACTGATTGACAACTTACAGGATAATAAGAAGGACAAGAGAAACAAGAACCTCATCCACACTCCATTCACCCATGTTTATCTCCTTTAACCTAATACTACTATAACTAATTAATAAAATGTTCAAAGGATTTAAAACAGAATGGAAGATATAATTTAAAGAAAGACATAATTTGCATATTCAATGACCCTTTATGCAAAATCAGCATAATGTTCCAAATGTTAGGGCCATATAAAAACAATTACGCCTATGTGTGTATAGACATAAGACACCACATCAAGTATAATACTCCAAGCATCAAGTAAAAAATGGTTAAAGGGGTTTTCCAGTTTCCAAAATCTTGATCTCTGATGCAGTTTGTTATTAAAAACAAACCACACTTTTCTCACCTTCCCTGTATCCAACGATGAGTCTCCGCCGCTGCTCACAGTGCTCGATATTGGTTGCAGCACTAAGATCATGTTGACAGCGCTGCAGACAATCAGTGACTTCACCAGTTCAGAACAGGACTGCTGCGCGGTCAACCTGATGTCAGCGCTGCAGTCAATACCAGATGTGGGGAGCAGAAGGGGAGGCTGGGCAGTGTTTTTTCTTTCATAGCAAACTGTGCCCGGGGACAAAGGTTTTCTGAAAAGGGACAACCCCTTTAATTATTTTGACTGAATCTAAAGAAGTATAGGAATTAGACAAAAATAAAATGCTATGTATTGTAAATTCTCTAATTAATTTGGTGAAATGAGGTATGCCGGCTAGGGTGCTTTTAACAATTTTATTTCTTTTCTAGCTGGCTTTGGGATTTCTTCGAATTGGATTTATTGTTATCTACTTATCAGAACCCTTAATAAATGGCTTTACCACTGCTGCTGCCATTGAAGTAGTGATATCACAACTAAAATACGTTTTTGGTCTTAAAGTCAGTTCATTTAGTGGGCCACTTGCAAATTTTTATGTAAGTACAAGTATAAGCAAGACTATACCAGCAGAGATGAAATGCGATTTTAAATAGTGCTTATTTATGTGAATGGGTAACCATGTAAAATATAGTCAATTGAGTTCTCCAGAAAGGAAACTGTTCTGCACAGTGACATCCATGTACCATAATGAGAAAATGGTACAGGGAATAGTCTAATGTAAAACACCATCTCTACTCACACCTTCAGGGTAAAAAATAGAGAAGAGAACATTAAGATGTCGTAGGAAGATATTTAAGCAAAATTAAGTGGATCTTAAGGCAAACTACAACCTTCAAGTTGTATGGGCTGTATTATAGTACCCTTAAAGGGAATCTGTCAGCGAAACCCCCCCCCCCAACTATTTATTTGCACATGTAGCTCTTTCAAAGACAAGCCCAACAATACCATTACATGGCCAGTCCATTCCTCTGTTACTAAGAAATCAATTGAATTAATATGCAAATGAGGCTGAAGATCTGTAGCCTCTGTCACTTCAGCTCTATTCTCCGCCCAGCACCGCCTCCTCCTGCTTGTCTAACAGCCTCTATGCTGTGTGACTTCAGGCAAAGGTGCTGTCAGACAAGCAGGATATGCCAGTAATAGAGCTGGAGTGACAAAGGCGTCAGATCTACACCCTCATTTGCATATCAATTCAAACATTGATTTCTCAGTAACAGAGCAATAAACTGGCCATGTAAAGGTATTTCTGGACTTGTCTTTTGAAGAGCTACATGCGCATATAAATGGTTTGGGGTGTGAAATCCATGCTGCTTTAGTTTACCTCCTTATGATTTCATATATGTAGAGTCATGCAGACTGTTAATCTGTCATGTTATCTTTACTCATAGAAGCATTGGTTCTACAGATGATTATCTTTGTAATTCAGCTTATAAACTACATATGGATAGTTTGAGTCACAGGAACATGCATAAGTTCTTATACAGTATGTTCCATATGTTCCTGTTTAGTGGTGTAATGTAGCAACTGGATTGCAGTTTTTTTCCTGATCCACGTATGCTTTACCCATTGTTATAGCTTAATGCAAACGTTGTTTAATCAAGGATTACATACTAAGCCCAAGGAGTGTTTTGTTTTCTTCTGATTATTTTAGAGCTTTTTCATTCTGACAGTTATTAATTTTTGTTATTTCTTTTAGGTACTTGAGAGTATATTTACTCAAATAACTAAAACTAATATTGCTGACCTTATTATAGCAATTATCATTATGGTCTGTGTATATATTGTGAAAGAGCTCAACGCTCGTTACAAGTCAAAACTGCCTGTGCCGATTCCTATTGAAATCATAATGGTGAGTACTGTAGGCATTTTTAACAGTGTCTGTCACTTGACCCGTCACCTGGTCAAAAGTGGGCAGGTTGTCCTCTTATTCTATTATCGCTGTATTATATTATTTTTCTTTTTTTTTAACTTGCCATACCGGGTTACATTGGATGAAAAAGTACTTAGGTGCATCAAGTTCAACCTTACTTGCCAAGTTATAAAATGATCGCTGGAATATTTATAACCCACAATGCCGTTTGTTATTAGAAAAGCATCTTGCCCTTTTTTAAAGACTGATATAGCATTTGCCAATAATACCTCTCATATTAGGACATTCCACGGTCAGACAACTCTAAGGGATCATTCAGACATTAGTTTTTCTCAAATTCCATCAGAATTTTTCACAGATAGAACTCATGCCTATTGTTGTCTATGGGGCTGTTCACTTATCCATGTATTTTTGCAGATTCTATAAAATCACAGAGAGTTGTCCGATTTGGATCCAAGTCTTGGATCAAACTTGCCAATGCAAGTCTATGGGTCAGCGGAGAAATCGGACAGCACTCAGATGCCTTATATGTGCTGTCCAATTTTCATGTTTTCTTGATAGGAGGAGCTTGGAAACCTCCATCAGTTCAACTTCTCATCCAAGAAAAACTGATGAAACTCTGAATAAACACTGAAACACTGATGGTAAAGACTGACTCCCCAACCAAACTCTGACAGGCCGCCAGCTTCTTTTCCGCTCTGCTCTGTTGACAGGGCGGGACTTCTGACGTCATTCTAATTGACAGCCTGATCCTTGCTGCCTAACTGAGGGAGCCGACTGTCAATCTGCATGATGTCGGAAATCACACCCTGTCGACATAGCAGGGCAAAAAAGAAGCCGCCGCTCTGTCAACGTGATGTCAGCAGAAGCAGCTGCATCCCCGCCAGGAGCTGTCTGTGACCGCTCTGTGCCAGCGAAAAAAAGCGCCGGGCACAACAGACAAGTAGGTAGCAACTGCCTGCCTGTTAGTGCTTTGGCACATTTTTTGTTTTTCCTAAAGTAGTCGGATATCCCCTTTAAAAACACCCTAGAGTGATGGGAGAAGTGTTCAGACAAATATCGTGGCAGTCATTACCTACAAATGTATGCTACAAAGAAACAATATGAAGCAAACGTGAACAGGTGCAGTATCTGGTAAACCTACTCTTTTGGCCTTACTTCCTTGTCAGAACTGAAATGTGTTGGCTGCTGCATGACAGTCTGGTGGTGGTGTCTGGACCATATAATATAAGGATATAGTTATGCGGTAGGCCAGACTAAGCAGACTATTGTGCAACAACCCGCACATTTTTATTTTTAACCCTGACAACCAAATGAGTCTACAGTGTACCCAAGAATCTCAACAGCTTAAAATTAGTGATGAGCTGCTATTTGCCCAAGCATCTCAATGCTCGAGATGCTTGAGGCTTGTCGATTATTTCCGGGGTTGTTTGGCAGGAGCTCGGGTCTCCTCCCTGCATGTTTGGCGCTCTTTACAGAGCCAATGAACATGCAGGGATTGCTTGCCACTCACTGTAATGCCGTAGCCATGTTGGTTGTGGCATTACAGTGATTGACTGGCCGCACAGCGTCATCAGGTCTATATCAGACCTGGCACCGCCATGCTCGTCACAGTCTCTCCGGATCAGACAGTGTAGGGAGAGCTGCTGCTGAGCTAGGGAGAGATTTGCTTATTTCTAGTTAGTGTAGGTGTACCAAACTATATTAGAGACACATATCCATCTCAACAAATAGTCCTTCGGAGGACCAATCCATCTGCAGAGATATCAGGCAGGCAGTGTATATAGGCAGGCAGGCAGTGTATATAGCAGACTGCAGTGCACATAGCACAAGAGGCTCCATTCCAGTTTTGTCTGCTGCTGCTGCTGTTAGATATTTCTAGAAATAGGCCCAGGTGTCAGGGGCCAGGAATAATTTTTTTTTGGATCTTAATCCTCATTATTTGCTTAAAAAGCAATCCAGAGAACACCGTTGTTCTGCGCCATTTGCTTGTTGGCACTGTAGAATACAGCCAGGTCCTTTCCATATTACAGCGCTAAAAATCCAGCTATTTAAAACTGTGGTTTGTCCGTCACATGGATCACATATATGTTTTCAGAAAATACTGCCATTTCTGGCCTCAATCTAATTTTTTTTTCAGTGTGTCAGTGAAGCAATTGACACCAGTTTGCTGTTCAAAATAGTTACCTACAGGCCAGCTATTTAAAACTGTGGTTTGTCCGTCACACAGATCACATATACATTTTCAGAAAATACTGCTATTTCTGACCTCCATTAAAATTAGTTTCAGTGTGTCAGTGAAGCAATTGACACCAGTTTGCTGTTCAAAATAGTTATCTGTCACACGGATCACGTATAAGTTCGCTCCAAATTCAGTCATTTGTAGTGAGCGTGAAAGATATTGTCCTCCATTTAAAATGGTCAAGGCACGTGGCAAGGGACGGGGAACTGGACATGATGGTGATGGTGCATGCAGAGGCCAAGGCCGTGGGAAGCTGAAATTGTGCCACAACAAACACCCACTTCTTCTCACTCTACCTTCCTGTCCCAATTAATAGGGGACCGCAGAACACCACTATTGAACACATAGCAGTGTGAAAAAGTTATTGGTTGGATAGCAGATAATACTTCCAGTCACTTAGCCACCATCCCCACCACCTTGTCTTCCACACGGTCAAGTCTCAGTAGCTGTGAGTCTGGACCGCATATTCCTCACCCTAAACCTCCTTCCTCCCACCATGCCGAGTGCCCGGAGACAACTGATCCCACACTTGGACACTCCGAAGAGCTGTTCACTTTTCCATTTATAGATTCGAGCCTCTCGCCTGGTCCACTTGAAGCGAGGCAAGAGGAGATCGCATGTAGCAATGCCCAAATATTTGAGCAGCCACGGTCACACGAAGGGGATTGTGGGAAAGTGTCACAAGAGGTGGACGATGATGAGACACAATTGCCAGAAAGTCAGGAGGAGGACCAAAGTGCGGAAGTGGAAGACGAGGTGGTGGATGATATAGTAACTGACCTAACCTGGCAGGAGGACATGCAGAGTGAGGAGAGCAGCACACAGGGGAGGGAGGCAGAGCACCCCAACAGGAAGGAAGAAGCAGTGTGGTGGCCGCAGAAAGAAGGCAGGCAACCGTTCCCTGTAACACCAACACAAAAGAAGTTGCCAGTACAACTGTTAGGTTTTCCCGAGTCTGGTTGTTTTTAAAAGATTCTGCCGATAACCCCAAAAACGCCATTTGCACCACCTGCCAGGCCAGCATCAGCAGGGGCGGCAAAACGACCAGCCTGACCACCACAAGCATGATCAGGCACATGGCAGCAAAGCACCCGACTTTGTGGGCTGAACCCCAGAGTCCAGGAACAGTGTCTGCGAGTGGCACCACTGCTTCTTCCGCTGTTGTGCATGCAAGCCAATCCCCTGCCCATGGTGCATGTGAAGATGCCTCCTGCCTTGCACCTGTCATTGCAAACTCTCAAGTAGCAGCATCAGGAAGCATGTCCACCTCCTTGTCCCAGCACAGCGTTCAGTTGTCCATACCCCAGTCCTTGGAACGCAAGTGCAAATACGCAGCCAACGCCCCACAGGCCGCAGTACTAAATTCCCACATTTCGCGGCTGCTTGCGCTAGAAATGTTGCTTTTTAGGCTCGTGGAGACGGAAGCATTCCGCAACCTGATGGCGACGGCCGTTCCTCGGTACTCGGTCCCCAGCCGCCACTATTTCTCCTGGTGTGCCGTCACCGCATTACACAAGCACGTGTCCCAAAACATTAGCCGTGTCCTCAACAACGTAGTCCACCTAACCACGGATACGTGGACAAGTCAGGGACGGTACATCTCGCTGACGGTACACTGGGTTAACATAGGGGAAGCCGGGACCCAGTCGGACCTTGGGACGGAACACGTCCTCCCAACGCCAGAGATTACAGGCCCTAGGTCAATCATTGTTTGCCCCCACAGTCTACAGCTCCCACACCTCATCCTCCTCAGCCTCCTCCTCCTGTTCAACCTCCATCTCCGAAATGACCACATCAGTCACAAGCTGGAAGCACTGCAGCAGTGCCTCGGCCAAGCTGTGTTGAAGCTAATATGCTTAGGTGACAAACCGCACAATGCTGAAGAGTTGTGGACAGCTCTGAAAGAGCAGGCAGATCTGTGGCTCACACCGCTGAACCTACAGCCAGGCATGGTCGTGTGTGACAATGGCCGGAACCTGATGGCGGCTCTGAGGCGAGGCAAGCTCACACACGTACCATGCCTGGCCCATGTGCTTAACATCGTGGTTCAGCAATTTCTCAAATCCTACCTGGAACTGCCAGATTTGCTTGTCAAAGTAAGCCGCCTGTGTGCCCATTTTAGAAAGTCAGCTTCCACCGCCCTTGCTGTGCTTCAGCAGCGTTTGCAGCTTCCGGCTCACAGACTGGTGTGTGATGTCTCCACACATTGGAACTCTACACTGCAGATGTTGGGAAGGATTTGTTAGCAGAAGAGGGCAGTTGTTCAGTACCAGCATAAACAAGGCCGTCGGTATTCAGTTCAGACTCCACACATAAGATGGCAGGTGTGGACATGGATGTCAGACATATGTACCCTCCTCCAAAAGAGGTTGCATCGCAGGCGGAGCACGATGAGATGGAGCAAGGAACCATACAGGGTGATTACACACAGCCAAGCCTCATCTCATCCCAACATGTATTGGGTGACAATGAGGAAGAGGAGGAGGAGGAAGAACAGGAGCTAGTTTCATGTGCTATAGACGGTACTACCTGCACAACTGTCATACTGTCTGTTCAGCGTGGATGGCCTGAGGATAGAGAGGAGGAGGAGGAGAGCATGGTCACTCGTCCTCTTGGTGAGGACACAAAAGTCTTGCCTGTTAGCAGTCTGGCACATATGGCTGAGTTTATGTTACGCTGCCTTTCCCATGACCCTCACGTTCTCAAAATTTTGGGTGACAGTCATTACTGGTTGATGACACTTCTAGAACCACGCTACAAGGAGAACTTTATATCTCTTATTCCTGAGGCGGATAGGTCTACAAAATTGGGGCAGTACCAGAAGGCCCTTGTTGTGGAACTATTAAAATAATTCCCATCTGAAAACGCTGGTGCCAGAGGTCATAGTTCGTTGGACAACCAAGGACTACAGGCGAGAAAGACACAACTCCAATCCAGCAGAGGCAGGGGAACACTGTCAAAGTTCTGGGAGAATTTTCTCAACCCATCCCATCGCACGAGCCCTGAGGCGCGGGGTACTCTCACAAGGAGTGCAAAGTTTGGGAAGATGCTGAGGGAGTACCTTGCCGATCGTATTAACATCCTCCGTGATTCCTCTGTGCCTTATAATTATTGGGTATCCAAAGTGGATACGTGGAATGAACTGGCTCTCTACGCCTTGGAGGTCCTGGCCTGCCCTGCCACCAGCGTTTTATCAGAGCGGGTTTTTAGTGCCGCTGGTGGAATTATAACTGATAAGCGCATCCTCCTGTCAACTGAAAATGCTGACAGGCTGACTCATATAAAAATGAACAAGGGCTGGATTGGGCCAGACTTCTCAACACCACTGAATGATAGCAGCGTAACATAAACTCAAATCCAGTGTCTTTTTATGGGAGGTGTATTCCCATGCACCTTTTCACACCCACACATGGGTATACACTTCCCGATTTTGGCCATTTGCTCTTGTCCTCCTCCTTCTTCTTATCCTCATCCTCCACCACCACATCACCAGGGTGACCGTGGTCCGTGATGCAACACCCACATAATTTTTTTAAAAGGTGTTTTTTATACAGTATGTTCATGTATACCCCCCAGGGGTAAATGTTTGTCAGCCCATACACTTAGTGCATGGGCTTTACAAGTATAGGAGACCCTCTCCTTTCTAATGGGAACATTTTTTTATGAGGCCCTCTAAGTCTCTTCCAAGGGACATTGGAGTGCCTCCCAATTTTTGGCAGCCCTTGCATTCACTGCATAGGCCAACACTATGGGAGACCCACTTTCTAATTGTGGGAACATTTTTTCATGAGGTACTGTACTTTTCTTCCATGGGGCATTGGAGTGCCTCCCAATTTTTGACAGCCCTTGCATTAACTGCATACGCAATAACAGTATAGGAGAACCACTCGTTAATAATGGGAACAACAAACCATAGCCGGCTGATGGCTGTCTAATAATAGCGAGGGCCGACTGCTGGCCTTTTAAGAATAGTAAGGGCCGCCTGATGGCCCTATAAAAATAGGCTTTGTGACTTTCTGAGTCCCTCCATCATAAATGAAACAGGATGTGTCTGATGATGTGTCACACACCACATTGCCAGATAAGGTTGTAAAATGTTAAAATGACATTTCCGGGTGAATGCATTTGTCTTAAAAAATAACATAAATAAAAACAGTAGGATCTTTCTTTAGTATAAAAAAAAGAGTTGCCAATGTAACCTCAATGTAATCACATTGTTCAGCTCCTGCACCTCCTCCTCCATCTCCGAAATGACCACATCAGTCCCAAGCTGAAAGCACTGCATCACTGCCTTGGCCAAGCGGCAACAGGCTGTGCTGAAGATAACATGCTTAATGCTTAGGTGACAAAACGCCCAGCTCTGCAAAGTCGTTGAAAGCTGTAACACAGCAGCCTGATCTGTGGCTCTCACCACTGAACCTACTGCCAGGCATGGTCGTGTGTGACAATGGGCGGAACCTGGTGACGGAGAAATGACAGCCGGAGTAGATACGGTTTCCCTCTATGCCAGTCCTTTCACCGAGCTAAAGAATATGGCTGTGGTGAAATACAACTCCCTCTGAGAAGCTGTTTCAGATTGAAAAACATTGGGCCCACCAGAGGATTTGATTCTGAGGACTCACCTTTCTCCCCGCTCAAGAGCCCCATAGCAGCTGCAAAGTTAGCGCTATCATGAACCCTCCTGATGTAGAAGCCAGGGCACACCAGAGGATTCTCTGGTGGGACTGTCCAACCCTGCCGAGAAGCAGTCCTGGCTAAGAAAAGTGTGTGGGAAGGTTCCAGGACACTCTATGGCTGCTTTTTTTTTGCACTGAGGTGGAAACCCAGGCAAACACGGGAAGAACATGCAAAATCCTTGCAGATGTTGTCCTTGCTGGGATTTGAACCCAGGATCCCAGCGCTGCAAGGCTTCAGTGCTAACCACTGATCCCATATGCTGCCGTTCACCCTCTAATATCTAACAGGCTGGAGAAACTTGCACCTACTGCCACTCTATCTTCAGTTCCTTTGTGAGAAACGAATGTATTTGGGCTCCCACTCAGTCTACTAAATAAAATTCCTGAGAAGGAAATCGGGGAAGGCTTTGCTACTGGTACTGGGGGCAGTGCTAATACCATGGCGTCGTACCATAGTTTATTGGAAATATTCCAGGCTGGTAGGAGGCAAGCAGATTCACAGAAAAGTACCAGCAGTAATATTAAGGGACCCGCGCTTGTAGAAGGCGGAGACAACACCGGGACAAATAGTGGCGCCTGGGGACCGAGTATGGACACGAAGCATGAGGCATGAGTTTGTGTAAAGCTTCCTCCTCCATGACCATAAAAGGCCACATTTCAAGTGAAAGCAGCATTTGAGGACTTCCTGGGAGAAATGACAGCTGGAGTAGATATTGTTTTCCAAGTCCTTTCACCAAGCTAAAGAATATGGCTGTGGTGAAATACAACTCAGCAAAAAAAGCTGTGGACTGGCTCCGTACCGTCCCTGGCCACATTCACTTGACCATGTGTTTGTGGTTAGGTGGTCCTTCCCAGTAAGTGCACTGGGGCGGGCACGGGTAATGTTGTGGGACCCATGCTTGTGGAAGGCGGAGACGACACCGGGACAAATAGTGGTGGCTGGGGACCGAGTATGGACACCCGGCCGCCGCCGGCATAAGGCTATGAAAAGCTTCCGCCTCCACAAGCCTAAAAGGCCACATTTCAAGTGAAAGCAGCTTTAGAGGACTTCCTGGGAGAAATGACAGCTGGAGTAGATATGGTTTCCCAAGTCCTTTCACCAAGCTAAAGAATATGGCTGTGGTGAAATACAACTCAGCAAAAAAAGCTGTGAACTGGCTCCATACTGTCCTTGGCCACATTCATTTGACCAAGTGTTTGTGGGTAGGCGGTCCTTCCCAGTAAGTTCACTGGGGAGGGCACGGGTAATGTTGTGGGACCCGTGCTTGTGGAAGTCGGAGACGACACCAGGACAAATAGTGGTGGCTGGGGACCGAGTATGGATACCCGGTCACCGCCGCCATAAGACTGTGGACAGCTTCCGCCTCCACGAGCCTAAAAGGCCACATTTCAAGTGCAAGCAGCTGTCAAAAATTTGGTAGTATAGTATTGGAGCTTGTGGGTGGGTGGCTGGCTGCATACTTGTGCTTGCATTCCAAGGAATGGGGTAGGGACAACTGAACGCTGCACTGGGACAAGGACGTGGACGGTGATTGTTGCAAGTCTGCAACGACAGGTGCATGGCGGGAGGCATCTTCGCATGCGCCAAGGATCACTTGTGATGGGCACACTTTTAGGCAGTGACCTGGGAGTCAGAGATGCTTCCAGGCGTCTTCCCCATGCTGTTCCCATGTCTTTTCAGCACTGTATGCATGTGTCTGATGATGTGTCACACACCACATGGCCAGATAAGGTTGTAAAATGTTAAAATGACATTTCCCAGTGAATGCATTTGTCTTGGTTGAAAGCAATGCAAAAGTGCAAAAACGCATCATAAACGCTACGTGTGAACGAAGCCCAAGGTGTGGAGGACTATTTTTGGTTTTGGTTATTTATTTTGCCTTATACGCAAGTCATTACCCTGGAAAGGATGTTCCTTAACATATTTCCCAGGAAAATCCATTTTAGATTCGTTTTTGTATGTTTTATTGTGAGTCCGTAAAAGTGGCATAAAACCTCTGACAACATTGTTGACAGCAGTGACCTGGGAGTCAGAAATGCTTCCAGGGGTCTTCCCCATGCTGTTCCCATGTCATTTGAGCACTGTTCTCATCGATTTGGGCAATTTTTAGGCCCTCTGCAGACCGCCCGGGGGAGCCTCCTGAAAATTGCTCGAGTTTCCCATAGACTTACATTGGCTTCGTTGCTCGACCCGAGTATTCCAATTTGCTCGACCCGAGCAACAAGTACATGAGCATTTTAGTGCTCGCTCATCACTACTTAAAATACATTTTAAAGGGTTTAACCCTCTAAATCTAATAATCACCTACCCATAGGTTTGATGATAAATGCATGATCATTGGACCCTTGGAGCCCTTAGTGATCCTCTAAAAAAGGTCCCAAAATCCCCTGTGTGAATAGAGAAATAGTATACATGCAAGATAGCCATTCCAATGGTCCTATAAAAGTGAATGGTGCAATGGTCATGTATGTACACTCCTGCTCAATCTAACCAAAGGACTTTGGGGACCCATTCTTGGTATCAATGGGGCACAGCATTTGGACCCCCAGTGTTCACATGTTTATCACTTCATAGGTGATAAATATATTTAATGGGACAACAACTTTAAAGGGAATCTGTCAGTAAGATCAACCCTCAGTCTATATGGGTATGTAAGTTATAGAAAGTTGAATAAAGTAATATCTTAAAATCTGCAATCCAATGTCTTATTCCAGAGAAATTCACATTTTTCTTAATATAGAAATAATCAGTTAAGATCTATGGACTCCTGAGCGAATCTGCCTTCTGAGCTTATTTTAAATGAAAGGGGATGTTCTCACTATGAGACATCTAATGACTGACAGTTTGCGCTTCTGATCCACATGTCTAAATCTGGTAACGTCCCATTTAATTTAAAATAGGCTGTGAAGGCAGATTCACAGGGAGCTCTGTGTCCGGCCCATAGATCTTTAGAGCTCATTTACATATTAAGAAAAATGTGGATTTCTCATCAGATCGCAGATATCAAGGTATAATTTTATTCATCTTTCTATGACCTACAGTACAGACCAAAAGTTTGGATACACCTTCTAATTTAAAGATTTTTCTGTATTTTCTTGACTATGAAAATTGTACATTCACACTGAAGGCATCAAAACAATGAATTAACACATGTGGAATTATATACTTAACAAAAAAGTGTGAAAGAACTGAAAATATGTCTTATATTCCAGGTTCTTCAAAGCAGCCACCTTTTGCTTTGATGACTGCTTTGCACACTCTTGGCATTCTCTTGATGAGCTTCAAGAGGTAGTCACCGGAAATGGTTTTCACTTCACAGGTGTGCCCTGTCAGGTTCAATAAGTGGGATTTCTTGCCTTATAAATGGGGTTGGGACCATCAGTTGTGTTGTGTAGAAGTCTGGTGGATACACAGCTGATAGTCCTACTGAATAGACTGTTAGAATTTGTATTATGGCAAGAAAAAAGCAGCTAGGTAAAGAAAAACGAGTGGCCATCATTACTTTAAGAAATGAAGGTCAGTCAGTCTAAAAAATTGGGAAAACTTTGAAAGTGTCCCCTAGTGCAGTTGCAAAAACCAGCAAGCGCTACAAAGAAACTGGCTCACATGAGGACCGCCCAAGGAAAGGAAGACCAAGAGTCACCTCTGCTTCTGAGGATAAGTTTATCCGAGTCACCAGTTTCAGAAATCGCAGGTTAACAGCAGCTCAGATTAGAGACCAGGTCAATGCCACACAGAGTTCTAGCAGCAAACACATCTCTTCAACAACTGTTAAGAGGAGACTTTGTGCAGCAGGCCTTCATGGTAAAATAGCTGCTAGGAAACCACTGTTAAGGACAGGGAACAAGCAGAAGAGACTTGTTGGGGCTAAAGAACACAAGGAATGGACATTAGACCAGTGAAAATCTGTGCTTTGGTCTGATGAGTCCAAATTTGAGATCTTTGGTTCCAACCACCGTGTCTTTGTGCGACGCAGAAAAGGTGAACGGATGGACTCTACATGCCTGGTTCCCACCGTGAAGCATGGAGGAGAAGGTGTGATGGTGTGGGTGTGCTTTGCTGGTGACACTGTTGGGGATTTATTCAAAATTGAAGGCATACTGAACCAGCATGGCTACCACAGCATCTTGCAGCGGCATGCTATTCGATCCGGTTTGCGTTTAGTTGGACCATCACTTATTTTTCAACAGGACAATGACCCCAAACACACCTCCAGGCTGTGTAAGGGCTATTTGACCAAGAAGGAGAGTGATGGGGTGCTGCGCCAGATGACCTGTCCTCCACAGTCACCAGACCTAAACCCAATCGAGATAGTTTGGGGTGAGCTGGACTGCAGAGTGAAGGCTAAAGTACCAACAAGTGCTAAGCATCTCTGGGAACTCCTTCAAGATTGTTGGAAGACCATTTCCGGTGACTACCTCTTGAAGCTCATGAAGAGAATGCCAAGAGTGTGCAAAGCAGTCATCAAAGCAAAAGGTGGCTACTTTGAAGAACCGAGAATATAAGACATATTTTCAGTTGTTTCACACTTTTTTGTTAAGTATATAATTCCACATGTGCTAATTCATAGTTTTGATGCCTTCAGTGTGAATGTACAATTTTCATAGTCATGAAAATACAGAAAAATCTTTAAATGGGAAGGTGTGTCCAAACTTTTGGTCTGTACTGTACATGCCCATATAGATGGCTTTGGAGGGTTGATTCTACTGACATATTCCCTTTTAGTAAGCAACACTAAATTTTAATTATCCTAATCATGATGCATTTGACAGAGTGTTTTTGGTTCCATGTCTCATATGAAATGTCCTTTTTCTTTTTATTTGCAGACAATAATCGCTGCAGGGGTGTCCTATGCATTTAACTTCAAAGTCAAATATAAAGTAAATATTGTGGGACCCATACAAAGAGGGTAAATATTTCATGTGTTAAGGAAATTTGATCCTTAAAGAGGAATTCATTAAAAATTATTCAAAGATTTCTAAAACCTATTAACTTTCCAATATATATGTGGTTTAGTTAAGATTATACCTTTCTAACACCTGGACCATAGCCTGAAGTTAAAGGGGTATTCCCATCTCCAAGATCCTACCCCAATATGTAGTAGGTGTAATAATAATAATATTAGCAAATATCTCCAATTAGAAATGTAGCATCGTATTTTTGATTCTCTATGTCTCTTTCCTCATATGCAGGCATTGGAGGACCTTAGGTATCCATGGTTATGTCCACTGATAAAGTCACAGTTAGCTAGCTGCTAGTGGTCGTAACCATGGATACCTAAGGTCTTGCGATGCCTGCCTGAGGAAAGAGACATAGCGAATCAGAAAAATTATGCTACATTTCTAATTTGAGGTATTTGCTAATATTATTATTATTATACCTACTACATATTGGGATAGGATCTTGGAGATGTGAACACCCCTTTAAAGGAGTTTTCCAAGAATATAAAAAAGTATATAACTAAGGAAAATGTGATTAGAAATAAACTCCTAAATACTTCTAATCAGCGAATTACACTAGTTTTGTTCAGAGAGGTAATCACTGTAGAATTAAAATGGCCGCCATCTTATTACACGGAGAGTAAGAAGAGGCCTCACACACTGCTGTCAAACCTGTCTTTCTGATCTAAACTGGAGATAGGGGTGTGAGATAAGAAGAGGATGCTCACACTGCTGTCCATCCTGTATTTCTGATCTAATACTGGAGATAGCAGGGGTGCTGAGGTAAGAAGACGTTGCTCACACTACTGTCCACCCTGTCTTTCTCAAAACGCCTTCCACAACAGCATTGGAGGATGTCGTCCACGCCCTATTGGGGGACAGGAACACAGAGAGGTTAAACGCCCCTCCTCACCATCAATCACCAGAGTTTTCCTGTCCCCCTTGGGGCATGGCGAAATCCTTCAGTGCTGTCTGGCCGGCACGACAGCATTGCTTAAATAATTTTTTGTACTTGCCAGGCAGTGGTCGGTCGTGGGTGCTCCCCTCCTCCCTCCGTGCTGCTCCCGATTGGGACCGTTCCGTTTTTCCAGCACCCCATAGAGGGTAAAGCAGGCTGAGTAACTTTCATGTCGGAGGCCTGTGTCAGCTCTCCGGCATCTCCTCCTTCCTTCGGAGGTCTGGGCGCGGGTTCCCGGATGTGACGTCATTTAAGGTCCTAGTCACTTCCGAGGTTTGCGCGCTTCCTGGGGCCGGCATGAGGGTACTGCGCTCCTGCTTGGCCTGCAGGTGACTAGAAGTTCGAGGGAACAGGATGTTCCTTGCTGGGGGCATATAAAAACCAGCCAGAAGACGTCACCAGGTAAGGCTATCTCCATCATGGAGGGTGACAGATCCGGTATCCCTGCATCTGCAGAGCCCAGCACGCCCCCGGCTACAGCGAGTAGTACAGGGGTTGGTCACTGAAGGGCGTAACTCAGCCTCTCTATTAAGATGACACTGGTTACTCCCCTCCTTCTAGTTACACTGGGTATCCCTTCTCTTCCCCTCTCTTAGGAAGACAATGCCCCTGCTACTAAGAAGGATAAGAACCAATCCCGTACATGTGGTGTCTGCGCTAAAAAACTGCCCTCATCCCATAGGAAGACACTGTACAAGCCCTGCACAGATAATATTGTTAAAGAAAAAAACCCTTCGCTGATAGAGGAGCTTAGATCACTGGTTAGACAGGAGGTCCAAGTTGTCAGACAGGAGGTCCAGGCATCTTTTGCTGCCCTGCCCCACTAGACTTCCTCTAGGCCCTCTCCCCCTAAGAAGAGGAATATTCAGGAGGTAGATTCGGATGTTTTTTCCAATGAGGCCAGTAATTCTGCCTCAGATGAATTTGAAAAAAGGGAATCCCTAGGCTCCATCAAAAAACTGGAGACTGGAAGATATTATTTCTCCTCAGACAACATGGAGGAGTTGCATGATTCCGTCAGGGGCTCTATGGGGCTAGAAGACGTCGAAATCCCCTGTTCAGTTCAAGATGAAATGTTCAGGGGCCTTAAATCAAAAAAGCAAACTGGATTTCCAGTACATCAAGTCATTAGAGATCTCATTCGCCAGGAATGGGAAGCCCCGGAGAACCGTCTCACCACCCGTTCGAAGTTAAAACATAGATTTCCCCTGGAGGGTGATGAATTTGATTGGGATGTTCCTAAGGTAGATATCCAGGTGGCAAGGGTAGTGAAAAAAAACTCACTCCCCTTTGAAGACTCATCCCAGTTAAAGGAGCCCTTGCATCGTTAAATGGAGAGTGTCCTTAAAAAATCATGGGAAACCTCGTCTTCCTCTCTCAAACGTAACATATCTTCAACTTGTGTGGCCAGATCTCTCTTCAAGTGGTTAGCCCAACTGGAAGAACATCTGTCCTGGGGCACATCTAGGGAGAGTCTGCTAGATTCCATTCCCCTTCTTCAAAAATCCACAGGCTTCTTGGCGGATGCCTCGGCTGAGTCAGTCCGGATCGCGGCTAGAGCAGTTGTTTTATCTAATACTACTCACCGCACACTGTGGCTCAAAACATGGAGTGGAGATGTCACCTCCAAGGTAAAACTCTGCTCCATCCCCTTTCAGGGGAAATATGTATTTGGGCCAGCCCTGGATGATATCCTGGAAAAGGCCTCGGACAAAAAGAAAACCCTTCCGGAACAGAGATAAGCTAGGAAGCATTCCTATCGATCTCCTCAGAATCAACCCTCCCGATATAAAGGGAAGGGAAAATCTGGGCGCTGGAGCTACCCTAAAGGAGGCAGGGGCCGTAACATCCTTGTACCTCACCATCAGCTCCAGCAGCAGGAGAAGCAATGACTTGGTCCGTGTGGGGGAGCGTCTCTCGGGCTTCTTTCCCCAGTGGCAGGCAATATCTTCCTGCCAATGGATCCTCAATGCCATCAAAGAGGGTCTTCTTTTGGAATTCGAGTCTTGTTCCCCTCAGGTCCTAAAGGTCACTTCCCTTCCTTCTCGGGGAGCTCAAGACCTGTTATCAGCCGGTCTACAAGACCTTCTGGATTCCAGCGTAATATGTCCAGTTCCCCTTGGCAGGGAGGGGACGGGTCATTACTCAAACTATTTCTAATACGGAAACATTCAGGGACCCCTTGCATCATAATCAACCTGAAGTCCCTGAATCATCACATAAAGTACAGATGATTCAAGATGGAATCCATAAGATCAATTATCCCACTAATAGGGAAAGACTATGATGGCAACAGTAGATTTAAAGGATGCATATTACCATGTACCAATGCATCCATCCCACAGGAAGTTCCTACTCTTTGCAATCTCCCAGAACAATGTGACAAAACACTACCAGTACAACGTACTGCCATTCGGCATCTCGTCAGCACCTCGGTTGTTTTCAAATATTATGGCAGAAGTCATTGCGTTCATTCAAAAGCAAGGTGTCTGTATAATCCCATATCTAGACGACATGTTGATTGTCACCCCTTCGATTGTGACCCTCAATCTTCATGTATCCACAGCCTTAGAAACTCTCCGCTCTTTAGGTTGGATTCTAAACCTCAAGAAATCAGAACTCCTTCCTTCATTAAGGAGAAGATTCTTGGGTGTCCTACTAGATTCCAACAAACTTCATTTCTTCCGCCGGGACATCAAGCAGCACTCAAATCCAAGGTTTCTATTTTCAAGGATCAGAGAAACCCAACCTTGAGAGTGACCATGTCATTACTGGGATCGATGACGGCTTGTATCCAGTCGGTAGCATGGGCGCAAGCCCACTCAAGACTCCTTCAGGAACATATCCTGAACTCTGGAACAGGCGGCAGGACTCGCTAAACAAACGAATCAGGATCCCTGGTCGAGTAAGTGCTTCACCCTCTTGGTGGCTAAACTCCAAAAATCTTCAGAGTGGGATTATTTGGATCCAAGACCCTCTAATTACGATTACTACCGATGCCAGCATACGAGGCTGGGGGGCCATGGTTACTCAGACTCCATTTCAAGGCAGATGGAGTCAGGAGATGAGTATCCGATCCTCCAACTTCAGAGAGCTATAGGCAGTAGAAGAAACACTCAGGGCTGCAATCAACCTGATTCAGGGGGCTCACATCAGAGTACTCTCAACAATATGACTACAGTCGCCTTCCTTTGACATCAGGGAGGCACGAGGGTAAACAACCTGAAATGAGTCGCTGTCCGAATATTCTCCTGGCAGAACAACACCTTTTGTCGCTTTCGGCAATTCACCTGCGGGGCTCAGACATCACACAGGCAGACTTTCTGAGTAGGAAAGACATCCATCCAGTAGATTGGAGCCTGAATCATCATGTGTTCCAGTCCCTAGTATCAAAATGGGGTCTCCCCGAAGTGGATCTCTTTGCCAGTCGCCTAAACGCAAAAAATTTGATTAGAAAAGGTTGCCACAATACTGGTGGCCCCTCTGTGGCCCAGGAGGCCCTGGTTCGGTGCAATCTCAGAGCTCTGCCTGGATGGCCCAATGATGCTTCCACAGGTCAACAATCTTCTCTCACAGGGCCCTCTATTCCACCCAGACCGTCAGTGGTTAAACTTTGCAGCCTGGTTACTGAAGCCAAGATCCTAAAATCTAAAGGTCTCTCAGAGAAAGTCATAAGAACTCTTCAGCGAAGTAGGAAACCAGTAACCAATGCCATATATGGCAAAATATGGAAAAAATTTCTATCCTGGTGTACGCCGGATACTCCTGATCCCCAACACCCTAACATAGCTTGGATTCTTGATTTTTACAGAGGGAATTGGGACTCAAACCTAGTACTCTGAAAGTGCAGGTTTCAGCCCTAAGCTCTGTGTTCAATCAAGATCTGGCTTCTCAAAGATAGATCAAGAGATTTATGACTTCGGCACTCAGACTTCATCTGAGAATTCAGACTCATGTTCCACCCTTGGATCTTAACGTGGTGCTCAAAGATCTAACACTCTCTCCCTTTAAACCCCTATCCTCTGGCACAATACAATCTCTCTCTTATAAAACAGCCTTTTTAGTATCCATCACTTCAGCCCGAAGAGTGGGAGAACTTCAGGCCCTCTCTATCAGAGAACCCTACATGAAAGTGACCAAGGATAGAATTACACTTCTCCTGGATCCCTCATTTCTCCTGAAGGTGGTTTCAGATTTCCATCGCTCTCAAGAAGTCATCCTTCCCTCCTTCTGTCAGAACCCTGCTAATTCGAAAGAAGCAGAGTTCCACCTCCTAGATGTCTGCAGACTTGTTCTACACTATCTTCAACAGACTGAGTCTTAGAGATTGGACCAGAATCTCTTTATCCAACACTCAGGGCATAACAGAGGAAGGAGAGCTGCTAAATCCACTATAGCAAACTGGATTAAGAAAGCGATCAGCGAAGCCTACATCAACCAGGAGCTAGCGCCACCGATTGTTCTGAAGGCACATTCTACCAGATCTACATCAGCTTCCTGGGCCAAAAGAGTGGGCGCATCTTCAGAGCAGATCTGCTGGGCAGCTACGTGGTCTTCCATTCACACGTTCTCCAAACATTATAGATTAGATCTATCATCTAGTAGGGATCTAGCCTATAGTAGGAAAGTCCTCCAAGCTATTGTGCCTCCCTAATGAAATATCGTTGGTATTCCTCCAATGCTGTCGTGGAAGGCGTTTTGAGAAAATAGAATTAGTCCTTACCAGTAATTTGTTTTCTAGGAGCCTTCCACGACAGCACGAATTTCCCTCCTTACGTGGTTCTTGGAGTTTCACATAACTGTCAGGTAACCATTTTTCCAGGTGATCTGGGTAAACACTGGTGATTGATGGTAGGGAGGGGCTTTTAAACTGTCTGTGTTCCTGTCCCCCAATACGGCGTGGATGACATCCTCCAATGCTGTCAAGGAAAGCTCCTAGAAAACTAATTACCGGTAAGGACTAATTCTATTTTCTGATCTAATACTGAAGATAACAGGGGTGCTGAGGTAAAAAGAGACTGCTCACACTGCTGTCCACCCTGTCTTTCTGATCTAATATTGAAGATACAAGGAGTGCTGGGGTAAGAAGAGCCAGCTCATACTGTTGTACATCCTGTCTTTCTGATCTAATACGGGAGATAGCAGGAGTACTGAGGTAAGAAGAAGACAGTTACCCTGCTATCCACCATGTCTTTCTGATCTAATACTGGAGATACCACGGGTGCTGAGGTAAGAAGAGGCTGCTCATACTGCTGTCCTCAATTTCTTATCTAATACTTAAGATACCACAAGTGCTAAGGTAAAAAGATGCTCATATTGCTTCACCAATAGTGCATGGTATAGAAATCTCAAGGTCACAGCAGTGGAGCTTCATAATGCACATACTCACAGGCACTTGCTTTAGCAATCTAAACCATGTTTCTGTCAGTGTAACAACACAATGGCCACTTCAATACTATAGTGATTACCTCCCTAGACAAAATGATTGTGATTTGCTAATTAAAAGTATTTAGGAATCTATTTATAATGAGATCTTCATTAACTACTTTTTTTCTATTCCCAGAGGAACCCTTTAAGTAGCTGCTCATCAGGTAAAGGTGTGCCATTTTGTCTCTCTGCACTATGAGCAGAAGTCCATGTCCCTTTTGACAACATGTCGCTGTACACATGTTCTTCTAGTAACTCTGGCTCCTTTGAGGACACTCTGAACTTTCCCATAGAGGCAGCGGGTGATAAGACAAGTGTGCAGTGACACAGGGAGTAGTGTTCATAGTGCAGGGACAAAACTACTAATATAACAAGCTAGGGAACTTCCAGCAATAGTTATATACAGTATGAATTTACAAAAGAACATGTGGCAATATCAAATATTTGTTATTAATATAGATTCTTATGATTTTTTTTCCCATTGCCGAATTATGCTACAACAATTGGCAAGTACAATAGGTTTTGTTGGAGTTCTGTCTCCTGGAATGTTTGCACTACACGGACTTCCTTTATAATATATTCACCCTTGTATGTTGAATTAATCATAAACTGCTTCATTTGCAAAGCACATTTATCAATATAGCTGTTCTCAACTCTGGTACATTTGATAATACTAGTAAATAACAGTTGGATCAGTTTCAGATTAGTATAAAATAATATTTTTCATCTGTTTGCTGTTCCATTTTCCATATCTTTTTGTCATCAGTATGTCTGTTTTAGACATTCATTTAACATCTGTATGACTGCCGCTTTATACATCAACAATAAAAAAAAGAAAAAGGCAAAATACAATTTACCATATAATCATTAGAATGTATTCAACTGTACACATGTACAAACATTCATGTGAACTAGACCATCCACTTTGATTTCTCATGTACTGTCCTTTTAGGGTCCATGTGGTACATGGACAGCATATGGAGCCTAATATAAAAGTCACTACGTCAACACCAACACAAACAATGAAAATAACCTTTAGAAGTAGAACTTAAGGAGTTGTCCACTTCTTGGAGAACCCCTTCTTGAACTAAATGTTTGGCCCCTATAAAATAAAAAAAAAACTATACTCACCTCCCGTGCTGGCGCCATTCCAGCAGTTTCAGCACTCACGGTCCCAGAGCTCTGGTGCGGTGGAATGACACGTGGTGACTGGCGCCCAATGAGTGCTGGCGTCACTGTCCCCGCCTAGGTGCGGATTGAACATGAAGAGGAAGCTAGAGATCAGCTGCAGCCCGGACTTCCTCTTCATGTTCAATCCATACATAGGTGGGGACAATGACACTGGCACTGATTGGGCACCCGGCACCACATGTCATTCCACCACATCACAGCCCCGGGACCGCGAGTGCTGACACCGCTGGAACGGCGCTGGCACAGGAGGTGAGCATAGGTTTTTTTATTTTATCGGGGCCAAACATTTAGTTCAAGAAGGGGTTGTCCAAGTAGTGGACAAACCCTTTAATGGTTTTCTTTATTTTTAAATTATTATTCCTGAAAAGTGGCACTCAGTACAGAAGACTGTGCATGAGAGTGCCAAAAAGACCCTTCAGCATAGGAAATCCATATTCCTACCAACTATTTCCTTTAGCCTAAACAAACTTGTATAAGTCAACATACCACAGTTGGGGCTGTGAAGTGACATAACATAAACACTACATACTCCTATACTATTTATAAAAGTGCAAGTTTTATGTCTGTCCAATATTCTGTATTTTATCATTCCTCTATTATGTTTTTCATTTCTAATATATACTAATATTTCTTCCATAGATATCAGCCTCCTGTTGCGCCAGATATATCTGTGTTTCAGGCATGCATTGCTAATTCATTCTCTATTGCAATTGTTGGATTCGCTGTGGCCTTTTCAGTCGCTAAGGTCTATGCCATTAAGCATAATTACACTATTAATGGGAACCAGGTAAGAAACATTTGCCTTGCACCAAAGCAACTTTCTTTGTTTATTTTAATAGGAATCTAAACAAAGTATTCAGGTTTTTCCAAAGGTGAGAGTGGAGAAAGCCACGGCCAGACACCACAGGAAATGACATTTTTAATGGTGCTCTCAATAAAGATTAAATAGTGTATTTGTTTTATTTATTTATAAATTTAAATTATTTTATATGCTTTCTTGTACAGTATAGTGACAACATATTCTGCAGCGCTTTATAGACTTTGTCACCACTCACTGTCCCCATTGGTGCTCACAATTGAAATTCCCTATCAGTATGTCTTTGGAGTATGGGAGGAAACCGGAGAACCCAGAGGAAACCCACGCAAACACGGGGAGAACATATAAACTCCTTGCAGATGTTGTCCTTGGACGCGTGGTTATGGACCCAGTGATAATAAGATGGGTAGTAAGGGAGGCTAGTAATAAATTTTCAGTCTCAGTTGTCAGAATCACTCCGGGTCATATGTATTGCCTTATAATCATCTCCGCTCTGTATTACAAAGCAAGTCCCCTATTGTGTGCCGATTACAGCAATCTACAGCTTTACGCTCAACTATCTTTAAAAGCTTTAGACTATGTTCCCACAGTGACTTTTTGGTGAGTTTTTGATGTTGCACATTTAGCTAAATTAGTTCGCTTGCGTTTTTTTTACTGCGTTTTTTAACCTGCGGATTTTCCGCATCTAATTGAATTCTATGGGGAAATTCACATAAAACTCAATGTAGCTGCAAGAGAAGTTGATGTTTTGTAGACTTAAAAACAAGCACAACAGGTCAGTTTACAAAGTGTAAAAAAGCTCAGTGGGCAGGAGATTTCTATAAATCCCATTCACTTTGCTGGAACTGTAAGACCCTGAATTTTTTGCTAAGCGAAAATACATGGTGTCAAAAACTCATCTTAGGAACTTAACCTTATGAAGTTTATTACATTTTCCAGTGGTTTATATTTTTACATATTCTAAATAAAAAAGACCTATCTAGATCAGCTAATTACAGCACGATAGCCTTATTCACAAGACCTATATACACCTACAAAAAGTTCATGCCATACAAATCATGAAAATATAAAAACATATCTTTATTAACATATATCTGTTAAAAAAATCATAAAAATTAAAAATATAATAACATTAAAAAGTTGGTGAAAAAGAACACATGCAATAGGATAAATAATCCCAAGGGAAATCCTATAAGACATCAATGCTGGTATTACATAACAATAGTGTTGAGCGAGTATGTTCTGTTCCGAGTATGCTCGGGCCGAGCTCCGAGTATTTTTTTTTTAAATCAAATATTTTTTTATTGTTAAAACTTTTTTTGTAACACAACAGCGAAACAAATAAAACAACCCAACCAAAGAAGGGACCCAGTCCCTATTCTGTCCCTCCCCCCACAACACATCGCCCTTTCAAACAAAACATTTTGAGTTAAATGTTCCACAGTTCTGTCCACAGCAAATTAACAATCTTAAAGTATAAATAGTCACAATTGTATTAAGGGGTATCTAACTCTTGCTTTGGAGCAGTTGTATACGTGCCTAAAGCAGTCCAATGTAGGATTTTGCACCTGTCAAGTAATCTATACACCAATCATAACAGACCAAGTCGAAATCTATGCAGTTCTCTGGATGCTAGGCCGAAGCCGTCAATCCATGGAGCCCATATTTTTTCAAATTTGGAGATGGCCTTCCTTTTCAGATATATACGTTTTTCCAGATTTAATAACCAATTAATCTTATTTATAAATTCTGTCACTGTGGGCACCTGCTCTGATAACCAATGTTGGGCTATTAGTTTCCTGGCCATGTATAACATGTGTGCCACCGCTATTTTGCCATGTTCGTCAGTGCTCAGATCTTTTATATATCTCAGTATACATACTAATGGTGAAGGATCTGAATCGACTGAGTATGTTCTATCAATGATCGCTATTACATCCCTCCAGAAGTTTTCCAGAGCAGGGCAGGTCCACATCATATGAAGCATGTAGCACGTTAGCCGGGGATGTTTTACATCTAGCACATAGGGAGTCTGGTCGAAGCCCTATATCGTGGAGAAATTGGGGTGTTCTATATGACTGGTGCAACGCCTCTAAGTGGGAGAATCTATGGGACTCACTCAGAGATAACTGGGGAACTCTTTCCAGTATTTCAGACCACAGCCCCTCTTCAATAGGGCCTATCATGCCCTTCCATTTTTCTTTTGATCTTATGGGGTGTTTTGCTAATACTAGGTCCAGCAGACCCCTATAAAGCAATGAGATTAGCCCCCCAGAATTATGTGAGCTAGCCATTCTCTGTATTATAGTATTTTGAGGAACTCCGTTACTTAGGACAAGACTCTCTGCCTGATATGCATGTCGTAACTGAAGGTACTTCTAAAATTCAGTGTTGGCAGTCCATATTCATTTTGTATCTGTGAAAACTCCTTGAGTGAATCTCTCGCTAAAACATGAGTGAATCTTTCTAGTCCTTTTAGACTCCAATTTTTAAACCCTTCCAATTTATATAGGTTAGGGAGCCATGGCGTTTCCCACAGTGATGTAAATTGTGAGATCCCTTGTATCCCCTGTAATTTCCTCACTGCCCACCAAAGTTTGTGTATTAACAGCGTAGTTGGGGTTCTACAAGAGGGTGTCTTAAATTTGTGAGCCTCCAATGCTTCATAGAGTCTGAGTGATTTAAAATGTGATTGGAGTAGAAGACGTTGAGCCCCCCCTCCCCCTCCAGGGTCGTCCCACCCACGAATGTGCTGGAGCTGAGCTGCCATATAATAAACCCACGGATTTGGGACAGCAAGGCCACCCATTGTTTTATCTCTTTGCAAAGTTTCCAGTTTAATTCTTGGAGCTTGTTTTCCACAGATTAAGTCCCTGAACATGCTGTTTACTTTAAGGAAATAACTCTAGGGAAGCCATATTGGAGAATTATGCAATACATATAGCAATTGTGGCATCCAGATCATCTTGACCAAGTTAGTGCGGCCCACCACTGACAGTGGCAATTTAGAACACGTGTCCAGTTTACATTTGAATCTGGCCAGTATTGGGTTGAGGTTTAGTTTCTCATAGTCAGTTACTTTAGATGTTACATTAATACCCAAATATTTAAATTCATTGACCACTTGTAAGCCCGAGTCAGTATAGTGAGGTGCATTAATGTTCCTATTATCTATTGGAAGCAGTACCGACTTAGTCCAATTAATCACGAAGCCTGAAAATTTCCCAAACTTCTCAATTGTCTCCATAGCTACAGATAATGTTTTGGAGGCTTCCGCTAAAAATAGTAGTGCATCGTCAGCATAAAGCGCAATTTTCTCCTCTATATTCCCTCTGTGAAATCCCATTATGCCAGGGTGCATCCTGATAGCCGCAGCTAGTGGTTCAATGGCCAGTGCGAACAGTAAACGGGACAACGGGCATCCCTGCCGGGTGCCCCTCCCCAGTTAAAAGGCTGAAGTAAGACGCCCATTTACCCTTAATCGTGCCAATGGCCTCTCATATAGTAGCTTGATCCATGAAATAAATCCAGCGCCCATACCAAATTTCTCCAAAACTACCCATAGATATTCCCATTCAACAGAGTCAAATGCTTTAGCAGCGTCTAGCGAGCAAATAACCCTGTCTCCTGCATTGTCCACTGGCAACTGAAGATTAAGAAATAGTCTACGGATATTAACGGCTGTAGACCTAGCTGGCATAAAGCCCGATTGATCACTATGTATAACATTAGATATTATGTTATTTAACCTGGAGGCCAGAACTTTTGCTATCATTTTAATGTCCGTAGGTAGCAGGGATATAGGCCTATAGGATTCGGGAAGCAATGGATCCTTACCCGGTTTGGGTATCACTACGATAACTGCTTCTCTCATTGAGAGGGGCAGAATGCCTTCCCTGGCTGCCTCCTGGAAGGTGTACAGAAATTGAGGTAGTAATATATCCCCAAATTTCTTGTATATTTCCATAGGGAACCCGTCCAACCCTGGTGATTTATTATTGGCCATTGAAGCTGTGGCCATTTGTAACTCCTCTAATTGCAGGGGACTATTTAAGTATTTTTTATCTGCTTCAGAGATAGCTGGAAGAACAATCCCCTCCAAATAAGTCAGGATTTGTTCTCTGCTAAACCCTGTTTTGGTTCTGTATAAGTCCTGATAAAATTCTCTGAAAGTATTTGATATTTGATCTGGCTGATTAACCGTTGTACCTTCCTTATTTTTTAAAGTGCCTATAAAGGATGTCCCTATTTGAGCCCTTGCAATCATAGCCAGTAAATGCCCTGCCTTTTCCCCTTCTTCATAAAAATGTGTTTGGGAGAATAGTCGTTTATTCTTGGCCTTCTCCCTAATGTGTGTAGAGTATGCCTCCTGCGCCTCTTTCCAGGTCATTAGGTCCTCCTCTGTACCTGATTGGACAAATTTATTTTCCGTGAGTCTAACCCTGTCTTGCAAGAATTCCCCAAATTGGTTAGTTTTAGTCTTGGATCGATTTATAGCTTGTATCAGGACTCCCCTCAGACAGGCCTTCATAGCGTCCCATAGTGAGTTCTGCATCACAGAGCCGTTATTTTCTATAAAATAGTTTTGAAGAGCTGATGTAATCAAATTTATGTCTATGATTTGCAACCAAAAGGGATTTTGCAACCATCTAGTAAGGGTAGCTTCCGAGAGCTCCGAGTATTTATAGCTGCTCGGTGATATGTTTGAATCACTCCCGTGTGCATGATTTGCGATTGTTTGACAGTTTTATTACATGTGAGGAATGTGTAAGAAATAGACATTCCTCACATGTAATAAAACTGTCAAACAGTTGCAAATCATGCACACGGGAGCGATTCAGCCATATCACCGAGCTGCTGTAAATACTCAGCGCTCGGCCCGAGCATACTCGGCGAAAGGGTTAATAGAACATACTCGCTCAACACTACATAACAACTATCCCGTGGACAAAGTAAGTCCCAATAGTGGCACTGTACAAGAAGTAAGTAACCTACTAAGGTCTGATAAAGAAATATCCCAAAAAGTATAGCAAGTAGACATCCAAAGAAGTAGGACAGTATCAAGCATGTGTCTGTTAACTCACCAAACAATACATGATGCGCATTTTGCCAATGGCTTTGACACGTCTTGAATGCAAAAAAATGGATGTCTGAATGCAGCCTAAAGGTGTTGCTTCATGTAAAAATCTCATTATAGGCCTCTGGTGGTGGTCTGTATGCCGCTGTATGGTGCTTCTGTATTGTGTAATGAGTTAATCTCCCGTATGTATTGTATGAAGGAGGTACCAGTGGTTTTATACACCTCTGTGGGTACAAGAGTACTTCCATACCACTCTCCATTGTCTTACATAACAATCTGCACAAAAAGTTATTGTACTTTGTAGATGCAATATAGTTAGATAAGTATTTTTCAAGACTATTTATTTATATATTTATTTATTGTTTTTACATTAGGAGTTAATAGCATTTGGACTGAGTAATGTATTGTGTGGGTCCTTTAAAGGATTTGCTGCAAGTACATCTTTATCAAGATCATCTGTACAAGAAAGCACTGGTGGCAAAACCCAGGTAGTAACATATTTCCTATAAATTCTATATGCTGTATGTAATCTGTTCTCAGTACACAATGGTCATTCTATTGCGAGAGCAGTCGTACAAGATCTTCTAATTTTCTTAAAGAGTGTGACCATCTTGCTACAATTGTTTGGAAAATGACAGTTAAAATAGACATTTATGAAATGTATATCCATTACATTTTTCAGCTAACTCCATTATTTTAACCCCTTTGTCTTTGTGTCAGAAGTTCTTTAGTCCTTTACCATCTGGACATAGATGCAAAATTCTCTCCCTATGGAGATATCAGATTTTATTAGTTTATATTAGATATTATCATAGAATCATAGAATCATAGAATGGTAGAGCTGGAAGGGACCTCCTGGGTCATCAGGTCCAACCCCCTGCTCAAAGCAGGATTCACTAAATCATCTCAGACAGATGTCTGTCCAGCCTCTGTTTGAAGACGTCCATTGAAGGGGAACTCACCACCTCTCGTGGCAGCCTGTTCCACTCATTAATCACCCTAACTGTCAAAAAGTTTTTTCTAATATCTAATCTGTGTCTCCTCCCATTTAGTTTCATCCCATTGCTTCTAGTCTTTCCTTGTGCAAATGAGAATAAAGATGATCCTTCTACAATGTGACAGCCCTTGACATATTTGTAGACAGCTATTAAGTCTCCTCTCAGTCTTCTTTTTTGCAAGCTAAACATTCCCAAATCCTGCAACCGTTCCTCATAGGACATGGTTTGCAGACCAGTCACCATTCTGGTCGCTCTTCTCTGAACTTGCTCCAGTTTGTCTATGTCTTTTTTAAAATGTGGTGCCCAAAACTGTACACAGTATTCCAGATGAGGTCTGACCAAAGAGGAGTAAAGACCGATAATGACTTCACGTGATCTAGACTGTATGCTTCTGTTAATACATCCCAGAATTGTATTTGCCTTTTTTGCTGCTGCATCACACTGTTGACTCATGTTCAGTCTATGATCTATTAGCATACCTAAGTCTTTTTCACATGTACTGTTGCTTAGCTCTATTCCTCCCATTCTGTATATGCTTTTTTCATTTTTATTGCCCAGATGTAGTACTTTGCATTTTTCCCTGTTAAAAACCACTCTGTTGGTTGCTGCCCACTGCTCCAGTTTATTTAGGTCTTTTTGAATCCTCTCTCTCTCTTCTCTAGTATTAGCTATCCCTCCTAGCTTTGTGTCATCAGCAAATTTAATCAGTTTACCCTCAATTCCTTCATCTAAATCATTGATAAAGATGTTGAACAATACAGGTCCCAGGACGGAACCCTGTGGCACCCCACTTGAGACATTCATCCAGCTGGATGTGAAGCCATTTACAACCACCCTTTGAGTCCGATCACTAAGCCAGTTATGAATCCACCTAACAGTTGCCTGGTCCATTGCATACTTGGTCATTTTTTCAATAAGGATGGTGTGAGATACTTTGTCAAATGCTTTGCTGAAGTCAAGATATACTATACAGCATTTCCCTGATCCATCCAGTCAGTGATTCTGTCATAGAAGGAAATTAAGTTAGTCTGACATGACTTGTTAGTTACAAACCCATGCTGACTCTGGTTAATCACTTCATTCTTATCCATGTACTTACATACATGTTGTTTAATAATTTGTTCAAAGATCTTTCCTGGTATAGAAGTCAGACTCACCGGCCTATAGTTCCCTGGGTCCACCTTCTTCCCCTTTTTGAAGATAGGAACAACATTTGCTCTTCTCCAGTCTTCTGGGACTTCTCCTGTTCTCCAAGAATTTTCAAAGATTATGGAGAGTGGTTCTAAAATTTCTTCTACGATCTCCTTCAGTACTCTGGGGTGTAATTCATCTGGACCTGGAGACTTGAACTCATTTATGTTAGCTAAATATTCCCTCACAATCTTTCTGTTTACAGATAACTTGGATTCCTCTATTCTTTTAAAAGGACAGTGAAGATCAGTTGATGTTACATTTTCTTTCTGTAACATTTTCTTTCTGTATTCTCTTTCTGTAGAATATGAGATATTCTATATTATTTGTTTAACCTCTTTAGCACCAGGCAATTTTTCATGCTTGCATTTTTGTTTTTTCTGTCGACATAGTCATTGGCTTGTTTTTTTGCAGGATGAGTTGTAGTTTTGCATGACACTATTCATTTTAACATTCAATCTATTGTAAAGAGGGAAAAAATTCCAAGTGTGATGAAATTGTGAAAAAGTTTTGAGGGGTTTTATTTTTACGGCGTTTATTCTGACGTAGAATTTACTCTGAAACATGATTCTCCAGGTTAGTACGAATATGGTGATGCTAAAGTTGCATAGAAGTTTTATTTTATTTAAATGTTGAAAAAAATTCTGAGGTTTGTAAAAAAAAAAGTTTGGTTTGTGTTTGATTTCTGAGACCAGTAACATTTTTATTTTTCCATCAATTGAGCTCTGGGAGGGCTTGCTTTTTTTCATGGCGAAGTGATAGTTTATTGATACCATTTTTGGGTTCATATGGTATCAATAAAGTGGTGGTTCGAAAAACGGAGTTCTGGTGTTTTTTTTTTCTCGTTATGGCTTTTACCATATAGGTTAATTCATTTTAGATTTTATAAATTGGACTTTTAAAGATGCATTAATTCCAAATGTGTTTTTGTTTGCTTTTTATTTGAGTATAGATTTTTTTAAGCTTTTTTTTATTTTTTGCTTTATTTTTTTTGTTAGGTGACTTGAGTCTGCATTCATTTGAATATTTATACTATATACTATACACTGCAATACCAGAATATTTAAGTACATGGTGAAAAATCTTAATTTCCTATGAAGCTCAGCCAGCAACTGAGCTTCACAGCAGTTCCTAAACAGCAGGGCTGGGTGTCTTCAGCAGGCCCCAGGCTGCCATGATAACCCATCAGTGCCCCTCAATCGCATCACTGGGGGTCGATGAGAGACTGTGCATATGCATACCATTTAAACAATTTGACAGCAGCATTTAAATGGTTAACAGCAGCGATCAGAGATCAACTCCGGTGTTCGCTATTAGACACAGATGCCGGCCATGAAACATAGCTGTCATCTGCCACGTGTGGAGAGAGATCATCTCTAGAGCACCCTCCACATGCAATGACCAATCATGTTCATGATTTTGCTTTAAGGTGCTAAGTGACCAAGGGGTTTGAATAATGAGACTCAAGTAAGGGGAGGCAGGATGCTGCCATCTCATGATAACCTGCTTAGTCACCTTGAATCATCTATCCTGATGATGTCTTGACATAGAAGGGAGTGGAAGCAATTCACTCCATGCCGAGATTCAAAGGACCATGTAGCTTCCAGTACACGTAGGGAAGGGCTAAAAATGATAGAATCAATTGAAACTTTTAAGCTTGACAATCCCTATAACTAGTTAAATTAAAATCTTGCTTCTATAGTATAGTTTCACATCTTTACTCATTCATGTGACCCTTTTTGTAGGTTGCAGTTTTTCTATATTTTTCTTTTATGTATTCTAATCTTAATTCTATAGGTCGCGGGAATAATATCTGGCTTGGTTGTTTTGATTGTGACGTTGGCTATTGGATACCTCCTAGAACCACTACCAAAGGTACTTCATTGTAGTTTACTATAATGTGATATGCAACAATAATGCACACTCATCACATCTTTATTCATCTAACTGGCTGCTATGCAACCTTCATAAAATGAGATGTCACAAGAACAGGCACAGTAATCTGACCACTCCCTCATGTCTGAAGAAGAGGTCTACAACTGTAATAGTCTATGAAATTTCTGTGTAAATTGACTCCCATTGATTTCAAATGCCATAAAGCACATAAAAACTACATACTCAATATGGGAAGACAGTGTGCATTTCCAATATAGTTCCACTAAAAAAACAGAACCAAGTATCAAGACACAAAATGTTCTTCATTTCTAAAGCTGACAAATGAGGCATATATATTTTCAATAATACTAGTTTTTATGTTCTTTTATAACTTTTGTCATGTGATTAATCATTATTATAATTTGTTTCGTTTCAGTCGGTTTTGGCAGCGATAATATTGGTGAATTTAAAGGGAATGCTAATGAAATTCAATGAAATTCCAGTCTTATTTAAAAGAGACAAATATGACTGTGTAAGCATATTATTATTATTATTATTATTATGTGATATGTCTTTTGACTTTTTATGATTATTAATATAATGGATATTATTTTATAAGAATAGTCTTTTTTCCATACATAGTGTCACAGTATGAAGAAATATTAAGTTGAAGAAATATTATTATTTTTTAGAGCACAAGCACCATTAATTCCATGGTGTTGTACAATGAAATGGTTTTACATACAAAATACAAATATAAATTTCAGTGAACAAATTAAGAATGACCGACTGGTACAGAAGGGAAAGGGCCCTGCCCTTGTGAGCTTACAGTCTACATACATACAGTCTTTCATCATACAACATGTAAGAATCCAGGACTGAAATTTAAATTATGTGGGTTAATGCTTAGTTTCATCATCTTGACCTGGATTGTTGTCTTGTATGTGAACATACAAAATACACCGCTCAACATTGAAATTGCAAGACCAAGAAGGAAAAGTCGTGGAGTTAAGGAAATCCCATGATAGGTAGACATGTTAATAATATGTAAATTGTAAATATAATATGTACAATTTTCAAAATATCTTTATGTATTCAGTATCACCTATGAGCCACATACAGAAATACAAGTACTTTTACACCTTGGCATGGCATTAATGAAGTTATTAATAGTTGTCTGAGGTTGTCCTTCCATGCTGAATTCACTAGTGCACGCAAATCGCCAAGATCCACTGCTGGCAGCTCCCTAGTGGCACCATGTATTTCTGCATGTGGCGCTCATACTTGATACTAAATAAATCGAGGTGTTTTGAAAATTCTGTTTCCATTTTTTCATCATTTGCATATAAATGTCTATTGATCCTAAAATTTTCATAATTCCCCAATTTTTCCTTCTTCGTGTTGCAATTTCAATGTTGAGGCATGTATAATGGTCAAAAAAGGGATGCGGGGATACGAATCACTGAATTTTTATTTTTATTGCAGCTTGTGTGGGTCTTGACATTCATCGCATCTGTAATTCTTGGCCTGGACCTTGGGCTTGCTGCAGGTGTAGGAATTGAACTTCTCACAGTCGTGTTCCGCGTTCAGTTGTAAGCATGTTTAATTGCAATTCTGTAAACAGCCTTCCACTCTCATGCTCCTGAAGTGCCAGAGTAGTATATACTTTAAATTTGTGCTGAAAATATTAGCACTCACTCATGTCATACAGCATAATGAATATTTCACATAAGTATTCTCTTTCTACTAGAAATATTGGACAACCATATTTTTCTCACTGATTGCTCTTACAGTAAAGACCAAAAGTTTGGACACACCTTCTCATTTAAAGATTTTTCTGTATTTTCATGACTATGAAAATTGTACTTTCACACTGAAGGCATCAAAACTATGAATTAACACATGTGGAATTATATACTTAACAAAAAAGTGTGAAACAACTGAAAATATGTCTTATATTCTAGGTTTTTCAAAGTAGCCACCTTTTGCTTTGATGACTGCTTTGCACACTCTTGGCATTCTCTTGATGAGCTTCAAGAGGTAGTCACCGGGAATGGTTTTCACATCACAGGTGTGCCCTGTCAGGTTTAATAAGTGGGATTTCTTGCCTTATAAATGGGTTTGGGACAATCAGTTGTGTTGTGCAGAAGTCTGGTGGAAACACAGCTGATACTCCTACTGAATAAACTGTTAGAATTTGTATTATTGCAAGAAAAAAGCAGCTAAGTAAAGAAAAACGAGTGGCCATCATTACTTTAAGAAATGAAGGTCAGTCAGTCCGAAACATTGGGCAAACTTTGAAAGTGTCCCCAAGTGCAGTTGCAAAAACCATCAAGTGCTACAAAGAAACTGGCTCACATGAGGACCGCCTCAGTAAAGGAAGACCAAGAGTCACCTCTGCTTCTGAGGATAAGTTTATCCGAGTCACCAGCCTCAGAAATCGCGGGTTAACAGCAGCTCAGATTAGAGACCAGGTCAATGTCACACTGAGTTCTAGCAGCAGACACATCTCTACAACAACTGTTAAGAGGAGACTTTGTGCAGCAGGCCTTCACGGTAAAATAGCTGCTAGGAAACCACTGCTAAGGACAGGCAACAAGCAGAAGAGACTTGTTTGGGCTAAAGAACACAAGGAATGGACATTAGACCAGTGGAAATCTGTGCTTTGGTCTGATGAGTCCAAATTTGAGATCTTTGGTTCCAACCACTGTGTCTTTGTGTGACGCAGAAAAGGTGAACGGATGGACTCTACATGCCTGGTTCCCACCGTGAAGCATGGAGGAAGAGGTGTGATGGTGTTGGGGTGCTTTGCTGGTGACACTGTTGGGGATTTATCTAAAATTGAAGGCATACTGAACCAGCATGGCTACCACAGCATCTTGCAGCGGCATGCTATTCCATCCGGTTTGCGTTTAGTTGGACCATCATTTATTTTTCAACAGGACAATGACCCCAAACACACCTCCAGGCTGTGTAAGGGCTATTTGACCAAGAAGGAAAGTGATGGGGTGCTACGCCAGATGACCTAGCCTCCACAGTCACCAGACCTGAACCCAATCGAGATGTTTGGGGTGAGCTGGACCGCAGAGTGAAGGCAAAAGGGCCAACAAGTGCTAAGCATCTCTGGGAACTCCTTCAAGATTGTTGGAAGACCATTTCCGGTGACTACCTCTTGAAGCTCATCAAGAGAATACCAAGAGTGTGCAAAGCAGTCATCAAAGCAAAAGGTGGCTACTTTGAAGAACCTAGAATATAAGACATGTTTTCAGTTGTTTCACACTTTTTTGTTAAGTATATAATCCCACATGTGTTAATTCATAGTTTTGATGCCTTCAGTGTGAATGTACAATTGTCATAGTCATGAAAATACAGAAAAATCTTTAAATGAGAAGGTGTGTCCAAACTTTTGGTCTGTACTGTACATGGACTTTATTTGGCTTATTGGATCATTCAGGTGGGCCTACAGATCATTAGTTAATGATCTGCATAGATACAGCATGTGCTACATAATTCTCCACACAATAATTATTTGTGCCTACATTATATTATGGATAAAAAGAATAAATATATAGATAAAAACAACTATGACACTGGAACCCAAGCACAAAGCGGGTTGATACTTTCCAGACACAATGGCTACAGAATTCAACCATCAATAAAATGTGAAAATGACCATTACTATAACTTGTACTATTCAGGCACTTGCTGAAAAAATACATGTCAAATGTTGTTGTGTCTTCTCTCTAACCTTTTCACATAATTTTGCATTTCCTTCAGCCCCAAGTTTGTAGAGATAGCAAATATTGAAAAAACAGACGTCTACAGAAATAGGAAGGACTACAATGATGTAAGTCATGGCGTAATTCCCAGGGATGTCTACTTACAGGTGTTGTTCATCAAACTCATTAAATGTGTTATTGTGCACAGGTCTGTGAGCCAAAAGGACTGAAGATTTTCAGATGCCCATCTCCAATATTTTTTGCCAATAGTTCTTTCTTCAAAGATAAGCTCATTTCTGTTGTAAGTCTTTTACCCACTTTATACTCTCTATATAATATAGTTTTCTGTGTAGTATTAGTGCTGTTATCATTTTTTTTATTTCAAGGCGGGATTCAATCCACTGTGGGTGCTGCGGAAGCGAAATAAGGCCCTGAGAAAGATTAAAAAATTAGTGAAGAAAGGAGAGCTACAAGTCACAAAAGTAAGTGGGATTCATAAGATTATAAGATATTCATTCCAGTTTCGATACTGGTAATATTTCACACTGGTTTTGTTTCATGTAGTCTTTAACCCCTTCGCGACCACTGAATAATTGTTCAGTGTTGACATTTCTCTACAGTAGGTGATCTTGCGATTGGGACCTACAGAGTTCTGCAAGCACTGAGATTCCAATGCAGAGAGATAGCTCTGACCTGTGACATCATCGGGACCTGATTGGCTCAGATCCTGAGTATATTAACTCTGTGTTATCTTCTAGTTGCCATAATCAATAGCAATCGCAGCATTTAGAAGTTTGAGAGAGGGAGTGGGCTCCTTCTCTCACCCCTCCTGCACCCTCTTGACATGATCACGGGTGGGGGGGCTGAGCCGAGGATTTTCATGGCAGCCAGTTGCCAGTTAGATTTAACCATCAGCAGGGTTAAACAGGCGTTCTGACAGTGTAAAACTAACAGTTCTCATGCATTGCAATACATAAGTATTGCAATGCATCAGACAAGAGATCAGAGAAATAAAAGTTGAAGTAAAAAAAGTAAGTAAAAAAAGTTACATTTTTTTAACCCTAGAACGCATACCTGGGGCCTCGCAGGCCCGCCCTGTTAATTGTTTTCTACTTTCTGCAAGATTACTTTAGTTAGAATTTTGAAACTCTAGGTATTCCTCAGGTATATAGTTGTTTGTCATTTTTGTTTGAGTTATTCCATGTTATTTGCACATGGGCCTAAAAGGCCCCAGGTATGTGAAAATGTAGATTTTTATGGTCATGCGTTCTAGGGTTAAACTATTTAAAAAACAAATCACTAATTAAATAAAAAATGAAAAAAATATTTAACCAATAAATATGTATATTTATGTAAAAACATAAATAAACAAAAAATGTACACCTATATGGTATCGCTGCAACCGGAACGACTCGATCTATAAAACTGTCACACTAGTTAACCCCTTGAGTGTGGCAAAAAACTATGCTTTTTCATCATACCGCCGAGCAAAAAGTGGAATAAAATGCGATCAAAAATACAAATGTAAATAAAAAAGGTATAGCTGAAAACGCCATCTTGTCCTGCAGAACACATGCCGCCATACAGCTCCGTGAGTGGAGAAATAAAAAAAGTTATACCTCTAAGAATACAGCGATGCACAAACAATTGTTTTTCCTATAAAATAGTTTTTATTCTGTAAAAGCAGCAAAACAAAAAAATGATATAAATATGGTATCGCTGTAATCGTACGGACCCGAAGAATAAAGCTGTCTTATTACTTTTACCGTTTGTGAGCTACATAAAAAAAAAACCTCAAACAACAAATCCTAAATTGCGGAGATTTTTGTTCGTTCTGCCTCCCAAAAATCTTACTAGAAAGCGATCAAAAAATATTATGAGTCTGAAAATGGAACCAATAAAAATGTCAACTCATCCCGCAAAAAACAAATCCTCACATGACTCTGTCAGCAGAAATCTAGAAAAATTATAGCACTCAAACTATGGCGATGCAAAAACTTTGTTTTGTATAAAAGCGTTTTTTAGTGAGTGATAGCAGCCAAACATAAAAAAAATTTGAATCTGGTATCGCAGCTCAACGTTGTAAAATTCTATGAAGCACTTGTGGGGTGCTCACCACACACCTAGATAAATTCCTTGAGGGGTCTAGTTTCCACAATGGGGTTACTTGTGGGGGGTTTCCACTATTTAGGCACATCAGGGACTCTGCAAACATGACATGGCATCTGCTATGTATTCCAGCCAATTTTCTGTTCCAAAAGTCAAATGGTGCTCCTTCCCTTCCAAACCCTGCCATGCGCCCAAACAGTAATTTTTTACCACATATGGGGTATCGGCGTACTCAGGGGAAATTCTAACTTCCTAACAAAAAAAAAAAGTTTAAAAAATGATGCTGATGTGAAGTAGACATGTAGTAAATGGTATTTACTAACTATTGTGTGTGATATACAGTACAGACCAAAAGTTTGGACACACCTTCTCATTTAAAGATTTTTCTGTATTTTCATGACTATGAAAATTGTACATTCACACTGAAGGCATCAAAACTATGAATTAACACATGTGGAATTATATACTTAACAAAAAAGTGTGAAACAACTGAAAATATGTCTTACATTCTAGGTTCTTCAAAGTAGCCACCTTTTGCTTTGATGACTGCTTTGCACACTCTTGGTATTCTCTTGATGAGCTTCAAGAGGTAGTCACCGGAAATGGTCTTCCAACAATCTTGAAGGAGTTCCCAGAGATGCTTAGCACTTGTTGGCCCTTTTGCCTTCACTCTGCGGTCCAGCTCACCCCAAACCATCTCGATTGGGTTCAGGTCTGGTGACTGTGGAGGCTAGGTCATCTGGCGCAGCACCCCATCACTTTCCTTCTTGGTCAAATAGCCCTTACACAGCCTGGAGGTGTGTTTGGGGTCATTGTCCTGTTGAAAAATAAATGATGGTCGAACTAAACGCAAACCGGATGGAATAGCATGCCGCTGCAAGATGCTGTGGTAGCCATGCTGGTTCAGTATGCCTTCAATTTTGAATAAATCCCCAACAGTGTCACCAGCAAAGCACCCCCACACCATCACACCTCCTCCTCCATGCTTCCGTTCACCTTTTCTGCGTGGTTGGAATCAAAGATCTCAAATTTGGACTCATCAGACCAAAGCACAGATTTCCACTGGTCTAATGTCCATTCCTTGTGTTCTTTAGCCCAAACAAGTCTCTTCTGCTTGTTGCCTCTACTTATCAGTGGTTTCCTAGCAGCTATTTTACCATGAAGGCCTGCTGCACAAAGTCTCCTCTTAACAGTTGTTGTAGAGATGTGTCTGCTGCTAGAACTCAGTGTGGCATTGACCTGGTCTCTAATCTGAGCTGCTGTTAATCTGCGATTTTTGAGGCTGGTGACTCGGATAAACTTATCCTCAGAAGCAGAGGTGACTCTTGGTCTTCCTTTCCTGGGGCGGTCCTCATGTGAGCCAGTTTCTTTGTAGCGCTTGATGGTTTTTGCAACTGCACTTGGGGACACTTTCAAAGTTTGCCGAATTTTTCGGACTGACTGACCTTCATTTCTTAAAGTAATGATGGCCACTCGTTTTTCTTTACTTAGCTGCTTTTTTCTTGCCATAATACAAATTCTAACAGTCTATTCAGTAGGACTATCAGCTGTGTATCCACCAGACTTCTGCACAACACAACTGATGGTCCCAACCCCATTTATAAGGCAAGAAATCCCACTTATTAAACCTCACAGGGCACACCTGTGATGTGAAAACCATTTCCGATGACTACCTCTTGAAACTCATCAAGAGAATGCCAAGAGTGTGCAAAGCAGTCATCAAAGCAAAAGGTGGCTATTTTGAAGAACCTAGAATATAAGACATATTTTCAGTTGTTTCACACTTTTTTGTTAAGTATATAATTCCACACGTGTTAATTCATAGTTTTGATGCCTTCAGTGTGAATGTACAATTTTCAAAGTCATGAAAATACAGAAAAACCTTTAAATGAGAAGGTGTGTCCAAACTTTTGGTCTGTACTGTACCTATCTACTTTAAGGGCATAAAAATTAGAAGTTTGAAAATTGCGAAATTTTTGCCAAAATTCCAATATTTTAACAAATGCAAAAAATATGAACCTAAATTTACCACTAATATGAAGTACACTATGTCACTAAAAATAGTCTCAGAATCACTGGGACACGTTGAACCTTTCCAGAGTTGTTACCACATAAAGTGACACTGGTCAGAATTTAAAAAATTGGCCTGGTCAGGAAGGAGAAGACAGGCTCTGGTGCGAAAGGGTTAATCATGTTCAATTAAAATTCCAATTCTAATATAAATCTCACACATAATGTCATTTTTCAGACAGGTGTTATATGTACGTCATATGATTATAAGCAGTCTGATGATGAAGATGAACTGGACAACAACATGATTGAAGAGCTGGACCAACCCATAAACACTGCAGATCTTCCCATTGCTGTGGACTGGAATGCAGATCTTCCCAACAATATCCAAGTTCCCAGAATAGACCTTCATAGCTTAATCCTAGACTTTGGGGCAGTCTCATTTATTGATATTTCAGGCATGAAAGCACTGAAAGGAGTGAGTATGACTGTAGAGTTGTTCTGTTTTACTTATGGTATTATTATTAGTCTTTTATGCGTTGATCTACTAATATTATGTCTTAATAATTAAATAACATATCTCTACCAAATGCTTTCAAATTTATGTTGTTTTTTTGTCCCTCTGAATTTTAGGAAGCTGAGATCTATAACTGTTTACTAAGGTCCTCACAGTGGAGCCTTACTTTGGTTGACTTAGGTCCTACAGAGTCTGATGGACACCTGTCAGTTTCTTTCCCTGTAAAAAGAGTTTATCTAGTATGAAGGATTAAAAAGTAGTTTGTTTTACCAAGGGAGACTATCATGTACATACTCCTTTCCTGTAGCTGTCAAAGAAAGATCTATAAAAGATCTAAAATGTGAGAATTTCTGAGGCCTACCTACCTGATCCCAATGCAAAATCTTTAATAGGTTCCGCTGGTATAGTGCACCAATTATGATACTTTTTATTTATTTTTTAATAACATACATTACTATTATAACAATTAAATTGTGCACATGTTAGTGAATGGGCCAAAATATGACTGGCTAACCCACAAATTAAGGTGATGAATTAAAGAAAATCTGTAAGAAGGTTTTTGCTACCTTATCTGTGAGCAGCATAATGTAGGGAAAGAGATCTTGATTCCAATGATGTGTTACTTGGTTTACTGTGTGCAGCAGTTGTGATACATTCAGAGTTCTTAGATGTAGAATGCAGCAATACTGAGAAAGTTAACCCTGCCCACACCAGGCTCTGTATGTACATAGTCTATTGACAGTGAGCTGCTAATCACCGGAGGGGGAGGAGTCAGACCAGGAGGCACGTGCCAGCTAGTCAGGGCAATGATAATGTCGTATTGATGAAACCATCATAGTAAGTAAACAAAAACACACAGCCTGATAAGTGACACACAGTTGAAATCAGTGTTTTAATCCCTACCTCATGTTATCCTCATATTACTTAGCAAAAACCTGTAGACAGATTCCCTTAAACAAGGGATTGCCTAATTAATGTCATTATTTTACAGATTTTACAAGAATTTATGAAGGTTGATGTAGACACATATATTGTTGCTGCAGACAGTAAGTTCCTAATTTTAGTTAATATATTGTAAGGGGCGTAATGAAACAAATTTATTTTTGAAAACTGATGCAAAGAATTAAAATTTCACAGCAGCCAACGGCCTCGCCTTTGCAGTTCAGTAACAAACATGCACATGCAAATAGACAGATACACAGACACATGCAGATGTAATTTGCTCATTTAGGCCACTTCATATGATGCTATAATTGGCTGAACAAGTTTCTTAAGAACTCTTGTTGACAAACTGCCACCAATCAGCTAATGAATGAGCAAAACGGCAGGTGGTCTAAAGATCATTGTTGTCAGCAGCACATCTCCTCATGCAAACGGGAGAAGTGCCATAAAAAAAATGCATATTTTATACTGAATGATTTAATTAAAGAAGCACTCCTCCCATCAAAGTTTTAATCTTATTAATATATTGCAATCATCATATTATGTAGCATTCTGTACTTACAATTGCTCATTTTTCCTTTCTATCCAGTTAATTACTCTCTTTTCTCTGCTCCATATTAAACTCCAGTTAAAGTCTGCCAGTTGTGTGTTGTTCAACCTATTCACACTTAGTCGCTGACCGATACCATATCTCTAACGCCACTGCCTAAAACCATGGTCATCAGACGTGATCTCATATTATTGTAATAATCGTCACATTTTTTGGAGCGTGCCAAATCTTACACTTCATTTCAAATGGGCAAGGCATGAGGCAAGGGACGGGGAAGTGGACGTGATTCTGATGGTGCTTGCAGAGGCCGAGGCCATGGGTTAAGATGAAACTGTGCCTGCTGAGGGAGCACAACAAACACCCACATCATGTCAAACTACCTTCCTGTCCCAATTTCTAGGGGGCCTCAGAACACAACTATTGAAGCCAGGGCAGTGTGAAAAGGTTGTTGGTCGGATAGCAGATAATGCTATCAGTCAGTTTGCCTCCAGCACCACCCTGTCTTCCACATGGTCCACTCTCAGTAGCCGTGAGTCTGGACCACATAATTCTCACCCTGAACCTCCTTCCTTCCACCATGCCGAGTGCCTGGAGACAAGTAATCCTACACTTCGACACTCAGAAGAGCTGTTCACTTTTCCATTTATAGATTCGGGCCTCTCGCCCGGCCCGCTTCAAGCGGGGTAAGAGGAGATCCCATGTAGCGATGCCCAAATATTTGAGCAGCCACGGTCACCTGTCTCAAGAGGTGGATGATGATGATGAGACACAATTGCCAGCAAGTCAGAAGGAGGCCCAGGGTGAGTACGTAGACGACGAGGTGGTGGACGATGAAGTCACTGACCCAACCTGGCAAGGTGACATGCATAGCAAGGACAGCAGAACAGAGGGGGAGGGAGGCATAGCTCCACAACAGGTAGGAACAAGCAGTGGGGTGGCCACAGACACAAGGCGGGCAACTGTTCCCCGGAACACCAACATGAGGGAAGTTGCCAGTCCAACTGTTAGGTCTTCCAGAGTCTGGCTCTTTTTTAAAGTCTGTCCACATAACCCCAAAAAAGCCATTTGCAACATCTGCCATGTCAGCATCAGCAGGTGCAGCAAAACGACCAGCCTGACCACCACCAGCATGATCAGGCACATGACAGCAAAGCACCCGACTTGTTGGGCCAAAAGCCAGTGTCGAGGAACAGTTTCTGCTGGTGACACCATTGCTTGTTCTGCTGTTGAGCGTGCACTCCAATCCTCTGTCCATGGCGCAGGCTAAGATTCCTCCCGCCCTGCACCTGTCATTGCACACTCCCATACACCACCATCAGCAACCACGTCCACGTCCTTGTCCTAGTGCAGTGTCCAGTTGTCCCTACCCCAGTCCTTTGAACACAAGCGCAAATACGCAGCCAACCACCCACAGTCCACAGCGCTAAAGTGACACATTTCTAGAATGCTTGCACTTGAAATGTTGCCTTTTAGGCTTGTGGAGACGGAATCTTTCCGCAACGTCATGGTGGCGGCCGTCCTTCGGTACTCGGTCCTCAGCCGCCACTATTTTTCCCAATGTGCCGTCCTCGCCTTACACAAGAATGTGTCCCAGAACATTACCCATGCTCTCAACAGCGAAGTTACTGGGAAGGTCCACCTAATCATGGACACATGGACAAGTTCTTGTGGCCAGGGACAGTACATCTCACTGACGGCACACTGGGTTAATATAGTGGAAGCCAGGACCCAGTCAGACCCTGGGATGGAACACATCTTCACAACGCCAAGCATTGCAGGTCCTGGGTCAATATGGTTCGCCCCCACATTCTACAGCACTTGCACCTCCTCCTCCTCTTCAGCTTCCATCTCCGAAATGACTACATCAGTCGAAAGCTGGAAGCACTGCCTCGGGTAAGCGGCAACAGGCTGTGCTGAAGCTAATATGCTTAGGGGACAAACCACACACCGCTGCAGAGTTGTTGACAGCTGTAACAGAGCAGGCAGATCTGTGGCTGTCATTGCTGAACCTACAGGCTGGTATGGTCATGTGTGACAATAGCTGGAACCTGGTGGTGGCTCTGAAGCTAGACGAGCTTGCACATGTACCATGCCTGACTCAACCTATTGGTTCAGCGGTTTCTCAAAACCTACCCAGATCTGCCTGATCTGCTTTTGAAAGTACGCCGAGTGTGTGCCAATTTCCAAAAGTCAACTACAGCTTCCGCCGCCATCGCCGTGCTTCAGCAGCATTTGCAGCTTCCAGCTCACCTACTGGTGTGTGATGTCACCACACGTTGGAACTCAACCTTGCATATGTTGGGAAGGATTTGTGAGCAGCAGAGGGCAGTTGTTGAGTACCAGCTTCAACACGCCCTTCGATATTGAGGTTAGTCTCCGCACATATGAGCTAATGAGTGGGCATGGATGTCTGACATCTGTGCTGTCCTCCAAAACTTTAAGGACTCCACCAAGATGATGAGCGGCGATGACATCATAATTAGTGCCACCATCCCGCTTCTCTGTCTACTGAAAAACTCGCTGCTCACAATTAAAGAGGAAGCATTGCAGGTGGAGCACGATGACATGGAGCAAGGAACCATACAGGGTGATGCCACACATAATGAGGAGGAGGAAGACAAGGAGGAGCAGGAGCTGTTTGCCTGCGCTACAGATGGTACTACCCATACAACAGTCATACTGTCTGTTCAGCGTGGATGGCCTGAAGAGAGGGAGAGTGAGGAGGTGGACCAGGAGGAGGATGAGAAGGAGGAGAGCATGGACAGTCATCCTCTTGGTCAGGACAGGGAAGACTTGGCTGTTGGCAGTCTGGCACACATGGCTGACTTTATGTTCAACTGCCTTTCCCGTGACCCTCGCATTGTACACATTTTGGCCAACAGTAATTACTGGTTGGTCACACTTCTAGACCCACACTACATGGAGAACTTTTTATCTCTCCTTCCTGTGGCGGAGAGGTCTAATAAAATGTTGCAGTACCAGATGGCCCTTGTTGAGGAATTATTTAAAAAATTCCCATCTGAAAACGCTGGTGGCAGAGGTCACAGTTCGTTGGACAACCAAGGTATAAAGGTGAGGGAGACACAAATATGATGCAGCAGAGGCTGGGGAACAGTTTTATCAGACCCTTCCAGCGCACAGGCCCTGATGATCGGGGTACTCTGACAAGGAGGGAAAAGTTTTGGAAGATGCCAACCATACCAACGTCCTCTGTGATTCCTCTGTTCCTTATACTATTCGGTATCCAAGCTGGACACGTGGCATGAACTGGCTCTCTATGCCGTGGAGGTCCTGGCCTGCCCTGCCGCTAGCGTTTTGTTAGAGCAGGTTTTTAGTGCCGCCAGGGGTATTATAACTGATAGGCGATCCGCCTGTCAACTGAAAATGCTGACAGGCTGACTCTTATCAAAATGAACAAGGGCTGGATTGGACCAGACTTCTCAACACCATCGGATAATAGCAGCGGAACATAAAGTCAAATCCATTGTTTTTTTGGGGGGGGTCTATTTCCATGCACCTCTTCACACCCAGACATGGGTATACACTTCCTGATTTTGTCTATTTTCTGTTGTCCTCCTTCTGCTTTTCCTCATCCTCCACCACCATATCACCAGGGTGACTGTGATGCAACAGCCACATCATTTTTTTAAGGGTGTTTATGATGCCTGTAGGAAATTTTTTTTAGAGGACTACCTATAACATTCTGTATGTTATACAGTATGTTCATGTATACCCCCCAGGGGTAAATGTTTTTCAGCCCAGGCACTTAGTGCATGGGCATTTTACCAGTATAGGAGACCCACTTCTTAACAATGGTAACAATTTTTTTAATGAGGACCTCATCTACATCTCTTCAAAGGGGTATTGGAGTGTGTCCAATTCTTTGGCAGCCCTTGCAGTCACTGCATGGGCATTACCACTATAGGAGACCCACTCCTTAATAATGGGAACAATTTATTTAATGAGGCCCTCATCTACGTCTCTTCAAAGGGGTATTGGAGTGCATCCCAATTTTTGAAAACCCTTGCAGTCACTGCATACGCAATAACAGTATAGGAGACCCACTCCTTATTAATGGGAACAACAAAGCATAGCCAGCTGATGGCCCTCTGACAAAAGTGAGGGACGACTGTATTTCCCTCTAACAATAGTAAGGGCCGCCTGATGGCCTTGTAAAAATAGGCTTTGTGACTTTCACAGTCCCTCTTTCATAAATGAAACAGGATGTGTCTGATCATGTCTCACACACCACATGGCCAGATAAGGTAGTAAAATTTTAAAATTACATTTACCGGTGAGTGAATTTTTCACCGTTGAAAGCAATGCAAAAGTGAAAAAAAGCATCAAAAACGTTACATAGGCCAAGGTGTGGAGGAGCATTTTTGTTTTTGGTTATTTATTTTGCCTTACATACAAGTCATTACCCTGGAAAGAATGTCCCTTAACATTTTTTCTAGGAAAATCCATTTTGGCTTCGTTTTTGTATGTTTTATAGTGATTCCGTAAAAGTAGCGTAATACTCTGACAGCAGTGACCTGGGAGTCAGAGATGCTTCCAGAGGTCTTCTCCATGCTGTTCCCATATCATTTAAGCACTGTTCCCATCGATTTGGACAATTTTTAGGTCGCCTCCAGACCTCCGGTGGGGGGGGGGGAGGCGCCGGAAAAATGCTCGAGTTTCCCATAGACTTACATTGGGCTCGTTACTCGGGTTGAGCACCCGAGCATTACTATTTGCTTGCTCATCACTATTATTCACCAAAGAAATGTTTTTAGTGCACATTTCCACAATGTGCAGGATGTACAGTTTATAAGGTCCTCTTTAATACCAAAGCACTCACATTTTACACCATTGTATGGTTCCAGGTTTGTGCCAAGTGATTTTAGAAGGCCCTTTACTGTTCCAGCAGGAAATGGAGGTCTAAAAAGACACCAGTTTGATGTAGAGGAACTTGAGAAAACAGTGGGACCTGACCTCAACCCCATGTTTCATGACTGCTAGATTCAGATATAAAAATAGCTGTGATGTTAAAGTGGACCTAGTATTACGGATAACTTTTCAGAATAAGCTGTCATGTATATATATATATATTGATAGAAAAAAACAACACGGAAATGTTCAGAAAAATGATAAAAACGAAACATATCAAAACATACCATACAACGCTTGGTAATCCGTGCCCCATGATCCCCAATGAAAATCTGCATGTTCTGTGCCCATGCTGCGGAATTTTCCGCAGCAGATTTTCCTTGCGGTAAAATCCGCAGCTTGTCCATTATTTGTGAGTTTCTGCATGCGGATTTGAGGTCCCAATGCATTTGAAAAATGCAAGTCAAATCCGCATGTAAAAAAGCTGCAAAAAAGCGTCAAAAACGCGTGCAAAATCCGCAAGCGTTTTTACTGCCAAGAACATGCAGAAACGCTGCGAAATTTTCTGCATCGTGGGCACATAACCTTCTGATTTTTCAGTCTGCAGTCACAGATAAAAACAAAAAAATCATTTTTCAGCAATATGAATTTTTTTTTCAAAATTGCCAAATGATATGACATACAGGTGCATCTCACTAAATTAGAATATCATCAAAAAGTTAATATATTTCAATTCTTCAATACAAAAAGTGAAACTCATATATTATATAGAGTCATTACAAACAGAGTGATCTATTTCAAGTGTTTATTTCTGTTAATTTTGATGATTATGGCTTACAGCCAATGAAAACACAAAAGTCATTGTCTCAGTAAATTAGAATAATTAACAAAAAACACCTGCAAAGGCTTCCTAAGCATTTAAAAAGGTCCCTTAGTCTGTTTCAGTAGGCTCCACAATCATGGGGAAGTCTGCTGACTTGACAGATGTCCAGAAGGCAGTCATTAACACACTCCACAAGGAAGGTAAGCCACAAAAGGTCATTGCTAAAGAAGCTGGCTGTTCACAGAGTGCTGTATCCAAGCATATTAATGCGAAGTTGAGTGATTGGAAAAAGTGTGGTAGAAAAAGGTGCACAAGCAATCAGGATAACCACAGCCTTTAAAGGATTGTTAAGAAAAGGCCATTCAAAAATTTGGGGGAGATTCACAAGGAGTGGACTGCTGCTGGAGTCATTGCTTCAAGAGTCACCACACACAGATGTATCCAAGACATAGGCTATAAGTGTTGCATTCCTTGTGTCAAGCCACTCATGATCAATAGACAACGCCAGAAGCGTCTTACCTGGGCCAAGGAGAAAAAGACCTGGACTGATGTTCAGTGGTCCAAGGTGTTGTTTTCAGATGAAAGTAAATTTTGCATTTAATTTGGAAATCAAGGTCCCAGAGTCTGGAGGAAGAGTGGAGAGGCACACAATCCAAGCTGCTTGAGGTCTAGTGTGAAGTTTCCACAATCAGTGATGGTTTGGGGAGCCATGTCATCTGCTGGTGTACGTCCACTGTGTTTTATCAAGACTAAAGCCAGCGCAGATGTCTACCAGGAAATTTTAGAGCACTTCATGCTTCCTTCTGTCGACAAGCTTTTTGGAGATGGAAATGTCATTCTCTAGCCGGACTTGGCGCCTGTCCACACTGCCAAAAGTACCAATATCTTGTTTAAAAACAACAGTATCACTGTGCTTGATTGGCCAGCAAACTTCTCTATGGGGTATTGTCAAGAGGAAGATGAGAGACACCAGACCCAACAATGCAGACGAGCTGAAGGCTGCTATCAAAGCAACCTGGGCTTCCATAACACCTCAGCAGTGCCACAGACTGATCGCCTCCATGCCACGCCGCATTGATGCAGTAATTGATGCAAAAGGAGCCCCGACCCAGCATTGAATGCACAGAACATACATTTCAGTAGGCCAACATTTCGGATTTTAAAAACATTTTTCAAGCTGTTGTTATAAAGTATTCTAATTTACTGAGATAATGACTTTTGTGTTTTCATTGGCTGTGAGCCATAATCATCAACATTAACAGAAGTAATCACTTGAAATAGATCACTCTGTTTGTAATCACTATTTTATATATGAGTTTCACTTTTTGTATTGAAGAACTGAAATAAATTAACTTTTTCATGATATTCTAATTTAGTGAGGTGCACCTGTAGATCTGATCAAATAGTAAAATATGAGCTAACAGCAGCCATATATAATTCACTTTTAATCATAAGCACATTTTCATCCAATAGATTCTGTGGTGGAAAAGTTAAAGCAAAGTTCATTCTTTGATGACAACATTAAAACATCAATGCTTTTTCTAACCGTCCATGATGCAGTTCTTCACGTGATGGAGAAAAAAGGCATGGAACACGCATTAAAAAATGAGCTACACAAGGTAATGTCCATTATTGCTAAACCAAGTACAGTTTTTGAGCCATATACAAATGTAGATACAGAAAAAAGGAAATGTACAAGGGTGTATAAATATGTCGTCCACTCTGAAACCCACATGAGAAAGTGCCCTAAAAATGCTCAAGATGTTGAACACAGGCATTTCTATGTCAAAACAACTTGCTATTGATACGTTCAGTCTTTTCATTGTCTTTTAACTATTTCAAGATTCAAAAGACGCAAAGTGGTTAAAAGAAGTGACCTGGCCATTCTTCTGGTGTGTAGAAAGACACCACAAACTAAATAAAGAAGTCTATGGGGAGCCAAAAGAGACAGAAAGAAGATGCCTGGTGTTTTTTGTAGTGTTTTAAAAACACCACAAAACAAAGTGAGAGTTTCCTGACCGGGTTCCGTTTAAAAAACTTGACCGAATTAAAAATACGTTGCGTGCACAAACCTTAGGCTTTCTGAAAAATGTGGGGTTGTTTAGATTTCAAAAATGCTGTAATTTTCAGGCATTTTAAAGGGGCATTTCCATCTTAACAAGTTACTACCTATCAAAAGAATCCGCAATTTTTTGAGAAATTGCTAAGATGGGAATAACCTTTTTATGCCACTTTTTACATGAGTTTGTGGATGTGTTTTTCATTTTTACACTTTGTACATGCATTTTTTTCTAGTATTTTTCTGTAAGGCTACAGTATGTGTACACAACATCTTTTTCTGCCTTGGACCCGCCTGAAAAGACGCTACAAAAAATGAATATAATGCACAGCAATGTAAATGCTGGACATATGCTCAGTCTTTTGTTACTTCTTTTATCAGCTTTAGGGTTCAGAAACCGTGAACTGGTTAAAAGAAGTATCATGTTCAATTCCTCGGGCAGCTTCCGCTAGGTATCTGATTACTTGATATAGATTAAATTACAGACCAGATGCTGGTGGCAAAAATTACTGCAAAATCGCGAGCAAAGCCACTTCTGGCAAAAGGCAATGTCTTTTTCTTGAAGTGCACTTACCCTAACTCTGTTGAAAAAAAAAAAAAACACCACTGACCCCAAAAAATTAATGAATTGCATCACATGTAGACATCTCAGCATTTGACTATAGACTTTACAGTAACATCTATCAAGAGAAGAGGGAATCGCCAAAATATTGCCACTTTTGGCGCTTCCACACCTGTCCCTTACAGCTTTGCCAATATGAGCAAAGCATGGGGGATGGGGCATGGCTAATTCATGAAAAGTTACGCCACTTTAGTTGCATAACACATGGCACATGGAATTTGTAAACTGCATGTTCACTCAGGCTCCTTTCACATTGCGTTTTTGTCCACATTCAGTGATTTTGTCTGGCTTGCCTCCGAACCCCCTGCAAAAGGGGATTCAGGTGTATGCGCTGACAGAGCCATAGACTATAATGGTGCCAACAGAGTCAACGTGTGCTCTGATGTGCATCATTTTCAGGTGAATATGCCCCGATGCAAGCCCCGACGGGACCACTGAATGTGGGCAAGAACGCAGTGTGAAAGCACCCTAAGGCTGGATTGCACAACGCCAGTCTTAATGAATCGGGCCCTTATACTCACCTTGTGTCCCTCAACTGTTTCGGTGTCACAGCTCCCTGCTCGGTCCTCCACTAGCTTACTCTCTCCCCATGGCTCTGGTCTTCTCTGCCTTCTTCAGTGCCTCTGATGCTGACTTGCCCTCAAGCTATGTCATAATGTCACAGGGCAACAGGTGAGGGTAGGTTGAATACAATGTATTTTTATTTTCTAGCTGCATTCTGACCCTAAAAAATGAATTAAAAAAGTAAAAGAATAGACTTATGGCCAATTAGAATTTTTGCAAAATTCAAAGCAAATTTACTTGAATCCATTTCTCATCTCTACAACTAACTGAATAAAAAAACTGCTTTAAAAACCCTCAAGAAAAGCAGTTAAACGCTGTGTGTGAATTTAGCCTAAAGAAAACACAGATCCTTACCCACTGTTGTGAAACTGCTGCAAAAACTGCATGTGCGATTCCAGCCTATTAGTGCTGGGAGTGATCAAAATGGGGTTATAAATAGTTAAAACACATTATGCTTGGAAGTAGAACATGTCAAATTTTAGCGGAGTAACACTTCCTAGACATCAGTCATGTGGAAAAAGTGTAATTTACCCATCAGTGAACAGTGAAATCTGTGAAACATAGTCCGTGTACAGACTATGATATATGGACTTGTCCAATCACGAAAAACAGAGGGAGCAACAGATCTAAATAATTTATATAGCAAATTTTATTAGAAAAATATATTAAAAGTATATTAAAGTATACATGAAAATAGGACTTGGCACAGCACAAAGGCAACGGAGACCAGTGAGCAAGTGAGCTTCCTATTCACGGCCACCCACCATGTCTACAGGTAATGGATTCCTTAACTATGCCTATTGATGTATCCATATAACTACACTGTTTATACTCTTATTATCCATATTTACATACTTACTTGATTGGATCTATTATGGTGATCATAGGGCAGATTATAGAACTGACACTATCATTTACTGTTTTCATATCTGAGACTTAGGGGTGAAGTTACATCGCTGTATAGGTTTGCTCACTGGTCTCCGGTTGCCTTTGTGCTGTGCCATGTCCTATTTTCATGTATACTTTAATATTTGTATAACTACTTTTAATATATTTTTCTAATAAAATTTTCTATATAAATTATTTAGATCTGTTGCTCCCTCTATTTTTCGTGACTGGACATGGTCAGGTGGGAGGGGATCTTTCTTATCAGTTGAGGTTGTTGTTGGTTATATGATATATAGACTGACTGCAGGTCTCCCCACCTGAACTCCACAGCTTTATAGGCTTATATGAGGCTGTTGAATTCAGTGATGTCCATGCCTTGATAAGTTTCCATGAAAAGTTTTTAATCGCTTTTTTTTCCCAATGATTTTGCTACAGGACACAAACAATATTTCCTTCATCAACAGTGCTGCTAAAGAACCGATGTATTGTGACATCATGGTAAGTCTGATCCTTTACAGCTCAAAGCGGCTGTTCACATTAGGTAATCTACCTGATAGACCGCAGTAGCATTGCTTTTCCTATTAGAGCAAGGCCAGGGTTTAAGTTAAATAATTACACTTGAAGACTAGAAATTCAGATTTATATTTTATATATAATAATAATGTTTTCACTATATGTTTATAAAAGTTGAATGCTGTTTATACATTGAACTCAATAGAAGCAAACTTACCTATTGACAGATATTTTTAACATTTAGAATAACACTCAACTTTTACAGAACAGAAAGATGGACAATCCATGTTGCATTGCAAATTTTGATCACGCCCCTACCCACACCCATTTACAATTTCTTACTACCCTTTTGGGAGGAGATGTCAGAGGGGTTGGTGATTATTGCATTTTTGCTGCATTTTTATGCCTTTTCTCCATATCAGATGAGATTTTGGTGCAGATTTGAAGCAGTGTTTTTAATGTGTTTATTATAATATAGAAAAGCTTTGATTCTGCACTTAAAAAAGTAACTACAGCTTTTAAAATACATTTTTATTTTAGGCTCCACATAGAAGCCTCTAGAGAAAAAAAGCACCAAAACCTCACTGTTCAGCAGCGTCTTTAGATCCCCAGTGAGCGCAGTTCTCTTTAGATGCCCAGTGAGCGCAGTTCTCATGAAATCACAGCCACTTGGCTTGGACAGTTAAACACAACAGAATTTCTGTGCAAAAAAAAAAAGCTGAAAAAAAACATCATTTACGTTACAAGCAAAGTGGATGTAATTTCATGAAAATTCCTCCCTCAGTACGTCTAAAGACACTGTTGAACTGTGCGGTTTTGGTGTTTTTTTTTTCTCCATAGGGTTCTATGTGGAACCTGAAAAAACAATGCATGTAAAAAAAAAAAAATGTAGTTTGCATTTTAAAATGTAGAATCTAAGCTTTTCTGTACTATTAAAAAAGTATTAGCAATGTGGCTTCACATCTGCACCAAAAACGCATCAAACAAGTGGGAAAACGCATAAAAGAAGCGCAGCATATAAGCAATAATTAGGCTGTGTGCCCATGTAGCGTTTTACAAGCGTTTTTGATGCGGAATTTCCGCTGCGGAAACGCTTGTAAAACGCTTGGTAACCCGCACCCCATGATCCCCAATGGGTTTCCGCAACTTCTATGCACATGCTGCGGATTTTTCCGCAGCGTTTATGCTGCGTTCAAAAATCCGCAGCATGTCATTTAATTTTGCGTTTCCGCAAGCGGAATTGCCTTTGTCCAATGCATAAAAAACGCAAGGCAATTCCGCATGTGGAAAACGCGTGATAAACGCGCGAAAAATGCGCGATAAACGCGTGCGGAATTCCGCATGCGTTTTTCCGGGAGAGGACTTGCATTTATGCAGCAGAAATTTTCTGCTTCATAATGCAACGTGGGCACATAGCCTAAGACAAGATTTTATTGCACTGTGTGGTGCGGACGCTTGAAGAAAACGTGCAGAAAAATAGCAGTACAAAAAACTCAGCATTTACACTACATGTGAACAAGAACTCAAGTTCCATTTTTATTACTTTTTGTATGCGTTTAATGGAGAAAAAAATTGTCAATCCCGCCATTTTTTATGCAATTTATCGATCACGATAAATAATCTGACTGCTGTTTTGTGTGAGTTGTTACGATTTCAGGGACACCAAATATGTTTGTGTTATTTGCTGATTTGTAATGTTTATTATTTAAAAAAAAAACACAGTAAAAATGACATTATTGTAATTTTTTTTATTATATTTTAGTAATTTTATATGAAGAAAAAAATCTGACTTTTCCTTTACCTCTAGAATACAGGGACATGGAAATACACTGATGTATACAATGTATCTCTATGTACCAGTATAATCTGCTTGTGGGTTCAGAGTCTGCAATGCAGCTTCAAGTATAGAAAACTCTCCTTTGATAAGCAACTAGCAAGCAAAAGTAGATGCATAAAATGTACAAAAAAGGAATCAAAAAGATAAGTATATATTATGCCGGAAAAAAACACATAGAAGGTATATAGATAGTTCAGAACAGAAATTGATGGGAGCCTACAAAGAATTTGTGCACAAGAACTATAGATATCGTAAAAAGGTAACGTTTTATTGAAAAAATAAAGAATACATAAAAATGGTTAAAAAACGAGGAACACGCAGGTGACACCACATCACAAAAAAATAAAGTAGGAGGTAAGTCAAAGACTCACTTAATAAACGTAATTCCAAGAAAAGGCCATGAAAGTGAGAGACAAGATTAAGTATATTATATGCACATTAAACATGATACAGTTAGGCTGAAACAGTCTATAAATAAAATGTGAAACTATGTCTTATCAAAACAAGAATAGTGTATTGACAAGATATAAATATGCAATAAATTGTATAATACTAAAGAAAACCTGCTACTTTCAATATGCTATACAGCAGACAAAGTCCCTACAGCCAAGTAAATAAATGACAAGTGCAGAAATTACATGAAAGTCAAAGTAACAGAGTAGACATTACCTCCTGCGGGATGTGATGCCAAAGTGTACTTAGTGAATGATAGGGTATTTTTAAATCAAGTATATTAGAAAATAGTTTACATTATGGCATTAAATAGGGATTTAGGATGAAAATTAATTTCTATTTTGGACCACCCCTTTAATCTCTCTCCTGAAATCCTGGAATGTAACTTCTACAGGAACAAGCTGTGCAATATAAAATATAAAATCTCTCATTGCAGGAGAATGACTGCAGATAGAAAAAGCAAGTCAATTGCAAACTTGCTTATTTTCATGCTAACTAATTAAAGCAATTTAAGAAGAACTTGAGAACAGCCATTTAAGTTACATTTACTTTAGGCTGTGTGCCCACTATGCGTTTTGTAAGCGTTTCTGCAGTGGCCCGCCACAGAAACGCTTAAAAAACGCTTGTTAGTAGGTCTGCCATGTTCCCCAATGATAATCCGCATGTGCTGTGCACATGCTGCGGAAATTTGTGCTGCGGATTATCATTGCGGAAAAATCCGCAGAACGACCAATTATTTTGCGGAATCGCGACGTTTTCGCCGCCATTGACTTGCATTGAATCGCTTAATATCCGCAAGACTACATGTGCACATACGGATATCAAGCGATTCAATGTGCGGATGATACCAGAAGAGGAGACTCTCATCCAGATCCGGGTACCATAGTGCCTGTAAAAAAAAAAAAGAATTTAAAATAAAAATATACATTATACTCACCTTCTGATGGCCCCTGGACTCCTTAATGATGCATCCTGGCTCCCTGGCAGCTCGCGATGGTCTAAAAGAACCTTCCATGATGTCATTTAGTCATGTGACGGGTCACGCGACCGTGACGTCGGTGGCAGGTCCTTTTACACAACCGCGAGACACCGGGGAGGCTGGATGCATCGGATAAGGAGACCGGGGGCCATCAGAAGGTGAGTATAATGGTTTTTTTTTATTTTTTATCATTTTATTCTTTTTTTTAACTAACTTGGTCACACTATATAAAATCCATGCAACCAGTGTGACCAAGTTGTCAAGCACTTTCCAAGTGATGCTAAAATCGCTTGAAGAGTGCTTGATAACCCGCATGTGGAAATGCATGCAAAAACGCGTGACAAACGCTTCTTCCTGGCAGGAAAAACGCATGTACAATCCGCACGTACAATCCGCATGCGTTTTTTCTGCCAGGGAGATGCAGAAATGCTCAGAAAAAAGAGCATTTCTGAATCGTGGGCACATAGCCTTAGTGTGAATTTCCTTCGTTTTTCATCATTTCAGTCTTAGTCTCCACCAGAGGGCAATGGAACTTTACCTTACCATATACAGTTCAATGTTCAATGTATATCGATGTACAGGGAGCTAAGAAGTTCTATAACGATGGCAGCAAGCAGGCAGCATATTATGGTTTCAATTTGTGCAGCAGATTTGGTGCTCTTAACACTATAATGCTATATTACACAATAAATTCAACATAATCTTGTACTTATTTAGAGAAAAAAAAAGAACAAAATAATATTCTAGTGACGACACTTTAAAACCCTTTCGCAACCCTGGGATTTTCTGGTTTTGCATTTTCGTTTTTTGCTCCCCTTGTTCCCAGAGCCATAGCGTTTTTATTTTTTGGTCAAAATGGCCGTGTGAGGGCTTATTTTTTGCGGGATGAGTTGTACTTTTCAACGCCATTACTAGTTTTACCATATCATGTACGGGAAAACTGTAAAAAAATTCCAAGTGCGGTGAAATTGCAAAAAAAGTGCAATACCACAGATGTTTTTTGTTTTTTTACCACGTTCACTGAATGCTAAAAATGACCTGCCATTATTATTCTCCAGGTCATTACGAGTTCGTAGACATCAAACATGTATATGTTCTTTTTTATAAAAGTGGTGAAAAAAATTCCAAAGTTTGCTAAAAAAAAAACATTTTTCGGGATCTGGGGCTGGGTTAGGGCTTATTTTTTGCGTGCCAAGCTGAAGTTTTCATTGATACCATTTTGGGGTAGATCCAATGTTTTGATCGCCCGTTATTGCATTTTATTGCAACCAAAAAAACGTAATTCTGGCGTTTAGAATTTTTTTCTCATTACGCCGTTTACCGATCGGAGTAATTCTTTTTTATATTGATAGATCCGGCGATTCTGAACGCGGCAATACCAAATATGTGTATGTGGGGTTTTTTTTATTATTTTATTTTGAATGGGGCGAAAGGGGGGTGATTTAAACTTTTATATTTTTTTAATTTTTTAATATTTTTAAAAACATTTTTTTTTCATTTTTTGCTTGCTTCTATAGTCTCCATAGGAGACTAGAAGTAGCACTTGTCTGATCGCCTCTGCTACATAGAGATGATCAGCAGATCACCTCTATGCAGCAGAAATGGTCCTGTGCTATGAGCGCCAACCACTAGGTGGCGCTCATAGCGACCAGCTCATGACAACCACTGGAGTCTGCTACAGACTCATGACAACCACTGGAGTCTGCTACAGACCCAGGGTTGTTATGCCAACCCATCGGTAACCCGCGATCATGTGACGGGGTCGCCGATGAGCGGGGTAAGTGACGCGCATCCAGTTTGCGCAAGTTAAATGCCGCTGTCAGAGATTGACAGCGGCATTTAATATGTTAACAGCCGCGGGTGGATCGCGATTCCACCCACGGCTGTTGCGGGCACATGTCAGCTGTAATAATCAGCTGACATGTGCCCGGTTCAGTGCGGGCTCAGCGCCGGAGCCCTCACTGAACCGGGGGTTACAGCCTTGTGCGTACAATTACGGCACAGGCTGTAAAGGGGCTAAAGGAAACTTGACAGCTGATACATGCTGCACAATCCACAGGCAACGTGTATCAGATATTGGCTGTATGATTTCAGCTGCGGCATTTCAGAGAAAAATATACTTTTAAAAGCTGAAAAGCCACCGGGGACCGAGTCGCAATGGAGACTAGTCAAACTGGCGGGTCCCCGGCTTCTCCCTGTCCTTTCCCATTAATGCAGGGGTGAGGAATTTTTTTTTCTGCCAAGGGCCATTTGGATATTTATACCATCATTTGGGGGCTGTACAAATTGCGCACTGTTTCTGCCCACAAAATAAGTCCTGATGCTGGCACTGGTGTCCGGACATAATATTTCATTGCATGCGCCTCAGCATTCAGTAGTGAATGCTGCGTGCGTTTGCTCATAGAGCAAGAAAAAATTAATGGGCCGACGGCCATCAAAATACAGCTGCCGGCCAAAGCACTGTGGTCCCGGCAAATCAACCTGGGGTCCAGATAAAAGTTCCCCACCCCTGGGTTACAGGATAGATCTCTCACTGCAAGTCTGTATAGAGAGAGACCTGTCACTCTAGGGCAGCAGGTGGCAAGAAGCCACTAGTGACCTGCCTGTCTGACCTGTCTCATTTGCGGTTTGGTTCACCGGCGGCTTTAAAGTATGCTTTTCTCTGAAACAGTGCAGCGCTTCAGAGCCAAACAGTCATGGCTGAGATCATACAGCCAGTGTCGGATATGTGCTGCCTGTGGATTGGGCAGCGTGCATCAGCTGTCAGGTTCACTTTTAAGGTTTCATCTTGAACTGATCTGACTTACCGTGTGTTTTATTGTCCACTTAGCTCATTCAGTTATGTCTTAAAAGGAACCTGTCATGTTGAAAATGGTGTCTGATCTGTAGGCAGGATGTTATATAGCAGAAGGAGCTGATCAGATTGACATTAATTTTTGTGGGAAATTTTTAAGTTAACCTTGAATTTTATTCGTTAAATTCCCTGGTGTTTGTATGCATACTGCATGTGTCCAGTGGGCGGTCCTATTCAGTGATTGACAGTTTTCCCTATCTGACTGCATGCCGAGATAGATGTCAATCACTGCGTAGGACCACCCACTGGACTCATACATAAAAACACAAGGGAGTTCAATGAATAAAATAAATGTTACACAGTATCTTTTCCAACAAACCTACATATCCTTCTGATCAGCTTCTCCTCTATACCATGCTGTCCACAGATCGGATTGCATTATACAACATGTTCCCTTTAATATCTGTGCAGTTTTCACAGGTGGTGCAAATGAATAAAAATGTAATTGTCACAAAGTTATTTCCATTTTAAGTTACATCTAAAATATAAAACAGTGAGATAAGTCTAAAAGTCTATATGAAAATAGAAAAGAACTACTGGAATCAGGATCCTCCAGAAATTCCAATCTACATATACTGAATAATTGGAATAAATTCTCCCACTGAACCAGTGATCAGAACTTTCTTTCCTTGCCTAGACCAGTTCAGTGATGATTAACTACTGTACATGTGCATTTAGGTCATCAGTAAAATACACCTTCCATTGCCAAATATAGATTAGAGGAGTGTTAGCGAACAACCCATCTTTACCTAGCAATGGCTTCTATTGCTTTCACGGCTTTATCCAATTTACCAATGTTGTTTGTTTTTGTTATAGGTGGGAAGTGAAACAAAATTTTAGGTATCATATCTGTCAATGGAAGACTCCGCTTTGGCTCATGTATGCTGTTAATATATTCGGCAGACGAAATGGACAGGGAACAGTATTTATTAAAGAAAAATCATTGACAGATTGGAATGAAAATATTAACCATTAATCATAAAGTTATAATAGTTTGTACATTTTTTTTTTTCAAACACTGCAGTACTGTTGCTTCTAATTTATTCTCTCCAGTTGTATGTATTCATATAGCATTTATAATATATTTTTTAGTATGTAGTCACTGCCATATCTGGGTTCCCAACGCCCACTTCCTATTAAACTGTGTAGGAACAGTGCCGAATCTCACAATAGGAGAAGGAGCACTGATAATTTATTAATTACTTACACTGTGTTGCATTTTGGCGCTAAGCTCAAGGTTGAGGTACAGTTATGATTTAAAATGTATAATGTAAGTTATTATATGTGGGTGATGGTTATGCACTGTTTTTTCAGCGCTATGGGCTATGATCAATTACTGCAGCTTAGGCCTGGTTTCAATTTATCAGTTGTGTCCAGTCAGTTGTGTTATTTGCCTGCGCCAGACACTACTGATGCCAAAGTACGGCACTGTACAATGCGCCACATCGATGTCCATAGTTGCTTACAACTGCATTAGTACAAAATGCAAAAGAACTAAAGTTTTGTCATAAAGCAGGTCTAAAATATATAACAATTTTATATAGAATTTATTGTTTATATTAATGTCACTTAATTCTAGTCATAACCATAAGTCAGGGTTATTGCTATAAATGTAATAAATGTTTCACAATGATTAATGTATCAGTTGATGGTTTTATATAAATAAATATTCAAAATATTTTTACCATTTCTCTTTTTTTGGAAATGCAAATGATAAGAAACCCAATTGAACATTGCGATGACTGAACCACATAAAGATTTCCATTGATATAGGGCCTCTACATGGATACTGGCAACTCTTAAGACTGCTTCTTTCTTTGCACTATCCACACCACTTAGCTATTCCCACAGAACACTTTGATGTTCATCCTTACACCCCTATGCAGGGATCTGGTCCTCACTGCAACGGCCCCTGTCAAAGGAGTAGATAATGTGATGGATGGTGAGGCAAGTTGGCAGCAGGATAGTCAACAAGCTGGGTCAAAACCTTCTGGATGGTACCAAGGACAAAATGACCAGGCAGGACAAAGTAAGGGGCAAAGTCAGAGTCAAACCTAAAGTGATATTTGTTTTGTTTTATCCTTTTATTGTATGTAATTGTACATGCTGTATTGTTTTGTCCCCTTTGTAAAATCTTTTGTATATTTTTTTATAAACACTGCCTATTATACTGGATTAAATATAAAATTTAATAGTTCTGTTCCTTTTGTTCTGTAACCCGCACCGCAAAGCCATACACTGTCAGAAATCAGGCGTCCGGTCAGCCTGTATAAAACAGGACTGGTACAGCAGTGAGTAGTCTAGGGTTATCATGGAGTTAGCTGTGACCGTAGGGGGGTATATACACATATTCCATGCGTGGAAATCTCAGGTATATATACCATACACTCACTGTTAGTTTCCCAATAACCGGTCTTTTAGTGGAAACAGCCTGCGGCTTCCTCCGTTAATCGTCGGCCAATCGCGTAATTGTCCGAATGATAGAGGGCAGCAGAGAGCTGTTTGCTCTAGAGATAACAGTGAGTGGGTTCAGTGACGACCCCCCTGGCTGTGATTATCTTGACACAATTACAAACAGTACTTTTCTGTAGTGCTGTTGGCCGCACATACAGGTTTGTAATTGTTGATATTGGGGCCTACGGAAGAACTGGAGATTCAAGAATCTTCAATTCTTCTATAATTATTTGGCGGCTTCATACTAATAATGTTTGGGTGTCCCATCCTCACGGTTTCTACATAGTTCCAGGTCTAAACCATCTTCACCGCATATTTAACTATCGCCTATCACGTGCACAGCAAATGGTGGAGTGTGCTTTTGTCATGGAGAAATGGAGGGTACTGATATCTGCCCTCCAATTAAGTGAACAGAATGTCAATTGTTTAATAAAGGCATGTTTTATCCTCCACAACTTCACCCAGATCCATAAATGTCCTGAAGATGTGGATGAAGATGGAGACCATGGACCAAATCCACATGTACCAGTCCCACATGTTGCCGCTACACGCTGACAGCCTTCGATAATTAAAGTTTGGGAGATGTTTACTACTTATTTTCTCACACCAAAGGGAGCAACTCTTTGGCGCAAGACTCCTTTGTTGCTTTGCCTTAAGTTTTTATTGTTATTTTCCCTTATAAACATGCTAACATTTTGTAGCAGAGCTAGCTAGGACAGGGTTAAGTCCTAGCCCTGATTCAGGATTTGATTAGATGCGCTTGCCTAGGTTTTTACTAGAATCAGAGCCTGTGTTCACGACGTGTGTCAGTCTGCTAGATGAAGCAGAGTCGCGTGTGCTGCTGGTGAGGGACCAGCCAAAAGGTAAGCTATAGATGGTAAAGAGACATGCCAGGGTCTCTCTCTGAATGGAGACTGCATGGGTCAGCTAGGAAAGCTGAGCAGTCTGTGTATTGTCTGTCCAGGGTTATACTGGTTTTAAATGTTTAATTAAATTTATGTTTTAAGGAATCTTTAAAAGCTGTATTTTCATATTTCTATTCTGAAAGATAGGACCTACATTGAGAAGGTTACTGGGATGAATTGGTTTAGTGTATGTGCACATAAAGTATTTTTATTATATGATGTTTTTAATGATAATCGAGTTAGATGTTAAGCAATATGTTTTTTACGGACATAATAGCGTTTGAAAAATGGCATTATTCCTTATTGCCACTTGCACCTCTCGTGTGCTGTCATCAAAACTGGGGTACATCTGACAGCAGATGTGAGTCCAGGATGCATCCCTGTGTGTGCGGTCCACATTGCTGGGGTCACGAGTGTCCCATAGTTCAGGCCTCTTTTGGACCAGCACAATTTTCATCTCGATATTTTTGTGTCTTGCTATGTTTCTGATCTACATGAAGACGTGTTTTTTTAACTTTTTATAGGTTGCCAGGATGTTCCTGGCTTACAACTTCATGTTCTTGGCTGATGCAATTTCCTGGCTCTTTGAAGATTGTGCATATAAATCATACAGTATATGGATGGTCCGTGTGGCATCCGATTTTTTCTCGCACCTATAGACTTGCATTGGCGAGGCTCGTCCGATTTATGCGTGCCCGTGCAGCATCCTGCGATTTTTTTTCTCATGCCGAAAATATGCAGATCTGCACTACCTCATTGAATGACATTAGCAATAACTTATTTTTGTCGGATTGCACTCATCCGATTTATACGCTCGTGCGGACTGCCCTGTCCCTGAAGACAGCCTCAAATTATAAGACTAGAGTTTTTAATAATGTAATGTAACTAATGTATAGTGTTGTAGGTACTGATGCTGCTGTGTAAATACTGTAAAGGTAATGCCTAATGTAAGTAACATGCACTTAGCTCAGGTGTAGGCAGAGTATAGGGTAAGGACAGGATAAAATATAGGTGAATGCTTAGTTCAGTAGATATTGACTGTAGATACATTAGGGCAAGATACAGTTAAATGTTTTGGACTAGCCCAGATTGGGAGGGAGTTAGAGCAAGTAATACTGTATATGCACAAGCTCAAGGGGGTCAATATGGTATAATGACACCCTATCTAAAAATAGGCTTGCATTATAAGTAGAGTCCAACCAACAAGGGTAAATACATCTAATGAAAGGCATGAAGTATAAGGCTCAAGGGTAAAACCTATATGACCCTACGCATTACGCCACTGCTGTGGCTTCCTCAGGGGTAAATGGCACTTTAGCCCTGAGGAAGCCACAGCCGTGGCGTAATGCGTAGGGTCTGGTATCCCTTCCATACCCTACATTGAGGTTGGAGACACTGTGTGGAGGTATGGATAGCATCACATAGGTTTTACCCTTGAGCCTTATACTTCATGCCTTTCATTAGATGTATTTACCCTTGTTGGTTGGACTCTACTTATAATACAAGCCTATTTTTTACATCCCTATCTATTTCTGTGTCATCTGCAGTATATGGATTTTTGGAAGGATGCCCCTTTTTTGATAGACTTCTTTATTATGATCTGTACATGCTTACTATGCCTCTCCATAAGGGGAATCTTTATATGTTTTTTAATGGTTTAACATGTGTGTGTTTTTCAATAAATAAAAACTATTTAGCATAACATATTTTTTTGCTGTTATTCAAGGTATCTGCTTATCATTAGAATGTCTGGTGCCCTTACACCATTTTCTTTGCTTCTTCTTCATATATTGTTTAGGGTGTATGGCACAGCATCCGTTTTGATTATTTGATGTGATGCTGGTGCTCTTTGTGTCTTCATACAGATTAAAGGTACTGTATTTTTCGGACTATAAGACTCACCGGACCATAAGACGCATCCCAAATTTTGGGATGGAAAATAGGAAATAAATATTTTATAGTCTGAATAGGTATCTTACCTGGGGGGCGGTGGAGCAGGGATCACAGGAGGCAGGGTCCCTCAGGAAGCCTGGCGGTAGTGGAGGAATGCTGCGGACCCAGGGTGCTCCAGCAGCAGGGAGTTGCGGTGGTGGTGAAGCAGGATCGTAGGAAGCAGGGACCTCCGTTCCCTTCTTCAGATCATCTTCCTGAAGGCATGGGCCTCAGGGAAATGGCTGCCGAGCTCCCAGTCTATGCATGTGACGCGCCCCCTGGGCCATATTCTTTAGGGGGAATATCCGGAGCCGGATCAGATGGGAGTTGTAGTCTTCCGAGTGGCTGTGACCCGGTCCGTGCCCAGGGTGTCAAACTCAGTTGTATGTGGCAGTCCTACAGATGTTATTAAGTTCTTTATTGTCGACTACGCCACCCGTTGTATTGCGGTCACTATGGCCGCCGCTGCAGCAGGGTCCGCTGAGGCTGATGGTGTAGGTGCAGCTTTTGATGGTATAACCCCCAACGGGTGGGGTATAGCCTCAGGGGGTCAGGTGCAGAGGATGGGGGTTGTGGTGGTGCAGCATAGATGTTAAAGGAAGACAGAGTCGGGTTGTGCAGTTTAGGGTATTTACTCACTGCTGATGTTCCGGTCACTCCAGCTTCAAGTGACCTCCCGAGCCGTGCTGCGTCCACCAGGTCCTGGATCCAGCCAACCCCCAAGCGAGTCCGGAGCGTGACCCTGAGCTCTCCTTCTGTCCTTTCTCTGGCCGTCCCCACTATTGATCCACCCAGGTCCAGCTCCCTCGGGCCTTCTGTTGGGAGACCCTTGGCCTTGGGTTCCCTGACCCTCCACGTGGTATGCCTTCGTGGTGGATGTGGTGGGTGGCCGTGGCAGACGCTGCCCACGGCCTCCGGTCTCTGGCTGGGGTGTGTTTTTGCCCCCACCAGCTTGGGTTCCGGTACCCTGATGCCGACTCTTCACCCGTAGCTTGAATTTGGGTTCTCAGAGTCCTCTCTTTGTCCCCTCTCTGGGTCTTTCTTCTCTGCTCCACTCTCTCTCTTTGGATCTGCTCTGCTCCTCTTCCTGACTCTGACAGACTGACCCTGTTCTCTGATGGTGCCCACCTTATATACACCCTCTATGTGTGAGCTCAGGTGACCAGCACCCAATGAGCTCCTATCTTTACCCAGGCTGCTCCCCCTATCTGCCCCTACACTACTTGGGATGTACCACCCCCCTCCCACTCCAGCCAGGAACAGACTCGGTCGTACCTGCACATTTCTAAGTGGGAGTACCGTCGGTCTGCTCCTCGGAAATGGGATGCGTGTAGTGCATGCAGCCTACCGAGCTCAGATCCACACTCCATCCTTACCCGGGAGTGGAATATCACACCTCTGGGTTGAGGTGCAATACTCCTGTAGCAGCCGAATCCTCAGGGTGCTACATTCCCCCCTGGTAAATCACAGCACGTCCTCGGGCTGTAAGACATAACACCAAAACATACAAATTTTTGCATAAACATATAAAACATATAAAACATCATATATTAGCAAATAAAACATTCTCGTCGCCTCTGGCTCCTCCTCCGGTCACTGTGCAACGTGTGACCGGGTAAAGTGCGACAGTCTCTCTAGAAAACTGGTTTTCCTATAAAACCGGTAGGGGGCGCTTTAGGACGCGCAACTATTTACAGGGGAAGTGGCCGCTCTCAGTCCTCGGTCAGTGGGATTTAGGGAAATACGGGTAAACAGTTCACACTTGCTGGTCCCAACGGGGACTATATTAGCAACAGTAACAGTTTCAGTTTATGGTGCCCCGACGGGCAACTATATACAGCTCCTGCTTCGCTGTACTTAACGACGGCGTCCTCCTGCTCTTTCTTTATTGTTACCTTTGGCTCTAGTTTCAGACCCGTCCGGGTCCTCTTGTTCTTCCTCCTCACACCGCAGCTCTTCCTCCGTCAGGCGATGCACATGGAGGGCGTAGGGTCCTTTGGCACACTTGTGCCGGGTGAAGGTGACCTCGTCCCCGATGTAAAGGTCACGACCTCTGTGTCCCTCCGGTAGGTGGGACTCAACGTCTCTCCTGGTCACGAAGACGTCGCCTAGGGTGCGGTGGTCTCGGATGAAGCCCCACCCATGCTGCATGTTAAACTTTATCACAGTCCCGGTGGTGCGGGGACTATGCGCTGCACGGGGGTCTCTCCTGGCCCGGCTCTTCTGCTCCGCGCTCCTTATTTGAGCTTGCTGTTCCCGGACCCGCCTCTCTCTCCGCTCCCTCTCAAAGTCCTCGAGCTGTTGGCGGCAGCACTCAGCACGCTCCGCTGCAGCTGCCCGAGTCTCCTGAGTGAACCCCATGAGATCTTCTCCGGTGGGGTCCCACTCGAACTGCGCTTCTGCTAGCGGGGGCGAGATCCTCTTTACGGGCTTTGGAGCCGGGATCAGGGGTTCATCCAGGGGTCTCTCTCTCCGGAGTCGGGGATGGTGGAACTCCGGTGGCCATATAAATGGCTGCCCATCCGGGCACGTATGCTGGGCGTACAGGTCCTCTCCCAGATGCGGCACTCTTGGTCTTATGGGCGCGGTGGTGTTAGCGCCCGGGTTGCCCGGGCCTTGCGGCCAGGCCTGGGGTATCTGGAAGGTGAAGGGCACCGTAAGGACGGCGGCGCCCTGGGCTACTTGGCCCTGCGACCAGGCCGGGGGCTCCGCGGAGGTAGGGGGCGCTGTTGGTATTGCGGCGCCCGGGGGTACTAGGCCTTGCGACCAGGCTGGTGATACTTCCTGCTTGGTCACGCTCAGGGTCGAGGCGTGTGACGTCACAGGGGTCGCGGCTCGCGTTTGAGGCCTAGTCTGCGGCGGTGACGTTGCAGCGACGGGCACGGCAGGATAGACTTCGGGCTCTGCGACGGGGAGCTGGGGCAGGTACGCGGTTTCCCGGTTTGGGGTATAGACGTCCCCTTTACCTGCCTCCACTCGTTCGGCTCCCTTCTCGGCGCCGTCTCCGGCCTTCAATCCTCCCGCGCCATCCTCAGAGGCGGTCTGTTTCCTCGTCTCGGGCGGCGTGCTCCGCTGACAGGTCTCGGTCTGCTGGGCCATCTCACGGCTCCACTGCGCCAACGTCTCTCGCTGCACCCGGGCCATCCTCCTTGCGAGGCCCTCCAGAGCGGTCTGTGCACACTCCCGGTCTCGGGGGAGCTGTGCTAGGACCTCCACTAGGCCTAGTGGGGTCGTTGCTTCCAGCAGGCTCCTGACCAACGGGTCGGTGCTGCTCTGCTCTTCTACAGTTGTTTCCAGCAGGCTCCTGGCCAGCGGGCCGGTGCTGCTCTGCTCTCCCTCTTCTGTTTCTAGCAGGCTCCTGGCCAACGGGCCGGTGCTGCTCTGCTTTCTCGCCATCTCCGGGTAAGCTCCTCCGATACTCTTCTCCAGGCTTCTTGCCTCCGGGTGCGCTCGCTCCAGACTGCTCCAGGCGGCACCCATCTTTGTTCTCTCCTTTCGTCTCCTCCCACTTCGAGGGCGGTCCCGGGGCCACTTGGTGATTGTCAGCTCCAGGGGCTGTTCTTTCACGCTGACAGACACCTCTAGCATCACAGTCTCTGTTGGTGGGGGCGGTTTCCACTTTTGGCGCCATTTTCGGTCCTGGCCCACGATGGGAGGTGGCCTCTCGCCACCCTCTGGCACGCCCATAATGGCGTCCGCTCTTCCAAGGCGGGAAACCTTTGGAAATGGCGGGAATCGCTTCCCAGTGGCGGGAAACTCTGCAGATGGCGGGAAAAAGCTGTTAATGGCGGACAACCGGCGGGAATCGACCTGTGATGGAGTCCGATGGCGGGGACCCTCCGGAACCGGCAGGAGACTTCTTTTTGAGGTAAACTCGTTCTTTTCTTCAGGCACGCAGTACCCGGGTGTTGCGGGCACGTAATCCTGCCGACTACGCCAAAGTTGACGCGCCCCCTGGGCCATATTCTTTAGGGGGAATATCCGGAGCCGGATCAGATGGGAGTTGTAGTCTTCCGAGTGGCTGTGACCCGGTCCGTGCCCAGGGTGTCAAACTCAGTTGTATGTGGCAGTCCTACAGATGTTATTAAGTTCTTTATTGTCGACTACGCCACCCGTTGTATTGCGGTCACTATGGCCGCCGCTGCAGCAGGGTCCGCTGAGGCTGATGGTGTAGGTGCAGCTTTTGATGGTATAACCCCCAACGGGTGGGGTATAGCCTCAGGGGGTCAGGTGCAGAGGATGGGGGTTGTGGTGGTGCAGCATAGATGTTAAAGGAAGACAGAGTCGGGTTGTGCAGTTTAGGGTATTTACTCACTGCTGATGTTCCGGTCACTCCAGCTTCAAGTGACCTCCCGAGCCGTGCTGCGTCCACCAGGTCCTGGATCCAGCCAACCCCCAAGCGAGTCCGGAGCGTGACCCTGAGCTCTCCTTCTGTCCTTTCTCTGGCCGTCCCCACTATTGATCCACCCAGGTCCAGCTCCCTCGGGCCTTCTGTTGGGAGACCCTTGGCCTTGGGTTCCCTGACCCTCCACGTGGTATGCCTTCGTGGTGGATGTGGTGGGTGGCCGTGGCAGACGCTGCCCACGGCCTCCGGTCTCTGGCTGGGGTGTGTTTTTGCCCCCACCAGCTTGGGTTCCGGTACCCTGATGCCGACTCTTCACCCGTAGCTTGAATTTGGGTTCTCAGAGTCCTCTCTTTGTCCCCTCTCTGGGTCTTTCTTCTCTGCTCCACTCTCTCTCTTTGGATCTGCTCTGCTCCTCTTCCTGACTCTGACAGACTGACCCTGTTCTCTGATGGTGCCCACCTTATATACACCCTCTATGTGTGAGCTCAGGTGACCAGCACCCAATGAGCTCCTATCTTTACCCAGGCTGCTCCCCCTATCTGCCCCTACACTACTTGGGATGTACCACCCCCCTCCCACTCCAGCCAGGAACAGACTCGGTCGTACCTGCACATTTCTAAGTGGGAGTACCGTCGGTCTGCTCCTCGGAAATGGGATGTGTGTAGTGCATGCAGCCTACCGAGCTCAGATCCACACTCCATCCTTACCCGGGAGTGGAATATCACACCTCTGGGTTGAGGTGCAATACCCCTGTAGCAGCCGAATCCTCAGGGTGCTACACATGCACTGGCTCGGACTGACATTTTCCTGTAGATCACGGCTTCAGGAAGATGGCCATGGCCACCGGAAAAGCATAGCACGCTGCTCTGCCTCACCGCCTACAGCCAGACACCGGTCCCGCAGCTTCTCACCTCTTCTGCTGCCGCTGCTGGGCTCCCGAGGGAGGGAACAGAGGACCCTGCTTCCTATGACCCTGCTCCACCACCACCTCAACTCCCCGATACATTCAGACCATAAGACGAACCCCCCATTTTCCTCCCAAATTTGAGGGGAAAAAAAGGCGTCAGTGAGGGTCTGACACCCGATACCCCAACAATTAGCAGTTTTCAGCCCTGGTGGCAGCAGAACGTAAACAGTAAGAGGGATTGTCTAGTACTTGTGTATTGATGGCCTGTCCTGCAGATTGTAAGCCCAAAAGGGCAAGATCCACTCCTTCTCTGTACCAACCTGTCAGTTTTTTTTAATTTTATTTATTTTACTCACTTATATAAACCCATTAATTCCACAGCGCTTTACAGATACTATCGTCACTCTTCCCATTGGGGTTCACAATCTAGATTCCCTATCAGTATGCCTTTGGAGTGTGGGAGTAAACCAGAGAACCCACACAAACACGGGGAGAACATACAAACTCCTTGCAGATGTTGTCCTTGGTGAGATTTGAACCCAAGACCCCAGCGCTGCAAAGCAACAGTGCTAACCACTGAGCCACTGTGCTGCCCATGGAACCCTTTTCACATGTACAGCAGCATGGAATTAACCCCTTAACAACTAATGATGAGTACATCAAGTCATAAGAAGGTGTCAGTTCCCGCATCATGACGTGCTATACCCATCATGGATTTAAACTGTCACTGTGTGAAAACACACAGTGACTGCTCCATGTGGGCAGCAGTTACTGACAGCTTACCGGCATGGCTAGAAATGCGTGGGCCAATTACAACGGTCCCTGCTCTCTGATCACTGTGATGGGTCAGTGAATCTGACTAAACATCAGCACTTTCCTGCACGATCACTGCAGGGAGTTCGGTTCAGCTGACAGCCGAGCTCTTGCAGTAACCCTCCAGAAGTAAAAAAGGCAAAAAAAAGAAAGAAAAAGATTCAAAAGAAACTATTTAAAAAAACAACCACCCCCGCCACAAAAAAATAAATATTGCATCAATAAAAATGCATAATTATGCAAAAAATAAAAATAAATGAATTAAGTGCATATTTCTGGTATAGCCACGTCCAGAACGACCCGATCTATAAACTTTCAAATTATTTGACCCCTAAAGTGAACTCCGTGAAAAATATAAATAAAAAACATGGCAAAAATGTATTCTTTTTCATCATACCGCCAAAAAAGTGGAATAAATCGCGATCAAAAAGGCAAATATAAATAAAAATGGTTTCGCTGAAAATGTCATCTTGTCCCACAAAAACAAGCCACAAGCTCCATCAGTGGAAAAATAAAGAAGCTATAGCCCTAAGAATACAGCAATGCAAAACAATATTTTTTCTATAAAATTGTTTTTATTGTGTAGAAGCGACAAAACATAAAAAAATGCTATAATCCTACTGACCCGAAGAATAAAGCTGTCTCATCACTTTTACTACATGGTGAACAGCATAAAAAACACATAAAACAATCTATGAATTGCTGTTTTTTGTTCATTCTACCTCCCAAAAATCAGAATAGAAAGCGATCAAAAAATGTTATGTGTCTGAAAATGATACCAATAAAAATTCCAACTCATCGCGCAAAAAAACAAGCTCTCACATGATTCTGTTGGCAGAAATATAGAAAAATTATAGCTCTCAAAATATGGCGATGCAAAAACATTTTTTTTTGTAAAAAGAAAAGGGTTTTTTAGTGTGTGATAGTAGTCAAATATAAAATAACAATATAAATCTGGTATCACTGTAATCGCACTGACCAGAAGAATAAAGTAATCTAATCACTTATACTGCACGAGGAACGATGTAAAAAATAAATAACACTATTTCTTCACCTGTTGTTGATTTGTTTATTCTGCCTCCCAAAGATCGCAGTATGGCTCGGCGCACCTTTATCCTGCCCTCTGCGTTGAACGCTTATACCAAGGTTTCCATGTAAATCTGTGAAATACGTGATTCAGATGGAAACCCAGAAGATTCCCTATAATGAGGCACTATTTCTTGCCTAGGATATGGCCGTGCCAGTGTTTTTTAGGCATGGTCAATCACAGTTTTGAGCACCTCTTAAAAGCCGGATACCACTGAACCGAAGCCACACAGAGTCCAGAGTATCTCTGCTGCCTCATTAGTGAATGGATCCCACGGGGGTTTCATCCCAAAGACGTATTTTGTAGATTTAGATGGAAACCTTGATGTAAGTGCTCAGCGTAGAACACATGACAAATGTGAACTGATCCAAAATGTCACTAATAAAAGCCTCTACTTACCCACAAAAAACAAGTCCCCACTCAGATCCATCATCTGTTAACAGAAATATAGGGGCGGTTCATGTTACTGGTAGCAGAGAGACTCTGGAAAAGTGACATAGCTCCCACCAAAGAGTCTCGCCGTATGCACAAACAGCACTGTACAGCCACATATGGGGTATTGTCCCGTTCAGTGGGAATTGTGTAACAAATTATGCTGTCATTTTTACCTATTTTCCCTTGTGAAAATAAAAAATCATGGGCTAAAACATTTTAGCGGTAAAAATGCAATTATTTTTTCTTTATCACCCAATGGTATAAAATTTTGTGAAACATATATCATGTCAATATGCTCACTGCACCGCTAGATGATTTCATTAAGAGGTGTAGTTTGTAAAACTCGGGTCACTTATGGGGGGTCCTGCTATCCTGGAATCTCAGAAGCTCTGCCAATATGACATGGCATCTGCAAGGCATTCCAGGCAAATCTGCACTCCGTTATGGCGATCCTTCCCTTCTGAGCTTTGCACTGTGCCTGAAAAGTAGTTTTTGACCATTGAGTATTGCCGTACTCAGGAGTACTTGCATAACAAATTTAGTGGTCGGTTTTCTCCTATTGGCCCTTTTGAAAATTAAGAACTTGGTGCTAAAACAACATTTTAGTGGGAAAAATGTAATTTGTAATTTTCACAGCCCAATGTAATACAATTCTGTGAAATACCTGTGGGTTTAAAATGCTCACTACACCCCTAGAGGATTTCTTCAAGATTGGGTCACTTGTGGGGGTTTCTGCTGTTTTCAAACCTCGGCGGCTATCCTAATGCGGCATGGGGTCTGCAATTTATTCCAGACAATTTTGCCCTTCAAAAATCATATAGTGCTCCATCTCTTCCGAGCCCTGCCGTCTGCCCAAACAAGAGTACCTGACCACATGCAGTCATGGCTAAAAGTATTGGCACCCTTGAAATTTTGAAGTATTTCTCCCAGAAAATTACTGCAATTACACATGTTTTGTTATAAACATGTTTATTTCCTTTGTGTGTATTGTGTGTATTGGAACAACACAAAAAAACTGAGAAAAAAGGCAAAGTGGACATAATTTCACACAAAACCCCAAAAATGGGCAGGACAAAATTGTTGGCACCTTTCCAAAAATGTGGGAAAATAACTTTGTTTCAAGTATGTGATGCTCGTTCAAACTCACCTGTGGCAAGTAACAGGTGTGGACAATATGAAAATCACGAAGCTGCATTCACTCAATTGAAGATGATGACTGAGAAGCACTAGTGTGGTGATGAGGAGCAGCCTCTGGCGTTGGGATCTCCTCTCTATTGGGTGATATCCAGTTGTGCTCAACGACTTGTTTAAGGGTATCTCCACAATGTTCTCAAGAGAAGCTACTGTAAAACCACTGGCACTTCTCACAGAGACCTCTGTAACATCACTGCAGGTGCCTAACGTGTAAGGTTAAGAATTTCCCTTTAAATTGAACAGATCAAAGGGTTCTGACCTTGCAAGTTATTGGTTGCTCTGATCGTCCAGGATGTCATACACCCTTGTGGTTTTCTCTGGTTGACTTTTAAAGATATATATTCACCAGGCATATCTTCGCACATGACTTGTCCCAGAAGCCTTCTCTGCAGATTTTTGTGTATGAAGGTGAAACTGTGGTAGGACTCGTTGCTTGATCTGCATCCTCCCCGCCATCCTTTGAGGTGAGATAAGGTGTAAGCAGTGCAAAGTTAGATTGGGATGGATGGAGCGCTTGTACTTGGTCTTTACTTCCCTAAAGTTCTTTAGAAGTTCCTTGCATTGCTGCAGCAGTTTCTTTCTGAAGCCAATGCACTTCTTTAGAGGATATGGCTTCTTATGAATGGGACACAGATGGTTACAGTTTTCAACCTTTCCACTTTTGTTGCTCTTGTCTGGAGCTGATGTAGGTGTGGGAAGAAAATCAGTCTTTTTCACTGACACTGGATATCAGCGGTTTCTATTGTTCGAACGTGGACTCTCATAATTAGGAGGAGATAAACCAGGGCTGCTGGGTTCTCCATAGGAAAAGCTTGGGTCAGTCGGAGGCTGTGTGCCCACGTAGCATTTTTCAAGCGTATATGCTGCGGAATTTCCGCAGCGTAAATGCTTGAAAAACGCATGTATATCTGCACCCCATGTTCCCCAATGGGATTCCGCAAGTTCTATGCACATGCTGCGGATTTTTCCGCAGCGTTTATGCCGCGTTCAAAAATCCGCAGCATGTCATTTAATTTTGCGTTTCCGCAAGCGGAATTGCCTTTGTCCAATGCATAAAAAACGCAAGGCAATTCCGCATGTGGAAAACGCGTGATAAACGCGCGAAAAATGCGCGATAAACGCGTGCGGAATTCCGCATGCGTTTTTCCGGGAGAGGACTTGCATTTATGCAGCAGAAATTTTCTGCTTCATAAATGCAACGTGGGCACATAGCCTTATGCTCATCAATATTTTTGATAAACTCACAGAAGTAGGAAAACAGAGGAAAAGAGACTTGATTTTCTCTTTTGTATCTTGACCCTAGTATGGTCCACTTTTCTTGAATATTGTACAGCAGCTTAGAGACTATTGGGTCTACCCCACGAGCAGTGTCCACGTAGCTGAGGCCAGGTAGGCGAGTGTCTGCCTTGGCCAACTAGAGCTCTAACAGCAAGACACTGAGCTCTTGGAATTTTAAACTGTCCTTACTGGATATTTTTGGAAAGTCCTATAGTCGCTTGAACAGTGCATTCTCTATGGCTTCAGGACTGCCAAAGGTTCGTTATAGTCTCTGCCACTGCAGTCATGAGGCCAGCCACTGGATTTTTGATGTGGACAGATCTGAGTCTCTTGACCCGCTCTGTGGATTGTGGTCCCAGCTACCTGATCAGCAGATCCAGCAGTTCAGCAGCAGTGATGCCAATGTCACTAATTGGGTTTCTAAAGGCACATTTCCAACTTTTAGGCTGTGTGCCCACTATGCATTCTTTAAGAGTTTCCGCAGCGGCAATTCCGCCGCAGAAACGCTTAAAAAACTCTTGGTAGAATGTCTGCAATGTTCCCAATGATAATCCGCATGTGCTGTGCACATGCTGTGGAAATTTCCACTGCGGATTATCATTAACTTTCACAAGTCCCACAATGGTATCCCATATAAACAATAATAGTGATCACATATAACTCCAAAGATATGATATAACAACCACTTGTATATTGGAAATAAATTGATCCAAAACCAAGAAACTGAGTTAGCGAGATCATAAAATATAACTTTGATTGAAAATAAAATTACAACACTACAGAAGTGTGGCTAAAAAAGGGGGGAACACCAGTATACTTCATAAAATGGATGTCAGTCCACACATAACATTCAAAATATTGCTCCATAAATGCACCACCAAGCAAAATGATGGTATATGGGTATCTATAAAAGTAGGCTACAATCTACCAATCACTATTAATATGGTTGCAAGGAAATCCTATATTGTGAAGATAGGCATACATGAGCCAAAATGACAAGAAAATAGAATCTATACAGCATGTAACAGATATACAGCCATAATATATATATTACCTGGTGGGCTAATGGATAGCTAATGAATGTGTATGACGTCAGCCCGCTCCGACGTGCGTTTCGTCGCCTTCCTCGGGTAAAAAATCCACAGCACTACCAATTATTTTGCATAAGCGTGGCGTTTTTGCCGTCATTGACTTGCATTGAATCGCTTAATATCTGCATGACTATATGTGCACATGCGGATATTAAGCGATTCAATGTGCGGATGGTACCCGGGTCTGGAGAAGAGGAGACTCTCCTCCAGACCCGGGTACCATAGTACCTGTTAAAAAAAGAATTTAAAATTAAAAAAAATTACACTTACCTTCTGATGGCCCCCGGTCTCCTTAGTGATGCGTCCTGGCTCCCCGGCGGCTCGCGATGGTCTAAAAGGACGTTCCATGACGTCATTTAGTCATGTGATGGGTCACGCGACCGCTGACGTCGGCGGTCGCGTGACCTGTCACATGACTAAATGACGTCATGGAAAGTCCTTTTAGACCATCGCGAGCCGCCAGGGAGACCGGAGGCCATCAGAAGGTAAATATAATGGGTTTTTTTATTTTTTACCATTTTTATTCTTTTTTTTTAACTAACTTGGTCACACTATATAAAATCCATGCCAGTTGCATGGATTTATATAGTGTGACCAAGTTGTCAAGCACTTTTCCAAGTGATGCTAAAATCGCTTGGAAAGCGCTTGACAACCCGCATGCGAAATCGCATCCGCAAAACATGTGACAAACGCTTGTCACTGGCTGAAAAAATGCATGTACAATCCGCATGCAGTTTTTCTGCCTGGGAGATGCAGAAACGCTCAGGAAAAATCCGGAGCATTTCTGCATCGTGGGCACATAGCCTTATAGTTCTCAGGATGATCATCGAACCTTGTAAGACCGGTTTTAGTAAGTTCGTGGTGAACCACTTACCTTACAAATTCAGACATGTCAGTATTCTCTGCTTTTGGGAAGACCTAGAAACATAGGAAAAAATGTGGACATGATGCATTGTTATGTGGGAGGGGGTCTGCTGCTGACATTGTTATAGGAGTAATGTTCTCTATAACTTACAATTCTGTACTAATATCCCCCATCCTGGTTTATATATGCCCCCATCCTGGTATATATGGCCCCCCCATCCTGATATACTTGGCCCCCCCATCCTGGTATACATGGCCCCCATCCCCATCCTGGTATACATGGCCCCCATCCCCATCCTGATATAAAAGGCCCCCATCCTGGTATGCATGCCACCCTCATCCCCATCCTGTAATGCATGGCACCCCATCCCCATCCTGGTATGCATGGCACCCCCATCCTGGTATGCATGGCACCCACATCCCCATCCTGGTATGCATGGCACCCACATCCCCATCATGGTATGCATGGCACCCCCATCGCCATCTGTCGCGCCCCCGTGGGCTTTACTGTTTGGGGACAGTATATATCACGGTGGCTGGCCCAGGGCGGACAGTGCACAAAAAGGGGTAGCGATTATTAATAAAGTTCGGAGAAATTCATGACGCCACCTGTGGTGTCTGGTGAAGGTTACCAGCGCTGCAGCAGTCCTCTGAGGCAGGTGACAAAGCAGCTAAAGATGGTACAGACAGCTCCCCACAGGTGGAGTGGGCCTCAGGGCAGTGTAGATAGATAGATGGTGGAATGGTGTGCTGGTTGTAGTGCAGGTAGTTGGCGCAGCCGGAGTAACGGACAGAGACAGGGGGTTTTGCTTTGTTACCTTTACTGGTACAGCTGGTAGATATGGTCCAGGGTACTCTAGGTGAAGGGCGCACTTTTGGACTTCTCCCCAGGGAGTGGGTATAAGGCCTCCTGATCCGTGTCTGTTTCTGTGTAAGCTCCTGGCCAGCCTGCAACAGTGCCTAGCTTATGTGTCTTGCTTTTTACTCCACCTGTTGCTCTGAAGTAGGACCTCCGGTTGGTAACCACTTTCCCTGGACATCGGGGCCTTCGTGGTTCTTGGTCCTGTATGTGTCTAGCTTCAGGTTTGCCAGGAACTTGTAGTCCTCCTGGGATTCTGGTTAACCCTACTGGGTGTAAAGGGTCCCTGTAGGCTCGGACCCGGTGTCCGGTGTATATACTGGGGTGAGCCTGGTATGCTCCTCTGCCCCCTTTTATCACTCCTGTCTTCCACTCGCCTTCGGCCACGCTTGGGGCCCTCACTAGGCTTCAGTACTGCTGGAGGCCTAGCTTGCCTCACACAGCAGCCTGCGTGCTCCTCTCTGAACACTAACTTTAGACTTAACTGAAGACTAACTAAGAACTGAGCTGCCTGGCTCCACCTTCCCTTTATATATCCCTAACAGGGCTCCCTCTGCTGGTATGAGGTGGAAGGTGGAGGTGTTTGCATGTAGTGAGAGCCTCTTGTGGAGAAATCCATCTATGCATCCTTCCGGGTTCTGTGGCACCATGCGCAGCACCCCCATCCCCATCCTGGTATGCATGGCACCCCCCTCCCCATCATGCTGCACACATAAAAAAATAAATGATTCTACTCATCTTCTCTCTGCTCCAGCGGCATCCTGTTCCGATGCTAGCAGCTGATTTCAGTATGTAAGCAGGGCATGACATCACTGCCATGTTCCCCCACATGCAGAGGTCATCTGCCGGAATATTCACTGCTCCCCATGCCAGAGACTATGGGAATGTGGAGCAGTGAATATTAATTTTCCTTAATAACGCGCAAAGTGTTAACTGCAGCCACCAACTTCTGCAGCTGCTCGACGATCATGTGTGCCAGCTATTAAAGAGAATGATTATTCACTGCTCTCCACTTTCATGGGCGTGGGGAGCAGTGAATATTCATTCTCTTTAATAGAGGGCACACATGATCGCCGAGCCGCTGCAGGAGCCGGCGGCTGCAGCTAAAACTGTGCACGCTATTAAGGAAAATTAATATTCACTGCTCCCCATGCCCATGGAAGTGGGGAGCAGTGAATATTCATTTTCTTTAACTGTGGGTACAGTGTTAGCTGTGGCAGGCAACTCCTGCCTCCTGTGACCCGCTCCTCCATGTGGCATCACACTAGTGAGAGCAACTATATACTAGGTTCCCTAATCGAATAGTACATATACACCTGAGAGCTAATTATGCGATGTATTAATTCAAATTGAGGCAGAGGGTGGACCGTACATCCCACCTTCATTTTCATTAGTCACGTATCCCAGGGCAGCATCCCAATCATATTAGTGAGAAATCTCATTCCGTATAATTTATTCACACCCCCTGTATATCAGCCAATGTCATGCCTTGAGTACGTGACATGGTAGAGATCAAATGTGGCGTGCGTCATGCCAACATGCAGTGGAGGCACACACCACGACCGCGTCAAGGAGGGCGGTCCAATCATGCGGCCCGACAAGCACCACCCATGTGACCCGTGGTCACGTGAAAGTGAGTTGGGTCACATGATCACGTGAGCGTGAGTCGGGTCATATTATCGGAGTGCCGATCCGTAGAGATACGGTCAGGAGTGCTCGTATCCAGCATGACAGATCTACAGTGAACCGTATGCTAATTTGTTACTGGGGCTGTGGGAGAGGGACCTGTTACTGTCAGATCGATACTCATCAATGGATCGCATCCCCTTTTGGGCGGACTGTCTTCCTTGATGCGGTGGAGGCACATACCGTGACATGTATCCATGTTTCATTTTGTGATTCAATCTATGAATGGTAATTGTATGTTACTAGAAGTTATAAGTAGGTACTTCAATTGATATTATGCCTATACTTACTTGTTACTGACTCTTATATGAAGGTTGTGGTACCACCTAGTGGTCTTCCACTGTTTTTATACGTTTTTAAATCAATTTTGTGATTTTTCAAGAAAAATTGATATTATTATTCAAAAATGTGGTTCTTTAGTATACTCTTTTCTTATATGATTTATGTTGTTCTGTGTATTGAACCTTCTATTCTGTCTGTATACCTTGACATACCCATTTGGAGGTGACTGTGGACACATTTGCTAATTCACACATCCTTGTCTATATTAACATCCTTGCAACATGGCTTGTAACACAGACCATTTTTCTCTCATGTGTCATCCATTTTGCCTCCGTTTTGCACCTGTGTTGCATTACTTTTTTCTCATTCATTTTTTTCTAAAAAACAATAAGACAGTCTGAACTTTAATCCATTGACTCTTAACACTGGATCAGTGAAAAACAAATGAAACACGATGTAAAACACGTCTTACGTTTTTCATCCGTATTTAAAGAATCTTTACTTTAATGGCCTAGTCTGATCCCCAGAATAGATAATAATAGGATATGCACTGAGTCTCACAAATCGGACACCCGGATCCTGTTTTTTAAAATTTATGTATGCATGGATCAATAAAACTATGGGTTCGTTTAAAAAAACAGACACGACACGGACGTGGACAATGTGTGATTGTAGCATTATTCTTAGCCGGTTCTTCCAAGATAAGGATAGGCTAAGCATAAGAGTTGGTTCTAATATTTGATTCATTCTACAAAGTAATAGCTTTCAAATAGTATTTGATATCAGAGCGATCATTCATTTACTGCCATTGTATAGTAGGTCATAAATCTTAGGTCATATATTTGAATATCCGAGTTATAAAAAAAAAAATCAATGTACAATTAAATATCACTGTTTAGCTATTTATAAAATTATATTATGGCTGTCAAAGAAAGAAAGATTGCATATACATTAAGATTTCCTTGAAGCCATCTGCTGGAATAATGTTATAGATTAATGTAGTATTATCAAACATTAAAGGGAGCCTTTCAACTCAGAAATCCATGTCAGGTAACTTGCCCATCTTTGATTTAACTACTTCTGTACTGCCCATAGACGATAAACATCCAGGAAGTCCACGTTCTAAACAATTTTAAAGGTCACTGCATAGTAGAGCAGCTTCACGTGATTATGCAACAGCGGGAGCAGGAAGCTGGGTGTCAGACACAGCCAGACTTCATGTAAAAAAGGCAGAGACTGTTTGTTACCATCTCTGCCTTTCGATTGCTGTATGCATCACAATCGCAGAAAAAGGTATACAACAATAGAAAGCACTAATGGTGCTTTTCTCCTGACCCAGTGGTGTAGGGAGATAGCGGGACCTGCTGGGTCCTAGGAAAACCAATCAGCTCTGCTATGTAGGCAGGAGGCTGAATTTCCATTGTAACTAGGGCTAATATTACATCCACAGTTATAGGGGAAATCAGATTAAAAAAAAGTATTCACATTTTGAAATCCCCCCACTCTTCCCTTCTAATTGTCTTTTATGATCAAGCAGAAAAAAAAGCTGCTACCAACCCAATTTACTGTTACTAGCTCCATTCCTGTCCAAATAAAAAAAAAATTAAATGTAGACACATATTTCCTTCATTTTCCCACCAATATTGCAGATATTGGAAACAAAATTTAAAAGGAGAGTATGAAAGTAACCTAAAAATTAGGTCCCATGTATCATGAAAAAATATTCCAAAATTATTTGAATATCTGAACAAAAGAACTTTTGAACTGCACATATGAAAAAACCTGAAGATGAGCTTGGTCAGGAACAGATGTACATGTGCTGCTCTTTAACTGGTTAAAAATCCACAGGATAGTTTTTGAGAAAACATTCTAATATTCATGTGCAAATGAATGGCTTAGTGTACCGTGGGCAAGTCGTACAGGCCAGAGCTCCCTTTTAAAGGGAACCTGTCATATCATTTGGAGCATGTACGCTGTCCCCAGGTCGTTGTTAGTAATACAATGTGCATCACTAACACACTTTTTTCCTAAAAATCGGCGCTATAATCCTTTGCAAAAACCGCTTTATATACTTACAGTATATCTTACTTGCTTGTTTAATCATAGGGGTGTTCTTCATCGCATTCAGTCACGCTTGTCGCCACCCACTCAATTTGAATTACGTCCCCAGGTTTGTGCCGACGTCACATGAATATTAACGTTCAAATCCTGCGCTTGCGCACTGTGTAGTGTGAGCCACGCTTGCACAGTGTGTATGTCAGTATCCGCGCTTGCACATTGTCCATCGGCGATCCGCCGTGACGAGCGGCTCCCAGTACATGTGACGCGCCCCCTGGGCCTGTGGGGAACCCGGAAGCGGGCCTTTTAGGATGAATGCTGGGGGTTGTAGTCCTCATGGCGATGACCCGGTCCGTGCCCAGGGTGGTCAAATCAGAGGCAGGGTTATTGGTATGATGATAGTCCGACTACACCACCCGTGGATTGCGGTCAGTGGGGACCGCCGCTGCAAGGCAGACCGCTGAGGCCGGTGTTATGTGTGCAGCTAAGAATGGGATGACTCCCCACGGGAAGAGTACAGCCTCAGGGCAGTTAGTGTGGATGATGGGGGTGATGGTGCACGAGCGCAGCAGGAATAACTCAGAGTCCGTGCAGTGCAGTTCAGGGTCTTTACTGGTGTTATAAGGCAGACCCTCCCGGGAGTACTGGTTAGCAGTAGGGGCCTGGTCAGTCTGTGAGCAAGTAGGATCTCCCCTGGCCAGGTGGAGTTGTAGGCCTCCCCGTCTATCTGTACTCTTTCCTGGCTACCTTGCTGTATGCGGGTAGAAGTAGCCCACGTCCCTGAGTATACCGTGTGGTGCTCACCCGTAAGGCCGGTGACTTGGGGCCTTCTGTTAGCCTCCGCTCCACGACGGCGGTGCTGGTCCCTTGCTTGTGACCGTGCCTCCGGGCTTCTATGGCCAGAGGACCAGGAATCCCCTGCCGGTTGGATTCTGCTGCTGGACCTGGATGTCCCCACAGCTTCGGACTCCGTGTCTGGTATTAGTGTCTCCAGCCAGGGCGAGCTATCTGGCTTCCAGCCCCTGGCTCTCACTCCTGCTCCTACAGAGCTCCTGGTTCTTCCTTTCCCTGTGTCTGCTGTCCTCCAGACCAGACTGCGTCTCTGTCTGGGACTCTCTCCTAATCCCGCCCCAGACCCAGTTTATAAGGGCAGATTCCTGGGCGGGCGGTGTTGCATGCTTAGGGCTCCTGACCAGAGAAACCTCCCACCTGCTCTAAGATGTAATATTTCTATTACTGTGGTAACCAGACCCCTGGGGTGCCACATTCCCCCCTAGTAAATTTTAGTACTCCGGGACTAAGCACATTTTTAAAGAAACATAAATGCAGGGTATAACAATAACAAGTCAACATGAAAAAAGTACATTTTGTGGTCACGGCGTTTCCGTAACCGGGTGTCCATATCACCCAAGGTGAAGTTTGTGAAACAAGAGGGCGTTCATGTCACCCAAGGTGAAGTCTTAAGCGAGGTAGGGGACCTGTCCAAAGAAAACCCCTTGCGTTGGCCTTGGGCGTGGCTGCAAGGCTGAAGCTAGCTACTTTGGGCCGCAAGGAGGCCACGCCAGACAGGTTTTCTCTTCCGCGGCCGTCTTCGCAAGAGGCACAATGTGCAACTATCTACAAGAATTGTTCCGGTTATCCAGCGTCCATAACCTGTTAGTCCATAGAAATCTGCAGGGTAACTGAGAAACATAATTAATAACAGGAAACAACAAAAACCATAAACATTTTCAAGAAACAGGTAAATTTACAGTGCATTACTTTATATTCTCCAGCGAGCGGGCATCTGACCTTTAGTGACTCTAGTGGACCTACGGAGCTCACTAACTGGTCCTGCACTACAGGGTGTAGGAGGTGTTATGGGTAAGCTGGGCAGCTGTCTGCGTACTCTTTGGCTCACTAGGGGCACGGCAGGCTCACTACTAGCAGAGGGTTGATCCTCCTGCACTGCTGGTGTGGACTCTTCTGCCTCCTGGGCCGGCTGCTCTTCCAGCTCTACCTGGTCTTCTGTAGGCACTTGAGGGGCTGGCTGGAGAAAGGTGAGGACGGGCACCACGATAGCGGTGTTTAATTGTGTCCAGGACCGGGGAAAGTCTCCGAGTACGGTGCTGATCATTTCCTCCTTTTCCTCTATGGGTTGAGGGTCTTCCTGATCTTCATCCGTGCTTTGCAACTTCTCGGGGCACTTTTTCAGGAGGTCTCTGGAGACAGTGGCTGTGGTCTCTCCTCCATCCTTGCTGATGACGTACACCTTTGGATTATTGTGGCTTGAGGGCAGTACGATGTACGGGTCCTTTTCCCACTGGTCGTCCAACTTATGGAGCCGCCTTTTTCTTTTCAAGACTTGCTCTCCGGGTACCAGGGGAACAGCAGGAGCATGTTGGTTATAAGTCCTCTCCTGCCTTTCTCTTGATTGACAGAGACTTCGCTCGACGCTCTCCTGTACTTTCCGGTACTGCTGCTGCCATTCTGTATCCCAGTCTGCCTCTGGCGAGGTGTCCTCGGGCGTCAGGACTCCCATATCCAGGTCAACAGGCAGCTTACCAGGTCTTGCTCGCATTAGGTAAGCCGGCGTACAGTTGGTGGAACCCACCGGGATGTGGTTATACAGGTCCACCAGATCGGGCAGTTTCTCAGGCCACAGACTGCGTTCCTCCAGGGGCAATGTTTTTAGCAGATCTATCACCACCTGGTTCATCTTCTCGCAGAGTCCATTGGTTTGGGGGTGATAGGGCATTGTTCTTATCTTCTTACAGCCATACAGGTTGCAAAACTTCTGGAAGACCTCCGCTTCGAAGGCTGGTCCTTGGTCCGTCAGCACTTGGTCCGGGTACCCGTGTGGGCGGCAGAAGTGCAGCTGGAAGGCTCTGGCTGCTGTCTGAGCCGTCAAGTCTTTGACAGGGACCACCACCAGGAACCAGGAGTAGTGATCCACGATGATTAGGGCGTAGACATACCCGCTTCTGCTTGGAGCCAGTTTAACATGGTCCAGGGCGACCAGTTCCAGCGGCTGCCTGGTGATGATGGGCTGCAGGGGAGTCCTCTGGCTGGCACTGTCCCTTCTTCTTAGATTGCATGGGCCACAGTCTCTACACCATCTCTCAATGGCTCCTCTCATGCCTATCCAGTAGAACCGTTCACGCAGCAGGAACTCCAGCTTCTTCCATCCGAAGTGCCCTGCCCCATTGTGGTAGTCCTCTAGCACCATAGCTGCGTCCCGTCTCAGTACCACAACCTGCCAGATCAGTTCATGTGTCCGGGAATTGACCATTCTGCGGCACAACTTCTCCTTGCAGAGAAACAGTCTGCTTTTCTCCGTCCACAGTTGCTTGGTCTCTTCCAGAGCGTCTGGGTCCAGGCGGGCGTCAGGCTGGGTCAGCATCTCCTTCACCAGACGGACTGCGGGGTCACTGTCTTGCGTCTCCGCCCAGTTGTAGTGGGGTAAGGGGTTGAACGTAGCGGATCGCTGGCCCCTCACATGGTGGGAATACTGGGTAATCCCATGACGGTGGAACGCAGGGAGTTCGACCTCTTCCAGTTCTTCTGGATCTTCCCCTCCGTCCGGTAGGTTTGGCATCCTGGACAGGGCGTCCGCGTTGGTATTGGAGCGTCCTGCCCGGTATTTGATCGTGAACTCATAATTGGACAGGCGGGCCATCCATCTCTGCTCCAGGGCACCCAGTCTTGCAGTGTCCAGGTGTGTCAACGGGTTGTTGTCCGTGTACACGGTGAACCTGGAAGAGGCAAGGTAATGCTTAAAACGTTCGGTTACCGCCCACATCACTGCCAGGAACTCTAGCTTGAACGAGCTGTAATTCTCAGGGTTTCTTTCCGTGGGTCGCAGTTTTCGGCTGGCGTAAGCAATTACCCGTTCTCTCCCCTGCTGGATCTGGGACAGTACGGCTCCAAGCCCGATGTTGCTTGCGTCCGTGTGGAGGATAAAGGGCTGGCTGTAATCAGGGTGCGCAAGGATTTCATCCCCCGTGAGGGCCATCTTCAGCTGGTGGAAGGACTCCTCTTCCAGCTTTTCCCATCTGAAGGGTGGCTTCTGGTTTTTGGCCTTCCTGGACTGGCCTATCAGGAGGTCCTGCATAGGAGCTGCCTTCTTGGTAAAACCGAGAATGAATCTTCGGTAGTAGCCTACCAACCCGAGGAACTGCCGCACTTTCTTCATGCTGGATGGTCTTGGCCAGTCCTTAATCACAGTGATCTTGTCAGGGTCGGGGGCTACTCCGTCAGCACTCACCACGTGTCCCAGGTACTGTACCTTTGGCTTCAGTAGATGACACTTTGAGGGTTTTACCTTTAGGTCATAGTTTGCCAGGGCTTCAAACACTTCTGCCAGGTGTTCCAGATGGTCCTCATAGGTCTTGGAATAGACGATGACATCGTCCAGGTATAATAGGACAGTCTCGAAGTTCCGGTGTCCCAGACAGCATTCCATCAACCGTTGGAAGGTTCCTGGTGCGTTGCAGAGCCCGAACGGCATACAGTTAAATTCGCTGAGTCCCATCGGGGTGGTGAATGCGGTCTTCTCACGGTCCGCCTCTGCTACAGGAACCTGCCAGTACCCGCTAGTGAGATCCAAAGTAGAGAAGAAGTTAGCAGATTTTAATGCAGCTAAGGACTCTTCTATCCTTGGTAACGGGTACGCATCTTTGTGTGTGATACGGTTGACCTTCCTGTAGTCTACACACATTCTCATGGTGTTGTCTTTCTTTTTCACTAAGACTAGTAGAGCTGCCCAAGGGCTACAGCTGTCCCTGATTACCCCAGCCTCCTTCATGTCTTTTAGCATCCCCTTGGCGTGTTGATAGTGTGCAGGGGGTACGGGTTGGTATCTCTCCTTTATAGGAGGATGGTCTACCGTGGGGATGTGATGTTCTACCCCCTTTACTCGCCCGAAGTCCAGCGGGTGTTTACTAAACACTCTCTCGTACTCTTGAACCACCCGGTAGACTCCCTGTTTTTGGTGTGAGGGAGTGGAGTCAGTACCCAAATGCAGTTGCTGACACCAGTCCTCCATTGGTTTCTTAGAGCCGTTACCTTCCTCTGGTTGAGATGGAGGCAAGGGTTCCACGGCCTGTACAGAGTTCTGGTTGATGGTGAACAATTTGGCTAGCGTGGCATACCGGGGCAGGTATACTTCTCTCTCCCCGATATTTATGATGTGGACGGGCACCCTCCCATGGCGTACATCGACCACCCCCCGTGCTGTCAAAATGGTGGGCCTACTGTCTGAGTAGACGGGTTCTACCATTGCTTGGTAGTCTCTACCTCTCAGACCAATAGCTGCCCGGCACCAAATCATCATCTCACTTTTCGGGGGCATGGCAATAGGGAACTGGTCACACATTCTAATGCTACCAATCTCACCACCAGATAGTTCCACCTGTTGCCGTTTCATCAGTGCCCGGATCTCTTTTTGGAGGACACGCTGCTGGCTGGAACTGGCGTTCTTGGCAACCTGTTGCAAAATAAGAATCACCTCTGCAAGACAGTTTTCGATTATGTTAGTACCTAGGGTTATTTTTGGGTGACTCTCGCGACGGTCAATGTCCACAATAATCAGTCCTTGTGCCGGCAGTTCAACCTTACCGACCTTGATGGTCACCTCTTTAAATCCTATCTGTGGCACGGGCTGACCATTGCTAGCGATAATGCTAAGGCCGTCATCTGGGTAGCGGGTTATGTCCGAGTCATTCCAGTACCGCTTGAAGAGCACGTACGGGATGGTAGTCACCTGTGACCCAGTGTCTAGTAGGGCACTCATAGGAATGCCATCCAGTACCACAGGCAAGACTGGACGTCCCCCTACGTATTTGTCACGCCAGCTCGATGGGCCTGATGATCTTATGCCTGGGGGTTGGCCCTCTACCCCAGGTTGTGCCCGTTTAAATGACAGTACCGTGCCATATGTCCGGGTTGATTGCAGCGGCGGCAGATGGGTCGTCCGTCCTCGTTGTATCTGTCGCTATCTTCCTCTGGCCGGTGGGGTCCTCCTCAGTCGGCGCCACGGGACGTCCTCCGGTCCGGATGCCAGCTGGATCTTTCCTGGTGAAGAGACGTGTAAAGACTGCACAGTTCTGGTTAGCGCGGCAACGCTCTTAGTCAGCTCTTGGACCTGATGGTGCAGGTCTGTAGCCAGGTTATTGTTCAAAGCCTGCGCATCAGCTCCCACAGGCCCTGCAGATGAGGGCGCCGCGTCCTGGTGATAAGTGATAGCAGGGCGCTTATGGGTCACAGCGCCACCTGGTGCCGGTTCTCGGAGCACCCGGATGGCTCTGTCCTTGAACTGTGCAAAGTCCAGATCAGGGTCCTGTAAGGCCATTGCCCGCAACTGGGTTCGGTGGGCATTGCACAGTAGACCCTCAATAAATTGTTCGGTCAACAGCTTGTCTTCATTTCCCACGCTGTCAGGGTCTGCCTGCTTAATGGCTCTCAGGGCCTCTTGTAGGTTTAGAGCATAGTTTCTTATACTTTCGTGTGCCCGTTGTTTGCACCCGTAAAATCTGAGCTTTATTTCGGCTGAGGTTCGGGTATCAAATGTGTCTTTCAGCCGGGCTAGTATTTCTCTGACAGTCCTCTTCTTCCTAGGTGGCCAGGACTTTACCTCCCTTTGGGCTGCCCCGATTAACTGGGCCACCAGGATGCTCACTTTTTGCTCTTCCGTGACGGGGTATACCTGGAAGAGGCTATCCAGTCTTTCCCTAAAGTCACTTAGGGTATGTGACTCCCCTTAATACTGGGGTAGCCAGGTTGCCCCCGGGATATAGGGCATGGTGAATGGCATGACCGCAGCAGCGGTTGCGCTGGCGGCCGGTGTGGCGGTGGAGCTCCCCTCGGTGTCCGACATCCACCTTCCCCCCTAGTGGACCGTGGCCTACCTTGCGATGCTCTTCTTCCGTAGGCCGCGGCTCTGCAGTCGATCGTCGGGGTAGAGTACCTTGCGTCGCGCTCCTGTGACGTCAGCGTCGCTCTTCCTCCCTTCCAGGACCATACGCAGCGTCGGAGCGTGGGGCGGAGCTTCGGATCTCTCGCGCTTTCGGCATCCACGCCCCTCTTCTTCCCGTGTGGCGTCCTGAAGATGGCGTCCGATGGCGGGAAGCAGCTGCGGATGGCGGGAAGACGGCAGAAGACGGTGGGAAACGACCCAAGATGGCGTCCGATGGCGGGAAACGGCTCCGGACGGCGGGAAACTTCTCTCAGGTAAGTGCAAAAAGTCTTTTTTCAGGCACGCAATACCCGTTGGGGCGGGTTGGTCTGAATCCTGCCGACTACACCAAAGTAGACGTGCCCCCTGGGCCTGTGGGGAACCCGGAAGCGGGCCTTTTAGGATGAATGCTGGGGGTTGTAGTCCTCGTGGCGATGACCCAGTCCGTGCCCAGGTTGGTCAAATCAGAGGCAGGGTTATTGGTATGATGATAGTCTGACTACGCCACCCGTGGATTGCGGTCAGTGGGGACCGCCGCTGCAAGGCAGACCGCTGAGGCCGGTGTTATGTGTGCAGCTAAGAATGGGATGACTCCCCACGGGAGGAGTACAGCCTCAGGGCAGTTAGTGTGGATGATGGGAGTGATGGTGCACGAGCGCAGCAGGAATAACTCAGAGTCCGTGCAGTGCAGTTCAGGATCTTTACTGGTGTTATAAGGCAGACCCTCCCGGGAGTACTGGTTAGCAGTAGGGGCCTGGTCAGTCTGTGAGCAAGTAGGATCTCCCCTGGCCAGGTGGAGTTGTAGGCCTCCCCGTCTATCTGCACTCTTTCCTGGCTACCTTGCTGTATGCGGGTAGAAGTAGCCCACGTCCCTGAGTATACCGTGTGGTGCTCACCCGTATGGCTGGTGACTTGGGGCCTTCTGTTAGCCTCCGTTCCACGACGGCGGTGCTGGTCCCTTGCTTGTGACCGTGCCTCCGGGCTTCTATGTCCAGAGGACCTGGAATCCCCTGCCGGTTGGATTCTGCTGCTGGACCTGGATGTCCCCACAGCTTCGGACTCCGTGTCCGGTATTAGTGTCTCCAGCCAGGGCGAGCTATCTGGCTTCCAGCCCCTGGCTCTCACTCCTGCTCCTACAGAGCTCCTGGTTCTTCCTTTCCCTGTGTCTGCTGTCCTCCAGACCAGACTGCGTCTCTGTCTGGGACTCTCTCCTAATCCCGCCCCAGACCCAGTTTATAAGGGCAGATTCCTCCCCTCCCAGGTCTGGGTGGGCGGTGTTGCATGCTTAGGGCTCCTGACCAGAGAAACCTCCCACCTGCTCTCAGACATAATATTTCTATTACTGTGGTAACCAGACCCCTGGGGTGCCACACATGCGCAGTGAAGCTATGTTTAGTTCCCAGCTTCATTGACTGTGTGCGCATGCGCCAGAGCCACTGCACATCACAGTCAGTGAAGCTGGGAGCTAAACACTGCTTCACTGCGCACGCATGGGGAGCCGTTCGTCACAGCGCATGCACGGATCGCCGATCAACAATGCGCAAACGCGGTTTCAGAATACACATTGCACCACTAATAACGACCTGATGACAGTTTACTTGCTCAAAATGACATGACAGGGTCCCTTTAACACTATGGGCACATTTATGGTAGCATTTCTTTACAGAGTTTCTTTGTGAAAACACCTTAGCATGACCATGATTCAAGTCATGACCATTCTGACAAATTAATAGATATACTTTAACCCCTTTCTGGCCCAGGGCATACTAATATGTATCTATGCCCTGGGCCTTATGGGCCAGATACGTATTAGTACGCCTTGATGATTTCGCCTGCACACAAGCGGTGCGGGCTAGATCTCCACCGGGTGTCAGCTGATTGTCACAGCTGACACCCGGTGCTATGAGCAGGGAGCTCCCTGCAGATTAGCCCACGAAATGCTGCGATCGAAATCGATCGCAGCATTCCGGTGTCAAGAGGAGGTAAGAGCGATACTTACCTTCTCTGCTGGCGTCTTGCGGCGTCTGAGTCAGGTCCCGGATATTGTCATGGTGACCCGATGTCATCATGACAACATCCGGATCACCAGGCGGCAGGAAGTTACTTTGGTCATGCGCAGTGCACGACCAAAGTAATTTCTCCCTGTGCAGCGCTGACAGGCTGCATAGCACAGGGATGGTGCTGCATTCCTGTGCTATGCAGCCGATCAGGCTGCAAAAAGTGAAGGTACCATAGTGGGACAAAGTGTAAAAGTAATAAAAATGTCAGAAAGTAAAAAAAAAAACTAAAAAAAATTGAAAAAATATTTAAAAAAAAAATGAAAAAAAATAAAAAAAATATATATATGTATTGTACCCATAAATAAATAATCTTATGTGAAAAAAAATAAACCAATAGAAGTACACATATTTGGTTTCGCCGTGTCCGGAACGACCTGACCTATAAATCTGTCCCACTAGTTAACCCCTTTACTGAACACGGTAAAAAATAAAAGACGAAACTTAAAACGATTCTTTATCATCATACCGCCAAACAAAAAATGGAATAAAACGCGATCAAAAAGACGAATGTAAATAAAAATGGTACCGCTGAAAACGTCATCTTGTCCCGCAAAAAACAAGCTGCCATACATCTTCTACGGCCAAAAAATAAAAAAGTTTTAGCTCTCAAAATAAAGCGATGCAAAAACAATTCTTTTTTCTATAAAATAGTTTTTATTGTGTAAAAGAGCCAAAACATAAAAAACAATAACAATATAAATGTAGTACCACTGTAAACATACTGACCTGAAGAATAGAGCTGTCTTATCAATTTTACCACACGCAGAACGGCATAAAAAAAAAAAAATTCCTGAATTGTTGTTTTTTGTTTATGCTGCCTCCCAAAAATCGGAATAGAAAGCAATCAAAAAATGTCACGTGCCCAAAAATGGTACCAATAAAAACGTCAACTTGTCCCACAAAAAACAAGCCATCACATGACTCTGTCGGTCGAAATACGGAAAAATTATAGCTCTCAAAATATGGTGATGCAAAAACTAGTCTTTGACAAAAAAAGGGTTTTTTAGTGTGTGACAGCTGTCAATCATAAAAACCCGACATGAATCTAGTATCGCTGTAATTGCACCTACCAAAAGAATATAAAGAATAAAGTCGTCTAATCACTTATACCGCACGAGGAACGGCGTAAAAAATAAACTCTAGGGTTAGGGTTGTGCTAGGGTTAGGGTTGTGCTAGGGTTAGGGTTGGGCTAGGGTTAGGGTTGGGCTAGGGTTGTGCTAGGGTTAGGGTTGGGCTAGGGTTAGGGTTGGGCTAGGGCTAGGGTTAAGGTTGGGCTAGGGTTAGGGTTGGGCTAGGGTTGGACTAGGATTACGGTTGTATTAGGGTCGGGGTTAGGACTAACAGTCCTTCTGAGGACTAATCCAGCTGCACATATTAATCCTGATAGTAGGAGTTAGGCAGGCAGGCAGGCAGGGTTTGTGGCAGTATATACAGCACAAGAGGGTCCATTGCACGTTCTGTCAGCTCCTGCTGTTACAGATATCCATAGACTTAGCCCCAGATATTAGGGGCCAGGGTTAATTTTTTTTTTATCTTAATCCTGATTATTTTCTAAAAAAGTAATAGTGTCCTCCATTTTACTGCTCCATTTGCTTGTTAGCACTGCAGAATACAGGCAGATCTTTTCCATCATCAGACGTGATCCCATATCACAGCAATAAAATCCAGAAATTTGTAGTGAACATGGAAAATATCCTTCATTAACAGTTTGCAGAATAGTGTCAGTGAAACTATTTACACGTGGTCGCTGTGAATAATAGGAAACTACAAGCCCGATATTTAAAACAGTGGGCGTCCGTCAGACGTATCACATATAACTGCGGAATAAATCCAGCCATTTGTAGGAACCATGGAAAATATTGTCCTCCATTTAAAATGGGCAAGGCGCGTGGCAAGAGATGGGGAAGTGGACATGATGCTAATGGTGCATGTAGATGCCGAGGCCTAGGGCAAGCTGATATTATGCCACAACAAACACCCACATCTTGATGCCCGACCTTCCTGTCCCAATTGCTAGGGGACCGCAGCACAGCACTATTGAACCAAGAGCAGTGTCAAAAGGTTGTTGGTTGGATAGCAGATAATGCTTCCAGTCACTTTTGCTACCACCACCACCACCCTGTCTTCCACACGGTCAAGTCTCAGTAGCCGTGAGTCTGGACCGTATATTCCTCACCCTGATCCTTCTTCCTCCCACCATGCCGAGTGCCCGGAGACAACTGATCCCACACTTGGACACTCCGAAAAGCTGTTCACTTTTCCATTTATAGATTCAGGCCTCTCGCCTGGCCAGCTTCAAGCGGGGCAAGAGGAGAACACGTGTAGTGATGCCCAAATATTTGAGCAGACACAGTCACACAAAGTCACACTGACCCAACTAGGCAAGGTGACATCGACATGCAAAGCGAGGACAGCAGCACACAGGAGGAGGGAGGCGTAGCACCACAAAAGACAGTAACAAGTGTGGAGGCCACAGATACAAGACGGTCAACCGTTCCCCGAAACACCAACACGACAGAAGTTGCCTGTACAATTATTAGGTCTTTCCGAGTCTGGTTCTTTTTTAAAGACTCTGCAGGTAACCCCAAAAGGCCATTTGCACCATCTGCCAGGCCAGCATTCTCAGGGGTAGCAAAACTAGCAGTCTGACCACCACCAGCATGATCAGGCACATGACAGCAAAGCACTCAACTAAGTGGGCCGAACGCCAAGGTCCAGAAACAGTGTCTGCGGGTGACACCACTGCTTGTTCCGCATGCAAAGATGCCTCCTGCCCAGTACCTGTCATTGCACACCCTTAACTAGCACCATCAGCAACCACGTCCACGTCCTTATCCCAGCGCAGCATTCAGTTGTCCCTACCCCAGTCTTTGGAATAGAAGCGCAAATAAGCAGCCAACACCCACACTACTAAATTCACACATTTTGCGAATGCTTGTGTTAGAAATGTTGCCTTTTAGGCTCGTGGAGACAGAAGCTTTTCACAACCTGATGGCGGCTATCCCTCGGTACTCGGTCCCCAGCCACCACTATTTCTACTGGTGTGCCGTCCCCGCATTACACAAGCATGTGTCCCAGAACATTAGCCATGCCCTTATAAAGCACTTACTTGGAAGGTCCACCTAACTGTGGTAAAGTGCTTGTGGGCAGGGACGTTACATCTTGCTGAAGGCACACTGGGTTAATACAGTGGAAGCAGTGGACCCAGTTGAGGATTGCAGGCCCTGAGTCAATCAGGCTTGCCCCCACATTCTACAGCTCCTGCACCTCCTCTTCCTCTTCAGCCTCCATCTCCGGAATGCCCACATCAGTCAAAAGGTGGGAGTACTGCAGCACTGCCTCAGCCAAGCGGCAACAGGCTGTGCTGAAGCTAATATACTTAGGTGATGAACAGCTGGAGAGTTGTGGACAGCTCTGAAAGAGCAGGCATATCTGTGGCTGTCACCACTGAACCTACAGCCAGGCATGGTCGTGTGTGACAATGGCCGGAACCTGGTGGAGGCTTTGAAGCGAGGCGGGCTCGCACACATAACATGCCTAGCCCATGTGCTTAACCTTGTGGTTCCACGGTTTCTCAAAATATACCCAGATCTGCCGGATCTGCTTGTCAAAGTACGCCACGTGTGTACCCATTTTAGAAAGTCAGCTCCAGCTTCTGCTGCCTTTGCCGTGCTTCAGCAGTATTTGCAGCTTCTAGCTCACCGACTTTTGTGTGATGTCCCCACGTGTTGGAATTCAACCTTGCAGATGTCGGGAAGGATTTGTGAGCAGCACAGGGCAGTTGTTCAGTACCAGTTTCAAAATGTCCGTTTGTATTCAGGTCAGCCTCCGCACATAAGAGGAGTGGGAGTGGGCATGGATGTCAGAAGTCAGAAATATGTACCATCCTCCAAAACTTTTAGGAATCCACCAAGATTTTGAGTGGTGATGACGCTATAATTATCATCACCGGTAGTGAAAATAAATATCACTGCACTCCCTTTGTAGGTGCTCGAGCAGGGGCCGAACCCTTTAGGACACAGTTCAAGAAACCTCGGCACTCAAAATGTCCTTTATATGTGAAAATTTATTTTAGCATGATAAACACACAGCAATATAACAACAAAACGTTTCGGTCATAATGACCTTCTTCAGTTGGCAAAAAGAACTGCTGGTGTGCAGCAGTTCTTTTTGCCAACTGAAGAAGGTCATTATGACCGAAACGTTTTGTTGTTATATTGCTGTGTGTTTATCATGCTAAAATAAATTTTCACATATAAAGGACATTTTGAGTGCCGAGGTTTCTTGAACTATAATTATCATCACCATCCCACTTCTCTGTCTTCTGAAACGATTGCTGCTCACAATTAAAGAGGAGGCATTGCAGGCAAAGCACGATGAGATGGAGCAAGGAATCATACAGGATGATTCCACACAGCCCAGCCTCATCTCATCCAAACAAGAATTGGGTAACAATGAGGAGGAGGAGGAGGAAGAACAGGAGCTAGTTTCCTGCGCTATAGTCAGTACCACCCGCACAACTGTCATACCGTCTGTTCGGCGTGGATGGCATAAGGAGGAGGAGGAAGAGGATGATGAGGAGAGCATGGTCAGTCATCCTCTTGGTGAGGACACGGAAGTCTTGCCTGTTTGCAGTCTGGCACACATGGCTGACTTATGCTACGCTGCCTTTCCCATGACCCACTCCTTAATAATGGGAACAATTTATTTAATGAGGCCCTCCTCTACGTCTCTTCAAAGGAGTATTGGAGTGCATCCTAATTTTTGGCAGCCCTTGCAGTCACTGCATACGCAATAGCAATATAGGAGACTCACTCTTTAATAATGGGAACAACAAAGCATAGCCGGCTGATGGCTCTCTAACAATGGTGAGGGCCGACTGCTGGCCCTTTAAAAATAGTAAGGGCCGCCTGATGTCCCTATAAAAATAGGCTTTGTAACTTTCAGAGTCCCTCCTTCATAAATGAAACAGGATGTGTCTGATCATGTCTTGCACACTACATGGGAAGACAAGGTAGTAAAATGTTAAAATCACATTTACCGGTGAATGTATTTTTCACTGTCGAAAGCAATGCAAAAGTGCAAAAACGCTACGTGTAAACATAGCCAAGGTGTGGAGGAGCATTTTTGTTTTGGTTATTTATTTTGCCTTATATACAAGTCATTATTCTGGAAAGGATGTTCCTTAACATTTTTCCCAGGAAAATCCATTTTGTTTTTGTTTTTGTATGTTTTATTGTGAGTCCATAAAAGTGGCATAATACTCTGACAACATTGTTCACAGCAGTGACCTGGGAGTCAGAGATGCTTCCAGGGGTCTTCCCCATGCTGTTCCCATATTATTTCAGCACTGTTCCCATTGATTTCAGCAATTTCTAGGCCCCCTGCAGACCTCCAGGGGGGGGAGCCGCTGGAAAAATTATCGAGTTTCCCATAGACTTACATTGGGCTCGTTGCTTGGGTCGAGCACTCGAGCATTCCAATTTGCTCAACTCGAGCAACGAGTACCCAAGCATTTTAGTGCTCGCTCATCACTACTCCATATCTCACCATCCACTACAGCTTCAAACATGAGACTACCATCATTTTATAGACAATCATTTTGGCTATCTCATACATAAATTTGACTTGCAACTATTTAGCATATGATTAGCTATGCAGATTCTCACATATAGCTCAGCATTGAGACCACCATCGATCCTGGTCAAGTATCCAATGCTCTTGGCTGTGAAATCAAAACTCATTCTACCTCATTCTCCTTGTCCTCCAAGTCTACCTCAATACTGTCCTCAGGACACGGCATCCGTTCAAACTTTTTAAGAGAGATGGAAGGAATTATTAATCTTCCATGCAACCAGGAGTTAGAGCTTCACCGTCACTGGATTAATAATCCTGATTTTCTTATGTGATTCAACAAATTTAGGAGCAAATTTTCTGGATGGAACTTTAAGACGGAGATTTTTAGAAGATAACCAGACAAAATCTCCCACCTTAAAGACAGCAGTGCTCCTATGTCTGCGGTTGGCAGTTCTCTTGATCCGATCGCAAGTTATCAAAATACCTCTTTTAAATTCTCTCCAAACTTAACCAAACAAGAAGTATATCTTTCCTCCTCTGAAACCGCAGACTGCAAACCAGAAAAATCTCTGAAAACCGGATGAAAAAGTGCCAGAGGAAGAAAATCCACCCAATTCTCTTGATTAGACACCTCTCCAATACTAACCCCTGGGCTTGACGCTAGCGAACATAAACTCCAAAAAATATTACCCTGATTGCCACCACACCAATGCAATCGAGAACAGCCCAATATCCATGGCCCTTCCCAGCCTATTAATATCAGCCCCCAGCTGTCTCCTTTGCCTTAGCTGGTTATTAAAAATAGGGGGGACCCAATGTAATTTTTTGGGGGTCACCCCATTTTTAATAACCAGCAAAGACAAAGCAGACAGCTGGGGGCTGATATTAATAGGCTGGGAAAGTTCATGGATATTGGTCCTTTCCCAGCCTATTGACACCAGCTCACAGCTGTCTGCTTTCCCTTGGCTTGTTATTAAAAGTAGGGGGTTCCTACATCATTTTCTTCATTTATTTATTAAGAAGTACAGTAAAATACACACGCAAGGCACTGCTCCACTTGGACCTTCTGGTTCAAGATTATTATTTTTCCTTTTATTATTCTATGTTATTTTAAGTCATTTTCCTATCCACATTTGTTTGTAGGACAATTGTTGTGCTTTTACCCCAAGTTTGCTTCCTTTTTCAGCCCCCTAGCACCTTACTACTACTATTTTACAGCCATTTTACAGCACCAAAGTTCGGGTCCATATTGACTTATATAGGGTTCGGGTCCAAGGTCAAGTTCTGGTACCCGAGCCGAAATTTGGACCAAAGTTTGGCCTAACCCGACGAACCCGAACTTCCACGGGTCCCTTCATCCCTACATGAGAGATAACTTCAAATTTTTAGGATCAGTGTGTGTCCTTACTTATTAATGTTTTTTCTTTTATATCCTCTTTACCTTTAAGAAATTAAAGGAAGCAGGGTTGAAAAGCAATGACTGATTTTCATTTGTTCATTTTCATAGATTTTTAATTTATTATTACTTTTGTCTGATTCAAGTTATTTCTGTGACCATTGTGGGTTTTTCTTTCATTAAACGAGGGGTACCAACAATTTTGACCACGTGTGTATATACAGTACTAGATATACAGGGCCATATATATAACATGTGATGTCCAGTAACCAGGCTCAGAGTTGATCGGTCCAGTGCTGGATTCTGTATAGTGTCTCTGGTCACTGTGAGGTATTGGGGGATTTATTGCAGTATACTGAACTTTCTTGCAGGTCTGTTAATGCTGGAGCCGGTGATCTGTCACTGTTAGAGCAACCCTGAAAGATCAGACTCCGGCAATAAATCTCAGTGAGCATCAGCAGAGTGGTTGACCCGGCCCTTGACTTATCAAGAGGTGAGCAGGGTCCATCTCATCACCGCACAGAGAGCAAAAGCTCACACTTACAGATGCCTCCTGTCTGTAATGCTCACAAGTTTCTCTCCAGCAGGAAAAAGATGCAGCCAGCCGTGCTCCCTCCACCTCAACAAATGACCGCACACAGAATGCAGAGTAGGCATGTCTGCACTACTGTGATGCGGACGGCCTGCACAACTACAACAGTGCCGGCCTCTGGCGGCCTTAATCAGCTGCATGGTGACTGGCCTGGGGGGACATATGCCCCTCTGCCCCCAGGCCCAGACCGCCCCTGTATCCCAGTACCCGGTCTACTGCTGATGAGTGAAACAGTTGTCGTGTGGCAGTAGATTTGTTCCAGTGTGTCAGTGCTACTTTGGACACTGTAAGTTAGGAGATGTAATATATTGCATGTGCATACACTGAGGATTCATATATGTGCATTGTAATTTGTACTGTGCTGCCATCTACTGGTCAATGTATGCTTATGAAAGCTAAGTGATTAATCTCCTCACAACAAGCTGCCATAGAAACAGCTGGGATCCGTTGTGTCTGCCATGCCTCAAACTTTGTCTGACCTACCCCCTGTAATAGGGAACGGTAGGGTCAAAACCGTCAGTACTTCCACACTGCTAGTGTGTTATTACGGGGTGCCAACCGGTGAAAGTTCCTTCATCAGTTTAGCATTACTTGGACTGTGCATAATATTTCCCCAATAGCAAGTGAAAATAACTGTGCTCCATCTGGCCTTAGAGGCCCTAAACTTGCTTATTTCATAAGGAGAAGATCCCTTCCTTTCATACGCACAATATGCAATGTAACCTATACTGCGAACTACCACCAATTTGCCTTTAAGAGAGAGACTGTGTGAGATGGTGAAACAGCCCCCATTACCAGAGATTTGTACCTGGTTAAAGAGGTGGATGGTAAGCCCCTGTACGTACGGTGTAGCACCTGGCTTACCAGCATGCTATAGATGTGCATACCTATGTCCATATAAGTGTAATAATTCTGGCTGTTGTATATAAGTTTAATCACCCCAGTTGCTTTCAGTAATGACTTGGCATTGGTGTACATGGATTGCAGTGCCGTTACTTGGCCACAAGAGGCCGCTGTTTCCTAAGCACAACTGAAAGGTTAAGTCTGCACACCAACAGACTGCAGGTTCAGACACAGCTGACAGTTGGATGTGCGTTACAGGAAAGAGAGGGGTGGCCATCTTGGAGGCAGTTTGGAGTTACTGAGGACACAGAGAGGACATGCCGGAAAGAGATCCAGTGACATCCGCGTCGAAGCATCCCATCGGGACCAGAGTCATGGTGGTGTGGAGCTGGTCGTGCCAATGATCAGATCCTTACTTACTATCAGGAACACCGCTGAAAGATGGGAAAAGGCCGGGACCTAGCATGAGCAGTGCTGAATGGTCCTGAGGAGTCAAGTCACGATCATACCTGTCGCAGGGAGTACCTGTCACAGTACCTGTCGGAGGGAGCTCTCATCCGTCCGCATGCATCGGTCATCTGTCTGGAGAAGACCCGGGTCGGTAATATAACTAAGGCCCAATATGGATAACCATGCACGCATCTCACCACATTTTGGCGCCAAAATACTCGAGACTGAGACAGGGCCTATAGTTAGCTAGATAGGCAAACTGACCATTTCAGCCACAATTACTGCCAAGATCAGCGTCCAGGACCTTAAGCTTCGCTGTTATGTCTCCTATTTCTTCATGATTAAGGATTCCGTGTTTACCGCAAAGTTACAATTCACACCTAGGAGCTGTCAAAGCATGCAACAAAGTTCAGGCCATACTTGAGCTTGCCCAGGAGGGAGCTTCTGAGAAACATTAAAGTTGCATAATATTTGCTTGAGTTCTTTAAACTTCATTTCCAGCTCAGCAGCAACTGCGTTTGGTTATTTGTTTGGTTATTCTTGGCATAGCTTGGAAAGGACCATTCTTCAGTGTTCACTGTAGTCATATTGGGGGAGGGAAATATTCAGTTGGTGAATAGAGATATTTCATTGTAAGTTGTAAGCTGTTGTGCTGTACCGCAAGTGAGCCCGTACTACACACCCATCCAATTGCTCCAGAGTCCAGGGTATTAACAGGTAATAGGCGGTTGGTCTATTCAGGCACGCCAGTAGTCAAAGATATAGTGAGGGTCTCAGCCTCCCGGCAGAGTGTTTATGGATGTTTCTTTGAATGCTTCTCCTCTTTCTGTTTACGTTTATCCATATACTTAAGTAAAAGTATTTTTGATGGTTGAACTGATGTTAGAGTCGTTGTTCTCATTCGTGACTTCGCTGTATCCTGGGGAGCCCACCCTGGTACACGGCTTACAACTGTACTCTGTTTTCCCCTTCAATAAAGTGTTATGCTTACAAGTTCACACATGTTTCTGCCAGCTTCACATTGCACGAACATCACCTGCACCAATGCACCACTTCTACAGGAGAGCCCCCCCGGGTGGTCCTATACCATCTGCATAAGTGTCACCTCCTGCTATTGACAATTGTTGTGGACAAAAGAGAAGTGTTTAGGGGTCCAGCAACCAACTTCAGCTACCGTGACTTTAAAATTCACTGCCAGTGGACCTACATCTCACAGCTGGCCCCTCTGCAACATCTGGCATCTGCCCCATGGCCCACCGCATATACTCATGTGAACGAGCTCTAATACTATGTTCAACATCATTATTCTAAATTAATTTCCTTTTTATTCAAATCACTTTTGAAGACCGGATCTTTGTTGGAAAATACATGTGTTTCACTGTCAATTGTTGGAGAATGTGGGCGTATCCAGCAGCCTTTGTTCTCTTGGTGGCTCACGTCTTTGTTCCTTTACCTGGCTGCTGCCATGTCACATGGTATGATGCATGTCATGTCTCAAAAAGGAGGGATAATAGAATTTATACAGCATCATTGATTAAGTCCTATATAAAGTGTCAAAAATTCAATGCTGAAAAGCTCCTTAGGAATGTTTGCTAAAAACACTGTTACAGATTGACTTCATACAACTATTAATTTGTGAATGGCATGAGTCTGTGTGTATGTGTGTGTGTGTGTATGTCTAAAAAAGTCCAAGCCACTGCAGAAAGCGTTTGTAGAGTTGAGGTACCAGAAGTAATTGATAGTGATAAAGCAGAGATTGTGGTCTCATAATAATATTCTACTAATCTGCCAGCGTTGGACCCTCACCCCAAGCTGGAAGCACAAAGTGCTCACATGGTGAGCAACATTCTTATTCCCTACCCCAGCTGGCTGCTCTCTGGACTAAAGTACTGGGACTTTTCATTCTGGAAGCCTGTCATTGGTTGAAGATGAAAGCCCCCCTGTTTGTATTCCTTGCATTGCTCTCCAATGTCATATGGATGGACAATGACTTTAACTGCATCTTGTCACAGGAAGACAACTAACCATATTGGACTGTTGGGCATGTAGCTATGTGCCAATCATTGCTGCTTGGGGACTTCTTCCAACAAGGATTCCCTTAGGCTGTGTACCCACGATCCGGAGCCTCTGCGGGTTTGACACTGCGGACTTATGAGTCTGTGGCACACCCGCGGAAACTTACATGCGGCACATCATTCCAGACTGCAGCATGTCAACTTCTCCGGCGTGTACGCATGCGGGCTTTCCCATAAGTGTATGTGCCCATGATGCGTCCAGGACTGCGTCCCAGACGCTGCGGAAAAGCCGGCGGTGGCGCCGTTTTTTTTTCACATGCGGACTTTCCTCATAGAGGTTAGGTCTATGGGGAAAGCCCGCATGCGGACCCACTGGAGAAATTGACATGCTGCAGTCTGGAAAGAAGCTCCGCATGTCAGTTTCTGCGGGTGTGTCGCAGATGCATAGTGGACATGGGATTTCTACAAATCCCATCCACTATGCTGTAACATCTGGCCGCTGCGAGTTTGACGCTGCATAAGTCCGCAGCGTCAAACCCGTAGCGGCTCCGGATCGTGGGCTCACAGCCATAGATCTAACCTCTATGAGGAAAGTCCGCATGTAAAAAAAAAAAAATGGCGCCGCTCATTTGCATAGATGAGTGGAAGCCGCCGCCGACGCATCGTGGGCACATACCCTTAAACTATGTTGAAATGCTTGTTTTTTTGTGAAGTAAAACTCTTTAGGGAATATGCCAGGTCAGATAATGCTATTAACCTGGTGATACAGGGTTAATCTGCAGGTTAATTAAGAAGGTGCCTGGCCGCTGTACTGAATGTGCGGCACTTTAATTGACTTCTTTCCTCCTGGGAGCCGCAGATTTCAGTCATGCAGGCACGCTGGCGCGGCTTCAGTCTTCGCTTAATATACAGTGAGTGACAGTTTTAAGTAGTGTTGAGCGAATTAGTTTGGCATTTCAAATTCAGGTTGATATTCAGGGTTCCAGCTTGTTCGCGCAGTTATCTGCGTGACAAATCAGGGATGTTCATGGGCGAAGCCGATTTTTTGGCGCGAACAAGCCAGAATCCCGAACACCAACCCGAATTTGAAATGCAGAAAAATTCGCTCAACACTAGTTTTAAGCACTTTCCGGCTGGGGCGTGGTTACAGCTGCCTTTCAATGTATACTGAGTAGTGACTTCATTTAACTGGCACACTGTGACAGTATAGCAAGTGCTATCATACCATTATTGCCGCATTGTCCATATTTATTACTTATTATATGTCCATTATATATGCATTGCTTTTATACCCTTATGCTTTATCTTGCCAGCATATGACTTATTTTAGTATTATCAGTAGTTAACCATTTATGTATCAATATTAGTGATGAGCGAGCACTAAAGTGCTTGGGTACTCGTTGCTCGGGTCGTGCAAATTGGAATGCTCGAGTGCTCGGTCCGAGTAATGAGCCCAATGTAAGTCATGGGAAACTCGAGCATTTTTCAAGCGGCTCCCCCCGGCGGTCTGCAGAGGGCCTAAAAATTGCCCAAATTGATGGGAACAGTGCTCAAATGACATGGGAACAGCATGGGGAAGACCCCTGGAAGCATTTCTGACTCCCAGGTCACTGCTGTCAGCAACGTGGTCAGAGTATTACGCCACTTTTACGGACTCACAATAACACATACAAAAACTAAACCAAAATGGACTTTCCTGGGAAATATGTTAAGGAACATCCTTTCCAGGGTAATGACTTGTATATAAGGCAAAATAAATAACCAGAAACAAAAATACTCCTTGGGCTATGTTCACACGTAGCGTTTTTGATGCGTTTTTGTACTTTTGAATTGCTTTCAACCAAGACAAATGCATTCACTAGGAAATGTCATTTTAACATTTTACAACCTTATCTGGCCATGTGGTGTGTGACGCATCATCAGACACATGCATACAGTGCTGAAAATACATGGGAACAGCATGGGGAAGACCTCTGGGAGCATCTCTGACTCCCAGGTCACTGCCTAAAAGTGTGCCCATCATAAGTGATCCTTGGCGCATGCAAAGATGCCTCCCGCCATGCACCTGTCATTGCAGACTTGCAACAATCACCGTCCATGTCCTTGTCCCACTGCAGCGTTCAGTTGTCCCTACCCATTCCTTGGAATGCAAGCGCAAGTATGCAGGCAGCCACCCACCCACCCACAGGCTGCAATACTATACTGCCAAATTTTTGACAGCTACTTGCACTTGAAATGTGGCCTTTTAGGCTCGTGGAGGCGGAAGCTTTTCACAACCTCATGCCGGCGGCGACCGGGTGTCCATACTCGGTCCCCAGCCGCCACTATATTTCCCGGTATTGCCTCCGCCATCCACAAGCACGGGTCCCACAACACTACCCGTGTCCTCCCCAGTGCACTTACTGGGAAGGACCGCCTAACCACAAACACGTGGACAGGTGAATGTGGCCAGGGACGGTACGGAGCCAGTCCACAACTTTTTTTGCTAAGAGTTGTATTTAGCTCGGTGAAAGGACTGGCATAGAGGGAAACAATATGTACCCTGTGTGTCATTTCTCCCAGGAAGTCCTGTAATTGACCTTGTTGCAGAAGCAATGGCAGCCTGTCCAACATCATCTCACACTTGTCAGTGGTGCTTTGACACACACACACATCTTTCTTTGCGCATTTAATTTCTTGAATACATAGTTGGACAATGGCCTGATCTGTAATGCGCTTTGAGAAATAACATGGATAAGCATGGCCGGTTCACATTAAAAAAGCAGCCATAGAGTGTCCGGGAACCTTCCCCCACACTTTTGTTAGCCAGGGCTGCTTTTCGGCAAGGTTGGACGGGCTCACCAGAGAATCGGAGACTCCTCCGGCGGGCCCTGGCTTCTCCTTCAGGAGAGTTCATAGTGCCGAGGTGAGGCCATGATGATGATAGAGGCCACCATCTGCTTAGCTTTCTGTTGCTTGGAATGCAAGTGCAAGTATGCAGCCAGCCAGCCACCCACCCACAGGCCGCAACACTAAACTGCCAGATTTCTGGGCAGCTCTTTGCACTTGACATATGGCCTTTTAAGGTCGTGGAGGCAGAAGCTTTTCACAACCTCATGCCGGCGGTGGCCGGGTGTCCATACTCGGTCCCCAGCCGCCACTATATTTCCCGGTATCGCCTCTGCCTTCCACAAGCATGGGTCCCACAACATTACCCGTGCCCTCCCCAGTGCACTTACTGGGAAGGACCGCCTAACCACAAACACGTGGACAGGTGAATGTGGCCAGGGACAGTACGGAGCCAGTCCACAACTTTCTTTGCTGAGAGTTGTATTTAGCTCAGTGAAAGGACTGGCATAGAGGGAAACCGTATCTACCCTGTGTGTCATTTCTTCCAGGAAGTCCTCTAAAGCTGCTTGCACTTGAAATGTGGCCTGAACGTTACTGCTGGTACTTTTCTGTGGGAATTTGCTTGCCTCCTACCAGACTGGAATAATTCCAGCAAACTATGGTATGACCCCATGGTATTAGCACTGCCCCCTGTAGCAACGGCGTCTCTGCCCCCTGCCAGGCAGAGACACGGTCCCTCTCACCGCCGCGCCATCCGCCCGGCATCCTCTAGCGCTCCTCTTCCTGCTTCTGCCGGTGTGCGCAGCTTCCCGGGCACTGTGCTTAGGGCGCGCGCACGCTCCCTCCCTCTTAAAGGGGCTGCGCGCGCCGCCCTAAGGATTCCCCGGCCAATTGCCGGAGGTCCTCCCATTTATAAAGCTCCTCCTCCAATATGGAGGTGCCCGAGCAATAGTTTATGCACAGTGTACTTACCTCTGCTTCAGCCCTCAGGTCCCGCTGCTAGCCTGACTACTAGTCCTGCCCGCCAGCCTGACTATCAGTCCAGTTCGCCAGCCTGACTACTCTCCAGCCCGACAGTCTGTCTTCCGTTCAGTCCGCCAGTCTGTTTATGGGCTTTGCCCGCCTGCTTACCTGGAAGCAACTGCCTGTTACCTGTCAGCCTACCTGGAGGTTCCTGCCCGTCACTTGCCGTGACCACCTGTCTGCCTACCTGGAGGCTCCTGCCCGTCACTTGCCGTGACCACCTGACAGCCTACCTAGAGGCTCCCGCCTGTCACTTGCCATGACCACCTGACAGCCTACCTAGAGGCTCCTGCCTGTCACTTGCCGTGACCACCTGTCAGCCTACCTGGAGGCTCCTTCCCGTTACTTTCCGTGACCACCTAACAGTCTACCTAGAGGCTCCCGCCTGTCGCCTGCTGTCTCTGCCAGTTCATCTACCCGGATCTCTCGTCAGCCTGCCTGCTGTGCCCATCTGCAGTATCGGTCAGTCTCAGCCATCTGACCTGTGGGAGTCACCTGCTCTCTTACAAGGTCGTCCCCAGAGTAGCACCTGGTCCCTCTGCTCGGTACCTCCCTGGTCACGGAGTCGTTAGCCGCCGTACGACCTAGGTCGGTCCGAGTTGATACTTAGTTACGCCCCTCTGAGTCCCTCCTTGCACCGCAGCACAGAGGTACCACCACCCGGATCCGTAACACCCCCAGTAGCAGTAGCGAAGCCATCGCCAAATTCATTTTCAGGAATTTTATTTGGTAGACTGAGTGGCTGCCCAAATACATTTTCTCACAAAGGAGCTGAAGATAGAGTGGCAGTAGGTGCAAGTGTGGCACCCCAGGGGTCTGGTTTTCCACAGTAATGTAATGTTATGTCTGAGAGCAGGTGGGAGGTCCTTTGGTCAGGGATCCTGTGCATGCCACACCTCCTGCCCAGTCTTGGGAGGGGAAGAACTTCCCCTGTATAAACCCGGGGCTGAGGCAGGGTGAGTCAGACAAGGAGAGTGGAGAAGAGAAGCAGCATAGGAAACAGCAGAGTTACTAGGAGTCAGGGGCTGGCAGCTACAGAGCTCGCCCTGACTAAGAAGATTCTTTACCGGACCCGGAGTCCGAGGCTGTGGGGACTAACTCCTACCCAGCAGCAGAATCCGTCGGGCAGGGGATTTCAGGTCCTCTGGCCCAGAAGCCCGAAGGCACGGTCACACGCGTGGGACCAGCACCGCCATCGTGGAGCGGAAGCCATTAGAAGGCCCCGAGTCACCGGCCATACGGGTGAGCACCACACGGTACACTCAGGGACGTGGGCTACTTACATCAGCTTCTAGCAAGGTAGCCAGAAGAGTACAGTCAGTTTGGGAGGCCTACAACTACGCCTGGCCAGGGGAGATCCCATCTGCTCAAAGACTGACCAGGCCCCGTTTGCTAGCAAGTACTCCGGGAGGGTCTGTCGTTGTTACCAGTAAAGACCCTGAACTACACCGTACCGTCTCTGAGTGGTTCCTGCTACCCCCATCATCCACGTCGGCTGCCCTGAGGCCATACCCCTCCCGTTGGGGGTTATACTATCACGCTGCACAATCCTACCACCGGCCTCAGCGGTCTGCCCTGCAGCAGCAGCTTCCTGGCTGCACTCAACGGGTGGCGTAGTCATCAACTATTTACTACTAATAGACTGCCGTCTAGTTTGACTCCCTGGGCACGGACCGGGTCACCGCCACGAGATTACAACCCTCCACGGATCCGGCTCCGGGTAAGCTCCCGCGTGCGCACCGCAGCGTGACACAGGCCCAGGGGCGCGTCAACTTTGGCGTAGTCGGCAGGATTTCGTGCCCGCAACCACCGGGTACTGCGTGCCTGAAAAGCAAAGACTGTTCAAACTTACCAGTGGTGAAGATTCCCGCTATCCGTGGAGGTTTCCCGCCATCCGGCGCCATCTTCTACCTTCTTCCCGCCATCGGTGAAGTTTCCCGCCATCCGGCGCCATCTTCGGCCTTCTTCCCGCCATCCGTGGAGTTTTCCCGCCGTTGGACGCCATCTTGGGGACGCCGCGCGGGAAGAAGAGGGGCGTGGACTCCGAAAGCGCGCGAGAACTGAAGCCCCGCCTCACGTCCGGACGTTGCGTAAGGTCCTGGAAGGAGCCCAGCAGACGCCGACGTCACAGGAGCGCGACGGAAGGTCCTCAACCCTGACGATCCACTGCGGAGCCGCGGCCTACGGAAGAGGATCATCGCAAGGTAGGCCACGGTCCACTAGGGGGGAGGAAGATGTCGGATACGGAGGAGAGCTTCACTGCCCCAACCCCCGCCAGCGCTACCGCTGCTGCAGTTATGCCCTTCACCATGCCCTATATCCCGGGAGCAGCTTGGCTACCCCAGTACTCAGGGGAGTCACATACCCTGCATGACTTTAGAGAAAAGCTGGATAGCCTCTTCCAGGTGTACCCCCTCACAGAAGAGCAAAAAGTGAGCATCCTGGTGGCCCAACTAACCGGGGCAGCCAAAAGGGAAGTAAAATCCTGGCCACCTGGGAGGAAGACTGTCGCAGGGATACTAACCCGGCTGAAGGACACCTTTGATACCCGCACCTCAGCCGAGATTAAGCTTAGATTCTACGGGTGCAAGCAGCGAGCGCATGAGAGTATAAGGGACTATGCACTAAACCTACAAGAGGCCCTGAGGGCCATAAAGCAGACCGACCCTGATGGGGTGGGAAACGAGGACAGGCTGTTGACTGAACAATTTATAGAGGGTTTATATTGCAATGCCCACCGAACCCAGTTGCGGGCAATGGCCTTACAGGATCCCCATCTGGACTTTGCACAGTTCAAGGACAGAGCCATCCGGGTGCTCCGAGAACCGGCACCAGGTGGCGTTGTGACCCACAGACGCCCCACTACCACTTACTACCAGGAGGCGGCGCCCTTGTCAGCAGGGCCTGTGGGAGCTGATGCGCAGGCTTTGGACAATGACCCGGCTCCAGACCTACACCATCAGGTCCAAGAGCTAGCTAAGAGCGTTGCTGCGCTAACCCGAACTGTGCAGTCTTTACAGGTTTCCACCCCAGGGAAGATCCAGCTGGCATCCGGACCGGAGGACATCCCGTGGCGTCGACCAAGGAGGACCCCACCGGCCAGAGGAAGACCCAGTGACCGATACAGCGAGGACGGACGACCCATCTGCCGCCGCTGCAATCAACCCGGACATATGGAAAGGTACTGTTCTTTAAACGGGCACAACCTGGGGTAGAGGGCCAACCCCCAGGAAAAAGATCACCAGGCCCATCGAACTGGCGCGACAGATATGTGGGAGGACGTCCAGTCTTGCCTGTGGTACTGGATGGCATTCCCATGAGTGCCCTACTGGATACCGGGTCACAGGTCACCACCATCCCGTACGTGCTCTTCAAGCAGTACTGGAATGACTCAGATATTACCCACTACCCTGACGACGACTTGAGTATCATCGCCAGCAATGGCCAGCCCGTGCCACAGATCGGATTTAAGGAGGTGGCCCTCAAAATCGGTAGAGTCGAACTGGCCGCACAGGGACTGATCATTGTAGATATTGATAAACATGAGAGTCACCCAAAAATAACTCTAGGAACTAACGTAATTGAAAATTGTCTTGCAGAGGTGATTTTCCTTTTACAGCAGGTTGCCAAGAACGCCAGCTCCGGCGAGCAGCGGGTGCTCCAGAAAGAGATCCGGGCACTGATGCAACGGCAACAAGTGGAACTCTCCGGCGGTGAGATTGGTAGCGTAAGAATGTGTGACCCTTTTCCTATTGCCATGCCCCCAAAAAGTGAAATGATGATTTGGTGCCGGGCAGCTATTGGTCTGAGAGGAAGAGATTACCAGGCAATGGTAGAACCAGTTTACTCAGACAGTAGGCCCACCATTTTGACAGCACGGGGGGTGGTCAATGTACGCCATGGGAGGGTGCCCATTCGCATAATAAATATCGGGGAGAGGGAAGTGTACCTGCCCCGGTATGCCACGCTAGCCAAATTATATACCACTAATCAAAATTCTATACAATCTGTGGAACCCTTGCCTCCATCTCACCCGGAGGAAGGTAACGGCTCTAAGAAAGACATGGAGGACTGGTGTCAGCAACTACATTTGGGTACTGATTCCACTCCCTCACATCAGAAACAAGGAGTCTATCGGGTGGTTCAAGAGTATGAGAGAGTGTTTAGTAAACACCCGTTAGACTTCGGGCGAGTCAAGGGGGTAGAACACCGCATCCCCACGGGAGATCATCCTCCCATAAAAGAGAGGTATCGACCCGTACCCCCTGCACATTACCAACACGCCAAGGGGATGCTTAGAGACATGAAGGAGGCTGGGGTAATCCGGGATAGCTGTAGCCCCTGGGCAGCCCCACTAGTTTTAGTCAAAAAGAAAGACAACACCATGAGGATGTGTGTAGATTACCGGAAAATCAACCGTATCACACACAAGGATGCGTACCCCTTACCAAGGATAGAGGAGTCATTGGCTGCTTTAAGATCTGCTAACTTCTTCTCTACCTTGGATCTCACTAGCGGGTACTGGCAGGTTCCTGTAGCAGAGGCGGACCGGGAGAAGACCGCATTCACCACCCCGATGGGACTTAGTGAGTTCACCTGCATGCCGTTCGGACTCTGCAACGCCCCAGGAACCTTCCAACGATTAATGGAGTGCTGTCTGGGCCACAGAAACTTCGAGACGGTCCTGTTGTACCTGGACGATGTCATCGTATACTCCAAAACTTATGAGGACCACCTGAAACACCTGGCGGAGGTGTTCGAAGCTCTGGCGAGTTACGGCCTAAAGGTGAAACCCTCCAAGTGTCACCTCCTGAAACCAAAGGTGCAATACCTGGGACACGTGGTGAGCGCTGACGGAGTGGCTCCCGACCCCGATAAGATCACCGCAATTAAGGGATGGCCAAGCCCCTCCAGCGTAAAAGAAGTGCGGCAGTTCCTAGGGTTGGTAGGCTACTACCGAAGGTTTATTCCCGGTTTCACCAAAAAGGCAGCGCCTATGCAGGACCTCCTGATAGGCCAGTCCCGGAAGGCCAAGAACCAGAAGCCGCCCTTCAAATGGGAAGAGCTAGAAGAAGAGTCCTTCCGCCAGCTGAAGATGGCCCTCACGGGGGATGAAATCTTGGCGTACCCAGACTATAGCCAGCCCTTCATCCTCTACACCGACGCCAGTAACATCGGGCTAGGAGCCGTACTATCCCAGATTCAGCAGGGGAGAGAACGAGTGATCTCCTATGCCAGCCGAAAACTGCGACCCACCGAAAGGAACCCCGAGAATTACAGCTCATTTAAGCTAGAGTTCCTGGCCGTGGTATGGGCAGTCACCGAGCGCTTTAGGCATTACCTCGCTTCTTCCCGGTTCACCGTATACACGGATAACAACCCGTTGATACACCTGGACACGGCAAGACTCGGTGCCCTGGAGCAGAGGTGGATGGCCCGTCTGTCCAACTACGAGTTCACAATCAAATACCGGGCAGGACGCTCCAATACTAACGCCGATGCCCTGTCCAGGATGCACAACCTGCCGGACGAAGGAGAAGATCCGGAGGGACTGGAAGAAGTTGAACTCCCTGCGTTCCACCGTCATGGGACTATCCAGTATTCCCACCGGGTAAGGGGTAAACAGGCTGCTACGTTGAACCCCTTACCCCACTACAACTGGGCGGAAACGCAAGACAGCGACCCTGCCGTCCGACTGGTGAAGGAGATGCTGACTCGGCCGGAGGCTCGACTTGAACCAGACGCTCCGGAGGAAGCCAAACAACTATGGGCGGAGAAGAGTCGACTATTCCTTTACAAGGGGAAGTTGTGCCGCAGAATGGTCAACTTCCGGACGCATGAACTACTCTGGCAAGTAGTGGTGCCACGAAGAGACGCAGCCATGGTGATGGAGGCATACCACGACGGAGCTGGACACTTCGGGTGGAAAAAGCTGGAGTTCCTGCTGCGCGAGCGGTTCCACTGGGTAGGCATGAGGGGAACCATCGAGAAGTGGTGCAGAGACTGTGGCCCGTGCAATCTGAGAAGGAAGGACCGGGCCAGCCAGAAGACTCCCCTGCAGTCCATCGTCACCCGGCAACCGTTGGAACTGGTAGCCTTGGATCATGTAAAACTGACCCCAAGCAGAAGTGGCTACGTCTACGCGTTAACCATCGTGGATCATTACTCCCGGTTCTTGGTTGTCGTCCCCGTCAAGGACTTAACGGCTCAAACAGCAGCTAGAGCCTTCCAGCAGCACTTCTGCCATCCACACGGGTACCCGGACCAAGTGCTGACGGACCAGGGACCTGCCTTTGAAGCGGAGGTCTTCCAGGAATTCTGCAATCTGTATGGCTGCCGGAAGATAAGGACGACACCCTACCATCCGCAAACTAATGGACTTTGTGAAAAAATGAACCAGGTGGTAATGGATCTGCTAAAAACATTGCCCCTGGAAGAACGCAGTTTGTGGCCTGAGAAGTTGCCCGATCTGGTGGACCTATACAACCACATCCCGGTAGGTTCCACCAACTGTACCCCGGCTTACCTAATGAGGGCGAGACCTGGTAAGTTACCTGTTGACCTGGAAATGGGAGTCCTGACACCTGAGGACACTTCACCAGAAACAGACTGGGACACAGAGAGGCAGCAGCAGTACCGGAGAGTACAAGAGAGCGTGGAGCGAAGTCTCTGTCAGGCTAGGGAAAGACAAGAGAAGACTTACAACCAGTATGCTCCCGCTGTTCCCCTGGTACCCGGAGAGCAGGTCTTGAAGAGGAAAAGACGGCTCCACAAGTTGGATGACCAGTGGGAGGAGGACCCGTACACCGTACTGCCCTCAAGCCACGAGAACCCGAAGGTCTGTACCATCAGTAAAGACGGAGGGGAAACCACAGCCATTGTATCCCGGGACCACCTGAAGAAGTGTCCCGAACAACTGAGGAACCCTGAAGAGGAACAAGAAGACCATCGACCCGTGGAAGAAAGGGAAGATATGGTTAGTACCGTGCTCGGGGACTTCCCTCAGTCTTGGACTCAAGTCAATGGTGCAGTTGTGGTACCCGTACTCACCTTCCTCCAACCATCATCCCAAGAACCTACGGAGCAACGGGTAGAGCTGGAAGAACAGCCGGTCCAGGAGGCAGAAGACTCCACACAAGCAGAACAGGAGAATCAACCCTCTGCTTATAGTGAGCCTGCCGTACCCCTAGTGAGACAAAGAGCCGGTAGACAGCTGCCCAGTTTACCCTTGACAGCTCCTACACCCTGTAGTTCAGGGCCAGACAGTCAGCTCCGTAGGTCCACTCGGGCCACTAGAGGCCAGTTACCCGCACACTGAAGAATTTAAAGTGTATAAATTGTTTTATTTATGTTTTTCTGTGTATTGTTGCTTGTGAATAATTTTGTGTTTCCAGTTGTTTTTAGGAAACCTTGGTGGATTTACCGGGAATCCTTGTATATAGTTGGAGCGTAACCCAGGATGGACTAGAGACTGTTAAGGACTCGGGGTAGGACAGACCCCTACCTGGTTACGTCTCCCTGTGTTGGTGAAATGGACACCTTTGCTTTTCTTCAAAGACTGCACCCGGTTGCGGACACGCCGCAACCATCTTATGTGTTTTTCTTATAGTATTGTTATTGTTATACTTTGTTATGTTTTTCTAAATGTGTTTAGTCCCGGAGTACTAAATTTCACTAGGGGGGAATGTGGCACCCCAGGGGTCTGGTTTTCCACAGTAATGTAATGTTATGTCTGAGAGCAGGTGGGAGGTCCTTTGGTCAGGGATCCTGTGCATGCCACACCTCCTGCCCAGTCTTGGGAGGGGAAGAACTTCCCCTGTATAAACCCGGGGCTGAGGCAGGGTGAGTCAGACAAGGAGAGTGGAGAAGAGAAGCAGCATAGGAAACAGCAGAGTTACTAGGAGTCAGGGGCTGGCAGCTACAGAGCTCGCCCTGACTAAGAAGATTCTTTACCGGACCCGGAGTCCGAGGCTGTGGGGACTAACTCCTACCCAGCAGCAGAATCCGTCGGGCAGGGGATTTCAGGTCCTCTGGCCCAGAAGCCCGAAGGCACGGTCACACGCGTGGGACCAGCACCGCCATCGTGGAGCGGAAGCCATTAGAAGGCCCCGAGTCACCGGCCATACGGGTGAGCACCACACGGTACACTCAGGGACGTGGGCTACTTACATCAGCTTCTAGCAAGGTAGCCAGAAGAGTACAGTCAGTTTGGGAGGCCTACAACTACGCCTGGCCAGGGGAGATCCCATCTGCTCAAAGACTGACCAGGCCCCGTTTGCTAGCAAGTACTCCGGGAGGGTCTGTCGTTGTTACCAGTAAAGACCCTGAACTACACCGTACCGTCTCTGAGTGGTTCCTGCTACCCCCATCATCCACGTCGGCTGCCCTGAGGCCATACCCCTCCCGTTGGGGGTTATACTATCACGCTGCACAATCCTACCACCGGCCTCAGCGGTCTGCCCTGCAGCAGCAGCTTCCTGGCTGCACTCAACGGGTGGCGTAGTCATCAACTATTTACTACTAATAGACTGCCGTCTAGTTTGACTCCCTGGGCACGGACCGGGTCACCGCCACGAGATTACAACCCTCCACGGATCCGGCTCCGGGTAAGCTCCCGCGTGCGCACCGCAGCGTGACACAGGCCCAGGGGCGCGTCACAAGTATCTCCAGCCTGTTAGATATTAGAGGGTGAACGGCAGCACATTGGATCAATGGTTAGCACTGAAGCCTTGCAGCGCTGGGATCCTGGGTCCAAATCCCAGCAAGGACAACATCTGCAAGGACTTTGTATGTTCTCCCCGTGTTTGCGTGTGTTTCCTCCTCAGTAAAAAAGCAGCCATAGAGTGTCCGGGAACCTTCCCACACACTTTTCTTAGCCAGAACTGCTTCTCGGCAGGGTTGGACGGTCCCACCAGAGAATCCTCTGGTGTGCCTTGGCTTCTACCTCAGGAGAGTTCATGATAGCGCTAACTTTGCAGCTGTTATGGGGCTCTTGAGCAGATGAGAAAGGTTAGCCCTCAGAATCAAATCCTCTGGTGGGCACAATGTTTTTCAATCTGAAACAGCTTCTCAGTGGGAGTTGTATTTCACCACAGCCATATTCTTTAGCTCGGTGAAAGGACTGGCATGGAGGGAAACCGTATCTACCCCGGCTGTCATTTCTCCGTCACCAGGTTTCGCCCATTGTCACACACGACCATGCCTGGCTGTATGTTCAGTGGTGAGAGCCACAGATCAGGATGCTGTGTTACAGCTTTCAACAACTCTGCAGCACTGGGCGGTTTGTCAATTAAACATGTTATCTTCAGCAGAGCCTGTTGCCGCTTGGCCAAGGCAGTGCTGCAGTGCTGTCAGCTTGTGACTGATGTGATCATTTCGGAGATGGAGGAGGAGGTGCATGAGCTGAACAATGTGATTACATTGAGGTTAAATTGGTGATGCTGTTTTTTAGACTAAAGAAAAATCCTATTGTTTGTTTTTTTTATGTTATTTTTTAAGACAAATGCATTCACCGGGAAATGTAATTTTAACATTTTACAACCTTATCTGGCAATGTGGTGTGGGAAACATCATCAGAAACATCCTTTTTTATTTATAATGGAGGGACTCTGAAAGTCATAAAGCCTATTTTTACAGGGACATCAGACAGCCCTTACTATTCTTAAAAGGCCAGCAGTCAGCCCTAGCTATTGATAGAGAGACATCAGCCGGCTATGCTTTGCTATTCCCATTATTAACAAGTGGGTCTCCTATACTGTTATTGCGTATCTAGCGACTGCAAGAGCTGCCAAAAATTTGGACACAACCCAATACCCCATTGAAGAGACATAGAGGAGGGTCTCATTAAAAAAATGTTCCCATTATAAAGGAGCGGGTCGCCTATAGTGGTAATGCCCATGCTGTGACTGCAAGGGCTGCCAAAATTTGGGAAAAACCCCACTAAAAATTTAAAGACACATACAGCAGGGCCACAGTAACGACAAATTCCATTTTAGAAAGGAGAGATTCTGCTATACAGTTATAGGGTATGCAGTGAGTTCAACGGTTGACCAAATTAAGGAAAAACACCACTAAGAATTTAAAGACACATGGAGCAGGACCACAGTAACAAGGTACGACATGTTCCCATTAGAAAGGAGAGGGTCTGCTATACAGTTATAGGGTATGCAGTGAGTCCAACGGCTGACCAATTTTAGTAAAAACCCCACTAAGAATTTAAAGACACACGGAGCAGGGCCACTGTTAGAACCCTCCTGTTAGTTATTTTTCTATTTTGTTGGTCACATGACTTTCTGCCTATATAATCCAGCTCCGCCCTTCTGGCCTTGCCGGACTTCAGTGTTACATTTACTCTTAAGCTAGCCAGGTGCCTTGTACCTTACTCTGTAGTTTGCTTGGTCTTTGGACCACTAGTACTTTTTGTTTGTTTGTCTTTGCTCTGCTACAATTTCTGCTAGGAGGTGTCCAACTATATCCCAGTCCTTAGTTCTTGTAGGGACCCCTCCCTTATTTCTATAGGTCTGCGTTCAGACTAGCCGAGGACTTAGGCGGGTCTGTTCACAAGGAACAGGTCCCCCGCTGCATCGTAGGGAATCAGCTTAGTCCTATTGTAGGGACAGTTTTCCTATCTTTCCTTAGTGCTTGTAGCAGTTCATAACAGCCACAGTAACAAGTACAACATATTCCCATTAGAAAGGAGAGGGTCTGCTATACAGTTATAGGGTATGCAGTGAGGCCAAAGGCTGACCAATTTTAGGAAAAACCCCACAAAGAATTTAAAGACACACGGAGCAGGGCTACAGTAACAAGGTACGACATGTTCCCATTAGAAAAGAGAGGGTCTGCTATACAGTTATAGGGTATGCAGTGAGTCCAACGGCTGACCAATTTTAGGAAAAACCCCACTAAGAATTTAAAGACACACAGAGCAGGGTCACAGAAACAAGTACGACATGTTTCCATTAGAAAGGAGAGGGTCTGCTATACAGTTATAGGGTATGCAGTGACCAATTTTAGGAAAAACCCCACTGAGGCTATGTGCCCACGATGCAGAAATGCTCAGGATTTTTTCCTGAGCGTTTCTGCATCTCCCTGGCAGAAAAAAACGCATGCGGATTGTACATGCGTTTTCCTGCCAGGGACATGCGGAAATGGAGCGTTATCACTGACATTTCCGTATGCGGATTGACAAGCGCTTTCCAAGCGATTAGCATCACTTGGAAAGTGCTTGTGACAACTAGGTCACACTATATAAATCCATGCAAACGGCATAGATTTATATAGTGTGACCCGAGAGAGTGGTAAAAATAAAAAATAAATGTATACTTACCCTCCGATGGCCCGCGCTGGCTTGCTTCGCTCGGTCCCGGCTGCCGACAGCGGTGGATTGAAACACCTGCCGACGTCAGCGTCACGTGACCCATCACATGACTCTGACGTCAGCGCAGGTCCTTCAATCCACTGCAAAGTGCCGGGAAGCAAGTAGGAGCGCAGCGCTGGCTGCCGGAATTTAAGTATACATTTATTTTTTATTTTATTCTTTTTTTTACACATTTTTTAATGGTACCTGGGTGTGGAGGAGACTCTCCTCTCCTCTACACCCGGGTACCATCCGCACATTAGAACGCTTGGTTTACGCATCTACATATACAGTGATGCGTAATCCATGCGGTCTAATGCAAGTCCATGGCGGCGAAGACGCAGCACTTACGCAAAATAATTGGTAGTGCTGCGTTTTTTTCCGCAATGATAATCCGCAGCGGAAATTTCCGCAGCATGTGCACAGCACATGCGGATTATCATTGGGGAACATTGCTGCCCTTCTACCATGCGTTTTTAATGCGTTTCCGCAGCGTTTCCGCAGCTGCAAAAACGCTGCAGAAACGCATTAAAAACGCATCGTGGGCACACAGCCTAAGAATTTAAAGACACATGGAGCAGGGCCACAGTAACAAGGTACGACATGTTCCCATTAGAAAGGAGAGGGTCTGCTATACAGTTATAGGGTATGTAGTGAGTCCAACGGCTGACCAATTTTAGGAAAAACTCCACTAAGAATTTAAAGACACAAGGAGCAGGGCCACAGTAACAAGGTACGACATGTTCCCATTAGAAAGGAGAGGGTCTGCTATACAGTTATAGGGTATGCAATGAGTCCAACGGCTGATCAATTTTAGGAAAAACCCCACTAAGAATTTAAAGACACACGGAGCAGGGCCACAGTAACAAGGTACGACATGTTCCCATTAGAAAGGAGAGGGTCTGCTATACAGTTATAGGGTATGCAGTGAGTCCAACGGCTGACCAATTTTAGGAAAAACCCCACTAAGAATTTAAAGACACACAGAGCAGGGCCACAGAAACAAGTACGACATGCTCCCATTAGAAAGGAGAGAGTCTGCTATACAGTTATAGGGTATGCAGTGAGTCCAACGGCTGACCAATTTTAGGAAAAACCCCACTAAGAATTTAAAGACACACGGAGCAGGGCCACAGTAACAAGGACGACATGTTCCCATTAGAAAGGAGAGGGTCTGCTATACAATTATAGGGTATGCAGTGAGTCCAACGGCTGACCAATTTTAGGAAAAACCCCACTAAGAATTTAAAGACACACAGAGCAGGGCCACAGTAATGACAAATTCCCATTAGAAAGGAGAGAGTCTCCCATAGTGTTGGCCTATGCAGTGAATGCAAGGGCTGCCAAAAATTTAGAGGCACTTCAATGCCCCTTGGAAGAGACGTGGAGGAGGGCCTCATAAAAAAATGTTCCCATTAAAAAGGAGCGGGCCTCCTATACTTGTAATGCCCATGCACTAAGTGTATGGGCTGGCAAACATTTACTCCTGGGGGTATACATGAACATACTGTATAAAAAAAAAATTTCACGGGCATCATAAACACCCTTTAAAAAAATTATGTGGGTGTTGCATCACGGACCACGGTCACCCTGGTGATATGGTGGTGGAGGATGAGGAGAAGGAGGAGGACAAGAGCAAATGGACAAAATCAGGAAGCGTATACCCATGTGTGGATGTGAAAAGGTGCATGGGAATACACCTCCCAAGAAAAGACACTGGATTTGAGTTTATGTTACGCTGCTATCATTCGGTGGTGTTGAGAACACTTGCCCAATCCAGCACTTGTTAATTTTTATAAGAGTCAGCCTGTCAGCATTTTCAGTTGACAGGCGGATGCGCTTATCAGTTATAATTCTGCCAACGGCAGGCAAGGCCAGGACCTCCAAGGCATAGCGAGCCAGTTCATTCCACGTATCCAGCTTGGATACCCAATAATTATAAGACACAGAGGAATCACGAAGGACGTTGGTACGGTCGGCAAGGTACTCCCTCGGCCTCTTCCAAAACTTTGCACTCCTTGTGAGAGTACCCCGCGCCTCAGGGCCTGTGCCATGGGAGGGTCTGAGAAAACTCTCCCAGAACTTTGACAGTGTTCCCCTGCCTCTGCTGGATTGAAGTTGTGTCTCTCTCGCCTATACTCCTTGGTTGTCCAACGAAGTGTGCCCTCTGCCGCCAGCGTTTTCAGATGGGAATTTTTTTAATAGTTCTGCAACAAGGGCCTTCTGGTACTGCCCCATTTTTGTAGACCTGTCCACCTCAGGAATAAGAGATATAAAGTTCTCCTTGTAGCGTTTGTCTAGAAGTGTCACCAACCAGTAATGACTGTCACCCAAAATTTTGAGAACGCGAGGGTCATGGGAAAGGCAGCATAACATAAACTCAGCCATGCGTGCCAGACTACTAACAGGCAAGACTTCCGTATCCTCACCAAGAGGATGACTGACCATGCTCTCCTCCTCCTCCTCTCTGTCCTGTGACCATCCACGCTGAACAGACGGTATGACAGCTGTGCAGGTAGTACCGTCTATAGTGCATGAAACTAGCTCCTGTCCTTCCTCCTCCTCCTCCTCTTCCTCATTGTCACCCAATCCATGTTGGGATGAGATGAGGCTTGGCTATGTGTAATCACCCTGTATGGTTCCTTGCTCTATCTCATCGTGCTCCACCTGCAATGGATCCTCTTTAATTGTGAGCAGAGAGTGTTTCAGAAGACAGAGAAGCGGGATGGTGACGCTAATTATGGCGTTATCGCCGCTCACCATCTTGGTGGAGTCCTCAAAGATTTGAAGGACGGTACATATGTCTGATATCCATGTCCACTCCTGAGGTCTTATGTGTGGAGTCTGAACTGAATACCGACGGCCTTGTTGATGCTGGTACTCAACAACTGCCCTCTTCTGCTCACAAATCTTTCCCAACATCTGCAGTGTAGAGTTCCAACGCGTGGAGACATCACACACCAGTCTGTGAGCCAGAAGCTTCAAATGCTGCTGAAACACTCCAAGGGCGGCGGAAGCTGTAGCTGACTTTCTAAAATGGGCACACAGGCGGCGTACTTTAACAAGCAGATCCGGCAGCTCCAGGTAGGATTTGAGAAACCGCTGAACCACGAGGTTAAGCACATGGGCCAGGCATGGTACGTGTGTGAGCTCGCCTCGCCTCAGAGCCGCCACCAGGTTTCGGCCATTGTCACACACGACCATGCCTGGCTGTAGGTTCAGCGGTGTGAGCCACAGATCTGCCTGCTCTTTCAGAGCTATCCACAACTCTTCAGCATTGTGCGGTTTTTCACCTACGCATATTAGCTTCAGCACAGCCTGTTGCCGCTTGGCCGAGGCACTGCTGCAGTGTGACAGATGTGGTCATTTCGGAGATGGAGGCTGAAGAGGAGGAGGATGACGAGGATGAGGTGCAGGAGCTGTAGACCGTGGGGGCAACCCTGATTGACCTAGGGCCCGCAATCCTTGGCGTCGGGAGGACGTGTTCCGTTCCAAGGTCCGACTGGGTCCCGGCTTCCACTATGTTAACCCAGTGTGCCGTCAGCGAGATGTACCATCCCTGCCCACAAGCACTTGTCCACGTATCCGTGGTTAGGTGGACTTTACCGGTAACTGCATTGTTGAGAGCACGGCTAATGTTTTGGGACACGTGCTTGTGTAATGCGGGTACGGCACACCAGGAGAAATAGTGGCGGCTGGGGACCGAGTACCGAGGGACGGCCGCCGCCATGAGGTTGCGGAATGCTTCCGTCTCCACGAGTCTAAAAGGCAACATTTCGAGCGCAAGCGGTCGTGAAATATGAGAATTTAGTAGTGTGGCCTGTGAGGCGTTGGCTGCATATTTGTGCTTGCGTTCCAAGGACTGGGGTATGGACAACTGAACGCTGCGCTGGGACAAGGACATGGACGTGCTTCCTGATGCTGCTACTTGAGAGTGTGCAACGACAGGTGCAGGGCAGGAGGCGTCTTCGCATGCACCATGGACAGGGGATTGGCTTGCATGCACAACAGCGGAAGAAGCAATGGTGCCACCCGCAGACACTGTTCCTGGACCCTGGGGTTCGGCCCACAAAGTCGGGTGCTTTGCTGCCATGTGCCTGATCATGCTGGTGGTGGTCAGGCTGGTCGTTTTGCCACCCCTGCTGATGCTGGCCTGGCAGGTGTTGCAAATGGCCTTTTTGGGGTTATCGGCAGAGTCTTTAAAAAACAACCAGACTCGGGAAGATCTAACAGTCGTACTGGCAACTTCCTTCGTGTTGGTGTTACGGGGAATGGTTGCCTGCCTTCTGTCTGCGGCCACCACACTGCTTCTTCCTGCCTGTTGGGGTGCTCTGCCTCCCTCCCCCTGTGTGCTGCTGTTCTCGCTCTGCATGTCCTCCTGCCAGGTTGGGTCAGTTACTATATCATCCACCACCTCGTCTTCCACTTCCGCACCCTGGTCCTCCTCCTGACTTTCTGTCAATTGTGTCTCATCATCGTCCATCTCTTGTGACACTTTCCCACTGTCGCCTTCGTGTGACCGTGGCTGCTCAAATATTTGGGCATCGCTACACGCGATCTCCTCTTGCCCCTCTACAAGTGGACTGGGTGAGAGGCCCGAATCTATAAATGGAAAAGTGAACAGCTCTTCAGAGTGTTGAAGTGTGGGATCAGTTGTCTCTAGGTACTCGGCATGGTGGGAGGAAGGAGGATCAGGGTGAGGAATATGCGATCCAGACTCATGGCTACTGAGACTTGACCGTGTGGAAGACAGGGTGGTGGTGGTGGTGGCTAAGTGACTGGCAGCATTATCCGCTATCCAACCAACAACCTTTTGACACTGCTCTGGGTTCAATAATTGTGTGCTGCGGTCCCCTAGAAATTGGGACAGGAAGGTCAGGCGAGAAAATGTGGGTGTTTGTTGTGGCACAATTTCGGCTTGCCCACGGCCTTGTCCTCGGCCTCTGCATGCACCATTACCATCACTTCCAGTTCCCCGTTCCTTGCCACGTGCCTTGCCCATTTTAATGGAGGACAGTATCTTCCACGCTCACTACAAATGACTGAGTTTGGAGCGAACTTATATGTGATCCGTGTGATAGAGAAAACAGAGTTTTAAATACCTGGCCTGTAGGTAAGTAGTTTGAACAGCAAACTGCAGTGAATTGCTTCAATGACACACTAAAGGAAATTTTTAATGGAGGCCAGAAATGACAGTATTTTCTGACAACGTATATGTGATCCGTTTGAGTTTTAACACTAGAACTACCGCATGTTTCATAATACCTATAACTACCATTATGGCGTCATTTTGACCCCCATTCAAAAGTACTGACTCTGGAGTAAAAATACCTTTTTTTTGCCAACAAATTAAAGAACATTTATTTTAACTTAGTAGGAACAGTGTTAAGATCAAGTACAGCAGTTTAAACGCATTTTCCTTTTACATGGTCATAGCATGCGGTGTCCAACAGTTAACACAAACAGTACTTTCTTCCACTTTCCCAGTGCATTTTCCACAAACTGGTTTGTTACAGCTTGCGCAAGTTTTAATTGTTTTGTTTTTGTTGCATCTTCCAACTCCACATTTTCGACGCTTGCGGATTTCTTGTCCTTTTGTTTGTGGTTCAGACATTGCGGATGATGGGCCACTTCTTGATTCCAAATAATTCTTGCGAAAGTCTAATGCCAGCTGAAGAATGAACTCCCGTCTGCTAATTTGACTCCCAGTTTCTGTTTTATAGAGTATTGTTGCGTTTATAGCTGCTAAATCAAGTACATTACAAAACACCTGAACAGGCCATCGGCGGCTTCCAGATTTTGTGGTGTACTTTCGATCATCTGGTCTACTGTATCCACTTCAACCTTTGTTTTATTGTAAAAATTTACTGTTTCTGCTTTTTTTTTTCTTGTCGTTTCCAACTGCTACATCTGGGTGAAGACTACTGAGCAAAATGACATTCTTATTGGTTTACCTTGGTAAACTGTAAGAGTGATGTCACCATTCTTCATCAGAGTAGTCTCATATGTATTTGTTCGTAGTTTTTTTTGCCAAAGATGGAATCTTTTTTCTTGCACGGTTCATCGTTCCCACAATGCTTGTTCTCTTGGCTTTCAGTGTACAGTGGCATGTAAAAGATTGGGCACCCCTGGTCAAAGTTAGTGTTATTGTGAACAGTTAAACAAGTTGAAGATGAAATGATCTCTAAAAGGCCTGAAGTTAAAGATAACAGATTTCCTTTGTATTTTAGGCAAAAAATATATATATTTTTTAATCTTTTACATTTTAAAAAGGAAAATGGACCAATGCAAAAGTTTGGGCATCCTGCATGGTTAGTACCTAGTAGCACCCCCTTTTGAAAGTATCACAGCTTGTAAAAGCTTTTTGTAGCAAGACAAGAGTCTTTCAATTCTTGTTTGAGGGATTTTCATCCATTCTTCCTTGGAAAATCCTTCCAGTTCTGTGAGATTCCTTGGTCATCTTGCATGCACTGCTATTTTGAGGTCTAGCCACAGATTTTCATTGATGTTCAGAAGAGGGGACTGTGAGATCCATTGTAAAACCTTCAGCTTGCACCTTTTGAGGTAGCCTATTGTGTATTTTGTTTAGTATCATTAACCATTTGTAGAAGCCATCCTCTTTTCAACTTTTTTACAGATGGTGTTATGTTTGCATCAAGAATTTGTTGAAATTTCATTGAATCCATTGTTCCCTCTACCCGTGAAATGTCCCCTGTACCATTGGCTGCAACACAACCCCAAAGCATGACTGATCCACCCCCATGCTTAATAGTTGGCGAGATGTTATTTTCCTGAAATTTGGTGGCCTTTTTTCTCCACACATACCTTTGATCATTGTGGCCAAAGACTTCTATTTTAACCTTTTCGGTCGACAGAACTTGTTTCCAAAATGTATCAGGCTTGTTTAGATGTTCTTTTTCATACTTCTGATGCTGAATTTTATGGTGAGGCTGCAGGAGAGGTTTTCTTCTGATGACTCTTCCATGAAGGTCATATTTGTGCAGGTGTCTCTGAACAGTAGAACAATGAACCACAAAGCTAGAGTCTGTTAAATCTTTCTGTAGGTCTTTTGAGGTCAAGCGGGGGTTCTGATTTGCCTCTCTAGCAATCGTACGAACAGCTCTCACTGAAATTTTGCTTGGTCTTCCAGACCTTATCTTGACCTTCACTGTTCCTGTTAACTGCCATTTCTTAATTACATTTCAAACTGAGGAAAGGGCAACTTGAAAATACTTTGCTATCTTATTATAGCCTTCTCCTGTTTTATGGGCCTCCACCATTTTCATTTTCAGAGTGCTAGGCAGCTGCTTAGAAGAACCCATGGCTGCTGTTTTTTGGGCATAAAGTTAGAGGAGGCTTGGTTTTTATAAAGCTGGGAAATTTTCATCACCTGGCATTTCCTAACGATGGTAGTGAACAAGCCATAACCCTAAAAGGCTAATTAAGGTCAGAAACCTTGGTCAAAATTATCAAAGCACACAAATCTCCAAGGGTGCCCAAACTTTTGCATAGGCCCATTTCCCTTATTGTAATTTTTTAAAATGAAAAAAAAAGACCATCTATATACTTATTTGCCTAAAATACAACTGAAATATGTCATCTTTAACAATATGCCTTTTAGAGATCATTTCATCTTCAACTTGCTTAACTGTTCACAATAACAGTGATTTTGACCAGGTGTGCCCAAACTTTTACATGCCACTGTATTGGCAAGTTTCAATGAAGTGAAAAAATTATCTGTAGTAACATTGCTTCCCTTGTTCAAAAATGGATCCATTAGTTTGAGAACAATGTGTTGTGCAAGAGACCGATCAGCCGGTCGTTGTTCATCTTTTCCCAAATATGGAAACCCGTTGCAGAGGTATTTGGATTCTATGTCAGCTACCAGCCAGAATTTTATTCCAAATTTGTCCGGCTTATTCGCTATATATTGGGTGAAAGGACATCTTGATTTAGTTGGAAAAAGCTGTTCATCAACTGTCAGGTTTTGTCCAGGTTTGTAACACAGTATACAATTTCCAATGAAGCGATTCCACACTTCAGAAAATAAAGCAAACTTATCATTCTTCAATGGATCAGATCGGGTGGATTTGATGTCAAATCGTACAAATCGCATCAATTCTTCGAACCTACTTCTCGGCATAGTGTCTTGAAAGAAGCGAGGACACCAAGTACTTGACCACAAGGTTTTTACAGACAGACCATTTGCATTATATGCGCCCCTCGCATATAATATTGCAGTAAATGCATCAAGCTCGATTAGAGAAACTGTCCATTTATCATCTTCAAGTTTCTGAAGAGCCTCCATTTCTGTACACTTTTTTATGGGGCGAAGTATAGGTTCATCAATTAGCAACCTCCATGCACTTGATACATTCCCATTGATGATCTCCCGTTTGGCATAAGGGGTGGGTCCAGCTGTTTCTTGTAGAATGTTTTGTTGGGACAGTCGGCCAGTAGATGCAGAAGCAATTGGGACAACTTCCCACGCAGTTCCATCGCGACAAGTCTCTTTATGACCCACAGCAGGTGGAATGTCCACTGTATCTTTCTTTCTCCCTCCGTATCCAAAATATTGTGGTTGGGTCCCTCTTCCTCTACCTCTCCACAATTGTGGTGTGGCCGTACATCTTGTTGACGTAGTAGGACGTCCATCATCCTCTCCAGAATCTTTGGTATCGTTAATTATATCACTGTTACTGCTTGAATCTGATTTTTCGGAAATATCATGAGGAAAAATTCTTCATCAGACTCTGAGTCTATTTGTTCCTGATTTTCTTCTTCTGACTCATTTTCAGATAAATTCTGAAGACATTTCAAAATTTCATCACTTGTCAGACCCCTCTGCTTACTCATGCTTCAAATATACGTCGCAAAAAGGGACTTGTAAGATCGCAGAAGTAATAAAACGACACTGTACAAACATGCAGAGTTGTAGCTTCAACTGTAATGTTTGCTACTGAAGTACAGACAGAAATCGCTAGAAGAGACATGGATCAAACATGTTCAGACAAGTTTAGACAAAACAAAATGCTGAATCATCCCTGACATGCAAAGACACAATTACACTCTACAACTAGGGAGAAGCACTGTGATTTTCTGTACTCTGTAATATTAGGTGACTTGCCTACTACTACTTTTATGTATGGGGTCAAATTGACCCCTTCAGTACTTATAGGTATGAATTGTAAAATCCGGGCCCCTGAAAATTAATTTTTGTGTCCTAAAATATACACTACCATGAATAAATAAAAGTCACAAAAACTCAGAACTCACTTATTAAAATTTTAGAAATTATAGGAAAAATAAATAGCAAAAGGGTCAAAATGACCCCTCCGGTAGTTCTAGTGTTAAATGCCTGGCCTGTAGGTAACTTGTTTGAACAGCAAACTGGTGTGAATTGCTTCAATGACACACTAAAGGAAATTTTTAATGGAGGCCAGAAATGGCAGTATTTTCTGACCACGTATATGTGATCCGTTTGATGGAGAAAACAGTTTTAAATACCTGGCCTGTAGGTAAGTAGTTTGAACAGCAAACTGCGGTGATTGCTTCAATGAGACACTAAAGGAAATTTTTAATGGATGCCAGAAATGGCAGTATTTTCTGACAACGTATATGTGATCCGTTGTGAACGAATAGCTGGATTTCTAGCGATGTAATATGGAAAGGACCTGGCTGTATTCTGCAGTGCCAACAAGCAAATGGCGCAGAAAAACGGTGTTCTCTGCATTGCTTTTTAAGCAAATAATGAGGATTAAGATCCAAAGAAAAGTATTCCTGGCCCCTGAGACCTGGGCCTTTGTACAGAAATATCTAACAGCAGCAGAAGGCAGAATTGGAATGGAGCTTCTTGTGCTATATGCACTGCAGTCTGCTATACACACTGCCTACCTATACACCCTGCCTACCTGATATCTCTGCAGATAGATTAGTCCTCAGAAGGACTGTTTGTTAAGATGGATATGTGTAATGTACGGTTTTTCTCCCTACACTACCTAATACACAAGTAAATCTCTCCCTGACGCAGCAGCACCTCTCCCAAAACAAGCAAATGGCGCAGAAAAACGATGTTCTCTGGATTGCTTTTTAAGCAAATAATGAGGATTAAGATCCAAAGAAAAGTATTCCTGGCCCCTGAGACCTGGGCCTTTGTATAGAAATATCTAACAGCTGCAGAAAGCAGAATTGGAATGGAGCCTCTTGTGCTATATGCACTGCAGTCTGCTATATACACTGCCTGCCTATACACCCTGCCTGCCTGATATCTCTGCAGATGGATTAGTCCTCAGAAGGACTGTTTGTTAAGATGGATATGTGTAATGTACGGTTTTTCTCCCTACACTACCTAATACACGATCAAATCGCTCCCTGACACAGCAGCAGCTCTCCCTACACTGTCTGATCCGAAGTGACTGTGACAAGCATGGCGGCGCCAGGTCTGATATAGACCTGATGATGCTGTGTGGCCAGCCAATCACTGTAATGCCCACAACCAACATGGCTACGGCATTACAGTGCATGGCAGGCAATCCCTGCATGTTCATTGGCTCTCTAAAGAGCGCCAAACATGCAGGGAGGGGACCCGAGTTCCCCTCCGAGCAACCCGGAAATACTCGGCGAGCGCCGAGCATCTCGAGCAGTGAGATGCTCGGGTGAGCACCGAGCAGTAGAGAGCATGCTCGCTCATCACTAATCAATATCCTTCATAGAACTATTTTGTATTACCTATTGCTATATTTCCTGTCATGGGTGTCATCATTCCAATTGAATGACTCATTTTTATCATGTAATTCTGTTAGCAGTTTTTTGCTATGAAATCTGAGAGCAGCATGCGTTAGGGACAGAGAACCTGATTCCAGGGATGTGTCACTTATTAGGCTGTGTGCTATAGTTTCAATACAATCAGCGTTTTAGCAGCAGGAGATTATCACTCTCAGGTTAGGTGTCACATGCAAGCCAGATCAGCTAATCTGTGTTACCCCGCCCCCACCACTGATTAGCAGCTTTCTGACAATGTACACTGCACAGGAAGCTGCCAATCAGTGGTGTGGGTGGGGTTATACAGAGCTCAGCATTCCGAGCTCTGCTACATCTACAGCAGAGAAAACAGGGAATTTATCAAAACTGCACCCAGCAGTCCAGTAAATTATACATTAATAAAATTAGGCTTTCTCCCCCTACATCATGCAGCTCTCAGATTCCATAGCAAAAACCTGTTGACAAATTTGTTTTAAATAAAGATTTGATATTTTACTATGTGTATTCTTTAAGCTATTATGCACAATTTTTATTGGTCTGTATGATTTCTGTGCAGGCAGTGCACAAGCCCTAATAAAGCTCTATTCGCCAAAAAATAAAATAGTTACAGCTCTTAAAATATGGCTCTGAAAAACATTTTTTTTGCTATAAAAAAAGCATTTTTACTGAGTGATAGTAGCAAAACATAAAAAACCCCAGATATAAATCTGGTATCGCTGTAATCGCACCAACCCAAAGAATAAAGTCATGTAATCACTTATACCGCACAAAAAATAAAAATAAGAATTATTCTTGTACTCCTGTCTAGTTGTTCATTCTACCTCCCAAAAATCCGAGTAAAGCTCGGTTTACATTTATCCTTTGCTCTCTGCTGAGCACTTACATTTGAGTTTCCATGTAAATCCCAAAACGGCAATTCAGACAAAACTCCTATGGAACTACTCAATATAATGAGGCAGATAGAGTTACATTGGAATCTGTCTGGTCTCTGTTCTGGCTGTGTCACATTATTTTAAGCGCAAAAGTGTGGTCGACAACAGTTCTGTGCATGCACACCTAAAAAGATGGATATTGCTGGAACAGATGGCAAACATAGTCCAAAGCGTCTCTATCTGCCTCATTATACTGAGAGGTTCCATCGGGAGTTTCGTCTGAATGGCATTTATTTGGGATTTACACAGAAACCCTGACGTAAGAGCTCAGTGTAGAACACAAGAATGTGATCACATTATACTGCCTTATACTGGAAGCGATCAAATAATGTTATGTACTCCAAAATATTACCAATAATTGAAAACTCTAACTTATCCCATACAAAACCAGTCCACCATTTGTCTTTGGAAATATAGGGCGTTCCCACATTACTAGTAGAACAAAGGCTCTGGAAAAGCGACATGGCTCCCACTCCCTAAAATAAAATGTAGTGAAATCTGCGCTTCCAAATCCAAATGCCCCCTCCTTCTGAGCCCCACTGTGACTAAACCACAATAAGCGGCTACATGTTTGCCATTATTGTAGCGGGGAGAACCTAATTAACAATTTACGGGGTGTATGTCTCCTTAGGCATAAACTGGGCACAATGTATGGGGGCGCCACAATGTATGGGGGCACTACACTGTATGGGGGCACACTTTATGGGCACTAAACTGGCATATTTGCAATTCTCCAGAAAAAAAGCATGGCGTGGATGTTACAAAATAGTCAATGCAGCCATAGATGAATGCATTGAGAGGTGGAATTTATACAGTTGGGTCACTTTTGGGGTTTTATGCTGTTTTGGCACCTTAGGGGCTCGGCAAATGTCACCCGCAAACAATTCTACCAAAATCTATGCTCCAAAAGCCAAATAGCGCTCCTTCCTTCTGAGCCTGGATTTGTGGCCAAACAGTAGTTTCTGGTGACATCACCGGAGAAATTACGTAATAAATTGACTAATAAATTGTGATCCCAGTTTCACCTATTCACCCTCGTGTGACTGACAAATTTGCAGCAAATAAAAACATTTTTTCCACTAAAATGTTATATTTCCAATGTTACAAAATTCTGAGAGGCACTTGTGAGTAGTGTTGAGCCACCCCCGTAGTGTTCGAGTTCGGTTCGGTTCGTCGAACACCCTTGTGTTCGCCGAACTGTTCGTCGAACTGTTCGTCGAACACCTTCGAACACCGTTAAAACCAATGGCAGGCAAACAAAAACACATAGAAACACATAGAAAACACCTTCAAAGGTGTCCAAAAGCTGACAAACTGCTCAGAAGACATAACTAACACATGGAAAAGTGACAAGTACATATAGTCATGCGAAAATAAAAGAGGTGGAGGAGTAAAAGGAGGGGGAGACACAGATATAGGCATGTCATGCCCTTCTAAAATCCAAAAAGTGAGAAGCCGACACGGCCAGTCCGCTCCTGCCCGTGCCACCTCCGTGTCGCCGGGTTTGTGCCAGAGCCGCGGTGAACCCTGATGGCCAGCCCCCCTCTCCCAATACTGGTGCCTGTCCGCTGGTGGGTCGAGCGAGCCCCCCTGTGGTGGAGGCAGCTCTAAGCTTTTTAATTTAAATTGTCTCTCTAATTTGAATGAATACACTTTAAATCCATTTACAAGGATCTATTGGAGGGCAAGTCTCATGCCAGCAGCCGCGTAATTCCAGCTCCAGTAGCGTCCACTAAAGCTGCTGCAGTTAAAAAGCTTTTATAAGGATCGAGCTCGGCTGTCCACCGCAAGGCATCCTACTGCCAGTCCCAGCCCCTATGCCTTGGGGTGCCTCCTGATGCTCTTCACTGAGTATCCCATGGTCCCGAAGCATTTCCTTTGAAAAAATTAAGTGTCTAAACTACAGGTGGTGTAGCTTGCTTAACAGCCGGGATAATCCGCTGACTAGCAGACACTGCTACTAGGCACAAAGTATTTCCTGGGCTAGATGCAGTTAAAAATTTGTAATTAGATACTCTCGTTGGATGCTGAGAAAGCATTCCATAGAGTCTCCTGGCACGCCATATATGATTCTCTTAAAAAGCTTGGGGTAGGGGTCTAGGGGACCCTTTTATAGCCAAAATCACGGCCCTGTATCACAATGCGTCACCTAGGCTGAAGATAAATGGAACTGTAGCACCCTGAGGGCTCGGTTGCTACAGAGGTATTGCACCTCACCCAGAGGTGTGATATCTCACTCTCAGGTAAGGATGGAGTGTGGATCAGGACCCGACACCTGCATGCATTACACCACATTGCCGTGGGGCAGGGCGACCAATATGCCTCTGAGATGGGCACGACAGTCCCTGTCCCTGGCTGGAGTGGGGGGAGGGAACACTGAGGAAGGGGAACCCTGTAGTGCAGGAGCAGGGAGGAAGCAGTTCCTGGGTGCATTGAGAAGGGAGTATAAAAGGTGGGCACCATCTTAGTTCAGTGCAGAGAAGTCTGAGCAGAAGTGGCAGGGAGCAGGGGCTCTGCATGAGCTCTGCTCCGGAGGCGGGCCTAGTAACAGAGGCCCAGGCCTGGAAGAGGGAGAAGGAAGGAAGAGGAGCGGAGAAGGCTCCAGGAACGAGGAATGAAGGGATCCCAGGGGTGCGGACGGGCGAGTCGCCACCGCACGCCCGAATCCACCTGCGTGGAGGGGTCAGGCCAAAGGGGGAGACCGGTCCCCGAAACTAGTGGAGGCAGGAAACGACCCTCAGCTAGAAACCGGAGGCTGTGACATTTTATGTGGCGCAGTCCCTCGCTACACCCGCTAGGAAGGCACCACATAGGGTCAGGGAAACTGGCGCCAAGTTTACCAAGAGGAGGCCCGAGGCAGCCGGACAGAAGGGTTGGTAAGAAAGGCCAGACAAAGGACACACAAAGGGGGTCCTGTGAAGCGCTCCAAAGTTATCTGGGAGTTGTCTGAGCCCCTCACCTGGTGAGCACAGTACGACGTGGGCAGCCGTTACCTGCAGACGTGGTCTGGATAATAAGAACTGTGAGTAAAGGCCCTGGACTGCATCACTGACTCCGTGTCGTTACTGCTGCTGCCCTGCACCATCACCCCCATCCTTCGCATACACTGCCCTGAGGCTATACTCCTCCCGTGGGGAGTTATGCTACGCTCTGCTGCACCCACAACACCAGCCTCAGCGGTCTGCCCTGCAGCGGCGGTTCACTCTGACCGCAATCCACGGGTGGCGTAGTCGGACATTTAAACATCAAAACCACATAAATAGTTCCACCACTGGTTTGACCACCCTGAGCCACGGAACCGGGTCGCCGCCACGAAGACTACAACCACCAGCATCCACCAAAAAGGGTCCGGCTCCGGGTGTCCCAAGGCCCAGGGGGTGCATCAGAACGTTTTCATCACCTTTCACAATCACCAATGGGACAAGGCAGGGATGTCCTCTGTCCCCTCTCTTATACATCCTAGTGACGGAGCACCTGCTCTCATCAATTCGCCATAACCCCAATATTAGGTGGATTGAGGTGGGAGGCACCGAGTACAAGTGCTCTCTATTTGCTGATGATGTCCTAGTATATATCACTCAATCACATATATCCATCCATGCTGTTATGGCTGAAATAGATCACTTTGTTACATGGTCAAATTTTAAAATCAATGCAGCGAAGTCTGAGGCCCTCGATGTCTCCCTCCCCAAATCCATATAGGATTCCATCCAGTCCAACTTTCCCTTTGCCTGGCCCTCACAGGGTATCAAATACTTAGGAATTCCTATTCATAGAGACCTCTCCCATCTATGTTATCTTAATTTTGGGCCCTTTATTGAACAACTCCATACAGACCACGGTTGGCAAGTTAGAACTGTAAGATTCACTACGTGAACCACTGGTGTTTTGTGGAAAAGCACATGTACACTGCGTTCCAAATTATTATGCAAAAAGTGTTTAGGAGTGATAAGGGAAGAATTTGTTTGTTTGTCAGTTAAACTCATTGATGGTGATGTGTGTCAGGGCTCTTTATATCACTGTAAGCAATTGCAGACACCTGTGCTAATTAGTTTGGCAGGTGTGTCCAATGAAAGGCAAGACTACTTAACAAGGCTGTCTCACATTATTAAGCAGCCTACATTTTCTGCCAAAATGGGAAAGAAAAAGGATGTGTCGGCTGCTGAGAAGCAACAAATTGTGGCGTGTTTAGGTCAAGGCATGACTACAATCAACATTGTGCGATGATCAGGATGAAGTGTCTTGGAAATCAAGAAGTATGTAGCTGATTCACAGTACACACGTGTGCGTGCTGATAAGGGCAAATTGAGGACTCTTTCCTACAGGCAATTACGTCAGGTTGAAAGAGCAGCGGCAAAAAAGCCTTGTCATAGCAGCAGACAAGTTTTTGAAGCTGCTTGTGCCTCCAACGTCCCCCGAACAACAAGATGCAGGGTCCTTCAGAGGTTTGCAGCTGTGCATACGCCATCCTGTCGACCTCCTCTATCCACTTCACACAAGCAGAAACGGCTCCAGTGGGCCAAACATTACATGAAGACTGATTTCAAAACTGTTTTGTTCACGGATGAGTGCCGTGCAGCGCTCGATGGTCCAGATGGATGGAGTGGAGGATGGCTGGTTGATGGACACCCCACGCAAACACGGCTACAGCGCCAACAAGGAGGAGGTGGAGTAATGTTTTGGGCTGGAATCATGGGGAGAGAGATTGTCGGCCCCTTTAGGATCCCTGAAGGCGCTAAAGATGAACTCCATAATGTATGTGGATTTTCTCAAACAGCACTTCCTGCCATGGTTCAAGAAGAAGAACCGTGTATTTCACAGCAAGATCATTTTTCTGCATGATAATGCACCATCTCATGCTGCACATAAAACATCTGCATCTCTGGCTGATATGGGCATAAAAGGGGACAAACTTATGGTGTGACCCCCATGCTCCCCTGACCTCTACCCCATTCAGAACCTTTGGAGCATCATTAAAAGGAGTGTCTATGATGGCGGGAGGCAGTTCACATCTAAGCAACAGCTCTGGGAGGGTATTCTGTCCTCATGCAAAACAATTGAAGCAGAAACCATCCAAAACCTGACAAATTCAATGGACGAGAGAGTTCAGAAGCTCCTTTCGAACAAGGGGTCCTATGTGAAAATGTAACATCACCTAGAATAAAGTTTTGAGTTGAAAACTGTTTGATTTCAGTTTCTAGCAACCTGCTAATGCTTATAATTTCAAAAATGACCATTTTTTTGGTCTTTATTAAAATGAAAAGGTTGATCGAAAAGTTTGGGGGATCTAAGAGTGTGGCAACCCAGTAGTCATGATTACTTCGAATTCTGACAATATGAGGGTCATGCTGCAGGTAGTGCAGCAAGAAGGCACTTATGTGTCTTGCGCATCTCGGAGCCCCAAAATTATTTTCCGGGCTAGATGCAGCTAAAAATTATTATTAATTTTAAATCTGGTGAAGCTTTAGTATAGATGGCCTAATAGGATCAGTGCTGCACACTGCTACAAAGCCCAAATTATTTTCCAGCCAAGATACAGATAAACATGATTAGTAATTTGAAAGCTTAAAACGGTTGGTAGGGTGATTTTAACCAATCATCAAGCTTTTACTCTCCCCAGGATGACACAGGGGTAGAAAAGTCGTTTCGGATCCATGATTTGTTCATCTTTATGAACGTGAGTCTGTCTACATTATCAGTGGAGAGCCGCGTGCGCTTATCTGTCAGCACACCACCAGCAGCGCTGAACACACGTTCAGACAGAACGCTGGCTGCGGGGCATGACAAGATCTCCAAGGCGTAAGTGGCTAGCTCCGGCCATTTATCCAGATTGGAAGCCCAAAAAGAGCAAGGGTCCAGTGACACAGTCGTGGCTTCAATGTTTACTTGGAGATACTCCTGTACCATCGTCTCTAGGTGTTGACTATGTGTCAGACTTCTTGTCTCCTGTGGCCTTGCAAAGGATGGGCTAAAAAAGTGGTGAAATGATTCCGCAAAATTGATGTTACCAGCAGATACTGTGGTTCTGTTACGGTTTGAGTGCTGAACACTTGACGGTCCCACGGTTGGCAAGTTGGAACTGTGAGATTCACTACGTGCACCACTGGTATTTTGTGGAAAAGCACATGTAAGATTCTGCAACAGTCTCTGCTGATACTCCTGCATGCGTGCATCCCTTTCTATGGCAGGAATAATTTCTGCAAATTTACTTTTGTACCGGGGATCTAACAGTGTGGCAACCCAGTAGTCAGGATTATTTCTAATTCTCACAATTCGAGGGTCATGTTGCAGGTAGTGCAGCAAGAAGGCACTCATGTGTGTTGCGCATCCAGGAGCACCAAGTCCCTGTTGTGTTGGTGGCGAGGTAACAATCATGCTTCCTTCCTCTGTCCTCTCCCCCCAACCTCGCACAACAGAAATGTGATCAAGGTCTCCCTCATCTGATGAGTCTTCCATCAGTTCGTCCTCCACTTCTTCCTGGGCTCCTGCACCTTCCTCACTAGTTTGGCTGCTACCATGCGCCCTGGTAAAACCATCTCCCCCACCCTCACATGCCTGCCGCCTTGGTGCTGCCGACCGTCTGGACCTTGCAGATGTTAGCCCTTCCGCATACAACTCCTCCTCCTCTACTTCCTCCACCTCCTCTTGTGCCACCACCTGACTCCGAATTCTGTTTAACATGTGCTCCAGCATGTAACTCACCAGAATAGTCATGCTGATAATGGCATCGTCAGCACTAAACATCTTCGTCGCCATTTCAAAACTGTGCAGAAGGGTGCATAGGTCCCTGATCTGAGACCACTCCTCCAGCGTGATTTGCCCCACCTCTGAATCTCGTTGGCCCAGGCTATATGTCAGAACGTATTGCACCAGGTCTTGTCGGTGCTGCCACAGTCGCTGCAACATGTGCAGAGTTGAATTCCACCGGGTAGGCACATCGCATTTTAGCCGGTGAAGTGGCAGGCCCAACGACTTCTGTAGAGATGTAAGTCGCTGAGCTGCGGGATGCGAACGGCGGAAGTGAGCACACAGCGACCGTGCCCTCTGCAGAAGGCCATCTAGTCTGGGATAGTGGGCTAAAAATTGCTGGACAACCAGGTTCAACACGTGAGCCATACAAGGCACTTGTGTGACATTGCCCCGGCGAAGGGCCGCACCCAGGTTTGCAGCATTGTCGCACACGGCCTTCCCTGGTTTCAGATCCAGTGGAGACAACCATTCATGAAATTGGTTCTCCAGAGCTGACCACAACTCCTCAGCTGTGTGACTCACATTTCCCAGACATTTCAATGTAAAAACCGCCTGATGACGTTGAGCCCTACTGCCAGCATAGTAAGGAGGTGTGCAGGATCCCTTCTGCGCAGTTAGAAAGCTTGTGGCATGACCAGACAGGCTTTGGGTGCAGGTGGAAGACCGAGAGGAGGTTGAGGAGGCAGAAGCAGTGGAGGAACTTTGACATAAAGAGGATTGACGCACAACTCGTGGGGATGGCAAGACTTGGACAGCAGCCCCTTGTCCTGCTGTCACCATAGTTACCCAGTGCCCAGTCAGCGACATGTAACGCCCCTGTCCATGCCTACTCGTCCAAGTGTCTGTGGTGAAATGCACCCTGTCACACACAGAGTTTCTCAAAGAAGCGGTGATGTTGTGTGCGACATGCTGGTGGAGCGCAGGCACACCTTTCTTTGAGAAGTAGTGCCGACTGGGCATCTGGTACTGGGGCACTGCGACGGACATAAGGTCTCGAAAATCCTCTGTGTCCACCAGGCGGAAAGGCAGCATTTCTGTAGCCAAGAGCTTGCAGATGGTGAAATTCAACCTCTTAGCTTTCTCATGGCTAGGAGGAAATGGTCTTTTACTTGTCCACATCTGAGGGACCGAGGGCTGGCTATTGTGCTTAGACGGGGTTGATAAGGGTGTCCCCGGCAAACTGCCGGTCTGTGAGGAAGATGCAGGCGGACATGTTAGGTTGCCTTGATCCAAATGTGGTGCTATCGATGTCGGACAGCGCTCAACACCAGCTGGTGTTACCACCTCCAAAGAAAATGATGACCTGCCAATCACGCTGGCTGTTGCGGGTAAAGAGGTGGCAGGTCTGCGCCCCAAAACAGGTGTGACTGCTGTCCCCCCAGTCACAGAGGATGAAGAGGCCGCGGATGCACAAGATATGGCAGACGGTGGTTGGCCCGGCCGGCTAGGCCGCATTGTAGCACACTGAGCTTCCCACTGCAACTTATGCTTCATGTCCATGTGCCGGTTCATGCATGAAGTACTCAAACTATGTATTTTTTGGCCTCTACTTAGCTTTTGCTGACAAATGTTACAGATAACACGAGTTGGGTCATCTTTATCGATCTGAAAAAATGCCCAGGCTATGCAAGGCTTAGCACCCATGCGACCTGAAGAGCCACCACGACTTGTGGTGAGAGGCAGAGTTGTGTTTGAGGATGCAGTTGTTGACGTGCTTCCAGTACTACGTCTCTGTCCAGGAAGGCGGAACCTGACCTCGTCGTCACTAGCATCTTCCTCCACCTCCTCTGCTGACCTCATCTCTTGGCTGACTGTGGGTTGACAGTAAGTGGGATCTCCAACCTCATCATCATCACCCTGTGTGTTATCACACACGTCGTCCTCAGAGCCAACCTGTTCCTGCCCTGACAAAAAACTAAAGTTGTCGCTCCAATCAGGTATTTGAGTCTTATCATCGTCTTCCTCATTGTCTCCACCAACAGGAGTTACAGTTTGGGAATGAGGGTCTACATTATGGTCAGAACCTTCTGCGTCTGGTCCTGGATCCGACTCATAAAGATTCTGGGCATCAGTGCAGATCATTTCCTCGTCTGGATTCACAGAAGCGCTGGAGTCGACCTCTGATTCCCAGGCTATAGTATGAGTAAACAGCTCTGCAGACTCAACCATCTGTTCTACCTCATACTCAGACGGGCAGCTGGAGATTTGGGAGCTGTGAGGAAGCAAGTGCGATTTGGGTGACACCTTTGAGGACTGGAGTATTTGTGATGTTGAAGTTGATGTGGAGGAGAGCCCACTTAAAGGAGCACTTGATATCCGTTGAAGCACCTGCTGTTTTTGTGCCTCATCTGGAATTTGTAGCGATTGGCCGTAAGAAAGGGATCTTATCACATTGTCCGCTAAAAGAAGTAGACATTTTAGTTTGGCTGGAAGATGGTCTTTCTTCTGCAGATGTTACTGTTGCTTTAACACCTACCCCACGGACACAACCTTTTTTCCCCTTCCCAACACGCCTATTCCCCTTTCCACCAGCAGCAGGCCTTTTTCCACTCATTTTGGTGGTTAACTAATTCACAACTCTGGAGTTGTTTGCACAAAAAAACAATGGATGGTAACCGAGCAGAGCTGAGTGGCCAAACTGTGGTATTAGGCCAAAACTATTGGCTGGGTTAGATGCAGAAAAAAATTATATTCAATTTGCAACCTGATGGAGGTCAGTATAGATGGACTAATACAACAAGTCCCACACACAGCTAGAAGCCCAATATTTTTTCAGAGGTAGATGCAGAAAAAAATATATTCAGTTTGCAACCTGATGGAGGTCAGTATAGATGGACTAATACAACAAGTCCCACACACAGCTAGAAGCCCAAATATTTTTTCAGAGGTACTGTAGATGCAGATAAAAATTATTTTTAATTTGCAACCTGATGGAGGTCAGTATAGATGGACTAATAGAGAAAGTCCGACACACTGCTAGAAGGCCAAATATTTTTTCAGAGCTAGATGCAGAAAAAAATTAGATTCAGTTTGCAACCTGATGGAGGTCAGAATAGATGGACTAACAGAGAAAGTCCCACACACTGCTAGAAGGCCAAATATTTTTTCAGAGCTAGATGCATACAAAAAATTATTTTGAATTTGCAACCTGATGGAGGTCAGTATAGGTGGACTAATAGAACAAGTCCCACACACTGCTAGAAGGCCAAATATTTTTTCAGAGCTAGATGCAGAAAAAAATTATATTCAGTTTGCAACCTGATGGAGGTCTGTATAGATGGATTAATAGAACAAGACCCACACACAGCTAGAAGCCCAATATTTTTTCAGAGGTAGATGCAGAAAAAAATATATTCAGTTTGCAACCTGATGGAGGTCAGTATAGATGGACTAATACAACAAGTCCCACACACAGCTAGAAGCCCAATATTTTTTCAGAGGTAGATGCAGAAAAAAATATATTCAGTTTGCAACCTGATGGAGGTCAGTATAGATGGACTAATACAACAAGTCCCACACACAGCTAGAAGCCCAAATATTTTTTCAGAGGTACTGTAGATGCAGATAAAAATTATTTTTAATTTGCAACCTGATGGAGGTCAGTATAGATGGACTAACAGAGAAAGTCCCACACACTACTAGAAGGCCAAATATTTTTTCAGAGCTAGATGCAGAAAAAAATTATATTCAGTTTGCAACCTGATGGAGGTCAGTATAGATGGACTAATACAACAAGTCCCACACACAGCTAGAAGCCCAAATATTTTTTCAGAGGTACTGTAGATGCAGATAAAAATTATTTTTAATTTGCAACCTGATGGAGGTCAGTATAGATGGACTAATAGAGAAAGTCCGACACACTACTAGAAGGCCAAATATTTTTTCAGAGCTAGATGCAGAAAAAAATTATATTCAGTTTGCAACCTGATGGAGGTCAGTATAGATGGATTAATAGAACAAGACCCACACACAGCTAGAAGCCCAATATTTTTTCAGAGGTAGATGCAGAAAAAAATATATTCAGTTTGCAACCTGATGGAGGTCAGTATAGATGGACTGACAGAGAAAGTCCCACACACTACTAGAAGGCCAAATATTTTTTCAGAGCTAGATGCAGAAAAAAATTATATTCAGTTTGCAACCTGATGGAGGTCTGTATAGATGGATTAATAGAACAAGACCCACACACAGCTAGAAGCCCAATATTTTTTCAGAGGTAGATGCAGAAAAAAATATATTCAGTTTGCAACCTGATGGAGGTCAGTATAGATGGACTAATAGAATGATGCTATGCCCAAAAGATTTTACTTCACTAGGTGCAGTAAAAAAATTGGTATTCTATACACAGGTGGTATATCTTGCAACACAGATAGGCTACTCCACTGACTAACACACTCTGCAATAGGCCAAAAAGGATTAGCTTTGCTAGATTCAGCCAAATGCTGTGAAAAAAACTTGCACAGCACTGGCACAGACCTGCCTGGCAAAAACTGATAGGAACTGATGTAACCTAGTCCTGAAAAGGACTCCAATTACAATTAGTCTTTACTCCCACAACCTATCTATTTAAGAGCACAGACCTGCCTGATAAAAGTCGTAGGAAATGCTGTAACCTAGTCCTTAAAAGGACTGCAATCACAACTATTCCCTACTCCCAAGCTATCTGTATATTTGTGCGAAAATTGGCTTGAAATTAACAAGGTATAGCGCACACAGCAACAGCGGTGCCGTCTAACACGCAGCTGCAGCAATGAGAAAATGGTGGCGACGGGGAAAATGGCTTGGTCTTATAGGGCAAGGACATGTGACATACACTGCCAATGACACATGCCCTTGCTTGTGTGAAAAAAAGCACTTCGCTCCGTGTGTGCGCTGCTGATAGGCTGACAGATTGCACCTCCCCACTGTAAATGCGGGAAAGAGAAAAAAAAATGGAGATCTTCATTGTTCCTGCAGAGATCCATCCCCTGCCCCTCCCCCCACCCCGCTGTACACTCAAACTGCGTATTAACATTAATTTTCATCATTACTGAGAAAAAATCCAGTTATGATTTTGGTGCACGAACAGTTATCGAACATAACCTCGAACAGCCGAATTTTTCTCAAATTGTTCGTGTTCGCCGAACGGCTCGAACACCGCCCAAAACAGCTCGAATTTGAGATTGGCGAACAGTTCGAGTAGAACAACGCTCATCTCTACTTGTGAGTAGAGATGAGCGTTGTTCTACTCGAACTGTTCGCCAATCTCAGGTTGCAAACTGAATATATTTTTTTCTGCATCTACCTCTGAAAAAATATTGGGCTTCTAGCTGTGTGTGGGTCTTGTTCTATTAATCCATCTATACTGACCTCCATCAGGTTGCAAACTGAATATAATTTTTTTCTGCATCTAGCTCTGAAAAAATATTTGGCCTTCTAGTAGTGTGTCGGACTTTCTCTATTAGTCCATCTATACTGACCTCCATCAGGTTGCAAATTAAAATTAATTTTTATCTGCATCTACAGTACCTCTGAAAAAATATTTGGGCTTCTAGCTGTGTGTGGGACTTGTTGTATTAGTCCATCTATACTGACCTCCATCAGGTTGCAAACTGAATATAATTTTTTTCTGCATCTAGCTCTGAAAAAATATTTGGCCTTCTAGTAGTGTGTGGGACTTTCTCTGTTAGTCCATCTATACTGACCTCCATCAGGTTGCAAATTAAAAATAATTTTTATCTGCATCTACAGTACCTCTGAAAAAATATTTGGGCTTCTAGCTGTGTGTGGGACTTGTTGTATTAGTCCATCTATACTGACCTCCATCAGGTTGCAAACTGAATATATTTTTTTCTGCATCTACCTCTGAAAAAATATTGGGCTTCTAGCTGTGTGTGGGACTTGTTGTATTAGTCCATCTATACTGACCTCCATCAGGTTGCAAACTGAATATATTTTTTTCTGCATCTACCTCTGAAAAAATATTGGGCTTCTAGCTGTGTGTGGGTCTTGTTCTATTAATCCATCTATACAGACCTCCATCAGGTTGCAAACTGAATATAATTTTTTTCTGCATCTAGCTCTGAAAAAATATTTGGCCTTCTAGCAGTGTGTGGGACTTGTTCTATTAGTCCACCTATACTGACCTCCATCAGGTTGCAAATTCAAAATAAAATTTTGTATGCATCTAGCTCTGAAAAAATATTTGGCCTTCTAGCAGTGTGTGGGACTTTCTCTGTTAGTCCATCTATACTGACCTCCATCAGGTTGCAAACTGAATCTAATTTTTTTCTGCATCTAGCTCTGAAAAAATATTTGGCCTTCTAGCAGTGTGTCGGACTTTCTCTATTAGTCCATCTATACTGACCTCCATCAGGTTGCAAATTAAAAATAATTTTTATCTGCATCTACAGTACCTCTGAAAAAATATTTGGGCTTCTAGCTGTGTGTGGGACTTGTTGTATTAGTCCATCTATACTGACCTCCATCAGGTTGCAAACTGAATATATTTTTTTCTGCATCTACCTCTGAAAAAATATTGGGCTTCTAGCTGTGTGTGGGACTTGTTGTATTAGTCCATCTATACTGACCTCCATCAGGTTGCAAATTGAATATAATTTTTTTCTGCATCTAACCCAGCCAATAGTTTTGGCCTAATACCACAGTTTGGCCACTCAGCTCTGCTCGGTTACCATCCATTGTTTTTTTGTGCAAACAACTCCAGAGTTGTGAATTAGTTAACCACCAAAATGAGTGGAAAAAGGCCTGCTGCTGGTGGAAAGGGGAATAGGCGTGTTGGGAAGGGGAAAAAAGGTTGTGTCCGTGGGGTAGGTGTTAAAGCAACAGTAACATCTGCAGAAGAAAGACCATCTTCCAGCCAAACTAAAATGTCTACTTCTTTTAGCGGACAATGTGATAAGATCCCTTTCTTACGGCCACGCCAATCGCTACAAATTCCAGATGAGGCACAAAAACAGCAGGTGCTTCAACGGATATCAAGTGCTCCTTTAAGTGGGCTCTCCTCCACATCAACTTCAACATCACAAATACTCCAGTCCTCAAAGGTGTCACCCAAATCGCACTTGCTTCCTCACAGCTCCCAAATCTCCAGCTGCCCGTCTGAGTATGAGGTAGAACAGATGGTTGAGTCTGCAGAGCTGTTTACTCATACTATAGCCTGGGAATCAGAGGTCGACTCCAGCGCTTCTGTGAATCCAGACGAGGAAATGATCTGCACTGATGCCCAGAATCTTTATGAGTCGGATCCAGGACCAGACGCAGAAGGTTCTGACCATAATGTAGACCCTCATTCCCAAACTGTAACTCCTGTTGGTGGAGACAATGAGGAAGACGATGATAAGACTCAAATACCTGATTGGAGCGACAACTTTAGTTTTTTGTCAGGGCAGGAACAGGTTGGCTCTGAGGACGACGGGTGTGATAACACACAGGGTGATGATGATGAGGTTGGAGATCCCACTTACTGTCAACCCACAGTCAGCCAAGAGATGAGGTCAGCAGAGGAGGTGGAGGAAGATGCTAGTGACGACGAGGTCAGGTTGCGCCTTCCTGGACAGAGACGTAGTACTGGAAGCACGTCAACAAATGCATCCTCAAACACAACTCTGCCTCTCACCACAAGTCGTGGTGGCTCTTCAGGTCGCATGGGTGCTAAGCCTTGCATAGCCTGGGCATTTTTTCAGATCGATAAAGATGACCCAACTCGTGTTATCTGTAACATTTGTCAGCAAAAGCTAAGTAGAGGCCAAAAAATACATAGTTTGAGTACTTCATGCATGAACCGGCACATGGACATGAAGCATAAGTTGCAGTGGGAAGCTCAGTGTGCTACAATGCGGCCTAGCCGGCCGGGCCAACCACCGTCTGCCATATCTTGTGCATCCGCGGCCTCTTCATCCTCTGTGACTGGGGGGACAGCAGTCACACCTGTTTTGGGGCGCAGACCTGCCACCTCTTTACCCGCAACAGCCAGCGTGATTGGCAGGTCATCATTTTCTTTGGAGGTGGTAACACCAGCTGGTGTTGAGCGCTGTTCGACATCGATAGCACCACATTTGGATCAAGGCAACCTAACATGTCCGCCTGCATCTTCCTCACAGACCGGCAGTTTGCCGGGGACACCCTTATCAACCCCGTCTAAGCACAATAGCCAGCCCTCGGTCCCTCAGATGTGGACAAGTAAAAGACCATTTCCTCCTAGCCATGAGAAAGCTAAGAGGTTGAATTTCACCATCTGCAAGCTCTTGGCTACAGAAATGCTGCCTTTCCGCCTGGTGGACACAGAGGATTTTCAAGACCTTATGTCCGTCGCAGTGCCCCAGTACCAGATGCCCAGTCGGCACTACTTCTCAAAGAAAGGTGTGCCTGCGCTCCACCAGCATGTCGCACACAACATCACCGCTTCTTTGAGAAACTCTGTGTGTGACAGGGTGCATTTCACCACAGACACTTGGACGAGTAGGCATGGACAGGGGCGTTACATGTCGCTGACTGGGCACTGGGTAACTATGGTGACAGCAGGACAAGGGGCTGCTGTCCAAGTCTTGCCGTCCCCACGAGTTGTGCGTCAATCCTCTTTATGTCAAAGTTCCTCCACTGCTTCTGCCTCCTCAACCTCCTCTCGGTCTTCCACCTGCACCCAAAGCCTGTCTGGTCATGCCACAAGCTTTCTAACTGCGCAGAAGGGATCCTGCACACCTCCTTACTATGCTGGCAGTAGGGCTCAACGTCATCAGGCGGTTTTTACATTGAAATGTCTGGGAAATGTGAGTCACACAGCTGAGGAGTTATGGTCAGCTCTGGAGAACCAATTTCATGAATGGTTGTCTCCACTGGACCTGAAACCAGGGAAGGCCGTGTGCGACAATGCTGCAAACCTGGGTGCGGCCCTTCGCCGGGGCAATGTCACACACGTGCCTTGTATGGCTCACGTGTTGAACCTGGTTGTCCAGCAATTTTTAGCCCACTATCCCAGACTAGATGGCCTTCTGCAGAGGGCACGGTCGCTGTGTGCTCACTTCCGCCGTTCGCATCCCGCAGCTCAGCGACTTACATCTCTACAGAAGTCGTTGGGCCTGCCACTTCACCGGCTAAAATGCGATGTGCCTACCCGGTGGAATTCAACTCTGCACATGTTGCAGCGACTGTGGCAGCACCGACAAGCCCTGGTGCAATACGTTCTGACGTATAGCCTGAGCCAACGAGATTCAGAGGTGGGGCAAATCACGCTGGAGGAGTGGTCTCAGATCAGGGACCTATGCACCCTTCTGCACAGTTTTGAAATGGCGACGAAGATGTTTAGTGCTGACGATGCCATTATCAGCATGACTATTCCGGTGATTTACATGCTGGAGCACATGTTAAACAGAATTCGGAGTCAGGTGGTGGCACAAGAGGAGGTGGAGGAAGTAGAGGAGGAGGAGTTGTATGCGGAAGGGCTAACATCTGCAAGGTCCAGACGGTCGGCAGCACCAAGGCGGCAGGCATGTGAGGGTGGGGGAGATGGTTTTACCAGGGCGCATGGTAGCAGCCAAACTAGTGAGGAAGGTGCAGGAGCCCAGGAAGAAGTGGAGGACAAACTGATGGAAGACTCATCAGATGAGGGAGACCTTGATCACATTTCTGCTGTGCGAGGTTGGGGGGAGAGGACAGAGGAAGGAAGCATGATTGTTACCTCGCCACCAACACAACAGGGACTTGGTGCTCCTGGATGCGCAACACACATGAGTGCCTTCTTGCTGCACTACCTGCAACATGACCCTCGAATTGTGAGAATTAGAAATAATCCTGACTACTGGGTCCTGACTACTGGGTTGCCACACTGTTAGATCCCCGGTACAAAAGTAAATTTGCAGAAATTATTCCTGCCATAGAAAGGGATGCACGCATGCAGGAGTATCAGCAGAGACTGTTGCAGAATCTTACATGTGCTTTTCCACAAAATACCAGTGGTGCACGTAGTGAATCTCACAGTTCCAACTTGCCAACCGTGGGACCGTCAAGTGTTCAGCACTCAAACCGTAACAGAACCACAGTATCTGCTGGTAACATCAATTTTGCGGAATCATTTCACCACTTTTTTAGCCCATCCTTTGCAAGGCCACAGGAGACAAGAAGTCTGACACATAGTCAATGCCTAGAGACGATGGTACAGGAGTATCTCCAAGTAAACATTGAAGCCACGACTGTGTCACTGGACCCTTGCTCTTTTTGGGCTTCCAATCTGGATAAATGGCCGGAGCTAGCCACTTACGCCTTGGAGATCTTGTCATGCCCCGCAGCCAGCGTTCTGTCTGAACGTGTGTTCAGCGCTGCTGGTGGTGTGCTGACAGATAAGCGCACGCGGCTCTCCACTGATAATGTAGACAGACTCACGTTCATAAAGATGAACAAATCATGGATCCGAAACGACTTTTCTACCCCTGTGTCATCCTGGGGAGAGTAAAAGCTTGATGATTGGTTAAAATCACCCTACCAACCGTTTTAAGCTTTCAAATTACTAATCATGTTTATCTGTATCTTGGCTGGAAAATAATTTGGGCTTTGTAGCAGTGTGCAGCACTACCTGCAGCATGACCCTCATATTGTCAGAATTCGAAGTAATCATGACTACTGGGTTGCCACACTCTTAGATCCCCCAAACTTTTCGATCAACCTTTTCATTTTAATAAAGACCAAAAAAATGGTCATTTTTGAAATTATAAGCATTAGCAGGTTGTTAGAAACTGAAATCAAACAGTTTTCAACTCAAAACTTTATTCTAGGTGATGTTACATTTTCACATAGGACCCCTTGTTCGAAAGGAGCTTCTGAACTCTCTCGTCCATTGAATTTGTCAGGTTTTGGATGGTTTCTGCTTCAATTGTTTTGCATGAGGACAGAATACCCTCCCAGAGCTGTTGCTTAGATGTGAACTGCCTCCCGCCATCATAGACACTCCTTTTAATGATGCTCCAAAGGTTCTGAATGGGGTAGAGGTCAGGGGAGCATGGGGGTCACACCATAAGTTTGTCCCCTTTTATGCCCATATCAGCCAGAGATGCAGATGTTTTATGTGCAGCATGAGATGGTGCATTATCATGCAGAAAAATGATCTTGCTGTGAAATACACGGTTCTTCTTCTTGAACCATGGCAGGAAGTGCTGTTTGAGAAAATCCACATACATTATGGAGTTCATCTTTAGCGCCTTCAGGGATCCTAAAGGGGCCGACAATCTCTCTCCCCATGATTCCAGCCCAAAACATTACTCCACCTCCTCCTTGTTGGCGCTGTAGCCGTGTTTGCGTGGGGTGTCCATCAACCAGCCATCCTCCACTCCATCCATCTGGACCATCGAGCGCTGCACGGCACTCATCCGTGAACAAAACAGTTTTGAAATCAGTCTTCATGTAATGTTTGGCCCACTGGAGCCGTTTCTGCTTGTGTGAAGTGGATAGAGGAGGTCGACAGGATGGCGTATGCACAGCTGCAAACCTCTGAAGGACCCTGCATCTTGTTGTTCGGGGGACGTTGGAGGCACAAGCAGCTTCAAAAACTTGTCTGCTGCTATGACAAGGCTTTTTTGCCGCTGCTCTTTCAACCTGACGTAATTGCCTGTAGGAAAGAGTCCTCAATTTGCCCTTATCAGCACGCACACGTGTGTACTGTGAATCAGCTACATACTTCTTGATTGCCAAGACACTTCATCCTGATCATCGCACAATGTTGATTGTAGTCATGCCTTGACCTAAACACTCCACAATTTGTTGCTTCTCAGCAGCCGACACATCCTTTTTCTTTCCCATTTTGGCAGAAAATGTAGGCTGCTTAATAATGTGAGACAGCCTTGTTAAGTAGTCTTGCCTTTCATTGGACACACCTGCCAAACTAATTAGCACAGGTGTCTGCAATTGCTTACAGTGATATAAAGAGCCCTGACACACATCACCATCAATGAGTTTAACTGACAAACAAACAAATTCTTCCCTTATCACTCCTAAACACTTTTTGCATAATAATTTGGAACGCAGTGTACATGTGCTTTTCCACAAAACACCAGTGGTTCACGTAGTGAATCTTACAGTTCTAACTTGCCAACCGTGGTCTGTATGGAGTTGTTCAATAAAGGGCCCAAAATTAAGATAACATAGATGGGAGAGGTCTCTATGAATAGGAATTCCTAAGTATTTGATACCCTGTGAGGGCCAGGCAAAGGGAAAGTTGGACTGGATGGAATCCTATATGGATTTGGGGAGGGAGACATCGAGGGCCTCAGACTTCGCTGCATTGATTTTAAAATTTGACCATGTAACAAAGTGATGTATTTCAGCCATAACAGCATGGATGGATATATGTGATTGAGTGATATATACTAGGACATCATCAGCAAATAGAGAGCACTTGTACTCGGTGCCTCCCACCTCAATCCACCTAATATTGGGGTTATGGCGAATTGATGAGAGCAGGTGCTCCGTCACTAGGATGTATAAGAGAGGGGACAGAGGACATCCCTGCCTTGTCCCATTGGTGATTGTGAAAGGTGATGAAAATGTTCTGATGCACCCCCTGGGCCTTGGGACACCCGGAGCCGGACCCTTTTTGGTGGATGCTGGTGGTTGTAGTCTTCGTGGCGGCGACCCGGTTCCGTGGCTCAGGGTGGTCAAACCAGTGGCGGAACTATTTATGTGGTTTTGATGTTTAAATGTCCGACTACGCCACCCGTGGATTGCGGTCAGAGTGAACCGCCGCTGCAGGGCAGACCGCTGAGGCTGGTGTTGTGGGTGCAGCAGAGCGTAGCATAACTCCCCACGGGAGGAGTATAGCCTCAGGGCAGTGTATGCGGAGGATGGGGGTGATGGTGCAGGGCAGCAGCAGTAACGACACGGAGTCAGTGATGCAGTCCAGGGCCTTTACTCACAGTTCTTATTATCCAGACCACGTCTGCAGGTAACGGCTGCCCACGTCGTACTGTGCTCACCAGGTGAGGGGCTCAGACAACTCCCAGATAACTTTGGAGCGCTTCACAGGACCCCCTTTGTGTGTCCTTTGTCTGGCCTTTCTTACCAACCCTTCTGTCCGGCTGCCTCGGGCCTCCTCTTGGTAAACTTGGCGCCAGTTTCCCTGACCCTATGTGGTGCCTTCCTAGCGGGTGTAGCGAGGGACTGCGCCACATAAAATGTCACAGCCTCCGGTTTCTAGCTGAGGGTCGTTTCCTGCCTCCACTAGTTTCGGGGACCGGTCTCCCCCTTTGGCCTGACCCCTCCACGCAGGTGGATTCGGGCGTGCGGTGGCGACTCGCCCGTCCGCACCCCTGGGATCCCTTCATTCCTCGTTCCTGGAGCCTTCTCCGCTCCTCTTCCTTCCTTCTCCCTCTTCCAGGCCTGGGCCTCTGTTACTAGGCCCGCCTCCGGAGCAGAGCTCATGCAGAGCCCCTGCTCCCTGCCACTTCTGCTCAGACTTCTCTGCACTGAACTAAGATGGTGCCCACCTTTTATACTCCCTTCTCAATGCACCCAGGAACTGCTTCCTCCCTGCTCCTGCACTACAGGGTTCCCCTTCCTCAGTGTTCCCTCCCCCCACTCCAGCCAGGGACAGGGACTGTCGTGCCCATCTCAGAGGCATATTGGTCGCCCTGCCCCACGGCAATGTGGTGTAATGCATGCAGGTGTCGGGTCCTGATCCACACTCCATCCTTACCTGAGAGTGAGATATCACACCTCTGGGTGAGGTGCAATACCTCTGTAGCAACCGAGCCCTCAGGGTGCTACAGTTCCATTTATCTTCAGCCTAGGTGACGTATTGTGATACAGGGCCGTGATTTTGGCTATAAAAGGGTCCCCTAGACCCCTACCCCAAGCTTTTTAAGAGAATCATATATGGCGTGCCAGGAGACTCTATGGAATGCTTTCTCAGCATCCAACGAGAGTATCTAATTACAAATTTTTAACTGCATCTAGCCCAGGAAATACTTTGTGCCTAGTAGCAGTGTCTGCTAGTCAGCGGATTATCCCGGCTGTTAAGCAAGCTACACCACCTGTAGTTTAGACACTTAATTTTTTCAAAGGAAATGCTTCGGGACCATGGGATACTCAGTGAAGAGCATCAGGAGGCACCCCAAGGCATAGGGGCTGGGACTGGCAGTAGGATGCCTTGCGGTGGACAGCCGAGCTCGATCCTTATAAAAGCTTTTTAACTGCAGCAGCTTTAGTGGACGCTACTGGAGCTGGAATTACGCGGCTGCTGGCATGAGACTTGCCCTCCAATAGATCCTTGTAAATGGATTTAAAGTGTATTCATTCAAATTAGAGAGACAATTTAAATTAAAAAGCTTAGAGCTGCCTCCACCACAGGGGGGCTCGCTCGACCCACCAGCGGACAGGCACCAGTATTGGGAGAGGGGGGCTGGCCATCAGGGTTCACCGCGGCTCTGGCACAAACCCGGCGACACGGAGGTGGCACGGGCAGGAGCGGACTGGCCGTGTCGGCTTCTCACTTTTTGGATTTTAGAAGGGCATGACATGCCTATATCTGTGTCTCCCCCTCCTTTTACTCCTCCACCTCTTTTATTTTCGCATGACTATATGTACTTGTCACTTTTCCATGTGTTAGTTATGTCTTCTGAGCAGTTTGTCAGCTTTTGGACACCTTTGAAGGTGTTTTCTATGTGTTTCTATGTGTTTTTGTTTGCCTGCCATTGGTTTTAACGGTGTTCGAAGGTGTTCGACGAACAGTTCGACGAACAGTTCGGCGAACACACGGGTGTTCGACGAACCGAACCGAACTCGAACACTACGGGGGTGGCTCAACACTACTTGTGAGTTCAAAATGCTCACTATACCCCTAGACAAATTACGACAATATGAATATGGGGTCACTTGTGGAGGTTTCCCCCTAGATGAATATGAGGTCACTTGAGGGAGTTTCTGCTGATCTGACACCTCAGGGGCTAAGCTAATGGAGCTCACAATTTATTCAAAAGGAATTTGCATTCTAAAAGCCAAATAGCACTCCTTCCCATCTGATCCCAGCCATGTGCTCAAACAGTAGTGTACAATCACATGTGGGGTACTGCCAAGTTCAGTAAAAATTGCATAACAAATTATGGGGTCCATTTTCTCCTATCACCCCTCATGGAAATTATACATTTGGTTCTAAAACAGTATCTTTGTGGAAAAAATAAAATTTTTGTTTTCACATCTCAATGTTATAAAGTTTTGTTGATTACCTGTAGGTTAAAAATGCTTAGTACACCGTAGAATAATTCCTTGAGGGGTCTAGTTTCGAAAATGGGGTCACTTGTGGGGAAATTATGCTGTTTTGACACATCAGGAGATCAGCAAATGCTACATGAAATTCATAATCTATTCCAGACAAATTTACGCTCCAAAAATCAAATAGCACTCTTTCCTTTCCAAGCCCTGCCGTGTGACCAAACAGCAGTTTTGATCACTGCATTCGGGAGAAATTGTGCTACAAATTACAGGGTCCATTTTCTCTTATTATCGATTATGAAAATTACAAATTTCAGACTAAAAATATTCACTTTAATTTCATATTCACTTCCACATTTTAAAAAGTTTGGTGAAGCACATGTGTTCAAAATGCTCAACACACCCCTAGATGAATTCATTGATGGTTCTAGTTTCCAAAATAAGTCCACTTGTGGAAGTTTCTGTTTTGGTACCTCAGGGACTCTGCAAATGGGACATAGTGTCTCCAAATACCAAATGTCGCTTCTTACCTTACAAACCCTGCCATGTGTCCAAACAGAACTTTTTGACTACAGGTGGGATATTACTGCACTTAGAAAAAAGTGGTTAACAAACTTTGTGGTCCCATTTTTTGGGTTACCTGTTGCAAAAGTGGAAATTTGAGGCTAATGCAACATTTTTGTGAAAAAAAAAAAAATTAATTTGATGACTTAATGTTATCAAATTTTGTGCAGTACCTGTGGGTTAAAAATGTTCACTATAATGTGAATAAAATCCTTGAGGAGCGTAGTTTCCAAAATGGGGACAGTTATTGGGGGTTTCTGCTGTTTAGGCACCTTAAGGGCTCTGCAAATGTGACATAGTATACACAAAATCTATTTCAGTCAAATTTGTGTTTCAAAATTCTAATCCTAGATACCGGTCTGACGCCTCTCATCCAGCCAAACCAGAACTCACACTTTGCACTGACGAGGGGCAGTACACCGAAACACAGTGTCTGCAAACTGAGTTTCTGGTTTTGGCTTTTTATCCTAAGTCTTGTGATAAGGCTCGTTAAAGGGTCACTATTGACTTCTAGGATTGCTACTTCCTGTAGGTGGCACTAGAGTTCTAGTCCTCTTCCTTTCTGAAGAGACAATGTGCAAAATTCTAACTCCTTCCCTTCCAAGCACTGCTGTTTGTCCAAACAGAGGTTTATGACCATATTTGGGGTATCAGCATGCTCAGAAGGCACTGGGTAACAAAACTTGGGGTCCATTTTCTTGTACTATCCCTTGTAAAAGTGAAAAAATTGGGGCTAAAATAACATTTTAGAGGCATAATTAATCTTTTTTTCATTCCACTATGCATTAATTCCTATGCAGCACCTGAAGGGTTAAAAAATTTACTGACAGCAGCTTTGATGTATTGGAGGGGTGCGTTTTTTAAAATGGTATCATTTTTGGGGAGCTTCCATTATATAGGCCCCTCAAGGTCCAGAATAGGTCCCTAAAGAAACAGGTTTTGTAAATTTCTTGAAAAATTGCTGCTAAACTTTTAATCCTTCTAACATTCAAAGTAAAATGATGTTTAAAAAATGATGCAGCTGTAAAGTAGACATGTGAAGAATGTTATGTATTAATTATTGTACAATTTTTAAAATTCTAATGCTTTCACAAATAAACGCAAAACATATCAACCTAAATGTACCACTAATGTGGCGCCCCTGCGGGTCCAGTTGCCACAGAGGTATTGTAGCTCAGCCAGAGATGTGTTACCCCACTCTCAGGCAAGGAGGGAGCACTACCCGGGACCCAACCACTCACATCCAACACTACATCACTCCATAAGGGTAGGTCCATATAGCTCCTAAGGGAGAGCATAGGCCTGGTCCCTGTCAGGAGGGTGGAACTAAGTAGAGGAGGTGGGTGGAGGAAGTAGTTTAGAGGAGCACTGAAGGAAGAGTATAAAAGGAAGAGTAGAAACATCTAGAAGGGTTGATTCCTGCTTCCAGTCCTTGGAGCAGGAGTTCTGTCAGCTCTGCTCAGGGGAGCAAGGGAGGACCGTGAGGTGTAAGGTGCTGATGGCGAAGGGGCCCAGTAAAAGGGGCCCAACAGGAGGAGAGAACACCGGAGCAGTGAGAGGGGCTCCAGAGATAGAAGGGATCCTAGGGGCATGGCGAGTGCGGTATGCCACCCGTGCATCCGAGATCACACTGACAGTGGAGGGATCAAGGCCGCAGTAGGGGACCGGCCCCAGACTAGTGGAGTACTTTAAGGCTCAGCTAGTAAACCGGAGGTTGCGATATCTTCATGTGCCATAGCCAAAAGTCCACACACATTCGCTGAAAAGGTGGTCATATAGGACACAGGGGACAGACCGGACATTGCCCGACAAGGACAGCGGCCACTGGCTCAGGACACTGTGTGTGAGGCGCAGGGCAGGAGGGTGAGAGCCAGCGCAGAGAGAGACGACCTGGGAAGGTACACAAGAAAAGGGTCCCATTCAAGTGAACCTAAGTTATCTGAGAGTTGGCTGGATCAGTTCCCCGGAGGACACAGGACGACGTGGGCGGTTATAATTCGGTGGTTGTAACCTGGAACAACTTGACAACTGTGAGGAAACACCTGAAGACTGCACCCCACTGTGTCCTTGACTTAATTGCTGTGCCACCTGCCTTGCACTACACCAGCAACATCTACTTCAACAATCACTATAAACTGCCATGAGGCCTAGCTCTGCCCGTGGAGAGCTGAACCATCCTTGCTGCGTCATCAACAGCCCCAGTGGATCTGAATAGCAGCGGCGGCCACATATAGACGCATACCACGGGTGGCGTCTCGAACTTTATCCCCAAACACGTTATTCCCAAATTGACACTTTTCTTTATTTGACCGCCCTGGGCAACGGACTGGGTCACTGCCACTGTGACTACCCCAAAAAGGACTGGCCCGGCTACCGAGTACCCCATGGTCCCAGGGGGCGCGTCACTAACATAAAGTACAATGTGTCATGAAAAACAATCTCAATTTCACTTTCTGTAATACAAAGTATTTTCATTCCGACTGCAAATATGCAAAGAGCACTGCCAGTTGAAAGGGAACCTAACAGCTGATACATACTACCTGATCCACGGGCAGCATGTATTAGACACTGACTGCATGATATCCAGCAATATATGTTTAACTCTGAAATGCTGCAGCGTTACAGATAAAAACATAGTTTAATAGCTGTTGGGGATTGAGCTGCACAGGAGACTAATCAAACAGGTGGGCCTTCAGCGGCTTCTCCCCGCCTGCGTCCCCTCAGCCGTGATCTCCCTGGATCACACGTCAGAAACATCATCTGCAGCCTCAGGGAAGTATAATACTAGGACATCACCCTCACATTGCTGTTGATATGACCACATTCACTTCAGACATCATGTACTAGTGTAGTATTAGCTCCTACTTCGCATATGGTTTCATACAGTGTCTGCCATTACCATGCTATAGTGGAGCTGGGCAGCCACATTTACTAGAAACTGGGGAGGGAGGAACAGCGGGGGCCAGAGGATCACGTGATGACGTTCATTTCAGACACCATGTACTAGTGTAATATTATCTCCTACATCATACAGGGTCTGTCATTACTATGCTCTAAATAACTGGGCAGCCACATTTACGGGAGACTTGGGACAGAAGGGTGGGAGAGTGTATATTTAAGAATGCATGTAAGAGGAGACGCTGCATTCCTGTGAGGACAATGCATAATGAGCCTGCTGTGTGCTGTTTAAAAAACAACCCCCCTTTCCCATGTATGGTGTCTAGATGCGTGCAGATCCTGGGTATCAAAGTGATCAGTGCACATTGGTTCAATGGTTAGCACTGCAGCCTTGCAGCGCTGGCGTCCTGGGTTCAAATCCCACCAAGGACAACATCTGCAAGGAGTTTGTATGTTCTCCCCGTGTTTGTGTGGGTTTCCTCCGGTTTCCTCCCACATTCCAAAGACATACTGATATGGAATCTAGATTTTGAGCCCGAATGGGGACAATGCCGATATTGTCTGAATTGTAAAGCGCTGTGGAATATGTTGGCGCTATATACAGTACAGACCAAAAGTTTGGACACACCTTCTCATTTCTGTATTTTTCTGTATTTTCATGACTATGAAAATTCTACATTCACACTGAAGGCATCAAAACTATGAATTAACACATGTGGAATTATATACCTAACAAAAAAGTGTGAAACAACTGAAAATATGTCTTATATTCTAGGTTCTTCAAAGTAGCCACCTTTTGCTTTGATGACTGCTTTGCACACTCTTGGCATTCTCTTGATGAGCTTCAAGAGGTAGTCACCGGAAATGGTCTTCAAACAATCTTGAAGGAGTTCCCAGAGATGCTTAGTACTTGTTGGCCCTTTTGCCTTCACTCTGCGGTCCAGCTCACCCCAAACCATCTCGATTGGGTTCAGGTCTGGTGACTGTGGAGGCCAGATCATCTGGCGTAGCACCTCATCACTCTCCTTCTTGGTCTAATAGCCCTTACACAGCCTGGAGGTGTGTTTGGGGTCATTGTCCTGTTGAAAAAAAATGATGGTCCAACTAAACGCAAACCGGATGGAATAGCATGCCGCTGCAAGATGCTGTGGTAGCCATGCTGGTTCAGTATGCCTTCAATTTTGAATAAATCCCCAACAGTGTCACCAGCAAAGCACCCCCACACCATCACATCTCCTCCTTCATTCTTCACGGTGGGAACCAGGCATGTAGAGTCCATCCGTTCACCTTTTCTGCGTCGCACAAAGACACGGTAGTTCGAACCAAAGATCTCAAATTTGGACTCATCAGACCAAAGCACAGATTTCCACTGGTCTAATGTCCATTCCTTGTGTTCTTTAGCGCAAGCAAGTCTCTTCTGCTTGCTGCCTGTCCTTAGCAGTGGTTTCCTAGCAGCTATTTTACCATGAAGGCCTGCTGCACAAAGTCTCCTCTTAACAATTGTTGAAGAGATGTGCCTGCTGCTAGAAATCTGTGTGGCATTGACCTGGTCTCTAATCTGAGCTGCTGTTAACCTGCGATTTCTGAGGTTGGTGACTCAGATAAACTTATCCTCAGAAGCAGAGGTGACTCTTGGTCTTCCTTTCCTGGGGAGGTCCTCATGTGAGCCAGTTTCTTTGTAGCGCTTGATGGTTTTTGCAACTGCACTTGAGGACACATTCAAAGTTTGCCCAATTTTTCGGACTGACTGACCTTCATTTCTTAAAGTAATGATAGCCACTAGTGTTGAGCGATACCTTCCGATATCGGGTAATATCGGATCGGATTGGATCGGACTGATACCGAAAAAGTATCGGATATCGCCGATTCCGATACCGGAAACCAATGCAAGTCAATGGGACAGAAATATCGGAATGAAAATAAACCCTTTCTTTCCTTGTAGGTTAATTCTACATGAAGGAAAACAACTAAGAATAATGTAGAATGTATTGGGGGAGGTGGGGGAGACAATAAAGGCATAGAGGTTTAGCCCAATCAAATGGAATAGCAGGAATTAATATTTTTTTTAAGACGTTCTGAGTTACGGAAATATTGACTATGTTAAGTATTTTTATATTTTGTCAGATATTTATGTTTCACTACTTCCAGGCCTGCTGCACAAAGTATCCTCTTAACAGTTGTTGTAGAGATGTGTCTGCTGCTAGAACTCTGTGTGGCATTGACCTGGTCTCTAATCTGAGCTGCTGTTAACCTGCGATTTCTGAGGCTGGTGACTCGGATAATCTTATCCTCAGAAGCAGAGGTGACTCTTAGTCTTCCTTTCCTGGGGAGGTCCTCATGTGAGCCAGTTTCTTTGTAGCGCTTGATGGTTTTTGCAACTGCACTTGAGGACACTTTCAAAGTTTTCCCAATTTTTCGCACTGACTGACCTTCATTTCTTAAAGTAATGATGGCCACTCGTTTTTCTTTACTTAGCTGCTTTTTTCTTGCCATAATACAAACTCTAACAGTCGATTCAGTAGGACTATCAGCTGTGTATCCACCTGACTTCTGCACAACACAACTGATGGCCCCAACTCCATTTATAAGGCAAGAAATCCCACTTATTAAACCTGACAGGGCACACCTGTGAAGTGAAAACCATTTCCGATGACTACCTCTTGAAGCTCATCAAGAGAATGCCAAGAGTGTGCAAAGCAGTCATCAAAGCAAAAGGTGGCTACTTTGAAGAACCTAGAATATAAGACATATTTTCAGTTGTTTCACACTTTTTTGTTAAGTATATAATTCCACATGTGTTAATTCATAGTTTTGATGCCTTCAGTGTGAATGTACAATTTTCATAGTCATGAAAATACAGAAAAATCTTTAAATGAGAAGGTGTGTCCAAACTTTTGGTCTGTACAGTAAATAAAAAGACTATCATTATTATATATGTGTGACCTGTATTCAGGCCCCCGATGCAGTTTACTTATGTATACAGATCTAGTATATCTAGAGTATTAGCCTCAATATAAATGTATTATTATTCTCACTATATAGGGATGTTGGAGTTACATGCTCCATTCCCGTTCCATATACACTCTTTACTATATGAGGATAATGGGTATACAAGCTCCATCCCTGCGCTGTATACTTATGTGTACAGAGCCAGTATATCAAGGGTATTGTCACTATCAAGGGTATTATCGCTATATACTATACGGTATACTTATGTATACAGAGCCAGTATATCAAGGGTGTCCTCTCTCAATCCAGGCTCAACCCCTGTGCAGTATACATATCATGTTTATAGAGCCAGTATATCAAGGGTATTATCACTATCAAGGGTATTATCACGGTACACTATGCGGTATACTTTTGTATACAGAGCCAGTATATCAAGGGTGTTCTCACTCAATCCTTGCTCAACCCCTGTTTTGTATACGTGTCATGTATACAGAGCTGGTATATCAAGGGTATTCTCACTATAAAATATGTGTGTGTAATATGGGTACTGGTTCCACTCCTGTGCTGTATACTTATGTATACAGAGCCAGTATATCCAGGGCATTATCACTATATACTATATGTGTAATATATACTATGTGTAATAGGGGTACAGGCTCCATTCCTGTGCTGTATACTTATGTATACAGAGCCAGTATATCAAGGGCATTATCACTATATACTATATGGGTAATATGTGGACAGGCTCCATTCCTGGGCAGTATACGTATCATGTTTACAGATCCGGTGAATCCAGTTTGTCACTTCTCACTAGGTGGCATGTTTTACATATACAGATACAGATCCTGTGGTACAGCTTATTTTCCTTTATACATAATCTGTTTCTGTATATTGTCCCCTCACAGGTTGGCAGGAGCAGTGTATACCCACAAAGGGCTTATTTTACATTATCTATGGTTGTAGTGAGCACAAGAGTGGATTACCTGGAGCCTTGACATATCTGTTTTCTCATATAGACATACTGTATTTTTCGGACTATAAGATGCACCGGACCATAAGACGCACCTAGGTTTTAGAGGAGAAAAATAAAAAAATAAAAATTTAAGCAAAAAATGTGGTCATGATGCACTTTTAAGGGGGAGGGGGTCTTCTGCTGACACTGGTATAGGGGTAATGTCCCCCAATTCTGACAATATCTCCCATCCTGGTATATATACCGCCCCCCTTCCTTTTATACGTGGTCCCCATCCCCATCCTGGTATGCCTGACATCCCTCCATCCTGGTATGCATGGCACCCCTCATCCTTATCCTGGTATGCATGGCACCCCTCATACCTGTCCTGATATGCATGGCACCCATCATCCCTGTCCTGGTATGCATGGTACCCCTCATCCCTGTCCTGGTATGCATGGCACCCCTAATCCCTATCCTGGTATGCATGGCACCCATCATCCCTGTCCTGGTATGCATGGCACCCCTCATCCCTGTCCTGGTATGCATGGCACCCCTCATCCCTGTCCTGGTATGCATGGCACCACTAATCCCTATCCTGGTATGCATGGTACCCCTCATCCTTATCCTGGTATGCATGACACCCCTCATCCCTGTCCTGGTATGCATGGCACCCCTAATCCCTATCCTGGTATGTATGGCACCCTTAATCCCTGTCCTGGTATGCTTGGCACCCCTAATCCCTGTCCTGGTATGCATGGCACCCCTTATCCCTGTCCTAGTATGCATGGTCCCCCTAATCCCCATCATGCTGCACATTAAAAAATAAATAAACACTCCTACTCACCTTTCTTCTCTCCTCCAGCGCTGCGTCCTGTCTGCCCGCACTGATCTCTCTATGTGAGCCGCGCATGACGTCACTGCCATGCGCGGCTCACAAGGAGAGATCAGCTGCCGGAAGTTACTGCTCCCCACGCCGGGACTGTGTGTGCGGGGAGCAGAGACTTCACTCTCCTTCATAGCCGGCACACAGCGGAGCCGCGTTGTGGCTGCTGCTCCCTGCCGGCTATCTCCTGTACCCACTCATTAAAGGGCATGAATATTCATCCCCTCCCCACGCCCATGGGCGTGGAGAGAGGTTGAATATTCATGCCCTTTAACAGCAGGCACAGGAGATAGCCGGCAGCAGCAGGAGCCGCAGCGCGGCTACACTGCATACCGCTATTAAGGAGCATGAATATTCAGTGCTCCCCACGCCCCATGGGCGTGGGGAGCAGTGAATATTCATTTTCTTTAGCAGCGGGGACAGTGTAGGCTGCAGTAGGCGGCTGCTGCCTCCTGTGCCCCGCTCCTCCACTGATACCGCTCCCCCCACACCACACATAAATATACACCCCCCCAGCATTCGGACTATAAGACGCACTCCCCATTTTCCTCCAAAATTTTGGAGGAAAAAAGTGCGTCTTATAGTCCGAAAAATACGGTAATTAAATATTTTGGTAATAACACTGAACATGGCAGTGCAGCGAGTGGACACTAATAACTTAGCATATGACGGGCAGTGAGGGGGCACTGCCAGTGTGAGGTTGCACCCAGCTCTAGAGGATACATTGTGGGCCAAGTTTTCGGCCCGGTCTCTCATGAGTGTATGTAGGTAGTGTGACTGACTGGGCTACAGAGCTTGCAGTCTTCCGCATATACATTTATGACATTTATGGCTGAATGCGGCTAATATTACACCTACATGCTATATTTCTGTCTGACCCGATAAGGGGGCGGGTATGATGTTATAGTTTTCAGTATCAACCAGTAATATACCTTAGAGTTTACAAGTAACATATCTACTTACATGGTGCAGGGTTTATTACTGAAAGAAACCTACATTTAAACTTTACAACAAGCTGTTGTATAGATACACTGTTTCTAGTCATTATACGTATCTATATAATACATATACAAAAAAAAAGAAAAGAAATGGGTATGTACATATAAGTGGGTGCTGCATGTATATACTGGGTATATATATATATTGTAATGCAGCGGCATTACTGTAATGATCCAGTGTGTATTTTGGCTGAACATGTACCTTTCCCTCAGGTGACTGGTCACATGACTGTGACATAGCTCAGGTCCTGAGCGCACAGAATGTCTGTCTGATCACATGACTGTGACATCAGCAAGGTCCTGTCTGTGTGTGTGTGTGTGCTACAGGATATATAAACCATGGGTGATTTGAGACAGGTGTGTTGTTTAAGGCATGAAGCCTGCTCCTGTGGTGAAAGGCATGAGGCCTGTTCCCGTGCGGACACCATGTGTGAGTGAGAGGCCTGGTGAAGCCTGGTGGACTCCTGGAAGGTGAAGCCTGGATCTTGTGACTAGATGCCAGTAAGCCTTGGAGGGCCAGAGGCTTGGGAAGATAAGCGTCCTGGAAGGCAGAGCCTGGATCTGTGTGTGTGAGAGATGCCAGTGGCCTTGGACGGGATTAGGGCTGGAGACCATGCTTGGTAAGCCCTAGAGCCACAATGGTGGTGGGAAAAAGCGGACTGAAGCAGCTACAACCCCTCAAAGGTAAAACACTGTGTTATATGGACATTGATGTGGACATTAATATAAGTGCCTTTGCTGAGGGATGTAACTGAAGCCAAGAGGGCCTGTCTGCTAGTTGCAGGGCTCCTGGATATTATATGTGTAATATGCCGGTGAGCCACTAAGATGGACTATGTGATCAGCAGCTTATGAAGATTAATAAACTGCTGGTTGGTGAAATATCGGAAAATATGGCTGGTGTGCGTTAATTGACCCGGCGCAGCGAGTATCCCCCAGGATGATGACTAGCGCGGCCTTACATGTGGTGGAGAATGCGGGCAACTGCAGTCTGGTTGCTAGCGGCAACGACAGCCCGGTTGCTAGGGGCAACGGAACAGGTCGAGTGTGGTAAAGCATCTGGCTGCAACTCGGCGGGGTTGCGAAGATTGTCGTCGCAATTAAACCTGGTTTGCTGTGGCTCGGCGGGGCTCACGAAGTTTAAAGCATCTGGCTGCAACTCGGCGGGGTTGCGAAGGTTGTCGTCGCACTCAAATCCGGTTTTGCTGTGGTTCGGCGGGGCCACGAAATTTTTTTCGGGGAGAGCGGTATAAAGTGTCTAGTGTGTATTGCAATGGCCATGAATGGTGCAGTATCTCCAGACGGAATGGAGAAGGGGTTAGATGACCGTGTGCAATCGCTCTTTGGCATAACAGAGTGTCCTGAAGATATGCAGGGGGAGTGACACAGACCCCGTAGCTGACGGTGACACTACGGAAGTAGAAGGAGAGGTCCGTCAGGAGGGGCTAGACGAGGTGGGAAAGTCCCCATCTCGTAGACGGCGCAGGGGCCACAAAAAGGGTGCTCCTGTAGTCTTGACTAAAAGTGAAAGTAAAGAAAATGTAATGCTGTGTGCCTTTATTCCAAGTTTGGATCCTCTTTTGGAAGAAGAGGAGGTGACGTTGCCAGTAGCAACCTCCGATACCGAACTGGAAGAAAGCAACGAGGAAGTTAATCAATGGAAGGAGATGTTCCAGGAAATTAAGGAGGACCGCCGCAAACTCAAGGAGGAGGTTTTGCAGTTGAAGCTTGAGAAGGAGACGCGGCAGGATGGAGTTTCTGGACGTGATCAGGAACTAGAACGACTGCGCGCACAGTTCAACCAGGAACTGTGTGACTCCAAGAAGGAGTGTGGTGCACTCAGTAAGAAACTCCAACAGATTAAAAGAGCCTATGAGGATCTCCTCAGGGGTAAAGGAAAACTAGAGGATGATAAGGCGGATGCAGAGCACATGCGCCAAGTGGTTGAGACCACTCTGCAGGAGACCCGTGAGGAGAATGATGATCTCCGTAGAAAGACCCTAGGTCTGGAAGCTCAGGTGAAGGAGCTACAGGTGTCCTGTGATAATCTCCAGAGGGCAGAGACGTGCCTTAAGGAAAGGCTCGGCAAGATGGAAGCTGAGCGGGAAAACATGGAGGAGTCCATCGGAGAAGCCACAGACCAGGGCCAGGAGTTGGTCACTGGTGATGGGAGGTATGAAGCAGATACCTCCTCGAGTGATGTGAGCTCGGATGATTCGGTGGATGTAGGAGCCGAGATCAAGGAGCTCAAGGAGTTGCTACAAGCCCAGTGGACGCAAGAGAAGCTTGAGAGACTGGCTATTGAGAGCCGAGTGGGCACATTGGCGACAGAGAGGTTTGAGAGAACACTACTGTTAAAAGAGCAGTTGAAGCAGGAAGAGCTTCAGAGACGGGCTGCTGAGAGGAGAGTGGCGGAACTAGAGGAAGAAGTTTCCGGGCTCAAAGGTCGCCTGATAGAGTGTCAGTCAGTGAACGAGGCCTCCTGGGAGAAGGGAAAAGGCAAACAAGTGACACTCACTCCCTTAGACCAGGAGAAGGTGGACCTGAGGAGAGCTAAGAGAGTGTCAACAAATGATCGTTTGGAGACCACTGGTGAGACCGAAACGGCTCGGTACAAATGCCTCATAGATGTACCTGAGGATTTGACGGAAGAATGCACCAGTGAGTCCGTGCATGGCCAGTTTAAGAAGGCCGTGGGAGCCAGTAAGGTGTACTCGACCGACCTCAGAAGCTAAACAGCTGGATGATGACTAGCGCGGCCTTACAATATATATATATATATATATATTTATATATATATATATATATATACAGTACAGACCAAAAGTTTGGACACACCTTCTCATTTAAAGATTTTTCTGTATTTTCATGACTTTGAAATTTGTACATTCACACTGAAGGCATCAAAACTATGAATTAACACATGTGGAATTATATACTTAACAAAAAGTGTGAAACAACTGAAAATATGTCTTATATTCTAGGTTCTTCAAAGTAGCCACCTTTTGCTTTGATGACTGCTTTGCACACCCTTGGCATTCTCTTGATAAGCTTCAAGAGTTAGTCACTGGAAATGGTCTTCCAACAATCTTGAATGAGTTCCCAGAGATGCTTAGCACTGGTTGGCCCTTTTGCCTTCACTCTGCAGTCAAGCTCACCCCAAACCATCTCGATTGGGTTCAGGTCTTGTGACTGTGGAGGCCAGGTCATCTGGTGAAATAGCCCTTACACAGCCTGGAGGCATTTGGGGTCATTGTCTTGTTGAAAAATAAATGATGGTCCAACTAAACGCAAACCGGATGGAATAGCATGCCGCTGCAAGATGCTGTGGTAGCCATGCTGGTTCAGTATGCCTTCAATGTTGAATAAATCCCCAACAGTGTCACCAGCAAAGCACCCCCACACCATCACACCTCCTCCTCCATGCTTCACGGTGGGAGCCAGGCATGTACAGTCCATCTGTTCACCTTTTCTGCGTCGCACAAAGACACGGTGGTTGGAACCAAAGATCTCAAATTTGGACTCATCAGACCAAAGCACAGATTTCCACTGGTCTAATGTCCATTCCTTGTGTTCTTTAGCGCAAGCAAGTCTCTTCTGCTTGCTGCCTGTCCTTAGCAGTGGTTTCCTAGCAGCTATTTTACCATGAAGGCCTGCTGCACAAAGTCTCCTCTTAACAATTGTTGAAGAGATGTGCCTGCTGCTAGAAATCTGTGTGGCATTGACCTGGTCTCTAATCTGAGCTGCTGTTAACCTGCGATTTCTGAGGTTGGTAACTCAGATAAACTTATCCTCAGAAGCAGAGGTGACTCTTGGTCTTCCTTTCCTGGGGAGGTCCTCATGTGAGCCAGTTTCTTTGTAGCGCTTGATGGTTTTTGCAACTGCACTTGAGGACACATTCAAAGTTTGCCCAATTTTTCGGACTGACTGACCTTCATTTCTTAAAGTAATGATGGCCACTAGTGTTGAGCGATACCTTCCGATATCGGGTAATATCGGATCGGATTGGATCGGACCGATACCGAAAAAGTATCGGATATCGCCGATTCCGATACCGGAAACCAATGCAAGTCAATGGGACAGAAATATCGGAATGAAAATAAACCCTTTCTTTCCTTGTAGGTTAATTCTACATGAAGGAAAACAACTAAGAATAATGTAGAATGTATTGGGGGAGGTGGGGGAGACAATAAAGGCATAGAGGTTTAGCCCAATCAAATGGAATAGCAGGAATTAATATTTTTTTTAAGACGTTCTGAGTTACGGAAATATTGACTATGTTAAGTATTTTTATATTTTGTCAGATATTTATGTTTCACTACTTCCATGCTCTTCACCTTCTTTTTTACTTCTCCCACACTTTCTCCTTCATCATCCTCAGCATCAGCATCTTTTTCATCCACTTCTTCTTCACCTTCTTCATCTTCTTCTTCTTCACCTTCTTCGTATTATTCTTTTTTTTTACATTCTTCATATTCTACTTCTTCATCTTCTTCTTCTTCATCATATTCTTATTTGTGACAGGCATTCCTGTAGTTGTTATCTTTAAAAGTTTGGACATTACACTTTTCGTTCTGCCGGTCACAAAAGATTTACAACAGGATTTGTCCGCGTTCAGTTTGGCCTGCAGCAGCAGGTCTTTTCCAGGGGCACCACGAGGAGGAACGGACTCACCCCCATACACTGCTTAGTCATCTTCGGCTTATAATTTAGATATTATCTTTTGCTCTGATTTTTAGTCTTATGCTTAATGTTCTTCCGCTTTTTGTTCTGCAGCTTCTTGTACTTCTGCTTCTTGGTTTTCTGTCTCTTGTTCTTCTGTATCTTGGTGGTTGTCTTCTCTTCTTTGTCCTCTTGGTCAACTTCTTCAGGGTCATCTTCTTGGTCTTCTTCGGGGTGGTCTTCAGGGTCGTCGTCTTCGGGGGTCCTCGTCTTCGGGGTCCTCGTCTTCTTCGGGGTCCTCGTCTTCTTCGGGTTGGTCTTCAGGGTCGTCGTCTTCGGGGTCCTCGTCTTCTTCGGGTTGGTCTTCAGGGTCCTCGTCTTCAGGGTCCTCGTCAGGGAGATCCAGAGTGATTACCAAGAACCATTTCAAAAAGCTTGAACTTGGAAATGTAGCAGAAGGTACAAGAAGGCTGAGGAACTACCGAGGACCAGCTGACGGTACTGGAACCCGGATGGGTAGCAGAAGGTACAAGAGCCAATGGAACTACCGAGGACCAGCTGATGGTACTGGAACTCGGTTACTAAGCAGGAGGTACCTGTGCCAGAAAGCACTACCAAGGACCAGCAGACGTTGGTGGAACTTGGATACCGAGAAGGAGGCACCTAATCCAAAGGCACTGCCGAGAACCAGCTGACGGTACTGGAACCCGGATGGGTAGCAGAAGGTACCCATGTAAAAAAAAGTTTCAAGGCCGCGAGCCGGCCGCAGTTACCAAAACCCACAGTCCTACAGGGGGTGCTTGTCCTATTGGCACTATGGAACCAGCCTTCATTGCCAGATCCCGCAGCCCACATAGGAGTCACCTAAACTGCAGGCACCATAGAGTCGGCTAACCCGACCGCAACACGACAGGACAACGCATTGGAGGCAAAGTGACTTTGACACTACCCGGAAACAGCTGGCGTGCTGGAACCAGGCTGGGCAGGAGGGAGTACCCGTGCCAAAGACACTGCCGAGAACCAGCTGACGGTACTGGAACCCGGACGGGTAGTAGAAGGTACAAGAGCAAATGGAACTACCGAGGACCAGCTGACGGTACTGGAACCCGGATGGGTAGCAGAAGATACAAGAGCCAATGGAACTACCGAGGACCAGCTGATGGTACTGGAACTCGGTTACTAAGCAGGAGGTACCTGTGCCAGAAAGCACTACCAAGGACTAGCAGACGTTGGTGGAACTAGGATACCGAGAAGGAGGCACCTAATCCAAAGGCACTGCCGAGAACCAGCTGACGGTACTGGAACCCGGATGGGTAGCAGAAGGTACCCATGTAAAAAAAAGTTTCAAGGCCGCGAGCCGGCCGCAGTTACCAAAACCCACAGTCCTACAGGGGGTGCTTGTCCTATTGGCACTATGGAACCAGCCTTCATTGCCAGATCCCGCAGCCCACATAGGAGTCACCTAAACTGCCGGCACCATAGAGTCGGCTAACCCGACCGCAACACGACAGGACAACGCATTGGAGGCAAAGTGACGTTGACACTACCTGGAAACAGCTGCCGTGCTGGAACCAGGCTGGGCAGGAGGGAGTACCCGTGCCAAAGACACTGCCGAGAACCAGCTGACGGTACTGGAACCCGGATGGGTAGTAGAAGGTACAAGAGCAAATGGAACTACCAAGGACCAGCTGACGGTACTGGAACCCGGATGGGTAGCAGAAGGTACAAGAGCCAATGGAACTACCGAGGACCAGCTGATGGTACTGGAACTCGGTTACTAAGCAGGAGGTACCTGTGCCAGAAAGCACTACCAAGGACCAGCAGACGTTGGTGGAACTTGGATACCAAGAAGGAGGCACCTAATCCAAAGGCACTGCCGAGAACCAGCTGACGGTACTGGAACCCGGATGGGTATCAGAAGGTACCCATGTAAAGAAAAGTTTCAAGGCCGCGAGCCGGCCACAGTTACCAAAACCCACAGTCCTACAGGGGGTGCTTGTCCTATTGGCACTATGGAACCAGCCTTCATTGCCAGATCCCGCAGCCCACATAGGAGTCACCTAAACTGCAGGCACCATAGAGTCGGCTAACCCGACCGCAACACGACAGGACAACGCATTGGAGGCAAAGTGACGTTGACACTACCCAGAAACAGCTGGCGTGCTGGAACAAGGCTGGGCAGGAGGGAGTACCAGTGCAAAAGACACTACAGAGAACCAGCTGACGGTACTGGAACCCGGATGGGTAGTAGAAGGTACAAGAGCAAATGGAACTACCGAGGACCAGCTGACGGTACTGGAACCCGGATGGGTAGCAGAAGGTACAAGAGCCAATGGAACTACCGAGGACCAGCTGATGGTACTGGAACTCGGTTACTAAGCAGGAGGTACCTGTGCCAGAAAGCACTACCAAGGACCAGCAGATGTTGGTGGAACTTGGATACCGAGAAGGAGGCACCTAATCCAAAGGCACTGCCGAGAACCAGCTGACGGTACTGGAACCCGGATGGGTAGCAGAAGGTACCCATGTAAAGAAAAGTTTCAAGGCCGCGAGCCGTCCACAGTTACCAAAGCCCACAGTCCTACAGGGGGTGCTTGTCCTATTGGCACTATGGAACCAGTCTTCATTGCCAGATCCCGCAGCCCACATAGGAGTCACCTAAACTGCAGGCACCATAGAGTCGGCTAACCCGACCGCAACACGACAGGACAACGCATTGGAGGCAAAGTGACGTTGACACTACAAGGAAACAGCTGGCGTGCTGGAACCAGGCTGGGCAGGAGGGAGTACCCGTGCCAAAGACACTGCCGAGAACCAGCTGACGGTACTGGAACCCGGATGGGTAGTAGAAGGTACAAGAGCAAATGGAACTACCAAGGACCAGCTAACGGTACTGGAACCCGGATGGGTAGCAGAAGGTACAAGAGCCAATGGAAATACCGAGGACCAGCTCATGGTACTGCAACTCGGTTACTAAGCAGGAGGTACCTGTGCCAGAAAGCACTACCAAGGACCAGCAGACGTTGGTGGAACTTGGATACCGAGAAGGAGGCACCTAATCCAAAGGCACTGCCGAGAACCAGCTGACGGTACTGGAACCCGGATGGGTATCAGAAGGTACCCATGTAAAGAAAAGTTTCAAGGCCGCGAGCCGGCCACAGTTACCAAAACCCACAGTCCTACAGGGGGTGCTTGTCCTATTGGCACTATGGAACCAGCCTTCATTGCCAGATCCCGCAGCCCACATAGGAGTCACCTAAACTGCAGGCACCATAGAGTCGGCTAACCCGACCGCAACACGACAGGACAACGCATTGTAGGCAAAGTGACGTTGACACTACCCGGAAACAGCTGGCGTGCTGGAACAAGGCTGGGCAGGAGGGAGTACCATTGCAAAAGGCACTACAGAGAACCAGCTGACGCTACTGGAACCCGGATGGGTAGTAGAAGGTACAAGAGCAAATGGAAGTACCAAGGACCAGCTGACGGTACTGGAACCCGGATGGGTAGCAGAAGGTACAAGAGCCAATGGAACTACCGAGGACCAGCTGATGGTACTGGAACTCGGTTACCAAGCAGGAGGTACCTGTGCCAGAAAGCACTACCAAGGACCAGCAGACGTTGGTGGAACTTGGATACCAAGAAGGAGGCACCTAATCCAAAGGCACTGCCGAGAACCAGCTGACGGTACTGGAACCCGGATGGGTATCAGAAGGTACCCATGTAAAAAAAAGTTTCAAGGCCGCGAGCCGGCCGCAGTTACCAAAACCCACAGTCCTACAGGGGGTGCTTGTCCTATTGGCACTATGGAACCAGCCTTCATTGCCAGATCCCGCAGTCCACATAGGAGTCATCTAAACTGCAGGCACCATAGAGTCGGCTAACCCGACCGCAACACGACAGGAAAATGCATTGGAGGCAAAGTGACGTTGACACTACCCGGAAACAGCTGGCATGCTGGAACCAGGCTGGGCAGGAGGGAGTACCCGTGCTAAAGACACTGCCGAGAACCAGCTGACGGTACTGGAACCCGGATGGGTAGTAGAAGGTACAAGAGCAAATGGAACTACCGAGGACCAGCTGACGGTACTGGAACCCGGATGGATAGCAGAAGGTACAAGAGCCAATGGAACTACCGAGGACCAGCTGATGGTACTGGAACTCGGTTACTAAGCAGGAGGTACCTGTGCCAGAAAGCACTACCAAGGACCAGCAGACGTTGGTGGAACTTGGATACCGAGAAGGAGGCACCTAATCCAAAGGCACTGCCGAGAACCAGCTGACGGTACTGGAACCCGGATGGGTAGCAGAAGGTACCCATGTAAAAAAAAGTTTCAAGGCCGCGAGCCGGCCGCAGTTACCAAAACCCACAGTCCTACAGGGGGTGCTTGTCCTATTGGCACTATGGAACCAGCCTTCATTGCCAGATCCCGCAGCCCACATAGGAGTCACCTAAACTGCAGGCACCATAGAGTCGGCTAACCCGACCGCAACACGACAGGACAACGCATTGGAGGCAAAGTGACTTTGACACTACCCGGAAACAGCTGGCGTGCTGGAACCAGGCTGGGCAGGAGGGAGTACCCGTGCCAAAGACACTGCCGAGAACCAGCTGACGGTACTGGAACCCGGACGGGTAGTAGAAGGTACAAGAGCAAATGGAACTACCGAGGACCAGCTGACGGTACTGGAACCCGGATGGGTAGCAGAAGGTACAAGAGCCAATGGAACTACCGAGGACCAGCTGATGGTACTGGAACTCGGTTACTAAGCAGGAGGTACCTGTGCCAGAAAGCACTACCAAGGACCAGCAGACGTTGGTGGAACTTGGATACCGAGAAGGAGGCACCTAATCCAAAGGCACTGCCGAGAACCAGCTGACGGTACTGGAACCCGGATGGGTATCAGAAGGTACCCATGTAAAAAAAGTTTCAAGGCCGCGAGCCGGCCGCAGTTACCAAAACCCACAGTCCTACACGGGGTGCTTGTCCTATTGGCACTATGGAACCAGCCTTAATTGCCAGATCCCGCAGCCCACATAGGAGTCACCTAAACTGCAGGCACCATAGAGTCGGATAACCCGACCGCAACACGACAGGACAACGCATTGGAGGCAAAGTGACGTTGACACTACCCGGAAACAGCTGGCGTGCTGGAACCAGGCTGGGCAGGCGGGAGTACCCGTGCCAAAGACACTGCTGGGAAACAGTTGGCGGTGCTGGAAGCCAGGATAAATACTAAAAACAGAGGAGCCAGAGGTGTATTTGGAGGAGGTTTTAAATCAGTAGTACAGTGGATGTGGACAAAGCAGGAGAATTTGCCGGACACACAGCTGGGGATCAGCTGACGTTACTGAACCCCAATAACACTGGAGCAAGCATTGACTGTGCAGACGGCACTTCTGATCAGCAACTAGCGGTATTGGAGCCCAGGGTAAATACTAAAAACAGAGGAGCCAGAGGTGTATTTGGAGGAGGTTTTAAATCAGTAGTACAGTGGATGTGGACAAAGCAGGAGAATTTGCCGGACACACAGCTGGGCATCAGCTGACGTTACTGAACCCCAATAACACTGGAGCAAGCATTGACTGTGCAGACGGCACTTCTGAGCAGCAACTAGCGGTATTGGAGCCCAGGGTAAATAGTAAAAACAGAGGAGCCAGAGGTGTATTTGGAGGAGGTTTTAAATCAGTAGTACAGTGGATGTGGACAAAGCAGGAGAATTTGCCGGACACACAGCTGGGGATCAGCTGACGTTACTGAACCCCAATAACACTGGAGCAAGCGTTGACTGTGCAGACGGCACTTCTGAGCAGCAACTATCGGTATTGGAGCCCAGGGTAAATACTAAAAACAGAGGAGCCAGAGGTGTATTTGGAGGAGGTTTTAAATCAGTAGTAGAGTGGATGTGGACAAAGCAGGAGAAATTGCCGTCCGCACAGCAGGGGAACAGCTGACGTTACTGAACCCCAATAACACGGCAGCAAGTGTTGACTGTGCAGACGGCACTTCCGAGCACCAACTGGCAGTGTTGGAGCTCAGGGATAATACTGAAAACAGAGGAGCCAGAGGTGTAATTGGAGCAACTTTAAAATCTGTAGTAGTGAGAATGTGGACAAAGCAGGAGAAATTGCCATCCGCACAGCAGGGAAACAGCTGACGTTACTGAACCCCAATAACACGGCAGCAAGTGTTGACTGTGCAGACGGCACTTCCGAGCGCCAACCGGCGGTGTTGGAGCTCAAGGATAATACTGAAAACAGAGGAGCCAGAGGTGTAATTGGAGCAACTTTAAAATGTGTAGTAGTGAGAATGTGGACAGAGCAGGAGAAATTGCCGTCCGCACAGCAGGGGAACAGCTGACGTTACTGAACCCCAATAACACGGCAGCAAGTGTTGACTGTGCAGACGGCACTTCCGAGCGCCAACTGGCGGTGTTGGAGCTCAGGGATAATACTGAAAACAGAGGAGCCAGAGGTGTAATTGGAGCAACTTTAAAATCTGTAGTAGTGAGAATGTGGACAGAGCTGGAGAAATTGCTGTCCGCACAGCAGGGGAACAGCTGACGTTACTGAACCCCAATAACACGGCAGCAAGTATGGACTGTGCAGACGGCACTTCCGAGCGCCAACTGGCGGTGTTGGAGCTCAGGGATGATACTGAAAACAGAGGAGCCAGAGGTGTAATTGGAGCAACTTTAAAATCTGTAGTAGTGAGAATGTGGACAGAGCAGGAGAAATTGCCGTCCGCACAGCAGGGGAACAGCTGACGTTACTGAACCCCAATAACACGGCAGCAAGTGTTGACTGTGCAGACGGCACTTCCGAGCGCCAACTGGCGGTGTTGGAGCTCAGGGATAATACTGAAAACAGAGGAGCTAGAGGTGTAATTGGAGCAACTTTAAAATCTGTAGTAGTGAGAATGTGGACAGAGCAGGAGAAATTGCCGTCCGCACAGCAGGGGAACAGCTGACGTTACTGAACCCCAATAACACGGCAGCAAGTGTTGATTGTGCAGACGGCACTTCCGAGCGCCAACTGGCGGTGTTGGAGCTCAGGGATAATACTGAAAACAGAGGAGCCAGAGGTGTAATTGGAGCAACTTTAAAATCTGTAGTAGTGAGAATGTGGACAAAGCAGGAGAAATTGCCATCCGCACAGCAGGGGAACAGCTGACGTTACTGAACCCCAATAATGGCAAATTCATGAGAGATCCAGGCCTTGTTCATTTTGAGAAAAGTAAGCCGATCAACGTTATCGGAGGATAGTCGCATGCGACGGTCTGTTAGCACACCACCTGCGGCACTAAAGACGCGTTCCGATAATACACTAGCAGCAGGGCAAGCTAGCACCTCCAATGCATACTGACTAAGCTCTGGCCATGTATCCAGCTTACAGACCCAAAACTTGAAGGGAGAAGAGCCGTCTGGGAGTACACTAAGAGGGCAAGACATGTAGTCTGTCACCATCTGACGGAAACGTTGCCTCCTGCTGACTGGAGCCGTCTGTGATGGTGTAGACATTTGTGGCGGCGGGAACACAAAACTTTGCCACATTTCGGCCATACTGGTCTTGCCTTGTGCTGAGGCGCTGCTTCTGCTCCCTCTTTGTGCAGAGCTTCCTCCACTGCCTCGACGCACTGAGCTGCTTTGTAAAGCACTAGCAGCACTGCTCTCAGTTGGAATGGAGAACATGATGGAATGCACCAGTGCGTCTTGGTACTCCCGCATTTTACGCTCCCGGTTCAACGGTGTTATGAGGCTTTGTAAGTTGTCCTGGTAGCGAGGATCTAGGAGGGTGGACACCCAATAATCAGCCGTGTTGAGAATGTGGGCGATGCGGCGGTCGTTTCTCAGGCACTGCAGCATGAAATCAACCATGTGCTGCAGACTGCCAACTGGCCAAGAAACGCTGTCTCCTGCTTGAGGCGTGATCTCTGCCTGCTCTGCATCACCCCACCCTCGCTCTAGATACTGACTACTAGAGCATTGTGTACCTCCCTCCTCTGGACAGATGTCTTCCTCATCCATTGACTCCTCCTCATCCTCCTCACAAAGTGTCCCCTGCCTAGGCCTTTGTGAGGAACCACGTTGCGCAGACTGTAGAGAAGCAGATGGCATTTGTGACTCCTCATCCTCCACCTCTTCCAAAACCTCGTCCCTTAGTACTTGCAGTGTTTTTTCAGCAGGCAGATAAGGGGGATAGTCATGCTGACTAGTGCATCATCTGCACTCGCCATCCGCGTGGAATAATCGAAGGCACGCAAAACATGGCAAATGTCCTTCATAGAGGCCCACTCAGTGGTGGTGAAGTGTGAACGGCGCGCACTGCGACTTGTTTGCGCCTGCTGCAGCTGGTACTCCATTACTGCTGCCTGCTGCTCACACAACCTCTCGAACATATGTAACGTTGAAGTCCACCTGGTGGGTAGGTCACATATGATGCGATGTTCCGGAAGACGTAATCGGCGCTGCAGAGCTGCAATGCGTGATCTTGCGTTGCTGGAACGCCGCAAGTGAGCGCACTCTATGCGGACCTTGTGAAGCAGTGCATCAAGGTCCGAATAGTCCCTCAAAAAACTCTGCACGACCAAGTTGAGCACATGTGCCAGACATGGGATGTGAGTGAGGTTGCCTAGGCCCAGAGCTGCCACCAGATTTCGGCCATTGTCACACACTACCATGCCTGGCTGGAGATTCGCTGGCACAAACCACACGTCGCTCTGCTGCTTGATGGCATTCCAGAGCTCCTGCGCTGTGTGGCTTCGATTCCCCAAATAAATTAATTTTAATACGGCCTGCTGACGTTTGGCCACGGCTGTGCTCATATCGGTCATCATAACAGGTAACCAACCGTTCACGGGTCGATGTGGAGGTAGACCGTGACGGCTCCTGCAGCGCTGATTCAGAGGAACTGGAGTATGAGGAGTATGAGGAGGAGTCAATGTGTACAGACTGGATTCCTACAATCCTTGGAGTTGGCAGAGCACGTACAGCGCCACTCTCAAGATCTGTACCTGGCTCCACAACATTTACCCAATGGGCAGTGAGGGAAAGGTATTGTCCCTGTCCATGCTTACTGGTCCACGCATCGGTGGTCAGGTGGACCTTGCTACTGACGGTGTTTTGTAGCGCATGTTTAATTTTTCCCTCCACATGATGTTGCAGGGCAGGGACGGCTTGCCTGCTGAAATAAAAGCGGCTGGGCACGTTGTATTGTGGGACTGCCAATGCCATAAAGTTACGGAAGGTGTCAGTCTCCACCAGCCTGAATGATAGCATTTCAAGGGCTAGTAGTTTAGCAATGCCAGCATTCAGAGCCTGTGCTCGGGGTGGTTTGCCGAGTATGGGCGCCTTTTCTCCCATGCCTGTGCTAACGATGGCTGTAGACTGGCCTGGGAGTGTGAGGATGACTGGGAAAGTGGTGCTGTGGGTGGAATTACACTGTGTCTCTGTACAACAGTGCCAGAGATTCTTCCATGGCGATCCTGTGAGGAAGCCGAACCAGCTGTGTGTGAGCTGGAGGAAGAGGCTACAACACGAGCTGAAGAGGATGTAGGTGGCGCTGTTGGTTGGCCTAGGTCTTCAGTGTGTTTTTGTAACTCCACCACGTGCTTGGTCCGCACTTGTTTCCACATATTTGTGGTATTGAGGTTGCTGACACTTTTCCCTCTTTTCACCTTCTGATTACACAGCTTGCATTTGACAAAGCAAATGTCATCTGCAACTGTGTCAAAAAAGGACCAGGCACTGCAAGTCTTGGGAGCGCCCGCTTTGGATTTTGGAAGAGCCATGCTCCTAATGGGTGCCGAAGTGGAGGCTACAGGCAACCAAGTCTGCCCCCTCCCTCTCCCTCCTTTTTGGGCTGTTCGGGGAATCTCTTCCTCAGAGCTGCTCCCACCACCTTCCTGTCCCTCACGCCATGATGGGTCAAGGACCTCATCATCTACACCACCCTCTTCGAACAACTGCTTCTCCTGGGTAGTCTCGACAGCACAGTACGCACCAGAAAGTGGCACCTGAGTCTCATCATCAGATGCGTACTGAGGTGTGCTGCTGACCATAGGCACTGGCCCACCCGCCTCTTCAGATTCAGAGAGACAAAACGGTTGCGCATCACTGCATACTACCTCTTCTTCAAATTCTCGAATTCTGCTTGGCTGGCCCCCTCTTTCCAAGCCAAGAGATTCAAAGAACAGAAGTAGAGATGGCTCCTGTCCAGGGCTCTCTGATTGCCTGGATAATTTGGCAGGTGGTGAAGAGACAGATGGGTGCTCTTCAGTGCTCAGGACCTGAGAGGATCTGGAACTAATTGAAGTCGATGCGTTAGCTGCCATCCATCCGACAACGGCTTCAATTTGGTCCTCCCGCAGCAGTGGGGTACGGCTAGCTACTACAAAGCTGCGCATAAAGGACTGTTCCCTGGTAAAACTGGGGGATGCTGAGTCACTGGTGCCCGCAGCAGGCACAGAATCCCCACGTCCTCTCCCTGCAGGCACAGAATCCTCACGTCCTCTCCCTGCAGAAACTCCACGCCCACGCCCACAACCACGACCACATGCCTTACTCCCTGCCTTCTTCATCTTGGTAGACTGATAAAGATAGGCAGAAAAGTACTAAGGGCTTAGTGTGCTTATTCCTGAACAGCTGCTAACAGGTATAAGAAACACTAATTTTATAAAGTGTGGACTTGACTTTAATATGAGCTAATGTGGCCTACACAACTGTAAAGTGGAGTGTTTGGTGAACTTTATTTAGGTTTTTTTTGTCACAAAAAGACACTGGATGTCCCAAAAGATGTAATACCGATAGTATCACAAACTTTTTGTAGCTATTACAATGTAGGAAGGTAACCTACAATGCAATAGATGAGGCTACAAAAAATAGGCTAATACTAATCTGGCTGGGGCTGCAGGGCCCAATGCTGCAGAAAGGCTCCTCTAACTACTCCTATATAGTGTGTTTGGAACCAATTTAGCTGAATATGGATGGAACCACCACACTAATAGGAGAAATCAGGAAAAATTATGAATTGGCAAAAAAGGACAATGTATGAGGCAGTGACACACACTGAGTGCACTACAACCAGACGTGGCTGAAGCACACACTATAGGGTGAGCTGCACTCACACACACAGACCTTGCAGACAGGCGTGAACAGTGCAGATGCAGAGCACTGTGCACTAGCGCTGCAAGACCAAAAAAAATTCTCTATCTACTCCTATATAGTGTGTTTGGAACCAATTTAGCTGAATACGGATGGAACCACCACACTAATAGGAGATATCAGGAAAAATTATGAATTGGCAAAAAAGGACAATGTATGAGGCAGTGACACACACTGAGTGCACTACAACAAGACGTGGCTGAAGTACACACTACAGGGTGAGCTGCACTCACACACACAGACCTTGCAGACAGCGGTGAACAGTACAGATGCAGAGCACTGTGCACTAGCGCTGCAAGACCAAAAAAATTTCTCTATCTACTCCTATATAGTGTGTTTGGAACCAATTTAACTGAATACGGATGGAACCACCACACTAATAGGAGATATCAGGAAAAATTATGAATTGGCAAAAAAGGACAATGTATGAGGCAGTGACACACACTGAGTGCACTACAACCAGACGTGTTTGAAGCACACACTACAGGGTGAGCTGCACTCACACACACAGACCTTGCAGACAGCGGTGAACAGTACAGATGCAGAGCACTGTGCACTAGCGCTGCAAGACCAAAAAAATTTCTCTATCTACTCCTATATAGTGTGTTTGGAACCAGTTTAGCTGAATACGGATGGAACCACCACACTAATAGGAGATATCAGGAAAAATTATGAATTGGCAAAAAAGGACAATGTATGAGGCAGTGACACACAATGAGTGCACTACAACCAGACGTGGTTGAAGCACACACTACAGGGTGAGCTGCACTCACACACACAGACCTTGCAGAAAGCGGTGAACAGCACAGAGAACTGTGCACTAGCACTGCAAGGCACAGCGATTTATAAAGTAGCTTGGGTAAAGCAGAATAGACCAAATAGGTAGCTAAAACTGTCCCTCAGAACAACAGCGTCCTATCCCTAACTGAATTCACAGCAGCGTGAGCTCAAAATGGCGGCGGCGGATTTTATAGTGCATCATGACATCATTTCAGCAGCCAATCACAGCCATGCCATTAGTTAAGATGCCTACATGCCTAACAGAATGTGCCCACACTTCTTAGGATCCTCATTGGCTGAATAAAATGAAAATGGCTCATTGCATTATGGGAACTTCCGATTCCGGTATACGATATTTCAGTATCGGAATGCTCAACACTAATGGCCACTCATTTTTATTTACTTAGAATTTGTATTATGGCAAGAAAAAAGCAGCTAACAGTCTATTCAGTAGGACTATCAGCTGTGTATCCACCTGACTTCTGCACAACATAACTGATGGTCCCAACCCCATTTTTAAGGCAAGAAATCCCACTTATTAAACCTGACAGGGCACACCTGTGAAGTGAAAACCATTTCTGGTGACTACCTCTTGAAGCTCATCAAGAGAATGCCAAGAGTGTGCAAAGCAGTCATGAAAGCAAAAGGTGGCTACTTTGAAGAACCTAGAATAAACAACATATTTTCAGTTGTTTCACACTTTTTTTGTTAAGTATATAATTCCACATGTGTTACTTCATAGTTTTGATGCCTTCAGTGTAAATGTACAATTTTCAAAGTCATGAAAATACAGAAAATCTTTAAATGAGAAGGTGTGTCCAAACTTTTTGTCTGTACTGTATATGTACAGTCATATGAAAAAGTTTGGGCACCCCTATTAATCTTAAGCTTAATGTTTTATAAAAATTGGTGTTTTTGCAACAGCTATTTCAGTTTGATATATGTAATAACTGTTGGACACAGTAATGTTTCTGCCTTGAAATGAGGTTTATTGTACTAACAGAAAATGTGCAATCTGCTTTCAAACAAAATTTGACAGGTGCATAAGTATGGGCACCCTTATCATTTTCTTGTTTTAAATACTCCTACCTACTTTTTACTGACTTACTAAAGCACTTTTTTTGGTTTTGTAACCTCATTGAGATTTGAACTTCATAGCCAGGTGTATGCAATCATGAGAAAAGCTACTTAAAGGGGCTACTTGCAAGTTGTTCTCCTGTTTGAATCTCCTCTGAAGAGTGGCATCATGGGCTCCTCAAAACAACTGTCAAATGATCTGAAAACAAAGATTATTCAACATAGTTGTTCAGGGGAAGGATACAAAAAGCTGTCTCAGAGATTTAACCTGTCAATTTCCACTGTGAGGAACATAGTAAGGAAATGGAAGAACACAGGGACAGTTCTTGTTAAGGCCAGAAGTGGCAGGCCAAGAAAAACATCAGAAAGGCAGAGAAGAAGAATGGTGAGATCAGTCAAGGACAATCCTCAGACCACCTCCAGAGAGCTGCAGCATCAACTTGCTGCAGATGGTGTCACTGTGCATCGGTCAACTATACAACGCACTTTGCACAAGGAGAAGCTGTATGGGAGAGTGATGCAAAAGAAGCCGTTTCTGCAAGCACGCCACAAACAGAGTCGGCTGAGGTATGCAAAAGCACATTTGGAGAAGCCAATTTCTTTTTGGAAGAAGGTCCTGTGGACTGATGAAACCAAGATTGAGTTGTTTGGTCATACAAAAAGGCGTTATGCATGGCGGCAAAAAAACAGCATTCCAAGAAAAACACTTGCTACACACAGTAAAATTTGGTGGAGGTTCCATCATGCTTTGGGGCTGTGTGGCCAATGCCGGCACTGGGAATCTTGTTAAAGTTGAGGGACGCATGGATTCCACTCAGTATCAGCAGATTCTTGACAATAATGTTCAAGAATCAGTGATAAAGTTGAAGTTACGCAGGGGATGGATCTTTCAGCAAGACAATGATCCAAAACACTGCTCCAAATCTACTCAGGCATTCATGCAGAGGAACAATTACAATGTTCTGGAATGGCCATCCCAGTCCCCAGACCTGAATATCATTGAACATCTGTGGGATCATTTGAAGAGGGCTGTCCATGCTCGGCGACCATCAAATTTAACTGAACTGGAATTGTTTTGTAAAGAGGAATGGTCAAATATACCTTCATCCAGGATCCAGGAACTCATTAAAAGCTACAGGAAGCGACTAGAGGCTGTTATTTTTGCAAAAGGAGGATCTACTAAATATGAATGTCACTTTTCTGGCGAGGTGCCCATACTTATGCACCTGTCAAATTTTGTTTGAATGCAGATTGCACATTTTCTGTTAGTACAATAAACCTCATTTCAAGGCAGAAACATTACTGTGTCCAACAGTTATTACATATATCAAACTGAAATAGCTGTTGCAAAAACACCAATTTTTATAAAACATTAAGATTAAGATTAATAGGGGTGCCCAAACTTTTTCATATGACTGTATATAGATATGAGTGTGTGTGTGTGTGTGTATGTGTATATATATATAGATAGATAAATAAATTTGGTTTTCCTTTTAATGGGTGGTCCAAGGAAGGTTTCCTTCATTTCAATTCTCACAAAGGGTAACCATCTCAGGGATGGCCCCCTGGTGTGGAGGGGTAACCATCTCAGGTATGGCTCCCTGGTGTGGAGGGGTAACTAACCATCTCAGGTATGGGTAATGTCCCTGAGGTCAGGACAATCATAATTTGCATGTCTACAGATTAAATTGGCTCCTACGAGCCAGAAACAGCGGCTGGAGTGGAGAACAGAAAAAGGTAGACACTTTTGCCAATGCAATCAGTAGCTTCAAGGACCCTCTCTGTTTTCAGGTCACTTGATAATTCTGAGGTGCGGATTTTGACTGTTTATATTAACCAACTCCTGTTTCAAGGTTCTCATCGGGACAATGCAATAATCGGGTGCACACACAAACAGCAATGTATCTAATTGGGGTGCCCTTGAGTCGGTGGGAGCAACCAAGGGTGAAGTAATCAAGCTCACAAGGGGCAATATGCCTATTCCCGGTGCCCTGGAGCCAGTATGAGCGGCTATAGGAAAAATGACATCAAGCGAATTACAAACTTAGAGAAATACATGACTAATATGGATGCCTTTTGCAGCGTCATGTCGTGGTGGATATGTGTCACCCCAGGCCTGGATGCCACAAATATTAAAGGCTGTGTCTGAGAGCAGGAGGGAGGTTCCCTGGTTAGGGACCATTAGCATGCAGCACCTCCTGTCCCAGGCCAGTAGGGGGAGCTGGCTGCCCTATAAAAGCTGGAACTGGGGCAGGGTTAGAGAGACCAGAACCCACTTCTGAAGTGTCCAGAAGGGTTCTTAGAGAACAAGGACAGGTCAGCAGCAGCTGAGGAGTCCGTGAGGCAGAGGAGAAACTGCAAGCCAGGGACAGAGGCGACGAGAGCCGGTCCTGGCAGAGAACCAATCTAACCGGACATTGGGGTCCGAGGCTGCCCCGGGTTATAAGCCCAGCAGCAGAGAACCAAACCGCGAGGGATTTCAGGTCCCTTGGCCTAAGAAGCCTGGAGGCTCCGCCACACAGAGGGACCAGTACAGCGAGGAGAAAGCAAAAGGTACCCAAGGCCCGAGTTGCAAGCCATACAGGCGAGAAGTACACGGCCAGCTCAGGGACGTGGGCTATTACACCACAAAGAGGGGGATAGTCAGAAAGAGCATAGAGAGAACGGTAGGCCTACACACTCACCCTGAGCAGTGGGGCTCGCCCGAATGCTCTCAGATACCAAGGCCCATTCCTACCCGGTACTACTGTTGGGTCATTAGTAACATCTACAATAAAGACCCTGAACTGTTTGAAGCGGACTCTGAACTCTTACTATTGCGGCCTGCACTATCACCCCCAACATCCACCTACACTACCCTGGGGCTACACTCCTCCCGTGGGGAGTTATCCTACCTCTGTGCTGCACACCAACACCAGCCCCAGTGGCCTGCCCTGCAGCGGCGGTTATCCCTGACCGCAATCCACGGGTGGCGTAGTCAGACATTTAAAGCACTGATTGATAGACTGCCACAATTTGGTCTGACCACCCTGAGCCACGGGATCGGGTTGCCACTACTACCCCCTGCATCGTACAGAAGCCCGGTTCCGGGTACCCCACGGCCCAGGGGGCGAGTCAGATAAACGCCTGTATAACGGCCTCACACATACCAGGCAAAAAAAAATAAAAATTGGATCGCTGACGCCCTTTCTCGTTTTCAGTGGGATCGCTTTCGGTCCTTGGCCCCGGAAGCGGAGGAGAAGGGGCGCGAGTGCCCGCAACACTTATGGAAAATAAAGTCTTTAAAGACTTGACAAAGAATCCCCTATTAAAACAGGCATTAAAAGGGTTTCATCGGGGGTGGGCACAGAGGGATGGTCGGCACCCGGGTCGTTCCAACTACTGGAACGTTTGGGTAAAGAACTATTAAAAATCTGCAGCTCAGAGTACGAAATAACTCTGTTCTGTCTAGCTTTTTCCTGGGCTTTTTTCGGGGCTCTACGAGTTAGCGAGCTTGTAGCCCCATCTAAGAAAGAAAGTGGGGGGGTACTAGCAAGGGACGTGTTGGCAACAAAGGAAGGGGTTGAATTTTGGTTAAGGCAATCTAAAACAGACCAGCTGGGAAAAGGGAAAAAAAGTATGATTGAGAGCGGTGCGGGGGTCAGAAATGTGCCCTTTAAAAAACCTTCGCGCGACCTAGGTGTTTGGCCATTTAAGGAACTAGTTAAAGACATCAGGCATGATTTTTCACGGCTTTGGGCATCTTTTCCGGGGATGATACCAGTCTGGTCAGAGATTGTTCCCCGTAAGAGTTGGCGAAACGCCAGGTCGATAGAAAGTCCGAACAAGGCATGGAAAAAAGTGAATAGAGCAGCTTCAAAATTTGTCTCTGGGAACGGGGGGAGTATCAGTCAGGCATTTCGGCTTGGAAAATGGCTTGGATGATTTTTTGCTGAGCGGCGGAGTTCATTTGAAAAATGATGGGATTGACATATGGTCATCAGCATTGCGTAGAGGCATTGAACAGGCGATTTCTATGAAAGGAAGGGAGGTCTCGAGTACTTAAGGTGTCAAGTACTCTCATGGTGGCGGCGTAGGGTCCTTGAAGCTGGTGATAAATTGGTATGGGAGTGTCCACAGGACATGGATCCCTCGATTATATGTGTAGTATGGGGGTCTGGTGATTTGTGGGACTTACGACAAAGGAATGTCGAGTCCCAGGTGTGGCGGTTTCAAACCATTTGAATGGTGCTCTTGAGCCTGTGGTGCGCGGCTGAGAGCAAGAGAAGTCGTGACAATTAAATTGTTTTTGAACCCCTCGTAGTGCTCCCGAGGCTATAGTGCGTGGCTGGGAGCAAGTGGAGTTGTGTCATTGGGATCACCAGACCGCTTCTTAGCTTCAAGGACCTTAACGCATCTTTATGTATATAGATATAAAAATACTTTTTTTTATTGCGTTAATAAAAGGCCACCATGGCCAATTACATCCAAGCCATGGTGTCTGTCGTTTTTGGGGGGGTTAGAGTTAAGATGGGTTGCCAACCCACCTTGAATAGACGATACCAACATCAAGAAGTTGTCCACTACTTTTTTGAATTGCCCCAATGTATTTAGCATGTGGCCATAAGTCTTTTTGTAAATACCTTTAGTTGTGTGTATTGCCTGTGAGCGGCGTTCTCACTGGCCGCTCACAGGCATCACGTGACCCTGGCTTTTTCTTCTGCTGACATCACGTTAAGTGAGGCATGACATCAGTGACGCGGTCCCCGCGGTGGATGCTGGGCTGTGGGCGAGGTTACCCCGCGTGTCACACCAAGCATCCACCGTGTGCTTTCCCAATGAATGAAGAGAGGGAAAGCGTGCGGTGGATGCTGGGTGTGACACGTGGGGTAACCCTGGCCACAGTCCAGCATCCACCGTGGAACGCAGCACTGAGTCACGCCCGGCTGCAGCCGGAACTTGACGTGACATCAGCAGATGTCAGAGCCGGCTGCAGCCGGGGGTCACATGATGCCTGTGAGCAGCCAGTGATAGCGCCGCTCACAGGCAATACATACAACTAAAGGTATTTACAAAAAAACTTATGGCCACATGCTAAATACATTGGGGCAATTCAAATAAGTAGTGGACAACTCCTTTAAGTCAAATGTCTGGTGCATCTAGCTTAGTAAATCCATTGAGCTCTATTTAACATTTTTAAACATCATACACATAACCCATACCTAATATTGGAAAAAGACCATGAGAAGTGAATTCATATCAACAAGTCTCCCTGTCAATTCCTTGTTTGTTCACTTATTTATCAGGATCACAGAATAACCATTGTTCCCTGGGGAATGAATCCTGCTTATGTTAATCGTAGAAGCAAATTCTTTTTGCGCTTTTTACATTCCAAAGATGCTATTTTTTACACAATTCAGAATCATACAAGCTCAGCTCTTGTTCATCTCCAGCTCGTCATTAATGATTTCACTGTGTGTGTGTATCTATATATTTCTTCCCAAAGTCACAGAATTTTCATGCACCACACTCACTCACACTCACACTGTAATGCAATACAACTTAGTAGAACTTTACGGAATCGAGTATGCTGTGTTAGCAAATACTGGATGGACAAACGTCTCGAAAGAGAGAAAGGACCATATTGATGTAAGTATTTGAATATTTACCCTCATGTTCACTGTTATAATATATTAAAGTTTTCAATAGATTCTTTCAATAGCCACAGATATGACATAAAGGAAGTGAAAAATTTGCTGTAAGTCATTTTGTGCTTATTCCTTTTGTTTGGATAGTGTACAGAGAAAAGTAAGGAAGCTTTCATGGTAATATGTTGTATTTTTAGGTTGGCCTATATCAGTTGTGGCTGCTTTGAAAATGTGAGGCTCTATGAAAAGCAAACCATTGGTTTAAAAAAGGCAGATTACGTATGACACAAATAAGTCTAATGATATGTCCTTGATATTACAGCATATAAAGCATAATACAAGTTAAAGGATTTTGAGTATAATGTTTCACAGTGTGTTTATTTGCTATTTAACATAAGCTTCTCTATACTAATAAAGAATAACATTATTGATGGTAGTACAGTGAATAACTGTATGTCACCAGGGTTAAACTGGAACACTGGAGAACCAGTGGATCCCCTGGGTGAGCTCATAGTCTTGGCCTTACAACCGAACACTTGCTAATACATCTTACCACCTTTGTTGCATTCATTTTTAAGCAGTCTATTAAAAATGACTGGTGATATGACTTGGATTTTTATGCAATTAAGTGCTTATAGCCTCCGTATTTTGTTTTCCAGTCCCAGTCTTGTAACCCAAATTAACAGCCTGATATTTGCCTATGAGGCTATTTGTATGGGTCAGGGGACCTACGGACAGGTCTCAGGCTTGTGTCAATGACAAAGATTACAAAATACTCCTTCTATAAAATTAAGTGAATTGGCCATAAAAGTAGACACTGGCATGTGTTTTATATCCTGGGAGTACGCACAACCATTGATTCTATTAGATCCAAGATTATAATGTACTCATATCTGAAGAGGGTTTGGTTGAAAAACATTTTGTCTCCTAACTATCCACATTCTTCATTTATAGGAAAGGCAACTTCAAACAATTATGAAGTCTCTGATGTAGAATTGAACAATATCAGAAAGAAGAGTTGGACGAGCCACAAAAATACTGTTCATTGTTATAAAGTGGAAAGAGGGTCTCAGATTTAATTTTGGTCTCAGTGTTATTTCTTGACATATCTGGAATGAAGGCCTTTAAAGCAGTAAGTGTTTAGTGGTCAACCTAATATAAAGGAGGAAACGGTTTCTTGCTGGTCATGCATGTGCAGTTATACATTTTCTTACTGTTCTCTGCGTTTTCCAGTGTTTTTTATTTCTTTATTTTAAAGCAAATGTGTTTTGGTATTTTTTAAGCATTTTGCTTGTTTTTTAGTACCTGTTCTTCTTGGGGAAAAAAAAGCCACTATACTTACCAATACCTGGTCACAATACTAACGCACTGCAGGATGCAGCAAGCCCTCAAGATAATGGTTGAGGCAGCCAGGTGCACAATACTGATACAGCAACCACTCATACTCCTACCAATCAAAAGGGGCAATTGCCTTGTATTCTAAATGCACGCCAATAATGCCTGTATAAGGTGCCAGTCACACAAATACTGTAAGCTGACCCTCGGCGGTAGTCGTGTGAGTGGGCTGTCTTTTCCACGTCGGGGACAGTTACAGGAAATTGAGTGTTGTGGGTGGGTGCGACATTGTACCTGAATCTGCTGCTGCGATCGTCATTTCCGATTCACTTAGTGCAATACTACTCTCTCGTTACCTTTTTGGTCAGTAAGCCAGACAAGTCCTTAAAAAATGTTCATTTTATACACTGTCAAACTAGTGAACAATGTCTGCGTTTTCTTAGGGGCAGTGTCTTACGGATCTACGTGTATCGCTATGACCCTGGTATCCAGAGTCTTTCACTATGTCAGTCCCAGAGACTGCTCGTTGAGACAATGCTCTCTGTTTCAGTAGTCACAGCAGGGCGCTACCTTTTCCTAAGATCCCCTTTTCTGCTGGACTGTACATTTCCCGGGTTTATAAGCTTTCCTTTCTGCAGGGGTCCCCACTTGCCTGAGATGTCCTGCCGCCTCTGTAACTAGTTTATTTCCATGTTGCGCCTTATAGTTCCACAACTGATAAACCTGTCCTCGTTCTGTCACCTCTTTCCCAACACACAACCTACTCAACACTGACTAAGTACTTCCTATATGCCTATAACCTTCCCACTGGCTCCCATATGGGACCACCCTCCTCCTCTCCCTGAGGACGGCCTTGCGGTTAACTATACAGGAACCTGACACATACACACCAGCCATAGGGATAAAATAAATTTTTTATATATTGTAAGCCCAAATATAACTTCACACAAAAATAACCTTCAGCACACTGGTCGCAACATCTTCTTGAGGGGGACAGTACTCATTGGCCACCCACTTACAATACATGATGTGCACTATCCCAGCTTACAGCCTAGTCAATTATTCCTTTTAAACCATCGGACTGCACTAGGATCACTAGGATGACATCTGATTACAGTCCAATTCCCTCTGACTGACAGAATGGAGAAGATGGAGAGATTATTTCTCCATCTTCTCATAATATGCTCTCACTTTGATCAAAGTCTGATCAGAGTTTGATCAGAGTGTGATTTGCATAATCAGCCGGATTCTCTCAAATGACAGAATCTACGGCCGTCGGCACCTAGCTTTAGGATGTGTCATAAATACACCATTGATTTACGTACGACACCCAGCACCGTTCAGCTTTTATCACCTTCAGCAGTGACCAAATGTTAAAAGTATAGAGTCAAAAAATGCCAATCCTAATCTACAGCATACTATGTGTGTAAAAAAATGCCACTGACCCCAAAAAACAAGCCAAGTGAAGAAAATGTCAGGGAAAAATGAACTGTTTGTAGTGCTTTTAATATTTACCTATTGGTTTATAGCCAACATCCAGCCCAAATGAGAACACAGAAAAAATGGCACCAAAAATTCAGCAAAAAATGGTGCCTTTTAAAACTAAAATGCTGTGTGAATACACAGATAAATACCATTGTTTCATATATTTTGTGAAGAGAAATCATACAAACATTTAGAAAGGTGTTTGGAAGCGTCATGGGTCTCATTAGCTTCATATATGCTTATAAGGCTGTTGAGATAAGGTCAGGAGACCTGTGGCCTTTTCAGACCACAGATGTTGGACGTGTGAAATTCCCCTTAAAGCGGTTATGCCACAAACAAAAGTAAATTTTAATCAACAGATGGTGGAATAAATATAAACTCCACAATTTAATGTGTTTAAAAAAAATGTTCCTGTGCTGAGATAATCTTATAAATGTGCCCCTGCTGTGTACTGTGTAATGGCTGTGTCTGACCGTGTTCGGATCATACCACATCTCCTGGGCAGGGGGGAGGGCAAAAGACTATACAGACATTACAGCAGGGGATCACAGATGATTCTTTCTTTGAGGTAAAATATTGTTTAGAAACAGGCAGAGAAATGTTTTACTCACAAAAAGAATCAGCTGCAAACCCGTGCTGTAATGTCTGTATCCTCTATTTTGCATTCTCACCTGACCAGAAGCTGTGATATGATCAGACCATGTCCCTGCACAGTCAGACACAGCCAGTACACAGTACACAGCAGGGGCACATTTATAAGATTATCTCAGCACAGGAACATTTTTTTAAATACATCCAATTGTGGAGTTTATTCTTTTTCCAAGATCTGCTGTTTAAAATATACTTTTGTTCGTGGCACAACCCCTTAAGTGCTTTGCGCTGGTTAAACCACTAACAGCACAGGTAATATTTGTTCTTGTAGTGCATATAGTGTGAGAAAGGGAATTTACATTTAATTTAATGTTTAAAAACAAACATATGTAATTTTTCACTGTCATACTGATGTGCGGTCAATCAAAAGGGAATATTTACAGGGGATTATAGTTTATATACAAAGTTCTTGACGCCACCTCTGGTATGCAGCTAAAGGGAGCCGCTGCTGCGGAGCAGTCCTCTGGAGCTGATGTCAATGCAGCAAAGCTGGTGTGGCTCTCCACAGGTAGAGCTTAGCTCCAGGGCAGTGTAGATGTTATAGGTTGTGCTGGGCGTTGTAGTGCAGGGGGTGATGGCGCAGATATTAATCACAGAGACAATGGGGTGCAGTCTTCCGAGTTTACTCACAGTTGTTAAGTTCCTCAGGTTACAGGTTCCGTTCTACAACCTCCCACGTCGTGCTGGGTTCACCAGGCAGGGGTTCAGCAATTCCTCAGGTAGTTCAAGAGTGCCTGACAGCACCCCTTTCTATGTGCCTTCCTCAGTCGTCTTCCTGCGCTGGCTCTCGCCCTCCTGCCCTGCGCCTCGCAACCAGTGTCCCAATCCGGTAGCCTCGGGTCTTGTCGGGCGACCTGCAATCCCCTGGACACTCTGTGGCCACCTTTTCGGCGATATAGTTGCTGATGTGGCCACTGCACCTTGCAAGTACAGCAGCCTCCGGTTCCTAGCTGAGCCTTGTAGTTCTCCACTAGTTTAGGGGCCGGTCCCCTCTGCGGCTCAATCCCTCCACCACCTGGCAGATTCGGGCGTATGGGTGGCCTCCAGGTCTTCCCGTACCCCTGGGATCCCTTTTGTTCCTGGAGCCTTTCTCCTGCTCCCTTTCTTCTTCTCTCTCTTCTCCTCCTCTCTCAGTCCTTGGCCTCTCACTAGGCCCGCCTACAGAGCAGAGCTCCTGCAGAGCCCCTGCTCCTTTCACTTTTCTCCTCTGACTGGCTTGTCTTTCCAAGATGGTTCCCTTTTTTATATCACTTCCTTTCATGTGCTCCCCTAAGCTACTTCCTCCACCCACACCCACCACATGGTTCCCCCTCACTAGGTTCGCCTCCACTCCAGCCAGGGACCAGGGACTGTGCTCTCCCGTAGGAGCAATCTCGTCCTGCCCTACTGAAGTGGACGTGTTGGATGCAGGTGTTAGGGTCCCAGGCAGCACTCTATTCTTACCTGAGAGTAGGATACCACACCTCTGGGTGAGATGCAATACCTCTGTGGCGACTGAACCCGCAGGGGCGCCACATTACTACTTGTAAATAAGCACATTTTAAAGAAGCACTCTCAAAGTTTTTATCCTCCTAATATATTTCAGTCATCACATTATATGGCACTGTGTACTTACAATTGATCATTTTGTCCTTCTACCCAGTTAATTCTTCTCTTTTCCATTAAGTCTTTGACATCATATGATTAAAAATTGACTAGCTGAATCCTTCTAAGCTTTATGAAGAAACAAAAGGTCTATTTTCCCTGCATGAATCATAAGTCACTATGAAAGTCCCTGGCAGGGGGAGGGGGGAGCAGCTGGGTCAGGAGTTAAAGAGGGGGATGATAAATGCAGGGACAAGAGACTTCCTCTTTCTACATAAAGCAGATCAAAAAGAAGAATTAGCTGGGTAGAAAGGCAAAATGAGCAATTGTAAGTACACATTGCCATATAATATGATGATTGCAATATATTAAGAGGATAAAAACTTTGATGGGAGGAGTGCTTCTTTAATATCAGAAAGTTGCTTACTATTTTTTACAGAGAAGTATATGTCACCCTACTACCTCGTGTTAGAACGTAGTAGGGTTATATATACTCCTTTGTGACCCATAGTGAGTGCCTTTATGATATATGCATATATTTTATATTCCCATGAAGAATACATATTACATAATTTATATTCAGTCACTCATTCCTCACAGATTGTCAATTTAAACAAGAAAGCTACACACTGTTACTGGAAAATGAACATTATGCTCTCTCATGATGATTTACATTAAGGAACATGCAATGGCTTTACCCAAACTTGAAAATATTTTCATTTTTTGTAGATATTAAAGGAATTTAACAAGGTTGAAGTTGACACAGGAATTACCAGTGCTGAATGTAGGTAAAAATTATTGCACTTGCATTGTTTGATGCAGTATAAATATTTTATTCCATTTTTTATTTTGGTATTCTCATCTCCTTATATTGTTGTACCTCCCTCATTGGATGTGTTATGGACGGAGAAATTATCACCAAGAAGAAATTTTCGTAGAGGAGAAAATCTCTGGACATAGAGTCTGATGGAGCATGGCACAGTTGTTTTTTTCTGTCAGTTTTCTAAATAGGCAGTGGCATATTGTACAGTACGTACAGTCATGGACCCACGCACATCAAGGGAATATGTTGGAAATACAACATGCAGTTGCATACATTAGTCGTAGGTATAGATTATTGAATCTTTTGAAAGTTCTAATTTGTCAGGTTCTGCAAATTTTTCCCTTTCATTAAAATAATCTCTGGAGGCAGATTCTCATGCAGATCAGTGTCCGGTCCATAGCCTGGAACAGCTCAGTTATATATAAGAAAAACATGAATTTCTCTGGAATGAAACATCAGATCTCAGATACCAAAGTATCATTTTATTCTATGTCCTACATGCCCATATAGATGGCTTAGGAGGGTTAATCCTACTGACAGATTCCCTTTATAGTGCTTGAAATTAAGGTTAAAGGGAATCTGTCACCCCCTCGGTGTATATAACCTATTAATATGGGCATACAGGTAATAGAAATGTAAATCTATTCATACCTGTAAGCCTCATATTAATGGTTTTGATGTTTTGAAATCTTATATTATACCTTTATGGTAATGATTGCGCCAGGTCCAGGTCCCATGAGGAATCCCCACCTCCTCTCTTTATTATTATAGTACCCCTCCCCCCTGCACGTCACAGTGTCCTGTGACGAGCAGTTGCGGAGCAGTAATCTCGAGCCTGCGCGTTGAACTCTCTCTACGATCTCTACGAGTATTCGTGACTCATTGGCGCATGCGCAGAAGATCACAGACTAGTGTATTCCGTGATCTTCTGCGCAGGTGCATCACTGCCGGCGACGTCCCCTGTGCTTCGCAACAGACTGTAAGCAGAGCCGGACTGACCCGCCCGCCATCTTCCCAGAGACCTGTTTTACCCTATGGACAGCAGAGTATCAGCGAGCCACTGCTGGCGCAGAAGATCACGGAACAAACTAGTCTGTGATCTTCTGCGCAGGCGTCTGTGAGTCACAGAGACGGATGGAAGGGAGGATCGTGGAGAGAGTTCAATGCGCAGGTGCGAGATTATAGCGTCACAATGGCACGTCACAGGACCCAGGGAGGGGGGTACTATGATAATAAAGAGAGGAGGCATGGATTCCTTACGGGCCCGGGGCCTGGAGCAATCATTACCATAAAGGTATAAGATATCAAGACATCAAAACAATTAATATGGGCCATACAGGTATGAATAGATTTACATTTCTGTCACCTGTATGGCCATATTAATAGGTTATATACGTCCCAGTGGGTGACAGATTCCCTTTAATTAAATACTGCTCTCAGACAGAAAATAGGTGATCAATGCAATCAATCAGTTAGGGTGATCAATGAGTGGAACAGGCAGCCACGAGAGGTGGTGAGTTCTCCTTCAATGGAAGTCTGTTATGTTCTGCTACCAGAGCTAAGGAAAGAGAGGAAATCTGTCCCTACGATAGAACTCAGCTGAATCCCTACGATGTAACAGGGAACCTGATCCTGCGATCAGACCTGCTAAAGTCCTAAGCTAGTCTGTACGGAGACCTATAGATGTGGGGAAGGAATCCCTACAAGTACTAAGCACTGGGAGGAAAATGGGACACCTCCTAACAGAAATAGTAGCAGACAGACAAACAAACAAAATATATAGAACACTGAGGTCCGTAGACCAAGCAAACTAACAGAGTTAGATACAGAGCACAGGCTAGCTAGAAAGTAGTTATACAATGAAGTCCAGCAAAGCCAGAAGGGCGGAGCAGGATTAAATAGGCCAACAAGGTCATGTGACCAGCAAAGGAAAAAACCTAAGAGCAAGGTTCTAACAGTACCCCCCCTTCTAAGAGGAACCTCCGGATCCCCTAGGACCAGGCTTATCAGGAAATCTCCTGTGAAACGCTCTGATAAGTCTGGACGCGGAAACATCATCTGACCTCACCCAAGAGTTATCCTCGGGTCCGAAACCTTTCCAGGCCACCAGATACTGCAAACTACCTCTATACCGTCTAGAGTTAAGGATGCGAGAAATTTCATATTCCCCGTCCTCCACCACCGGAGGAACAGAGGCAGAGGCGTCACCATCCGACACAACAGCTTTTTTTAACAGAGAGACATGAAATACCGGATTAATTCTCCAGGAGGTAGGAACCTCCAACCTAACAGCAGATTGGTTGACAACCTGAAGCACCTTAAAGGGCCCTACAAACTTGGGACCCAATTTCTTAGAAGGAATCCTCAACCGCAGATTCCTAGAGGACAACCAAACCATGTCACCAACAGCGAACAAAACCTCCTGTCGTTTCCTATCAAAGTAGTCTTTAGATTTTCTGTTGGCCTCCTGAAGATTACCACGCACATCCGTCCAAACTCTCTCCAAATCACCGGAAAAATTCTCCTCCTCAGGCACGGCAGATCCCAACTTGGAGAACGACCCAAACGACGGATGTCTCCCAGAACAACAAAAAAAAGGCGAACAACCAGCAGAAGAAGATGTATGATTGTTCAGAGCAAATTCAGCAAGTGGCAGAAACTCAGACCACCCCTCTTGATTGTCTGCCACAAAACAACGCAAGAACTGCTCAACATCCTGGTTTTTCCTTTCTGTCTGGCCATTAGATTCAGGATGATATCCGGACGAGAACGACAGATGAACTCCCAACCTGTCACAAAAGGCACGCCAAAAACGAGCCACGAACTGAGGACCCCTATCAGAAACAATGTCAGTAGGAACGCCATGAAGTCTGACAATTTCCTTGACAAAGGCCTTAGCGAGAGTTTTAGCGCAGGGCAGTTTGACGAAGGGAACCAAGTGACACATCTTGCTAAAACGGTCCACGACCACCCAGATGACAGTAAAACCCTCAGAGGGGGGAAGGTCAGTTATAAAGTCCATAGCCAAATGTGTCCAAGGAGCACTGGGAACCTCCAAAGGACAAAGCAACCCCGCAGCAGGAGTATGTGAGGACTTAGATCTAGCACATATAGTACATTGACGCACCCACTTAATGACTTCCTTCTGCCATCCAGGCCACCAAAGACTGCGACCCACCAGTCTCTTGGTCTCAGAGATTCCGGGATGACCTGCCAACCGAGATTCGTGACACTCAACAAACAAATCTCTCCTAAAGGTCCCAGGCACAAACAACCTCCCATGAGGAGTGTTAGATGGGGCATTCTCCTGAGCTTTAAGAATCTCATCTTCCAAAACGGAGTCCAAAGCAGCTATCACAACACCTTCTTGTAAAATGTTCTCCTCTTTCTCAGCACCGACTATGGGAGAAAAACTGCGAGACAAGGCATCCGCCTTAACATTCTTAGTACCAGGGATGTAAGTAACGGAGAAATTAAACCGCGAGAAAAACAGTGCCCACCTAGCCTGACGGGCATTCAGGCGCTTGGCAGCATCAAGATATATCAGATTTTTATGATCCGTAAGAACCTGAACGGGAAATTCCGCACCTTCCAAGAAGTGGCGCCAGTGTTCAAATGCGAGTTTAATAGCCAATAATTCCCGATTACCAATATCGTAATTCAGTTCAGTCTCCGAAAATTTTTTTGAAAAAAAGGCACAGGGATGTAATCCATCCCCGTTATCCTGAGACAATACTGCGCCAACCCCCACCGAAGAAGCATCAACCTCAACCAAAAACGGCTTAGTCACATCAGGCTGCATAAGGATGGGAGCAGAGGTGAACCTCTCCTTGAGATGCACAAAAGCTTCAATGGCCTCAGAAGACCACTGAACCGCATCAGCACCTTTCCTGGTGAGATCGGTCAGAGGTTTGACAATACTAGAAAAATTTTTTATGAATTTTCTGTAATAATTGGCGAAACCTAAAAACCTCTGTATCGATTTCAAACCAATAGGCCTAGGCCATTCCTGTACAGCTTGAACTTTAACCGGGTCCATCTTAAAACCTTCGCTGGAGATAATGTAACCCAAAAAACTAATTCTCTGTACAGCGAACTCACATTTCTCCAGCTTAGCAAAAAGCGAATTGTCCATTAACAATTGTAATACCTCACGTACGCTCCGCCAATGAGACTCCAGATCCGGCGAATAAATCAAAATGTCATCCAAATACACAACCACATTTTTGCCGATCAAAGGTCTATGGATGTCATTAATAAGATTCTGAAAAAATGCAGGAGCATTAGTAAGACCAAAAGGCATAACCAGATTCTCAAAATGACCCACAGGAGTGTTAAAAGCAGTCTTCCATTCGTCACCCTCCTTCATGCGCAACAGATTGTATGCCCCCTTAAGGTCAATTTTAGAGAACCACTTGGCCCCCATTAACTGGTTAAACAGATCAGGAATCAATGGCAGTGGGTAAGGATTGCGTACAGTAATTTTGTTAATCTCACGAAAATCCAGACAAGGACGTAGACCGCCGTCCTTTTTTTTTTACAAAAAAAAATCCAACCGCCACAGGAGACTTAGAGGGCCTAATGTGACCGGCGGCCAAACTTGTCTGTATGTATTCATCCAAAGCCTTCCTCTCAGGAATAGTAAGGTTAAATAAACGACTTTTAGGAAGAGTCGCTCCAGGGACAAATTCAATAGAACAATCATAGTCTCTATGGGGAGGCAAAACCTGCGATTCCTTCTCAGAAAAAACTCTCCAAAAATCCTGAATAGGAACAGGCAATTCTCCCCTATCCAAAGCTGCAATACGCCCGTTACAACACTTGTCATAACATTTATGGCTCCAGGATTTAATTTCATTGGTAGACCAATCCAGTACAGGATTGTGAAATTTTAACCAGGGCAATCCTAATATTACTGGAGAAGGCAAGTTATTCAAAACTACCAAATCCAATTTCTCATGGTGAACACCATTAATAGTGAGAGGAAATTCACAGACCTTGAGAGTAATATTCTTCAAAGGGGAACCATCCACAGAAACCACAGCAATGGGGGATGATAAAGGTTCGGGTTTTAAATTGAGTCTTTCCAAGAATCCCCCATCAATTACATTCAGAGTAGATCCACAATCAACAAACACCCGAAATTCCATTAATTTTTCCTGAGCAATCGTGGAAGCAGCTAAAAATACACCCTTGGAATTTAAGCAGGCAATACGGGCATGACTGACCATTTTTTTTTCTTTCTTCATACGAAGCTCACAGCCTTTAATCAAATGACCAGATTTTCCGCAATAGAAACACAAGCCTTCAGAAAATCGACGGTCTTTTTCTTGAGAGCGAGGTGCCACCGATCCAATCTCCATCGATTCACCACTGTTAGTACACACATTCTCATAACCAGAAACTGACATAGCAGAGGATTTGCTCTCATTAACCCTTGCACGCAGTCTCCTATCCACCCGTATAGCTAATTGCATAGCCTGTTGCAAATCTTCAGGTGTAGGATAAGCAATTAGCAGGTCTTTAACCCTTTCATTGAGCCCAGCAAGAAATAGACTTTTCAGAGCAGAATCGTTCCACCCTGTTTGAGTAGACCAACGACGGAAATGAGTACAATATTTTTCCACATTACCTGATCCCTGTCTCAAACGTCTTAACTCAGTCTCAGCTGATGCGACACGGTCAGGATCATCATACAATAGTCCCAAAGCAGAAAAAAAACTATCCACTGATCTGAAGCATGTATCACTAGGTTGCAAAGAAAAGGCCCACTCCTGAGGCTCTTTGCGCAAAAGTGACATTATGAACCCTATGCGCTGGGATTCATCCCCAGAGGACTTGGGTCTCAAACGAAAATACAATAAGCAAGCATTTTTAAATGAAAAAAATTCTCGGTGTTCACCAAAAAATAAATCCGGCAAACATACCTTAGGCTCCAAGAAATGTGCTCCAGGACAGTTACTCACGTGCTGACGGAGCTCGACCACCTCCAGAGAGAGTCCCTGCAGGCGATGAGCCAAATACTGAACCGACACCATGATGGAACAGAAAAATCTTTCCTTAGAGAATTTGCAGGCTGGACTTACTGTTATGTTCTGCTACCAGAGCTAAGGAAAGAGAGGAAATCTGTCCCTACGATAGAACTCAGCTGAATCCCTACGATGTAACAGGGAACCTGATCCTGCGATCAGACCTGCTAAAGTCCTAAGCTAGTCTGTACGGAGACCTATAGATTTGGGGAAGGAATCCCTACAAGTACTAAGGACTGGGAGGAAAATGGGACACCTCCTAACAGAAATAGTAGCTAACAGACAAACAAACAAAATATATAGAACACTGAGGTCCGTAGACCAAGCAAACTAACAGAGTTAGATACAGAGCACAGGCTAGCTAGAAAGTAGTTATACAATGAAGTCCAGCAAAGCCAGAAGGGCGGAGCAGGATTAAATAGGCCAACAAGGTCATGTGACCAGCAAAGGAAAAAACCTAAGAGCAAGGTTCTAACAAAGTCTTCAAACAAAGCTGGACAGACATCGGTCTGAGATGGTTTAGTGAATCTTGAATTGAGAAGGGGGTTGGACCAGATGACCCTAAAGGTCCCTTCCAACTCTACCATTCTATAATTCTATGATTCTATACAGTACAGACCAAAAGTTTGGACACACCTTCTTATTTAAGGATTTTTCTGTATTTTCATTACTATGAAAATTGTACATTCACACTGAAGGCATCAAAACTATGAATTAACACATGTGGAATTATATACTTAACAAAAAAGTGTGAAACAACTGAAAATATGTCTTATATTCTAGGTTCTTCAAAGTAGCCACGTGTAATATCTATGTTGTTTTTCATGTTTTTTTTTAGTTAGCTGACACTGGTATTGTCTTAAAGAAATAAAAATTCTAAATTATTTCTATTTATTTTCCATTTGGATTCAACGCTGCTTTGGGCTAAAACGGCAAAAAACGGCCTTTCCAAAGGCATGTCAGTCATATAACAGTTTAAGATATATATTACAGACAAAACTGAGATGAATACTATTTTTACATAGCTTATTCCACTATAATATTGGTAGATATGCTCCTGTATTTGCCAGTAAAATTAATTTCTTAAGTTAGGATACTTTTACAGTGGTTTCTTACATGTATTTAAATGTATGTATGCTACAAGGGTCTTGACCATTACTGTTTTTTGTGTTGCTATTTGATTAACACCCAACACTTGCTTTTGTGTCTCATAGTTTATTATGTTCTATTTCAGGTAAATTGAAGAAGAGTGACATTTTTGACAAAGATATTGAAGCAGTAATATTCTTCCCTGTGAATAATGATGCTGTTTTACATGTTTTTGAGACGCAAGGTTTGGAAAATACACTAAAGTCAGACTTGGAGAAGGTAACCTTACTTAATCTACTTAGTATTACTTACGTATAGACCAAATTATTAAGTTATAACAGAATTGATTATTTATGAATCAAAGACGATTAAGGAGTAATCGTCGTTTTCATTTTTATTTTGTAAATCATTAGTACACATGAAAATAAGATACTTTGGAACTTATTTTATCAGAGAAATCTGCTTCTTACTCCTCCTTGACAAATTGATCGTTTTCAAAATCCTCAATTCAGAGGTAGAATCTGTCTTCTGTGAAGACAGATTTTTACAAAAATAGGCTGTGTGCCGACTACGCGTTTTCTAAGCATTTCCGCAGCAGTAATTCCGCTGCAGAAATGCTTAAACGCTTGTTAGTAGGTCTGCAATGTTCCCCAATGATAATCCGCATGTGCTGTGCACATGCTGCGGAAGTTTCCGCTGCGGATTATCATTGCGGAAAAATCCGCAGCACTACCAATTATTTTGCGGAATCGCGGCATTTTTGCCGCCATTGACTGCATTGAATCACTTAATATCCGCATGACTACATGTGCACATGCGGATATTAAGCGATTCAATATGCGGATGGTACCCGGGTCTGGAGAAGAGGAGACACTCCTCCAGACGCGGGTACCATAGTACCTGTAAAAAAAAAAGAATTTAAAATAAAAAAAACACATTATACTCACCTTCTGATGGCCCGCGGTCTTCTATCCGGTACGTCTTGGCTCCCCGGTGGCTCGCGATGGAGTAAAAGGACCTTCCATGACGTCGGTGGTCGCGTGACCTGTCACATGACTAAATGACATCATGGATGGTCCTTTTACACCACAGCGAGACACCGGGGAGACCGGACGCATCGGAGAAGGAGACCGGGGGCCATTGGAAGGTAAGTATAATGTTTTTTTTTTATTTTTTACCGTTTTTATTCTTTTTTTTAACTAACTTGGTCACACTATATAAAATCCATGCCGATTGTATGGATTTATATAGTGTGACCAAGTTGTCAAGCACTTTTCCAAGTGATGCTAAAATTGCTTGGAAAGCGCTTGACAACCCACATGCGAAATCGCATGTGCAAAATGCTTCACTTCCGCTTGTCCCTGGCAGGAAAAACGCATGTACAATCCGCAGACCAGGGCAACAGAGAACAGACAGGGGCAACAGAAAGCGGACAGTGATTTCAGAGAACGAAGGGGCATGAGAAAGCAGGCAGGCACACAAGAGAGCAGGCAGATGCACAAGAGAGCAGGCAGGCGCACAAGAGAGCAGGCAGGGACAACAGAGAGCAGGCAGGGGCAACGAAGAGCAAGCAAGCATATCAGAGAGCAGGCAGGGGTAAGAGAGCAGGCAGGGGCAAAAGAGAGCAGGCAGGCGTATCAGAGCAGGCAAGGTCAACAGAGCAGGCAGGGGCACCCGAGCAGGCAGAGACAACAGAGAGCAGGCAGAGGCAACAGACAGGGGCAACAGAGCAGACGGGCTACAGAGCATAGACAGAAGCAAAAGAGAACAGACATGGGCAACAGAGAACAGAAAGGGGCAAAAGAAAACAGACAGGCAGGGACAACAGAGAAAAGACAGGGCAACAGAGCAGACGGGCAACAGAGAACAGACAGGGGTTACAGAGCAGATGGGCAACTGAGAACAGACAGGGGCAACCGAGCAAGCAGGGGCAACAGAGGACAAACGGGCAACAGAGAACAGACAGGGGCAATAGAGCAGACAGGTGCAACAGGGAACAGACAGGAACTACAGGAAAAGGAACTCCAGCTCCATAAAAAATTGATTTTTATTATTTCATATAAAACTTCATTAAGCCACAGCTTGACAAGGGACGCAGAGAGTTATATTGCAGGATTTTTTTTTGCCTAAACCCTGTGGATTAATGATCTTTTATATGAAATAATAAAAATCAATTTTTTATGGGGCAGGGGTTCCTTTTCCTGTTATTTCTGCACGTGTGGCCACACGGTCTCTGGGCTCCAACACGCTGAGAGCTGCTGCAGGTGAGCTTGCATATCTTTTTCTATGAACAGACAGGGGCAACAGAGAGCAGGCAGGGATTTCAGAGCAGGCAGAGGCAAGAAAGAGCAGGCAGGCGCAGGCAGGGGCAACAAAGAGCAGGCAGGGGCAAGAGAGAGCAGGCATGGGAAACAGCAGGCAGGGGCAAGAGACAGCAAGCAGGTGCAAGAGAGCACAAAGAGGCAAGAGAGCAAGCAGGGTCAAGAGAAAGCGGGCAGAGGCAACAGAATGCAAGCAGGCGTGTCAGAGAGCAGGCAGGGGAAACAAAGAGTAGGTAGGGATAACATTGAGCAGGCAGGGGCAACAGAAAAGGCAAGAGCAACAAAGAACAAAAAGGGACAAATCAGCAGACAGGGCAATAGAAAAGGCAAGTGCAACAGAGAGCTGGCAGGGATTTCAGGGAGCAGGCAGGGGTATCAGAGAGCAGGCAGGGGTATCAGAGCAGGCAGGGGTATCAGAGAGCAGGCAGGGTCAACAGAGAGAGCAGGCAGGGGCAACAGAGATCAGGCAGGAGCAACAGAGAGCAACAGAGAGCATGCAATGGCAACAAATCAGGCAGGGCAAACAGAATAGACAGGGTCAACAGAACACATGGGACAACAGAAGGGACAACAGAGAACAGACAGGGGCAACAGAGAACAGGCAGGGGTATCGGAGTAGGCAGAGGCAAAGGGGAACAAACGGGCAACAGAGCAGCAGGGGAAACAGAGAACGGACAGGGGCAATAGAGCAGACAGGGGCAAGTGAGAGCAGGCAGGAGCAAGAGAGAGCAGGCAGGAGCAAGAGATACTGGACAAGGGCGAGAAAGACCAGGCAGGGACAAGAGTGAGCAGGCAGGGACAAGAGTGAGCAGATAGGGGAAACAGCAGGCAGGGGCAAGAGAGAGCAGGCATGGGAAGAGAGTCCTCCTGACGAAAACGCAGTGTGAGGCGGTGAAACATGCTTTGAGGCGTTTTGCAAACTCTCTTTGTCCCCTGTTACTGGTCCAGCAATATGAGTACAGGTATACAACCTCTCTATTGAATGATTATATTACAAGTATTGCACTATGCATACTATTAGGCTGCGTGCCCACTATGCGTTTTTCAAGTGTTTTTGCCGCGGAATTTCCGCAGCAAAAACACTTAATAAAATGCTTGCTAATACGTGTCCCATGGTCCCCAATGATAATCTGCATGTGCTGTGCACATGCTGTGGAAATTTCCGCTGCGGATTATCATTGCAGAAAATACACAGCATGTCCATTAATTTTGCGGACACGCAGCGTAATTGCCGCCATTGACTTGCATTGAATCGCATAATATCAGTGTGAACACATTTGCACAAGCGGATATTATGGGATACTATGTGCAGATGGTACCCGGGTTTGGAGAAGAGGAGACTCTCTTCCAGACTCGGGTACCATAGAACCTGTAAAAAAGAGAATTTAAAATAAAAAATAAAGATTATACTTACCTTCCGATGGCCCCAGGAGTTTTCTCCGCTCCGTCCGGTCTGTTGTATGGCTCGCGGTGGTGTGAAAGGACCTGCCTTGACGTCATTTAGTCATGTGACTAAATGACGTCATGGCAGGTCCTTTCACACCACTGCGACCGGACGCAGCGGAGAAAACACCGGGGGCCATCGGAAGGTAAGTATAATCTTTATTTTTTATTTTTTCCCATTCTTATTCTTTTTTTTTAACTATTACTTGGTCACACTGTATAAATCCATGCCGGTTGCATGGATTTATATAGTGTGAACAAGTTGTCAAGCACTTTTCCAAGTGATGCTAAAATCGCTTGATAACCCGCATGCAGAAATACATGCAAAAACGCTTGACAAACGCTTCTACCTGGCAGGAAAAATGCATGTAAAATCCGCATGCATTTTTCCTGCCAGGGAGAAGCGGAAAAAATATGCAGCATTTCTGCATCATGGGCACTTAGCCTTAGGTTAGCCTATTAGTACATTCTATGCATTTTTAGGACCATGGTTTGCAGTTTCTATTATGGGCTACTGTGATTGAGGCTTGGGTGTATGATATTGACACAATAATATTAAGCTTGATATACTACTGCCCTACTCAGGGGTGGGTTAAGAGTAGCAAGGGCCCCGGGCAGTTTAGAAGGCGCGGGCCCCCACCACCTCCACACACACACCTGATGTATCACGTGACATGTCACATGATTCCCTGTGATAGATCATGTGATAGTTCACGTAAAATTAATTTGGCACAATATTAATATATTAATTTTAATATTTTTTTTTACATTAATTGTATGACTTAATATTGAGCACCATTAAGTAAGCTGACACACTCTACATACAGTATGAGACCCTACACACAATATGAGCTGCCACAATCCTCCTATACACAGCAGGAGGCCGCACTGTGCCATCTATACACAGTAGGGGGCCGCACTGCGCCATCTATGCACAGCAGGGGGCCGCACTGCGCCATCTATACACAGCGGGAGGCCGCACGTAGCTATCTATACACAGCGGGAGGCCGCACGGTGCCATCTATACACAGCAGGAGGCCGCACGTAGCCATCTATACACAGCAGGAGGCCGCACGTAGCCATCTATACACAGCAGGAGGCCGCACGAAGCCATCTATACACAACAGGAGGCCGCACGTAGCCATCTATACACAACAGGAGGCCACACGTAGCCATCTATACACAGAAGGAGGCCGCACGTAGCCATCTATACACAGCAGGAGGCCGCACGTAGCCATCTATACACAGCAGGAGGCCGCACGTAGCCATCTATACACAGCAGGAGGCAGCACGTAGCTATCTATACACAGCGGGAGGCCTCACGGCGCCATCTATACACAGCAGGAGGCCGCACGTAGCCATCTATACACAGCAGGAGGCAGCACATAGCCATCTATACACAGCGGGAGGCCGCACATAGCCATCTATACACAGCAGGAGGCCACATGTAGCCATCTATACACAGCAGGAGGCAGCACGTAGCCATCTATACAAAGCAGGGGGCAGCACAGCGCCATCTATACACAGCAGGAGGCAGCATGTAGCCATCTATACACAGGAGGAGGCTGCACGTAGCTATCTATACACAGCGGGAGGCCTCAAGGCACCATCTATACACAGCAGGAGGCCTCACGGCGCCATCTATACACAGCAGGAGGCCGCATGTAGCCATCTATACACAGCAGGAGGCAGCACGTAGCCATCTATACACAGCGGGAGGCCACACGTAGCCATCTATACACAGCAGGAGGCCACATGTAGCCATCTATACACAGCAGGGGAGACAGCACGTAGCCATCTATACACAGCAGGGGGCAGCACGGCGCCATCTATACACAGCAGGAGGCAGCACGTAGCCATCTATACACAGCAGGGGGCAGCACGGCGCCATCTATGCACAGCAGGAGGCAGCACGTAGCCATCTATACACAGCAGAGGGCAGCACGGCGCCATCTATACACAGCAGGGGGCAGCACGTAGCCATCTATACACAGCGGAAGGACACACGGCGCCCCCCAGATACAGCGGGAGGCCACACAGCGCCCCCCCAGAGACAACGGGAGGCCGCACGGCGCCCCCCTCAGAGACAATGGGAGGTCGCACGCAGTCACGCACACACACAACCATATACAGACATACATAGACGCATAAACACATTTGAAACACAAAAATACATATAAACAGACATCACACAATGATATCTGCCTGCACACACACACTCACTCACACACACACTCACTCACCATCCCCCAGCTCTGTTCCAGTCGTCCAGCTCCTCTCCGGTGCAGCAGTGCAGGGAACACATTGCGTGACATCAAACTAGCAGACACGGCCGCGCACAGGGCCATGTCTCCTAGCTGTGACGTGGCCAGGCCAGCACTCAGGGAAGTTAACAGGTGCAGTGCTGGCCCGGCTGAAGAAGAAGCAGCAGCGGCCCTGCGCAGCTGCTGGGGGAGCAGTCCGGGGGCCCCCCCGCCTCTGCCTGCAGGTATGTGCCGCCTTGGCGCCGCACATATTACAATGAGGGCAATCTGGCCATCGGCCACCCGGAGCCCCGGGCCCCGGGCGGTAGCCCAGATTACCCTCATTATAATCCGCCTATGGCCCTACTCCTGTTATCCTTTTATCTAAATACATGATAACTGCTATAGCAACACAACAGATGAAATTAATTATTACGTGTAAAAAACTGGAAATTCATTTACCAGAAATGCAAAACCTACTCAAATAAATAATGAATAACCATATAAGTCATTTAACATATAGTCAGGAGTTTCCTTCTATTGTTTTCTATTAGTGATGAGTGAGTATGTTCTGTTAACCCTTTCAGCGAGCATGCTCGGGTGTTTTCCGAGTATCTTCAGCGTGCTTGGGTTTTATGGTTTTGTCACTCTGTACTCATGATTTGCGACTGTTTGACAGTTTTAATACATGTGAGGAATGTCTAAGAACCAGGCATTCCTCACATGTATTACAGCTGTCAAACAGTTGCAAATCATGCGCACGGAGTGACTCAAACATAAAACCCGAGCGCACTGAAGATACTCGGAAAACACCCGAGCATGCTCTTAAATCTCGAGTAACGAGCATGCTCGCTCATAACTATTTTCTATGTTATGTCCCACATATAGCTATTCTGGGTATATTATGTATCCCCAAGTTCTCTCCTTGTATATTATCCCTTTTGTTTTAATTATGTATACTAATAAAAACTATTAAAAAATTTTTAGATTCTCTAATGACTTATATGGTTATTCATTATTTATGATAACTGCTATGCTGCACGACTCATATATTAATAGTGGTTGGCTATTATTGGGACAAAGAGTTTGACTCTTGTTTCTGGTTTCTGCCTATGATGTACATGATATATTGATATATACACTGCTCAAAAAAATAAAGGGAACACTCAAATAACACATCCTAGATCTGAATGAATGAAATATTCTCATTGAATCCTTTGTTCTGTACAAAGATGAATGTGCTGACAACAAAATCACACAAAAATCATCAATGGAAATCAAATTTATTAACCAATGGAGGCCTGGATTTGGAGTCACCCCCAAAATTAAAGTGGAAAAACACACTACAGGCTGATCCAACTTTGATGTAATGTCCTTAAAACAAGTCAAAATGAGGCTCAGTATTGTGTATGGCCTCCACATGCCTGTATGACCTCCCTACAACGCCTGGGCATGCTCCTGATGAGGTTGCGGATGGTCTCCTGTGGGATCTCCTCCCAGACCTGGACTAAAGCATCCGCCAACTCCTGGACAGTCTGTGGTGCAACGTGACGTTGGTGGATGGAGCGAGACATGATGTCCCAGATGTGCTCAATCGGATTCAGGTCTGGGGAACGGGCGGGCCAGTCCATAGCTTCAATGCCTTCATCTTGCAGGAACTGCTGACACACTCCAGCCACATGAGGTCTGGCATTGTCCGGCATTAGGAGGAACCCAGGGCCAACCGCACCAGCAAATGGTCTCACAAAGGGTCTGAGGATCTCATCTGGGTACCTAATGGCAGTCAAGCTACCTCTGGCGATCACATGGAGGCTGTGCAGCCCTCCAAAGAAATGCCCTACACCCTTACTGACCCACTGCCAAACCAGTCATGCTGAAGGTTGTTGCAGGCAGCAGATCATCCTCCACAGCGTCTCCAGACTCTGTCACGTCTGTCACATGTGCTCAGTGTGAACCTGCTTTCATCTGTGAATAGCACAGGGCACCAGTGGCGACTTTCCCAATCCTGGTGTTCTGTGGCAATCGCCAAGCGTCCTGCACGGTGTTGGGCTGTGAGCACAACTCCCATCTGTGGACGTCGGGCCCTCATACCACCCTCATGGAGTCGGTTTCTAACCGTTTGTGCAGACACATACACATTTATGGCCTGCTGGAGGTCATTTTGCAGGGCTCTGGCAGTGCTCCTCCTGTTCCTCCTTGCACAAAGGCGGAGGTAGCGGTACTGCTGCTGGGTTGTTGCCCTCCTACGGCCCCCTCCATGTCTCCTGGTGCACTGACCTGTCTCCTGTTAGCGCCTCCAGCCTCTGGACACTACGCTGACAAATGTGCCATCCTGGATGAGCTGCACTACCTGAGCAACTTCTGTGGGTTGTTGAGTCCGTCTCATGCTACCACGAGTGTGAAAGCACAACCAACATTCAAAAGTGACCAAAAATTCAGCCAGAAAGCATTGGTACTGAGATGTGGTCTGTGGTTCCCACCTGCAGAACCACTCCTTTATTGAGTGTGTCTTGATAATTGCCAATAATTTCCATCTATTGTCTATTCCATTTGCACAACATCATGTGAATTTGATTGTCAATCAGTATTGCTTCCTAAGTGGACAGTTTGATTTCACAGAAGTTTGATTTACTTGGAGTTATATTCTGTTGTTTATGTGTTCCCTTTATTTCAGCAGCAGAAGGGAAGGAAGGGAGACACAGATCCATTACTAGTGGGTAGGCGGAGCCCCATAGGATAGTTCACCTCAGATTAGAAAAAGTGACGACCGGCCCCTCCAGCTTAGGCTCCTCCTACTCCCATGTCTAAAATTTGAGGTCGCAGAGGATAGTCGCTGCCTTTGCAGCTCCTCAGAAGAATTTATTTATTTTACCCCAGAGACCTGGACCCCCCGTGGTCTAGAGGTCTCAGGGGGTCTCGGCGCTGCTGGGAACCCTGACCCTCCCCTGGCAGATCTGTGTACCCCCTAAGGAGGTCCCCGCAGAAGCCTGCCGGCCCCGGGGGATACAGGGCGCTCCCTGGCGGAGACGCACACTGCTTCTGTGGGGTCCCTGCGCGCTCTGCCGTGGGGGGAGCAAAGGGCCACGGCACCACACATCCCTGGGGGTCCCTGTGGCGCTCAGCTGGGTAAGTGCTCTCTGTGGTCTGAGTGCTTCAGCGGCTGCTGTGGCAGCCGCTGTTACTGTTTTCAAGTGGTGACTGCTTGTTTTGTCCCTGCAAGAGGATATCTCCACTGCAGGCGTTTGTGTTACTGGCAGGGGAGCAGGGACGGAGGAGCGCGGGCTCCGTTGGTAGCGGCGGTGGGGGGCATGGCTTTGCGCCTCTCTGCTGCCTGTCATCATAGCTCAGACAGGAAGTGCCAGGAAAGCGCGCGCTGGAGCTGTCCCAGCCCCCTCTTCTTCTTCCGGCCATTACTTCGTGCTACCTCCTGCTCCCTGCTCCCCGCTCTCTACACCAGACACCGAGCACTGTGTAAGGAAGAGCAGTCACCCCGGCCAGCTGGTGAGTCACTTCTGTTTTTAAGGCAGAAGATTCCTTTCTCACACTATTGCAGCGCAGAGCACCTTACTCCTGGCCTCTTAAGGCAGACAACGTGTGCTATGTACAGTGCTGCTACTTCCCCGCTGAGGGACTCGCACACCGCTATCCTTCTAAGGCAAAGGAGGATCGGCAGGGTCGCTCTGCTTCGCTTTCGGGCCGTGTGGACGCTTTTATTGGGGCTATGCGGGAAGCGTTACAGCTGTCTGAAGAGGTGACGAGGCGCCCTGGCAAGTCGGCCCGGCTGTATCAGGAGTCGCGTCGGGCTCGTTCGACGCTGCCGGCGCACGATGAACTTAACGAGGCGGTGGAGAAAGAACGCCTGTGTCCGGATAAACGCTTCCAGGGGATGCAGTTTTTTGATGCCCTGTATCCCTGCTCCACGGAGACGATCGCTAATTGGGTCCCCTCTCCTGAAGTGGACGTGCCATTGACTCAGCTGAGCAAATCCTCTTTGCTTCCTGTTAAAAGGAAGGCGAGTCTACAGGACCCTCTGGATAGAAGGACGGAGTTAGCGGCGAAGTGCATCTACGAGGCCGTGGGTCATGGATTCCGAGCGACCTTGGGGGCCATGTGGGCTAGTGAGGCTTCTCTGCGGTGGTTGGATCTGCTGTGGACGGCGTGGCAAGATGGGACTCCGCTGTCTGAGGTGGAAAGGCTCTTACAGCTGTTGGAAGAGGCGGCCCGATATGGCAGGGACGCAGTGCTGGATGCTACTTCGGTTCTGTCCAGGGCTCAATCCTCGGCCGTCTCAGTCAGAAGAGCACTGTGGCTTAAACAGTGGACTGGAGACGCGGTTTCCAAACAAGGTTTGCTGAGTCTGGCGTACAAGGGCGGTCAGCTTTTTGGTTCGGACCTCATGGAGCTGATTGCTAAGGCCAAGGCCAAGGATTCGGCTTTGCCACAGCGGAAAGCAGCGGCTTCTACGTCTGGCAAGTCAAGTGCCGGTAGTGGTCGTCGGTCCTTTCGGCCCAGGGGACGGTTCGGTCAGCCCTCTTGGAGATCGGGTCGTCCCTCGTCTTCCGTAAAGAAGACCACCCAGAAATCCCATACACCCTGGAAACAACATTTCCGTCAGGACAAACGGGAGGTTGACAAAAAGCCCACTAAGGCGGACTGACGCCAGGAACCCCCTCGAGGGCTCTCGGGTGGGAGGTCGTCTGCTTCAATTCGGGTCGATTTGGGCGTCCAGCGTATCGGACGCCTGGGTGACGCGGGTTATGTCGGCAGGCTATTTCATAGAGTTTCATTCTCGACCCCCGGACAGATTTCATCAGTCACGCATCCCGTCCGAGCCCAAGCTGGCTGCCGCACTGCTGCGGGAGGTCGACTCTCTTCTGCAGCAGGGGGTGGTGGTTCCGGTTCCGCCGGAGGACCGGGGAAGGGGGTTTTACTCCAACCTTTTTGTGGTCCCCAAAAAGGAGGACAAGTTTCGCCCCATTCTGGACCTCAAAGAATTGAATGTTCATGTCCGGACCCGGAAATTCCGTATGGAGTCTCTTCGCTCTGTCGTGGCGGCCCTGTCACAGTACGATTTCTTGGTGTCGATCGACATCCGCGACGCCTATTTGCATGTCCCTATCAGCACACCAGTGCTTCCTGCGTTTCGCCATAGGTCAGGCCCATTACCAGTTTGTGGCCCTACCATTCGGGTTGGCCTCGGCGCCCAGGGTTTTTACAAAAATTCTGGCGCCGCTCATGGCACTCCTTCGAAGACAAGGAGTTACGATTCTCCCCTACCTGGACGACCTGTTAATTGTGTCATCCACAGCGGAGGAGGCGGTGATGGCTCGCGATCTCTCCCTTCAGCACCTGGAGGACTTTGGGTGGCTGGTCAATTGGAAGAAGTCGTCTTTCGAGCCGTCGCAGTCAATCTTGTTCTTGGGGATGCTTTTCGACACGGTTCGAGCAGTGGTGTCCCTGCCTCCGGACAAACAAGTAAACCTTCGTCACCATGTCCTGGATATGAGATCGGCGATGGTGATGTCCCTTCGGAAGTGTATGCGCCTTCTGGGTCTGATGGTGGCAGCAATGGAAGCGGTACCGTTTGCACAATTTCATTCCCGGGGTCTCCAAAATCTTATTCTGACCCGTTGGAACCGATCGCTGGCTTCGCTAGATCGCTGTGTCGGTATCTCCCGCAGGGTGCGAGAGTCTCTTGGATGGTGGTTACGTCCGGAGGCTTTATCCCTGGGGAAATCCTTCCTCCTCCCACGGTGGTCGGTCATTACCACTGATGCCAGCCTGACTGGCTGGGGGGGGGGGGGTTTGGAATGATCTCTGGGTTCAGGGGGTCTGGTCGTCAGAGGAGTCGTCTCTGCCGATCAACATCCTGGAGTTGAGAGCGATATTTCTCTGCCTCCAACATTGGACGGTCCCCTTGAGCGGTCTGCCGGTCCGGATTCAAACGGACAATGCGACAGCGGTCGCGTATATCAACCATCAGGGCGGGACGAGGAGTTCCAGACTCATGATGGAGGTCTCTCGGATCCTGGTATGGGCCGAGTCCAGGGTCCCAGCCATCTCCGTGATTCACATCCCAGGAGTGCTGAATATCACGGCGGACTTCCTCAGTCGCGAGCAGGTGGATCCCGGAGAATGGAGTCTTCATCCGGAAGTTTTTACACTGCTGTGCTCCCGTTGGGGGACTTCCCAGGTGGACTTGATGGCATCCAGGCTGAACGCCAGGGTTCCGACGTTCATGTCCAGGTACAGGGACCCGGAGGCTGTGGCGGTAGATGCTCTAGTGGCCCCGTGGGACCAGTTCGAGCTGATCTACGTGTTTCTGCCGGTATCTTTGCTTCCTCTGGTCATCCGGCGGATCAAACTCGAACGAATTCCGGCAATTTTGGTGGCGCCGGATTGGCCACGGAGGGCGTGGTATTCAACGCTGGTGTCTCTTCTGGCGGCGCCTCCGTTTCCACTGCCTCTTCGGCCGGACCTGTTAACCCAAGGGCCCATTCGTCATCCGGACCTGAAGTCGCTTCGTTTGACGGCGTGGCACTTGAGACCGAGATCTTGACCCGTCGTGGGTTTTCGGCCGAGGTCATTGCCACCTTGCAGGCGGCCAGAGGTCCAGCTACGACTAGGATTTATCACAGAACTTGGGAGGCCTTCTATTCATGGTGTTCTGGATCGTCAAGGAACCCGAGGGTTTTTTCCATTCCCAACTTATTGGTTTTTCTGCAATGTGGTTTGGCCAAGGGTCTGGCAGTTGGTACCTTGCGGGGTCAGGTATCTGCACTATCCGTGCTTTTTCGGAAGGCTATTGCCTCGCGCAGGGATGTGCGCTCGTTTTTTTGCGGGGTTGCACGTCAGTTTCCGCCTCGGAGGGCGTTTGTGGCTCCTTGGCAGCTCAAGCTAGTCTTGGAGGCTCTTCAGCATGGGCCGTTTGAGCCTATGGATTCAGCTATGCTTTACTTACTTTCTTGGAAGGTGGCCTTCCTGGTGGCGGTCACCTCTTTGAGAAGGGTTTCTGAGTTGGCGGCACTGTCTTGTTCGCCCCCTTTTCTGGAGTTCCACTCGGATCGCGTGGTGCTTCGTACCCGTGGCGATTTTCTGCCTAAAGTGGTGTCGCGTTTCCACGTCAATCAGGACATTGTGTTGCCCTCTCTCTGTCCGAATCCGAAAAGTCCAAAGGAGCGAGCCATGCACTCGTTGGATTTGGTGCGGGCTTTGAAGTTCTATCTTTCAATCATGCAAGAGTTTCGGAAGTGGGACACTCTTTTTGTGATTCCTGCTGGTCGTCGGCGTGGTCAGCGGGCCTCCAAGGACACTATAGCTCGGTGGATACGTTCGGCTATCCTGGAAGCGTACCGGCTCAAGGGCGAGCCTTGTCCGGTTAAGGTTCGAGCTCATTCCACGAGAGCTGTTGGTTCGTCGTGGGCTTTTCAGCAGGGGGCCTCGGCAGCGCAGCTCTGCCGGGCGGCTACCTGGCGCTCCGTTCACACTTTTACTAAATTTTATAAAGTGGACGTGAGTGCTTCCGCAAATGCGGCTTTGGGACACAGGGTCCTGCAGGCGGCGGTGGTTTAGGTTATCTCTTTATCTAGTTTTGGCGCTTGTTGCGCGCTTGACTAAGTTGTTGGGGTGTTGGCGATTCTGCCACTGTTTCCCACCCTTGAGTTCTGGACTGCTTTGGGACGTCCCACTAGTAATGGATCAGTGTCTCCCTTCCTTCCCTTCTGCTGCTGAAAGACAGATTTTGGTAAGACCTTACCTGTAAAATCCTTTTCAGCGAAGGAAGGAAGGGAGGCACAGCACTCTCCCATGGCAGAAGTGCATTATTGTTTTCTAGATGCGGCGCGACTCCTCTCTGATGGCGGTCATCTGGGCGGGGGTCGGCGCGCTAGGGCTCTGTTCCAGCATTGCCAGCTCATCGCAGTTGTCAGGTCCAGTGAGTAGTGCCTGGGACTGTGTGTTTTTTCTGTTATATGCATAACCTGTTCTCTCGCATTTCTGAATTTTCGGAAGGGGTTGTGTTGTTCCGCTGGTGTTGTCTGCTCTTTCTTAGCTTGTGTACGGACTGAAGAACATGGGTGTAGGAGGAGCCTAAGCTGGAGGGGCCGGTCATCACTTTTTCTAATTTGAGGTGAACTATCCTGTGGGGCTCCGCCTACCCACTAGTAATGGATCTGTGTCTCCCTTCCTTCCGTCTTTTTTTTGAGCAGTGTATATATTTTGTTAAAGTTTATATTTGTCAAATAAATAAAATTTTGATATTTTTTGTATCCCAACACTCTTGTTTGTACTCAATAGGCTTAGGGGCAAGAGAGAGCAGACAGGGGCAACAGATAGCAAGCAGGACCAAGAGTGAGCAAGCAGGGGCAAGAAAGAGCAGGCAGGGGAAACAGAGAGCAGGCAGGGGCAAGAGAGAGCAAGCAGGGGCAAGAGAGAGCAAGCAGGGGCAACAGAGAGCAAGCAGGTGTGTCAGAAAGAAGGGAAGGGCAACAAAGAGCAGGCAGGGGCAACAGAGAGCAGGCAGAAGTGTCGCGCCCCCGTGGGCCTTACTGTTTGGGGACAGTATATATATATATATATATATATATATATATATATATATATATATATATATATATGTATCACGGTGGCTGGTCCAGGGTGGACAGTGCACAAAAGGGGTAGCAAATTACTAATGAAGTTCTGAGAATTTCGTGACGCCACCTGTGGTGTCTGGTGAAGGTCACCAGCGCTGCAGCAGTCCTCTGAGGCAGGTGACAAGGCAGCTAAAGATGGTACAGCTCCCCACAGGTGGAGCGGGCCTCAGGGCAGTATAGATAGATGAATGGATGGTGGGTGCGCTGGGCATTGTGGTGCAGTGAGGAATACTAGCGCCGGAGAAGAGACAGACAGAGGCAATTTCCTTGCAGTCATCCAAGGTTTTACTTGCAGTTCTAGGCAAGTCACAAGTGCACTTTACAGGTGAAGGCCTCCCTCGTCGCGCTGCGTTCACCGGGCAGGGGTTCAGTCCTTTTCTCAACAAATTTGGGAACGCCTGGTGGAACCCCACTTTCATATGTACCTATCTTGACCTTTTTCACACTCGGTCCTTCTCACCGTTGCCCTACACTGCCCACTTTTGTTCCTGCTCGGGTATGCTGCAGTCCTTCCTGTACGTTGGATCCGGGACCAGCCTAACCCCCTGGGGATTTGAATGTAGCAAACGATCCCTCCTGATCACATGGCAGGAGCGGGGCGTACGGGTGCCGTCCTGCACGCGCCGTACCCCCTGGGATCACTTAAGTAGAATGGAGCCTGCTCCCTGCTCCCCTCCGGGGCCTCTATCCTGGGCCCTAACTTGTGGAGCAGAGCTCTGACTGAGCCTCTGCTCCCGGACTGTACTTAACTGACTGACCACCAGACCTAATATGGCTTCCTGTTATATACTTACTGTATATGTGCTCCGTGTAACTGCTTCCTCCACCCACACCCACTATTGGTTCCCCCTACCTTTGGGTTCCCCCCTACTCCAGCCAGGGCCAAGGCTCAGCAGAAAACTACATTGCGTCTTGCCCCTCCGGCTGGCCTGGAGCAGTGTGGTGTTGGATGTAGGTGGTTGGGGTTCCGTGCAGCATTCCCTCCTTACCTGAGATAAGGGAGACACCACACCTCAGGGTGAGGTGCAGTATCTCTGTGCCGACTGAACCCTCAGGGGCGCCACAGAAGCAACAAAGAACAGACGAGCAATAGAGAGCAGGCAACGGCAACAGAGAGCAGGCAAGGGCAACAAAGAGCAGGCAGGGATTTTAGAGAAGGCAGGGGCAAGAGAGAGCAGGCAGGGGCAACAGAGAGCAAGTGGGGGCAACAGAGAGCAAGCAGGCATGTCAGAGAGCAGGCAGGGGCAATAGAGAGCAGGCAGGGGCAACCGAGAGCAAGCAGGCATGTCAGAGAGCAGGCAGGGGCAACAGAGAGCAGGTAATGGCAACAGAGCAGGCAGGGGCAACAGAATAGACAGGGTCAACAGAACAGATGGGATAACAGAGAACAGACAGGGGCAACAGAGAACAGACAGGGGCAACAGAGAGCAGGCAGTGGCGACTAAGCGTAACTGTGTCACCCTACCTGGATGCCACAAGTGTAATTAAAGCTGTGTCTGAGAGCAAGGGGGAGGTTCTCTGGTTAGGGGAACATTAGCATGCAATGCCTCCTGTCTCAGGCCAGTAGGGGGAGCAGGCTGCCCCTATAAAAGCTGGTACTGGGGACAGGGTTAGAGAGAACTGGATTGCCTGTCTCAGCTTTGAGACGTGTCCCAGAGTGGAGCAGGGACAGAAGGTTGATTGCACCTAAGAGGAAGTGTGGCAGTAGGAGAGAGCCACCAGCCAGAGACAAGAGGCGAAGAGAGCCTGTCTTGGCAGAGAAAAGACTTAATTTTACCAGACTTTGGTGTCTGAGGCTGGAAGGATTCCACATCCCCCAGCAGAGAACCAGTTCGCAAGGGACTGTACTTTCCTTGGCCTAAGAAGCCTGGAGGCCCTGCCACAACCGAAGGGACCAGTAAAGCTGTACAAGGCTGGGAGCAGAAAGGAACCCACGTCGCAGGCCATACAGGCGAGAAAGCACAGAAAGCTCGGAAACGTGGGCTGTTATCCTATCAGGAGGAGATAGTCAGAAGGAGCGCAGAAAGCACGGTAGGCCTACACCCTCACCCTGACCAGGGCCAATTTCCCCGTTGCTCTCAGACATCCAGGTCCCCTCCTAGCTGGGACTGTTTATGGGTCAGTTTGCCTGTTTCAGTAAAGACCCTGGACTGCAACCTGTTGTCTGTGTGCTCCTTGCTCCTCCAGCACTATCATCACTGGGACTCTCACTACCATCACTCCCACCATTCACTATACTGCCCTGGGGCCGCACTCTTCCCGTGGGGAGTCACACTACCCTAGCTGCACACCTCATCAGCCCCAGCGGTCTGCAAGCAGCGGCGGTTCCTAATAACCGCAATCCACGGGTGGCGTAGTCGGACATAATCAATATAACGGACTACCATTGGCCTGACCACCCTGAGCCACGGAACCGGGTTGCCACTACTACACCCATCGCTCCCTATTGCCCGGATCCGAGTGCCCCACGGCCCAGGGGGCGAGTCATAACCACAGACAGGAGTATCAGACTGCAGATATAAAGAGCAGTAAAGTGCAGGTAACAGACTACAGGCAGAGGAGAGACAGTGGTAAATTGCAGAATCAAGAAAGAGCAGAGATAGCAGAAAGCAAGGTAGAGAGTGTCCAGAGGGAATAGAGAGAAGAGATAGAGAAGAGCAGAGGGGTAACAAGCAGAACCCAGTGCCAGGCAGGAAGAGAAGCCATAATGGGATCCACAGGGCACACCATGTCAGGCTGCTGTCAGGCAGTGGTCTCCGTAAGCACTGCAGGATGTATCTCCCTGGGCACCTGCTGCTCTTATTGGCCTCAGTGGGCGCCCCATCCTCCTTGGAGGTCCTGTTCCGCAGCCCGCAGTGCACCCCAGAGCGCCTGCCCTGCAGCGTCCTCCCGCTCCGTCTTTGTGGAGCTGGTGCAGGTTCCGGCTGCTGCTCCATGTGCACCAAGCTGGAGCGGAAATCGTACAGGGTGTACACTGTATGCTGCACCGCCAACTGTGCTGCTACCCCAACCCCAGTGCAGAACTCCCCCTGCAGGCACTAGTGCTGAGGCAATGGCATGCGTGCCCACAGAGTGGGCTCTGCGCGCCCCCTCCGGCACGTGTGCCATAGGTTCGCCCCCACTGATACAGGTATTTGCTATCTCTATTACATGGGCTGTATGCTTACATGGTATAATTAAGTTGCATGGTGGCTCAGAAGTTAACCCTGTTTTGCCACGCTGGGATACTAGGTTCTCATTTGGGACAGAGACTGCTGTGAATAGTGTTATAAAAGCAATGGTAAATAAATTAATTTATGAACAAGTTGTGTCACTAAGTAAAACATCAGATTGATACAGTTAAAGGGATTCTGTCACTAGGTTTTTGCTACCCCATCTGAAAGTAGCATGTTGTAGGGCCTGAGACCCTGATTCCAGACATGTTTCACTTATTGCTGTCATTTTGATAAAATTCCTGTTTTATCTTCTGCAGATCTAAAAGTTCCCTTAATGCTGAGCTCTGTATAACCCTGTCCCCATCATTAATTGGCAGCTTACTGCCCATGTACAGACCAATACACAGAAGGCCAACTAGTCCTCTAGTGATAATCACCTGTTGATAGAAACAGGGATTTTATCAAAACAACACTATGCAGTCCATTAAGTGACAAATCGCTTGATTTTTGGTCCCCTACATTATGGTGCTCTCAGATTAGGTGGTAAAATCCTGGTGACAGATTCCCTTTAACATGTGATTCATCCTCCAAGGTTATACTTTTTATTGTTATATCTTGAAGGTGTCAATCGTTTTCTGTGGTACATGCAGTGAAAGCTACAATCACACATCCGTGTGACACGTTCTAGTGCTGTCCATTTTGTTCTGCGACAGCACACGGACACAAAATTTCATTGAGCCAAACTCACGTCAGTTTTAACCTCTTCCCGATATGGCTATTTTTTAGTTTTTGTTTTTTCCTCTTTCTTACAAAAGCCCTATCTTTTTAGTTTTTCTGTCAATATATGCCATACGAGTGCTTGTTTTTTTGCGGGACGAGTTGTACTTTTGAATGACATCATTTATTTTATCATGTGATGTAGTAGAAAGCGGGAGAAAAAAAACAAGTGCAGGAAAAGTTGCGAAAAAGCTCAATTCCACAAAAGTTTTTTGTTTCATTTACAGTATTTACTGGGTAAAAATTTTTGGTTGTATGGACATTTTCAGAGACCCATAACGTTTTCAATTTTTGGTCGATGTGGCGTTGGGATGACTTGTTTTTTTGCGCCCTAAGGCGACATTTTGATTGATACCATTTTGGGGTATGTTTTGATCACCTCTTACTACATTTTTTGCTGTGGTGTGGTGGCCGAAAATATGTCATTCTGGCGTTTACATTTTCTTTCTCATCACAACATTTACAGATTGAGTTAATTAACCCCTTAAGGACCGAGCCACTTTGTAGGTTAATGAGCAGGCCAATTTTTTCAATTCTGACCACTGTCACTTTATGAGGTAATTACTCTGGAACGCTTCAACAGATCCCCCTGATTCTGAGACAGTTTTTTCGTGACATATTGTACTTCATGATAGTGGTAAAATTTCTTCGATATCACTTGCGTTTATTTGTAAAAAAAAAAATGGAAATTTGGCGAAAATTTTGAAAATTTTGCAATTTTCAAAATTTGAATTGTTATGCCATGAAATCAGAGAGATACAGTACAGACCAAAAGTTTGGACACACCTTCTCATTTAAAGATTTTTCTGTATTTTCATGACTATGAAAATTGTACATTCACACTGAAGGCATCAAAACTATGAATTAACACATGTGGAATTATATACTTAACAAAAAAGTGTGAAACAACTGAAAATATGTCTTATATTCTAGGTTCTTCAAAGTAGCCACCTTTTGCTTTGATGACTGCTTTGCACACTCTTGGCATTCTCTTGATAAGCTTCAAGAGGTAGTCACCGGAAATGGTTTTCACTTCACAGGTGTGCCCTGTCAGGTTTAATAAGTGGGATTTCTTGCCTTATAAATGGGGTTGGGACCATCAGTTGTGTTGTGCAGAAGTCTGGTGGATACACAGCTGATAGTCCTACTGAATAGACTGTTAGAATTTGTATTATGGGAAGAAAAAAGCAGCTAAGTAAAGAAAAACGAGTGGCCATCATTACTTCAAGAAATGAAGGTCAGTCAGTCCGAAAAATTGGGCAAACTTTGAAAGTGTCCCCAAGTGCAGTTGCAAAAACCATCAAGCGCTACAAAGAAACTGGCTCACATGAGGACCGCCCCAAGAAAGGAAGACCAAGAGTCACCTCTGCTTCTGAGGATAAGTTTATCCGAGTCACCAGCCTCAGAAATCGCAGGTTAACAGCAGCTCAGATTAGAGACCAAGTCAATGCCACACAGAGTTCTAGCAGCAGGCACATCTCTTCAACAACTGTTAAGAGGAGACCTTGTGCAGTAGGCCTTCATGGTAAAATAGCTGCTAGGAAACCACTGCTAAGGACAGGCAACAAGCAGAAGAGACTTGTTTGGGCTAAAGAACACAAGTTATGGACATTAGACCAGTGGAAATCTGTGCTTTGGTCTGATGAGTCCAAATTTGAGATCTTTGGTTCCAACCACCGTGTCTTTGTGTCATGCAGAAAAGGTGAACGGATGGACTCTACATGCCTGGTTCCCACTGTGAAGCATAGAGGAGGAGGTGTGATGGTGTGGGGGTGCTTTGCTGGTGACATTGTTGGAGATTTATTCAAAATTGAAGGCATACTGAACCAGCATGGCTGCCACAGCATCTTGCAGCGGCATGCTATTCCATCCGGTTTGCGTTTAGTTGGACCATCATTTATTTTTCAACAGGACAATGACCCCAAACACACCTCCCAGCTGTGTAAGGGCTATTTGACCAAGAAGGAGAGTGATGGGGTGCTACGCCAGATGACCTGGCCTCCACAGTCACCAGGCCTGAACCCAATCGAGATGGTTTGGGGTGAGCTGGACAGCAAAAGGGCCAACAAGTGCTAAGCATCTCTGGGAACTCCTTCAAGATTGTTGGAAGACCATTTCCGGTGACTACCTCTTAGCTCATCAAGAGAATGGCAAGAGTGTGCAAAGCAGTCATCAAAGCAAAAGGTGGCTACTTTGAAGAACCTAGAATATAAGACATATTTTCAGTTGTTTCACACTTTTTTGTTAAGTATATAATTCCACATGTGTTAATTCATAGTTTTGATGCCTTCAGTGTGAATGTACAATTTTCATAGCCACGAAAATACAGAAAAATCTTTAAATGAGAAGGTGTGTCCAAGCTTTTGGTCTGTACTGTATTTGTATGATTGGTATTTTCATTTATCCTTCTACGTTATTCCTTGTTAGTTTGTGCATATACATACACTATTACTCCTCACTTCCCTGAGTGGGGGAGAGGGACACATATAGGTCTGAATTAGGAGTTCAGCAAGGTACGTAGCCCTGGCGTTTTCACCATCAGAAGTAATCTGGGGAGCAGGGATAGCTTGGGCGGGCCCGGGTAATCCGACAACAGAATTGTGACTCGCTGTGTGCCTAATATTCATGTTTACTGATTTAGTTGGACTCCTGTATGTTATGTTCTGCTACCAAAGCTAAGGAAAGAGAGGAGATCTGTCCCTACTATAAGACTCAGCTGAATCCCTACGATGTAACAGGGAACCTGATCCTGCGATCAGACCTGCTAAAGTCCTAATCTAGTCTGTACGGAGACCTATAGATGTGAGGAGGGAATCCCTACAAGTACTAAGGACTGGGAGGAATATGGGACACCTCCTAACAGAAATAGTAGCAGACAGACGAACAAACAAAATAGATAGAACATAGAGGTCCGTAGACCAAGCAAACTAACAGAGTTAGATACAGAGCACAGGCTAGCTAGAAAGTAGATATACAATGAAGTCCAGCAAAGCCAGAAGGGCGGAGCAGGATTAAATAGGCCAACAAGGTCATGTGACCAGCAAAGGAAAAAAAACCTAACAGCAAGGTTCTAACAGTACCCCCCCTTCTAAGAGGATCCTCCGGATCCCCTAGGACCAGGCTTATCAGGAAATCTCCTGTGAAACGCTCTGATAAGTCTGGACGCGGAAACATCATCTGACCTCACCCAAGAGTTATCCTCGGGTCCGAAACCTTTCCAGGCCACAAGATACTGCAAACTACCTCTATACCGTCTAGAGTCAAGGATGCGAGAAATTTCATATTCCCCGTCCTCCACCACCGGAGGAACAGAGGCAGAGGCGTCACCATCCGACACAACAGCTTTTTTTAACAGAGAGACATGAAAGACCGGATTAATTCTCCAGGAGGTAGGAACCTCCAACCTAACAGCAGATTGGTTGACAACCTGAAGCACCTTAAAGGGCCCTACAAACTTGGGACCCAATTTCTTAGAAGGAATCCTCAACCACAGATTCCTAGAGGACAACCAAACCATGTCACCAACAGCGAACAAAACCTCCTGTCGTTTCCTATCAAAGTAGTCTTTAGATTTTCTGTTGGCCTCCTGAAGATTACCACGCACATCCGTCCAAACTCTTTCCAAATCACCGGAAAAATTCTCCTCCTCAGGCACGGCAGATCCCAACTTGGAGAACGACCCAAACGACGGATGTCTCCCAGAACAACAAAAAAAAGGCGAACAACCAGCAGAAGAAGATGTATGATTGTTCAGAGCAAATTCGGCAAGTGGCAGAAACTCAGACCACCCCTCTTGATTGTCTGCCACAAAACAACGCAAGAACTGCTCAACATCCTGGTTTTTCCTTTCTGTCTGGCCATTAGATTCAGGATGATATCCGGACGAAAACGACAAATGAATTCCCAACCTGTCACAAAAGGCACGCCAAAAACGAGCCACGAACTGAGGACCCCTATCAGAAACAATGTCAGTAGGAACGCCATGAAGTCTGACAATTTCCTTGACAAAGGCCTTAGCGAGAGTTTTAGCGCAGGGCAGTTTGACGAAGGGAACCAAGTGACACATCTTGCTAAAACGGTCCACGACCACCCAGATGACAGTAAAACCCTCAGAGGAGGGAAGGTCAGTTATAAAGTCCATAGCCAAATGTGTCCAAGGAGCACTGGGGACCTCCAAAGGACAAAGCAACCCCGCAGCAGGAGTATGTGAGGACTTAGATCTAGCACATATAGTACATTGGCGCACCCACTTAATGACTTCCTTCTGCCATCCAGGCCACCAAAAACTGCGACCCACCAGTCTCTTGGTCTCAGAGATTCCGGGATGACCTGCCAACCGAGATTCGTGACACTCAACAAACAAATCTCTCCTAAAGGTCCCAGGCACAAACAACCTCCCATGAGGAGTGTTAGATGGGGCATTCTCCTGAGCTTTAAGAATCTCATCTTCCAAAACGGAGTCTAAAGCAGCTATCACAACACCTTCTTGTAAAATGTTTTCCTCTTTCTCAGCACCGACTATGGGAGAAAAACTGCGAGACAAGGCATCCGCCTTAACATTCTTAGTACCAGGGATGTAAGTAACGGAGAAATTAAACCGCGAGAAAAACAGTGCCCACCTAGCCTGACGGGCATTCAGGCGCTTGGCAGCATCAAGATATATCAGATTTTTATGATCCGTAAGAACCTGAACGGGAAATTCCGCACCTTCCAAGAAGTGGCGCCAGTGTTCAAATGCGAGTTTAATAGCCAATAATTCCCGATTACCAATATCGTAATTCAGTTCAGTCTCCGAAAATTTTTTTGAAAAAAAAGGCACAGGGATGTAATCCATCCCCGTTATCCTGAGACAATACTGCGCCAACCCCCACAGAGGAAGCATCAACCTCAACCAAAAACGGCCTAGTAACATCAGGCTGCATAAGGATGGGAGCAGAGGTGAACCTCTCCTTGAGATACACAAAAGCTTCAATGGCCTCAGAAGACCACTGAACCGCATCAGCACCTTTCCTGGTGAGATCAGTCAGAGGTTTGACAATACTAGAAAAAATTTTTATGAATTTTCTGTAGTAATTGGCGAAACCCAAAAACCTCTGTATCGATTTCAAACCAATAGGCCTAGGCCATTCCTGCACAGCCTGAACCTTAACCGGATCCATCTCAAAACCTTTGCTGGAGATAATGTAGCCCAAAAAACTAATTCTCTGTACAGCGAACTCACATTTCTCCAGCTTAGCAAAAAGCGAATTGTCCATTAATAACTGTAATACCTCACGCACGCTCCGCCAATGAGACTCCAGATCTGGCGAATAAATCAAAATGTCATCCAAATACACAACCACATTTTTACCGATCAAAGGTCTAAGGATGTCATTAATCAGATTCTGAAAAAATGCAGGAGCATTAGTAAGACCAAAAGGCATAACCAGATTCTCAAAATGACCCACAGGAGTGTTAAAAGCAGTCTTCCATTCATCACCCTCCTTCATGCGCAACAGATTGTATGCCCCCTTAAGGTCAATTTTAGAGAACCACTTGGCCCCCAATAACTGGTTAAACAGATCAGGAATCAATGGCAGTGGGTAAGGATTGCGTACCGTAATTTTGTTAATCTCACGAAAATCCAGACAAGGACGTAAACCGCCGTCCTTTTTTTTTACAAAAAAAAATCCAACCGCCACAGGAGACTTAGAGGGCCTAATGTGACCGGCGGCCAAACTTGTCTGTATGTATTCCTCCAAAGCCTTCCTCTCAGGAATGGTAAGGTTAAATAAACGACTTTTAGGAAGAGTCGCTCCAGGGACAAATTCAATAGAACAATCATAGTCTCTATGGGGAGGCAAAACCTGCGATTCCTTCTCAGAAAAAACTCTCCAAAAATCCTGAATAGGAACAGGCAATTCTCCCCTATCCAAAGCTGCAATACGCCCGTTACAACACTTGTCATAACATTTATGGCTCCAGGATTTAATTTCACTGGTAGACCAATCCAGTACAGGATTGTGAAATTTTAACCAGGGCAAACCCAATATTACTGGAGAAGGCAAGTTATTCAACACTACCAAATCCAATTTCTCATGGTGAACACCATTAATAGTGAGAGGAAATTCACTGACCTTGAGAGTAATATTCTTCAAAGGGGAGCCATCCACAGAAACCACAGCAATGGGGGATGATAAAGGTTCAGGTTTTAAATTGAGTTTTTCCACGAATCCCCCATCAATTACATTCAGTGTAGACCCGCAATCAACAAACACCCGAAATTCCATTAATTTTTCCTGAGCAATCGTGGAAGCAGCTAAAAATATACCCTTGGAATTTAAACAGGCAATACGGGCGTGACTGACCATTTTTTTTTCTTTCTTCATACGAAGCTCACAGCCTTTAATCAAATGACCAGATTTTCCGCAATAGAAACACAAGCCTTCTGAAAAACGACGGTCTTTTTCTTGAGAGCGAGGTGCCACCGATCCAATCTCCATCGGTTCACCACTGTTAGTACACACATTATCATAACCAGAAACTGACATAGCAGAGGATTTGCTCTCATTAACCCTAGCACGCAGTCTTCTATCCACCCGTATAGCTAATTGCATAGCCTGTTGCAAATCCTCAGGTGTAGGATAAGCAATTAGCAGGTCTTTAACCCTTTCACTGAGCCCAGCAAGAAATAGACTTTTCAGAGCAGAATCGTTCCACCCTGTTTGAGTGGACCAACGACGAAAATGAGTACAATATTTTTCGACATTACCTGATCCTTGTTTTAAACGTCTCAACTCAGTCTCAGCTGATGCCACACGGTCAGGATCATCATATAATAGTCCTAAAGCAGAAAAAAAACTATCCACTGATCTGAAGCATGTATCACTAGGTTGCAAAGAAAAGGCCCACTCCTGAGGCTCTTTGCGCAAAAGTGACATTATGAACCCTACGCGCTGGGATTCATCCCCAGAGGACTTGGGTCTCAAACGAAAATACAATAAGCAAGCATTTTTAAATGAAAAAAATTCTCGATGTTCACCAAAAAATAAATCCGGCAAACATACCTTAGGCTCCAAGAAATATGCTCCAGGACAGTTACTCACGTGCTGACGGAGCTCGGCCACTTCCAGAGAGAGTCCCTGCAGGTGTTTAGCCAAATCCTGAACCGACACCATGATGGAACAAAAAAAAAAAAAAAAAAATCTTTCCTTAGAGAATTTGCAGGCTGGACTTACTGTTATGTTCTGCTACCAAAGCTAAGGAAAGAGAGGAGATCTGTCCCTACTATAAGACTCAGCTGAATCCCTACGATGTAACAGGGAACCTGATCCTGCGATCAGACCTGCTAAAGTCCTAATCTAGTCTGTACGGAGACCTATAGATGTGAGGAGGGAATCCCTACAAGTACTAAGGACTGGGAGGAATATGGGACACCTCCTAACAGAAATAGTAGCAGACAGACGAACAAACAAAATAGATAGAACATAGAGGTCCGTAGACCAAGCAAACTAACAGAGTTAGATACAGAGCACAGGCTAGCTAGAAAGTAGATATACAATGAAGTCCAGCAAAGCCAGAAGGGCGGAGCAGGATTAAATAGGCCAACAAGGTCATGTGACCAGCAAAGGAAAAAAAACCTAACAGCAAGGTTCTAACACTGTATGAGTGTTGCATCTGGGAAATCTGCCCACAATTCCCATCATCTTTCCTCTGACTCCGCTCCTGTGCTACACATCAGGGGCGGGTGGAAGGTGCTGCAGTGCTCCAGGACTGCCGGCTTCTAATGTCTGTTCACAGTGTTGTGCCTGGTCTGCACAACCTTTGGAGGGGAGTGCATTACCTCTCCCTCCTCCCTTCATTGATCTGGGGTGTCCTTCACATGGAGCACTCTCTCTGTCCTCTGTTCCTATACTGAATATAAAACCCTACAGAGAATTCCACCACACAATATGTCCCCACAGTACCATACGCACAGTATGACGAACCCACAGCAAGCCCCCATCAAATGATTCCCACAAAGGGACCACACACTGTGTAATAAAAGCATAGTGATTCCCCCACAGTACAATGGCCCCCTTAGTTCCACCACACAACATGATGGCTCCCATAATCCCTCACACAGTATAATGGCCCCCATAGTCACAATACAAAATATGAAGGCCCCAAAGTCCACCAGCACAGTATGATAGCTACAACAGTCTCCCCACACAGTATGACGGCCTTAACATTCCTTCCACACACAACGATGGCCCTCACTGTCCCACCACACAGTATAATGCCCCACAGTCCCCCTACACAGTATGATGACACCACTGTCTCCCCCACACAGTAGGATAGTATTTGCACCCATAGTCCCCCTTCCCATATTGTATGATGGCACCCATAGTCGCCCCCCCCACACACACAATATGATGGCCTCCACATAGCATCATGGCCACTAAGGTCCTCCACACAGCATCATGGCCTCCACAAAGTATGATGGACCCCACAGTGTCCCCATACAGTATAAAGCACCCACAGTATCTCACGCACACAGTATAGTGCACCTGCAGTCCCCCCCCACACACACACAGAATGATGGCCATCCCAATCCACCACACAATATGAAGCCCCCCACAAACAGTATGTAGGATCCACACAGTATGATGGCACCCACAGTTTGACATATTATGTTGGCCACTGCAATCCTCCACACAGTATAATGGCCATCAAAGTCCCCCAACACGATATGATGGCCACTACAGTCCCCTCACACAATATGGTGTCAACTGGAGACCTCATTTAGTATGATGGCCACCACAGCCACTGCTTAACAGCTCCCATTTTAATTCTTATTAACATAGGCTTAATGGTGGTAGAGGGAACCTGTGGCTATCTAGTCCCTCATTATATTCAAAGGTACACAGATACCTTTTAGAAATCAGAATGCCTGCGGAGTCAGGGGAGGTGCTGTTTGGCACCAGGCAGCTCCAGTTAAGTGGCCTAAGCAGTTGTGTACACTACAGCTATGGGTGACATGCTCCTTATCACAAGTATGGAAATCGCATAAATGCGGTCATGTGACCGCCTGCTTGCACTAGGAATACTAGGGAATCATGACAGCATGCACACCACATGCAGTCACGATTCAGCAGTCTGCAGACGCATCAAATGCATGCAGACTTTTGTCCCAAGCCAAGACACTCCCTGTAAGTTATAGATAGAACATATAGTAATGTATCTGGAAGGCTATATCAAAGAAGTAGTCCTTCAATAGAAAATAATCAAATTCTATAGTGGCCGCGCTCCCCGTGGTAATGATTAGTGATGAGCGAGCACTAAATTGCTCGGATACTTGTTGCTCGGGTCGAGCAAATTGGAATACTCGGGTGCTCGACCCGAGTAACGAGCCCAATGTAAGTCGATGGAAAACTCGAGCATTTTTCAGGCGGCTCCCCCTGGCGGTCTGCAGAGGGCCTAAAAATTGCCCAAATCGATAGGAACAGTGCTCAAATGACATGGGAACAGCATGGGGAAGACCCCTGAAAGCATTTCTGACTCCCAGGTCACTGCTGTCAACAACGTTGTCAAAGTATTACGCCACTTTTTCGGACTCACAATAAAACATACAAAAACAAAACCAAAATGGATTTTCCTGGGAAATATATTAATGAACATCCTTTCCAGGGTAATGACTTGTATATAAGGCAAAATAAATAACCAAAACCAAAAATACTCCTCCACACCTTGGGCTATGTTCACACATAGCGTTTTTAATGCTTTTTTTTTCACTTTTGCATTGCTTTCAACCGTGACAAATGCATTCACTGGGAAATGTCATTTTAACATTTTACAACCTTATCTGGCCATGTGGTGTGTGACACATCATCAGACACATGCATACAGTGCTGAAAAGACATGGGAACAGCATGGGGAAGACCTCTGGGAGCATTTCTGACTCCCAGGTCACTGCCTAAAAGTGTGCCCATCATAAGTGATCCTTGGTGCATGCGAAGATGCCTCCCTCCAATCACCGTCCACGTTCTTGTCGCTCTGCAGCGTTCAGTTGTCCCTACCCCATTCCTTGGAATGCAAGCGCAAGTATGCAGCCAGCCAGCCACCCACCCACCCACAGGCTGCAATAAATACTATACTGCCAATTTTTTGACAGCTGCTTGCACTTGAAATGTGGCCTTTTAGGCTTGTGGAGGCGGAAGCTTTTCATAACCTCATGCCGGCGTCGGCCGGGTGTCCATACTCGGTCCCCAGCCACCACTGTTTCTCCCTATGTCGTCTCCGCCTTCCACAAGCACGGGTTCCACAACATTAGCCGTGCCCTCCCCAGTGCACTTACTAGGAAGGACCGCCTAACCACAAACACGTGGACAGGTGAATGTGGCCAGGGATGGTACGGAGCCAGTCTACAGCTTTTTTGCTGAGTTGTATTTCACCACAGCCATATTCTTTAGCTTGGTGAAAGGACTTAGAAAACCATATCTACCCACCTGTCATTTCTCCCAGGAAGTCCTCTAAAGCTGCTTTCACTTGAAATGTGGCCTTTTAGGCTCGTGGAGGCGGAAGCTTTTAATAACCTCATGCCGGTGGCGGCCGGGTGTCCATACTTGGTCCCCTGCCGCCACGATTTCTCCCGGTATTGTCTCCGCCTTCCACAAGCACGGGTTACACAACATTACCCGTACCGTCCCCAGTGCACTTACTGGGAAGGACCGCCTAACCACAAACACGTGGACAGGTGAATGTAGCCATGGACGGTATGGAGCCAGTCCACAGCTTTTTTTGCTGAGAGTTGTATTTAGCTTGGTGAAAGGACTGACATAGAGGGAAACCGTATCTACCCTGGGTGTCATTTCTCCCAGGAAGTACTCTAATGCAGCTTGTTGCAGAAGCAATGGCAGCCCGTCCAGCATCAACTCGCACTTGTCGGTGGTGCTTTGACACACAAACATCTTCCTTTGCGCATTTAATTTCATGAATACAGAGTTGGACAATGGCCTGATCTGCAATGCAGTTTAAGAAATAACATGCATAAGCATGTCCGATCCACATTAAGAAAGCAGCCATAGAGTGTCCGGGAACCTTCCCCCACACTTTTCTTAGCCAGAGCTGCTTCTCGGCAGGGTTGGACTGGCCCACCAGAGAACCGAAGACTCCTCCGGTGGGCCATGCCTTCTCCTTCAGGAGAGTTCATAGTGCCGAGGTGAGGCCATGATGATGATAGAGGCCACCATCTGCTTAGTTTTCTGTTACTTGGAATGCAAGCGCAAGTATGCAGCCAGCCACCCACCCACCCACAGGCCGCAACACTAAACTGCCAGATTTCTGGGCAGCAGCTTGCACTTGAAATATGGCCTTTTAGGCTCATGGAGGCGGAAGCTTTTCACAACCTCATGCCGGCAGCGGCCGGGTATCCATACTCGGTCCCCAGCCGCCATTATTTTTCCCGGTATCGTCTCCGCCTTCCACAAGCACGGGTCCCACAACATTACCCGTGCCCTCCCCAGTGCACTTACTGGGAAGGACCGCCTAACCACAAACACGTGGACAGGTGAATGTGGCCAGGGATGGTACGGAGCCAGTCCACAGCTTTTTTTGCTGAGTTGTATGTCACCACAGCTATATTCTTTAGCTCAGTGAAAGGACTGGCATAGAGGGAAACCATATCTACTCTGGGTGTCATTCCTCTGTCACCAGGTTCCGCCCATTGTCACGCACGACCATGCCTGGCTGTATGTTATCTGTGAGAGCCACAGATCAGGCTGCTGTGTTACAGCTTTCAACAACTCTGCAGCGCTGGGCAGTTTGTCAATTAAGCATTAAGCATGTTATCTTCAGCACAGCCTGTTGCTGCTTGGCCAAGGCAGTGCTGCAGTGCTGTCAGTTTGTGACTGATGTGGTCATTTCAGAGATGGAGGAGGAGGTGCAGGAGCTGAACAATGTGATTACATTGAGGTTAAATTGGTGACGCTGTTTTTTATACTAAAGAAAGATCCTATTGTTTTGGGGTTTTTTACATTATTTTTTAAGACAAATGCATTCCCCGGGAAATGTCATTTTAACATTTTACAACCTTATCTGGCAATGTGGTGTGTGACACATCATCAGACACATCCTGTTTTATTTATGATGGAGGGACTCTGAAAGTCATAAAGCCTATTTTTATAGGGCCATCAGACGGCCCTTACTATTCTTAAAAGGCCAGTAGTCGGCCCTCGCTATTGTTAGAGAGCCATCAGCCAGCTATGCTTTATTGTTCCCATTATTAACAAGTGGGTCTCATAGAATCATAGAATCATAGAATCATAGAATGGTAGAGTTGGAAGGGACCTCCTGGGTCATCTGGTCCAACCCCCTGCTCAAAGCAGGATTCACTAAATCATCTCAGACAGATGTTTGTCCAGCCTCTGTTTGAAGACGTCCATTGAAGGGGAACTCACCACCTCTCGTGGCAGCCTGTTCCACTCATTAATCACCCTAACTGTCAAAAAGTTTTTTTCTAATATCTAATCTGTGTCTCCTCCCATTTAGTTTCATCCCATTGCTTCTAGTCTTTCCTTGTGCAAATGAGAATAAAGATGATCCTTCTACAATGTGACAGCCCTTGACATATTTGTAGACAGCTATTAAGTCTCCTCTCAGTCTTCTTTTTTGCAAGCTAAACATTCCCAAATCCTGCAACCGTTCCTCATAGGACATGGTTTGCAGACCAGTCACCATTCTGGTCGCTCTTCTCTGAACTTGCTCCAGTTTGTCTATGTCTTTTTTAAAATGTGGTGCCCAAAACTGTACACAGTATTCCAGATGAGGTCTGACCAAAGAGGAGTAAAGACCGATAATGACTTCACGTGATCTAGACTGTATGCTTCTGTTAATACATCCCAGAATTGTATTTGCCTTTTTTGCTGCTGCATCACACTGTTGACTCATGTTCAGTCTATGATCTATTAGTATACCTAAGTCTTTTTCACATGTACTGTTGCTTAGCTCTATTCCTCCCATTCTGTATATGCTTTTTTCATTTTTATTGCCCAGATGTAGTACTTTACATTTTTCCCTGTTAAAAACCATTCTGTTGGTTGCTGCCCACTGCTCCAGTTTATTTAGGTCTTTTTGAATCCTCTCTCTCTCTTCTCTAGTATTAGCTATCCCTCCTAGCTTTGTGTCATCAGCAAATTTAATCAGTTTACCCTCAATTCCTTCATCTAAATCATTGATAAATATGTTGAACAATACAGGTCCCAGGACAGAGCCCTGTGGTAACCCACTTGAGACATTCATCCAGCTGGATGTGAAGCCATTTACAACCACCCTTTGAGTCCGATCACTAAGCCAGTTATGAATCCACCTAACAGTTGCCTGGTCCATTGCATACTTGGTCATTTTTTCAATAAGGATGGTGTGAGATACTTTGTCAAATGCTTTGCTGAAGTCAAGATATACTATATCTACAGCATTTCCCTGATCCACCCAGTCAGTGATTCTGTCATAGAAGGAAATTAAGTTAGTCTGATATGACTTGTTAGTTACAAACCCATGCTGACTCTGGTTAATCACTTCATTCTTATCCATGTACTTACATACATGTTGTTTAATAATTTGTTCAAAGATCTTTCCAGGTATAGAAGTCAGACTCACCGGCCTATAGCTCCCTGGGTCCACCTTCTTCCCCTTTTTGAAGATAGGAACAACATTTGCTCTTCTCCAGTCTTCTGGGACTTCTCCTGTTCTCCAAGAATTTTCAAAGATTATGGAGAGTGGTTCTAAAATTTCTTCTACGATCTCCTTCAGTACTCTGGGGTGTAATTCATCTGGACCTGGAGTCTCCTATACTGTTATTGCGTATCCAGTGACTGCAAGGGCTGCCAAAAATTTGGACACAACCCAATACCCCTTTGAAGAGACATAGAGGAGGGTCTCAGTAAAAAAATGTTCCCATAATAAAGGAGCGGGTCTCCTATAGTTGCAATGCCCATGCTGTGACTGCAAGGGCTGCCAAAATTTGGGAAAAACCCACTAAGAATTTAAAGACACATAGAGCAGGGCCACAGTAACGACAAATTCCCATAAGAAAGGAGAGAGTCTGCTATACAGTTTTAGGGTATGCAGTGAGTCCAACGGCTGACCAATTTTAGGAAAAACCCCACTAAGAATTTAAAGACAAATAGAGCAGGGCCACAGTAACGACAAATTCCCATTAGAAAAGAGAGGGTCTGCTATACAGTTATAGGGTATGCAGTGAGTCCAAAGGCTGATCAATTTTAGGAAAAACCCCACTAAGAATTTAAAGACACATAGAGCAGGGCCACAGTAATGACAAATTCCCATTAGAAAGGAGAGAGTCTGCTATACAGCTATAGGGTATGCAGTGAGTCGAAAGGCTGATCAGTTTTAGGAAAAACCCCACTAAGAATTTAAAGACATACAGAGCAGGGCCACAGTAACAAGTACGACATGCTCCCATTAGAAAGGAGAGGGTCTGCTATAAAGTTATAGGGTATGCAGTGAGTCCAATGGCTGAATAATTTTAGGAAAAGCCCCACTAAGAATTTAAAGACACATAGAGCAGGGCCACAGTAACGACAAATTCCCATTAGAAAGGAGAGAGTCTCCCATAGTGTTGGCCTATGCGGTGAATGCAAGGGCTGCCAAAAATTTGGAGGCACTTCAATGCCCCTTGGAAGAGACGTGGAGGAGGGCCTCATAAAAAAATGTTCCCATTAGAAAGGAGCAGGCCTCCTATACTGGTAATGCCCATGCACTAAGTGTATGGGCTGGCAAACATTTACCCCTGGGGGGTATACATGAACATACTGTATAAAAAATGTTTTTTACGGCCATCATAAACACCCTTTAAAAAAATTATGTGGGTGTTGCATCACGGACCACGGTCACCCTGGTGATATGGTGGTGGAGGATGAGGAGATGGAGGAGGACAAGAGCAAATAGCCAAAATCAGGAAGCGTACACCCATGTCTGGGTGTGAAAAGGTGCATGGGAATACACCTCCCAAGAAAAGACACTGGATTTGAGTTTATGTAATGCTGCTATCATTCGGTGGTGTTGAGAAGTCTGGCCCAATCCAGCCCTTGTTCATTTTTATAAGAGTCAGCCTGTCAGCATTTTCAGTTGACAGGCGGATGCGCTTATCAGTTATAATTCCACCAGCGGCACTAAAAGCCCGCTCTGATAAAATGCTGGCGGCAGGGCAGGCCAGTACCTCCAAGGCATAGAGAGCCAATTCATTCCACGTATCCAGCTTGGATACCCAATAATTATAAGGCACAGAGGAATCACGGAGGACGTTGGTACGGTCGGCAAGGTACTCCCTCAGCATCTTCCAAAACTTTGCACTCCTTGTGAGAGTACCCCGCGCCTCAGGGCCTGTGCGATGGGAGGGGGAATTCTAAGACCTGATTTAGGTGTGTAAACTTTACCTATTGAATATATGAAGGATCTCTTTAGGGTTGCCATATACCCATGTATTGGAAGTTTATATGCATCCCTTATGTTGTCATGTCATTGTATTGATATCTTGTGAACCACACTGCCTCAAATTTTATGGGGTCTGGCTCTTTTTTTAGGGGCTCTTAATTAATTTTATGAGGTGTCTAAATGTTTTTGTAATAATAAAAATTTCTTTGATTAACACATTTATTTAGTAATTGAACTTTTTATCTATCTATGAATCCCAGTGAGGAATGAGAAATACTGTGCGATGGGAGGGTCTGAGAAAACTCTCCCAGAACTTTGACAGTGTTCCCCTGCCTCTGCTGGATTGAAGTTGTGTCTCTCTCTCCTGTACTCCTTGGTTGTCCAACGAAGTGTGCCCTCTGCCGCCAGCGTTTTCAGATGGGAATTTTTTTAATAGTTCAGCAACAAGGGCCTTCTGGTACAGCCCCATTTTTGTAGACCTGTCTGCCTCAGGAATAAGAGATATAAAGTTCTCTTTGTAGCGTGGGTCTAGAAGTGTCACCAACTAGTAATGACTGTCACCCAAAATTTTGAGAATGCGAGAGTCATGGGAAAGACTGCGTAACAAACTCAGCCATGCGTGCCAGACTACTAACATGCAAGACTTCCGTGTCCTCACCAAGAGGATGACTGACCATGCTGTCCTCCTCCTCCTTCTCCTCTCTGTCCTCTGGCCATCCACGCTGAACAGACAGTATGACAGCTGTGCAGGTAGGACCGTCTATAATGCATTAAACTAGCTCCTGTCCTTCCTCCTTCTCCTCCTCTTCCTCATTATCACCCAATCCACATTGGGATGAGATGAGGCTTGGCTGTGTGTAATCACCCTGTATGGTTCCTTGCTCCATCTGATCGTGCTCCGCCTGCAATGCATCCTCTTTGATTGTGAGCAGAGAGCGTTTCAGAAGACAGAGAAACAGGATGGTGATGCTAATTATGGCGTCATCGCCACTCACCATCTTAGTGGAGTCCTCAAAGTTTTGGAGGATGGTACATATGTCTGACATCCATGTCCACTCCTGAGGTCTTATGTGTGGAGTCTGAACTGAATACCGACGGCCTTGTTGATGCTGGTACTCAACAACTGCCTTCTTCTGCTCACAAATCCTTCCCAACATCTGCAGTGTAGAGTTCCAATGCGTGGGGACACCACATACCAGTCTGTGAGCTGGAAGCTGCAAACGCTGATGAAACATGGCAAGGGCGGCGGAAGCTGTAGGTGACTTTCTAAAATGGGCACACAGGCGGCGTACTTTAACAAGCAGATCAGGCAGCTCCAGGTAGGATTTGAGAAATCGCTGAACCACGAGGTTAAGCACATGGGCCAGGCATGGTACGTGTTTGAGCCCGCCTCGCCTCAGAGCCGCCACCAGGTTCCCGCCATTGTCACACACGACCATGCCTGGCTGTAGGTTCAGCGGTGTGAGCCACAGATCTGCCTGCTCTTTCAGAGTTGTCCACAACTCTTTAGCATTGTGCGGTTTGTCACCTAAGCATATTAGCTTCAGCACAGCCTGTTGCCGCTTGGCCGAGGCAGTGCTGCAGTGCTTCTGTTATGATCAGCAACATAAACTAAGGAAAGAATGGGAAAAGCTGTCCCTACAGTAAGACTAAGCTGAATCCCTACAATGTAGCGGGCTGCCTGTTCCTTGTGAACAGATCCGCCTTCGTCCTCGGCTAGTCTGAACGGATACCTATAGAATAAAGGGAGGAGTCCCTAAAAGAACTAAGGACTGGGACAAAAATGGGACACCTCCTAACAGAAGTTGTTGCAGAGCAAAAAGACAAACTGAACAAAAAGTACTAGTGGTCCCAGAGGAGCAAGCAAACTAGACAGAGATAGGTACCGAAGCACCTGGGTAGAGAGACAGGCAAAAAACACTGAAGTCCAGCAAAGCCAGAAGGGCGGAGCTGGAATATATAGGCAGCTGGTCACGTGACCGCAAAACACAAGATAGCAAAAACTAACAGGAGGGTTCTAACAGTACCCCCTCTTCTATGAGAATCCTCCGGATCCTCCAGGCCCAGGCCTATCAGGAAACCTCCTGTGGAAAGCTTTAACAAGCATAGGAGCAGAGACATCATCCATCCTTACCCAGGAGTTGTCTTCGGGACCGAAACCCTTCCAGGAGACAAGATACTGTAATATCCCTCTATGCCATCTTGAATTCAAAATACGAGAAATTTCATATTCACCGTCTTCCACTACAGGAGGAACTGTGACAGTGGCGTCCCTATTAGAAACATCAGCCTTTTTCAACAAGGAAACATGAAACACAGAATTAATCTTCCAGGAAGTAGGGACATCCAACCTGACAGCAGATGGGTTAACAACCTGAAGCACCTTAAATGGACCCACAAACTTAGGATCCAGTATTTTAGAGGGAATCCTCAACCGCAAGTTCTTCGAGGACAACCAAACCATGTCACCCACAGTAAACAAAACCTCTTTACGTTTCCTGTCAAAATACTTCTTGGACTTCTTGTTAGCCTCTTGCAGGTTACAACGAACATTAGTCCAAACTCTCTCCAAATCACCAGAAAAATTCTCCTCCTCCGGCACCGCCGACCCCAATTTGGAGAACGAACCAAAAGATGGATGTCTCCCAGTGCAACAAAAAAAAGGAGAACACCCAGCAGAGGAGGATGTATGATTGTTAAGCACAAATTCTGTGAGAGGCAGAAACTCAGACCACACTCAGACACAGATTGTCCGCCACAAAACAATGCAAAAACTGTTCAACATCCTGGTTCTTTCTTTCAGTCTGTCCATTAGACTCAGGATGATAACCAGAAGAAAACGACAAATGAACTCCCAACCTGTCACAAAAAGCACACCAAAAGCGAGCCACAAACTGAGGTCCTCTATCAGAAACAATATCCGTGGGAACGCCATGGAGCTTGACAATCTCCTTAACAAACGCCTTAGCGAGTGTCTTGGCGCAGGGCAACTTAATGAATGGAACCAAATGACACATCTTACTAAAACGGTCTACGACCACCCAGATAACAGTAAAACCCTCAGACACAGGAAGATCAGTAATAAAATCCATAGAGAGATGCGTCCAAGGCGCACTAGGAACCTCCAGAGGGCAAAGCAACCCTGCAGCCGGAGTATGTGAAGCCTTTGACCTGGCACACACAGTACACTGACGCACCCATTTGATGACTTCCTTCTGCCATCCAGGCCACCAAAAACTGCGACTGATAAGACTCTTGGTCTCCGAAACTCCTGGATGACCTGCCAACCGAGACTCATGACACTCCACAAACAAATCTCTCCTAAAAGCTCTAGGTACGAACAACCTCCCATAGGGAGTGTTAGATGGAGCATCATCTTGAGCATTCAGAATCCCATTCTCCAAATCGGAGTCCAATGCCGCCACCACAACTCCTTTCTGCAAAATGCTCCTCCTCGGCACCGACCTTAGGAGAGAAGCTGCGAGATAAAGCATCGGCATTAACATTCTTAGTACCAGGGATATAGGTAACAGAAAAATGAAACCGAGAAAAAAAAAGTGCCCACCTAGCTTGACGGGCATTCAAGCGCTTGGCAGCATCCAGAGAGATCAGATTCTTATGATCTGTGAAAACCTGAATAGGAAATCTAGCGCCTTCCAAAAAATGACGCCAGTGTTCAAACGCAAGTTTAATAGCCAGCAACTCTCGATTTCCAACATCACAATTCAGTTCGGTTTCCGAAAAAATTTCGAAAAGAAGGCACAAGGATGTACTCCACCCTTGTTCTCCTGAGACAAAACTGCTCCGACCCCCACTGATGAAGCATCGACTTCGACCAAAAAAGGTTTGGTCTCATCAGGCTGTATAAGGATAGGGGCAGAACTGAACCTCTCTTTGAGATACTCAAACGCTCCAATGGCTTCAGTAGTCCACTGGGTCGTATTCGCACCTTTCTTGGTGAGATCGGTTAGAGGTTTAACAATTACAGAAAAATTCTTAATGAATTTCCAGTAATAATTGGCAAAACCCAAAAACCTCTGTATAGATTTCAAACCAATAGGCCTAGGCCTTTCCTGCACAGCCTGAACCTTCACAGGATCCATCTCAAAGCCCTCGCTGGAGATAATGTAGCCCAAAAAATTAATTTTCTGCACAGCGAACTCACATTTCTCCAGCTTAGCAAAGAGTGAATTATCACTCAATAACTGCAAAACTTCACGTACGCTCCGCCAATGGGACTCTAAATCTGGTGAATAAATCAAAATGTCATCCAAATACACAACCACATTCTTACCAATCAAAGGTCTCAGGATGTCATTAATAAGGTTCTAAAAAAATGCAGGTGCATTGGTAAGACTGAAGGGCATCACCAGATTCTCAAAATGACCTACCGGAGTGTTAAAAGCAGTTTTCCATTCATCACCCTCCTTCACACGTAACAAATTGTATGCCCCTCGGAGATCAATTTTTGAGAACCACTTGGCCCCCACTAACTGTTTAAACAAGTAAGGAATTAACGGCAATGGGTAGGAATTGCGTACGGTAATCTTATTAATTTCACGAAAATCCAGACATGGACGTAAACCGCCGTCCTTTTTTTTAACAAAGAAGAATCCGACTGCCACAGGCGACTTAGAAGGTCTAATGTGCCCAGCAGCCAGGCTAGTCTCTATGTACTCCTCCAAGGCCTTTCTTTCAGGGATAGTAAGATTAAACAAGCGACTTTTGGGAAGAGTAGCACCTGGAACAAACTCAATGGCGCAATCATAATCCCTATGAGGAGGTAAAACTTGCGACTCCTCATCCGAAAAAACCCTCCAAAAATCTTGAATAGGTACTGGTAATTCCCCTTTATCCACAGCCGCAATGCGACCATTACAACATTTATCATAGCACTTCGGACTCCAAGACTTAATCACATTAGTAGACCAGTCCAACAAAGGATTGTGCTGTTTTAACCAAGGCAATCCTAGAACAACTGGAGAGGGCAAATTATCCAAAACAACCAAATCCAAAATTTCTTGGTGAACACCATTGATAGTGAGAGGAAATGCAGCAGTTTTGTGAGTAATACATTTCAAAGAAGTGTTATCAATTGCAACCACAGAAATAGGAGATGACAAAGGTTTGGATTTCAATTTAAGTTTTTCCAAAAACCCTTTATCAATTGCATTAAGTGTTGAACCACAATCCACAAATACCTGAAATTCAATCAAATCTCCCTGCAGAGTAGTACACCCAGAAAGGAACACTCCTGCAGAGCGTAAACAAGCTATACGGGCGTAACTGACCTTTTTTTTTTCTTTACTTAAACGACGCTCACAATACTTAATCAAATGATCAGCTTTACCACAATAAAGACATAAGCCTTCGGCTAATCTCCGATCTCTTTCTTGAGAGCGGAGTGACATCGCCCCAACCTCCATTGGTTCTCCGCTGTCAGAGCAGATTTTCTGGAAACTAGGGCCTGAAGTTACAAGAGTTTTTACATCATTGACCCTGGACCTTATTCTCCTGTCCACATGAACAGCTAACTGCATAGCTTCCTGCAGAGTTTCAGGTGCAGGGAATGCAATTAGCAAATCCTTAACCCTTTCACTCAGACCAGCAAGAAATAAACTTTTCAGCGCCGAATCATTCCACTTAACTTATGAAGCCCATCTCCTGAAGTGTGTGCAATAAATTTCAACATCATCTGACCCCTGATTCAAACGTCTAAGTTCTGATTCAGCAGATGAGATTCAATCAGGATCGTCATATAATAGCCCCATAGCAGAAAAAAATTCCTCAACAGAACTTAAACACGGATCATTAGATTGGAGAGAAAAGGCCCACCCCTGTGGTTCTTTGCGCAAAAGTGACATAATAAAACCAATGCGCTGTGATTCATTCCCAGAGGACCTCGGTCTCAAACGAAAATATAACAAACAAGCATTTTTAAAGGAAAAAAAATCTTGCTGTTTACTATAAAAAATATCAGGCAGTCCTATCTTCGGTTCCACAAAATGCGCTCCAGGACAGCTACTCACGTGTTGCTGAAGCTCGGCCACCTCCAGAGACAATCCCTGCAGGAGTTGAGCCCACTCCTGGACGGAAACCATATTGATCCCCGAATTTCTTTCCTTTTAGGTTTTCTTTGGGCTGGACTTACTGTTATGATCAGCAACATAAACTAAGGAAAGAATGGGAAAAGCTGTCCATACAGTAAGACTAAGCTGAATCCATACGATGTAGCGGGCAGCCTGTTCCTTGTGAACAGATCTGCCTTCGTCCTCGACTAGTCTGAACGGAGACCTATAGAATAAAGGGAGGGGTCCCTAAAAGAACTAAGGACTGGGACAAAAATGGGACACCTCCTAACAGAAGTTGTTGCAGAGCAAAAAGACAAACTGAACAAAAAGTACTAGAGGTCCCAGAGGAGCAAGCAAACTAGACAGAGATAGTTACCGAAGCACCTGGGTAGAGAGACAGGCAAAAAACACTGAAGTCCAGCAAAGCCAGAAGGGCGGAGCTGGAATATATAGGTCGCTGGTCACGTGACCCTAAAACACAAGATAGCAAAAACTAACAGGAGGGTTCTAACAGCTTCCAGCTTGTGACTGATGTGGTCATTTCGGAGATGGAGGCTGAAGAGGAGGAGGAGGCTGAGGAGGATGAGGTGCAGGAGCTGTAGACCATGTGAGCAACCCTGATTGACCTAGGGCCCGCAATCTTTGGCATCGGGAGGACGTGTTCCTTCCCAAGGTCCGACTGGGTCCTGGCTTCCACTATGTTAACCCAGTGTGCCGTCAGCGAGATGTACCGTCCCTGCCCACAACACAAGCACTTGTCCACGTGTCCGTGGTTAGGTGGACTTTCCCGGTAACTGCGTTGTTGACGACGAGGCTAATGTTTTGGGACACGTGCTTGTGTAATGCGGGGACCGCACACCGGGAGAAATAGTGGCAGCTGGGGACCGAGTACCGAGGGACAGCCGCCTCCATCAGGTTGCGGAATGCTTCCGTCTCCATGAGCCTAAAAGGCAACATTTCTAGCGCAAGCAGTCGTGAAATGTGAGAATTTAGTAGCGTGGGCTGTGGGGCGTTGGCTGCATATTTTCGCTTGCGTTCCAAGGACTGGGGTATGGACAACTGAACGCTGCGCTGGGACAAGGACATGGACGTGCTTCCTGATGCTGCTACTTGAGAGTGCGCAACGACAGATGCAGGGCAGGAGGCATCCTCGCATGCACCATGGACAGGGAATTGGCTTGCATGCACAACAGTGGAAGAAGCAATGGTGCCACCTGCAGACACTGTTCCTGGACCCTGGGGTTTGGCCCACAAAGTCGGGTGCTTTGCTGCCATGTGCCTGATCATGCTGGTGGTGATCAGGCTGGTCGTTTTTTGCCACCCCTGCTGATGCTGGCCTGGCAGGTGGTGCAAATGGCCTTTTTGGGGTTATTGGCATAGTCTTTAAAAAACAACCAGACTCAGGAAGACCTAACAGTTGTACTACCAACTTCCTTCTTGTTGGTGTTGCGGGGAACGGTTGCCTGCCTTCTGTCTGCGGCCACCACACTGCTTCTTCCTGCCTGTTGGGGTGCTCTGCCTCCCTCCCCCTGTGTGCTGCTGTCCTCGCTCTGCATGTCCTCCTGCCAGGTTGGGTCAGTTACTATATCATCCACTACCTCGTCTTCCACTTCCACACTCTCGTCCTCCTCCTGACTTTCTGGCAATTGTGTCTCATCATTGTCCACCTCTTGTGACACTTTCCCACTGTCGCCTTCGTGTGACCGTGACTGCCAAATATTTGGGCATCGCTACATGCAATCTCCTCTTACCCGCTTCAAATGGACCAGGCGAGAGGCCCAAATCTATAAATGGAAAAGTGAACAGCTCTTCAGAGTGTCCAAGTGTGGGATCAGTTGTCTCTGGGCACTCGGCATGGTGGGAGGAAGGAGGATCAGGGTGAGGAATATGCGGTTCAGACTCACGGCTACTGAGACTTGACCGTGTGGAAGACAGGGTGGTCGTGGTGGCTAAGTGACTGGAAGCATTATCCGCTATCCAACCAACAACCTTTTGACACTGCTCTGGCTTCAATAGTGGTGTGCTGCGGTCCCCTAGAAATTGGGACAGGAAGGTCAGGCGAGAAGATGTGACTGTGTTGTGGTACAATTTCAGCTTGCCCATGGCCTTGTCCTCGGCCTCTGCATGCATCATTAGCATCACGTCCTGTTCCCCGTCACTTGCCTTGCCCATTTTAAATAGAGGACAGTATCTTCCACGCTCACTACAAATGACTGAGTTTGGAGCAAACTTATATGTGATCCGTGTGATAGAGAAAACAGAGTTTTAAATACCTGGCCTGTAGGTAAGTAGTTTGAACAGCAAACTGGTGTGAATTGCTTCACTGACACATTAACGGAAATTTTTAATGGAGGCCAGAAATGGCAGTATTTTCTAACAACGTATATGTGATCCATTTGATGGAGAAAACACAGTTTTAAATAGCTGGATTTCTAGTGCTGTAATATGAAAAGGACCTGGCTGTATTCTGCAGTGCCAACAAGCAAATGGCACAGAAAAACGGTGTTCTCTGGATTGCTTTTTAAGCAAATAATGAGGATTAAGATCCAAAGAAAAGTATTCCTGGCCCCTGAGACCTGGGCCTTTGTATAGAAATATCTAACAGCAGCAGAAGGCAGAACTGGAATGGAGTCTCTTGTGCTATATGCACTGCAGTCTGCTATATACCCTGCCTGCCTGCCTATATACACTGCCTGCCTGATATCTCTGCAGATGGATTAGTTAGTCCTCAAAAGGACTGTTTGTTAAGATGGATATGTGTAATGTACGGTTTTTCTCCATACACTACTTAATACACAAGCAAATCTCTCCCTAAAGAGTGCCAAACATGCAGGGAGGAGACCCGAGTTCCCGCCGAGCAACCCCGAAAATACTCGGCGAGCGCCAAGCATCTCGAGCAGTGAGATGCTCGGACGAGCACCGAGCAGTAGCGAGCATGCTCGCTCATCACTAGTAATGATTTTAAAAACTTCTTGTCCACAAATATAATTTATTGCTCAAGCATATGAATGTAAAAAAACGGATACAACTCGTTTCGGCGGAAACAACGGCCTTCCTCAGGTATCTGAATAAAAATACATATGACGCTTTGTTTTATAGGAAAAAAATAATTACACCTTACTAGGTATTCAAATAAGGGTGTGGAAATCACCGCACCTGTCTAATCAGTCTCACTATCCGCTTCGTCTATAGTGCTTCATTAAATGGTGAAAACAAACATCCCCTATACAGCAAATCACTAAACTAAAAAACACTCAAGACATGTATCAATAAAATTACTACCCACGAAAAAATTGATTTACAAGAAAAGTAAAAAGTTAGAATAATTTTTTCTTAAAGTTTTTTTAAAAATTTTTTTTGAAAAGGGATATATATACACTGCTCAAAAAAATAAAGGGAACACTTAAACAACAGAATATAACTCCAAGTAAATCAAACTTCTGTGAAATCAAACTGTCCACTTAGGAAGCAACACTGATTGACAATCAATTTCACATGCTGTTGTGCAAATGGAATAGACAATAGATGAAAATTATTGCCAATTATCAAGACACCCTCAATAAAGGAGTGGTTCTGCAGGTGGGGACCACAGACCACATCTCAGTACCAATGCTTTCTGGCTGATGTTTTGGTCACTTTTGAATGTTAGTTGTGCTTTCACACTCGTGGTAGCATGAGACGGACTCTACAACCCACAGAAGTTGCTCAGATAGTGCAGCTCATCCAGGATGGCACATCAGTATGAGCTGTGGCAAGAAAGTTTGCTGTGTCTGTCAGCGTAGTGTCCAGAGGCTGGAGGCGCTACCAGGAGACAGGCCAATACACCATGAGACGTGGAGGGGGCCGTAGGAGGGCAACAACCCAGCAGCAGGACCGCTACCTCCGCCTTTGTGCAAGGAGGAACAGGAGGAGCACTGCCAGAGCCCTGCAAAATGACCTCCAGCAGGCCACAAATGTGCATTTGTCTGCACAAACGATTAGATACCGACTCCATGAGGGTGGTATGAGGGCCCGACGTCCACAGATGGGGGTTGTGCTCACAGCCCAACACCGTGTAGGACGCTTGGCATTTGCCATAGAACACCAGGATTGGCAAAGTCACCACTGGTGCCCTGTGCTCTTCACAAATGAAAGCAGGTTCACACTGAGCACATGTGACAGACGTGACAGATTCTGGAGACGCCATGGAAAGCGATCTGCTGCCTGAAACATCCTTCAGAATGACCGGTTTGGCAGTGGGTCAGTAATGGTGTGGGGGGGCATTTCTTTGGAGGGCCGCACAGCCCTCCATGTGCTCGCCAGAGGTAGCCTGACTGCCATCAGGTACTGAGATGAGATCCTCAGACCCCTTGTGAGACCATATGCTGGTGCGGTTGGCCCTGGGTTCCTCCTAATGCAGGACAATGCCAGACCTCATGTGGCTGGAGTATGTCAGCAGTTCCTGCAAGATGAAGGCATTGAAGCTATGGACGTGTCCTCCTGTTCCCCAGACCTGAATCCAATTGAGCACATCTGGGACCTCATGTCTCGCTCCATCCACCAATGTCACGTTGCACCACAGACTGTCCAGGAGTTGGCGGATGCTTTAGTCCAGGACTGTGAGGAGATCCCACAGGAGACCATCCGTAACCTCATCAGGAGCATGCCCAGGCATTGTAGGGAGGTCATACAGGCACGTGGAGGCCACACACAATACTGAACCTCATTTTGACTTGTTTTAAGGACATTACATTAAAGTTGGATCAGCCTGTAGTGTGTTTTTTCCACTTTAATTTTGGGGGTGACTCCAAATCCAGGCCCCCATTGGTTAATAAATTTGATTTCCATTGATGATTTTTGTGTGGTTTTGTTGTCAGCACATTCAACTTTGTACAGAACAAAGTATTCAATGAGAATATTTCATTCATTCAGATCTAGGATGTGTTATTTGAGTGTTCCCTTTTATTTTTTTGAGCAGTGTATATTAAATTCTTTCCACTATATCATTGAGGCCACTGGGATGCAATGTATGAAGGCGATAAATCCAATATGTCTCTTTGCGATTAAGCAGAGAATTTCTATTAATAGTTTCCACAGGTATCTGTTCTAGAGGTGTCACCATTATATTAAATTTTTTATCATGCTTAAGTAATAAATGTCTCGACAATCTGTTTTAAAACCCCATTTTTTGCTCTATTTCTGTGGGGGTTTTAAAATAAAGCAAACAATGGGTTTTTAAAACATAGCTTGTCGAGACATTTATTACTTAAGCATGATAAGAATTTTAATATAATGGTGACACCTCTAGAACAGATACCTGTGGAAACTATTAATAGAAATTCTCTGCTTAATCGCAAAGAGACATATTGGATTTATCGCCTTCATACATTACATTCCAATGACCTCAATCATATAGTGGAAAGAATTTAATACATATATATCCCCTTTTTTTTAAAAAAAAAAAAAAAAAACTTTTTAAAAATTTTTTTCAAAAAATGTAAGAAAAAATTATTTATATATAAAAAAACTTTTTTTACTTTTCTTGTAAATCAAGTGAATTTTTCATGGGTAGTAATTTTATTGATACATGTCTTGAGTGGTTTTTAGTTTAGTGATTTGCTGTATAGGGGATGTTTGTTTTCACCATTTAATGAAGCACTATAGACGAAGCGGATAGTGAGACTGATTAGACAGGTGTGGTGATTTCCACATCCTTATTTGAATACCTAGCAAGGTGTAATTATTTTTTTCCAATAAAGCAAAGAGTCATATGTATTTTTATTCAGATACCTGAGGAAGGCCGTTGTTTCTGCCGAAACGCATTGTATCCGTTTTTTTACATTCGTATGCTTGAGCAATAAATTTATTTGTGGACAAGAAGTTTTTAAAATCATTACCACGGGGAGCGCGGCCACTATAGAATTGGATTATTTTCTATTGAACCCTTATGCCTGTGGGAATCCATGGCAGGATACAACACAGGATCAATTTGAGGCGAGCAGCAGACTCGGACTAAACCCCGAAGCGTGAGGAGGAACCACATGCTTGAAATTTTTGTGGCAAGAGGTGAGTGCATAAAACTTCATCAAGAGGGCACCAGAGAGTTACATTGGTAACGCGCTGAGATTGGCGCCGCATGTTTGTTTTTTATATATACCCTACAGGGAATCACCTTACTTCAAAGAAGTAGTCCTGCAATAGTCAAAAGTAGAAAGACTCAGCCCAGCCATTTATTACTTGTTTGGCCATTTAATACTACATTTTACTACACTACTTTATAATTTTTTTAGGATCCTGGAACAATTTTGTCTACACAGAATGTTACCAATGGAACCAGCAACATTAATGAACATGTGGTAAGTAGAATATCAGTATATTTTGCAAATTTTTTTCAACACGTTTTTGTAAAATCTGTTAATTTAACATTAGAGGAGTTTAACCCCTTTACCTCCCCCCCCCAAGGTGGTTTGCATGTTAATGACCAGGCCAATTTTTACAATTCTGACCACTGTCACTTTATGAGGTAAGAACTCTGGAACGCTTCAACGGATCCCCCTGATGCTGAGATTGTTTTTTTCGTGACATATTGTACTTCATAATTGTGGTAACATTTATTTGATATCACTTGCGTTTATTTGTGAAAAAAATGGAAATTTGGCGAAAATTTCACAATTTTCAAACTTTGAATTTTCATGCCCTTAAATCAGAGAGATATGTCATACAAAATAGTTAATAAATAACATTTCCAACATGTGTACTTTACATAAGGCAATTTTTGAACATCATTTTTTTTTTCTTGGGGAGTTATAAGGGTTAAAAGATGACCAGCGATGTCTCATTTTTACAACAAAATTTACAAAACCATTTTTTTAGGGTCCACATCACATTTGAAGTCACTTTGAGGGGTCTTTATGACAGAAAATACCCAAAAGTGACACAATTCTAAAAACTGAACCCCTCAAGGTGCTCAAAACCACATTCAAGAAGTTTATTAACCTTTCACGTGCTTCACAGCAATTAATTGAACGTGAAAGGAAAAAAAATTAACATTTGACTGTTTTTTCACAAAAATTTTAATTTAGACCGCAATTTTTTTATTTTCACGAGGGTAACAGGAGAAATTGAACCCCAAAAATTGTTGTGCAATTTCTCCTGAATACGCTGATACCCCATATGTGGGGGAAAGCCATTGTTTGGGCACACGGCACGGCTCGGAAGGGAAGGAGCGCCATTTGACATTTCCAATGCAAAACTCGCTGGAATTGACAGCGGACCCCATGTCGCGTTTGGAGAGCTCCTGATGTGCCTAAACAGTGGAAACCCCCCACAAGTGACTCCATTTTGGAAACTAGACCCCTTAAGGAACTTATTTAGATGTGTGGTGAGCAGTTTGAACACCCAACTGTTTCGCAAAAGTTTATGACGTAGAGCCGTGAAAAAAATAAAAAAAATTTCCACAAAAACAATTTTTTTATTTTCACAAGGGTGCCAGGAGAAATTGGACCCCAAAAGTTGTGCAAATTCTTCTGAGTACGCTGATACCCCATATGTGGGGGAAAGCCATTGTTTGGGCACACGGCAGGGCTCAGAAGGAAAGGAGTGACACTTTGAAATGCAGACTTTGATGGAATTGTCTGTGGGCGTCATGTCACGTTTTAAGAGCCCATGATGTGCCTAAACAGTGGAAATGCCCAATAAGTGCCCCTTTTTGGAACTAATACCTGATTTTTAAATTTTATAATGTAGTGTCATACGTCAGTTGTGTAAGACAACCTGACGAACACTACACAACTGACGTAGGACAACCTGACGAACACTACGTCAGTTGTGTAGTGTTCGTCAGGTTGTCATACATCAGAAATTAATTTAGTAGTCCATGGAAGTATGGTACCTTCTGAAGCATCCTTTCATGCACAGGCCAGGTTTGTCGGGGCAGGTGTCACAATGATAAATGGTGTCCTTGCATATTCACCTTTTATAACACACTCGGCAATTCTTTTGTGACTTACCTTTTTTTCCGCTGTGAGGGATCTGACCCGGGAAATGCTGGCCTGGTACAATTCGAGGAGCTTCAGTTCCGGAAGTACTGGGGCCCGCTCCATCACCACTGCCGAATATCAGGGCCTTGAACACTACCTCCTGAAACTGAAGGTGCGACGTACAAGTTTTACCTGCACATCATGATAGAAGGAAATCATTGTGTATTGCCACCTATACAATGTGCACGGCCAGCTTCTTGTACCACACCTTGGCCTTTCTCAAAGCACTATATGGCTGGAGGACTTGATCATAGAGATCAACTCCCCCCATGTACTTGTTGTACCTCACTACACAGTCTGGTTTGACGACCTGTGTAGTGGAACCTCATACAGTGCTGAGGGTGCTTCCATCACCATGTATGGTGGTCAAGAAAAGGACATCTCTCTTGTACTTGACCACCAGAAGGTGGTCGCTATATTGGGCTCTGCTCTCACCCCTTCTGAGCATCTGCCCAATTAGCATCTTTGGGAGGCCTCTCTGATTTTTGCGGACAGAACCGCAGGCTGCGGTACCTCGCACAGAGAGGGACTTGAAGAGAGGGACAGGTGATAACCTTTATCCAGCAGTGGGTGCACCAAATCCCACACAATTTTCTGACTCCCAGAACAGGGGGGCATTCAGGGGATTCAATCCGGCAGTCCTTCCCTTCGTAAACTCTAAACTTGTGAGTGTACCCTGAGGTTCTCTCACACAGTTTAAACAGCTTGATTCTGTACCTGGCCCTTACTGGGCAGTTACTGCCGGAATCCAAGCCGCCCCTTAAAATGGATTAAGGACTCATCCACGCAGATGTGCCTTAGGGGCAAGTACACTTCAGCAAACTTGTTGTCGAAGTGCTCGATGACCGGCTGAACTTTGAAGCAGGACACCTTACATTATCGTTGTAATGCAAGAACTTGTGGATGGCCTCAAAATGTTTCCGGGTCATGACCATTTGGAACACTGGAGTGTTATACAAAACGTCAACATTCCAGTATTGCCGAACTTCTGGCTTCTTCAGGATCTCCATGTGAAGGACCAGGCCCCAAAACTTCATCATTTCTACTGCATCTGCAGGAGACCAGTTAGAAAATGATGAAGAGGAGTTTTGTTCCAAAATTGATGAGCGTATAAATTAGTTTGGTCCACCATGAGGTTTAAAAAATCCTCAGAGAAAAAGACTTTGAAAAAGCCTATTTCTGTGAGGCCGGTGGTGTCAAACTTGATTCCTGATTCTGCCACGAAATCAAGAATCAGTGGCTCATAATTTTCGGGGGACGAGATCCATACGGGGTCAGTAGTGGGGGCACTGGTTCATCTTCTTTCCTGGGGCGACTGTGTAGCGGTCAAGCAGCAGGAGGAAGAAGAGGAGGAGGAAGACGACGAGGAGCCGGAAAAATAAAGAAATGTGGGATCCTGTCCCTCACTGTCAGTGTTGGAGGCAAGAAAAGCATATGTCTCCTCCGCTGAATAGCGAGTTTAGGATGACCGGGACATTTTTTTTCTTATGTATGTGGTGCGTGTGTATCAGTACTTTAGTTAGAGTGTGTGTATACTTGGTGTAAACTTTTTTTTTCTGAAAAAGAAGATAAAAAAAAGGAACAACCATAGGTGGTGCAAACAGTGAGCACGAGTGCGGATCGGTAAACTATGTCACCAATCAACGCTTGGCGGCTGCTGGATGTGCACACGGATGTGGTGCAAAGGTGGGGGGAGTGTAAAACAGCGAGCATGAGTGCGGATCAGTGATCTGTGGTCACTGATCAGCACTCGGCCGCTGCAGGAAGCACGAAAAAAAACAGACAAAAGTCGAGCGATCAAGTTCTGATCAAGTAATTGTGGCGCCCCTGAGGGTTCGACCGCCACAGGAATGCTGCACTTCTTTAGTGGAGTGTAGTGTTCCTCCTCCGAGGTAAGGCCAGTGTGATAGTTGTGACCTAACCTTTTGCATCCAACACCACACTTCTCCACCAGAGGGAGCTAGTATGCACTAGGTGCTGCTCCCCTGGTTACAGGGAGACTGGGGAACACAAAGTGGTAGGAACCAGTTAGTGGGTGAGGGTGGAGGACTTACAAGTTAGTTACACTTTAGATTTCATATTTAATAAAAAGCCATTTTTGATCTTGGTCCTTTTTCTGCTAGTCTCTGGCAGTCTGTCTGTCAAGCGGTCTTTGGTGCATCTTGGCACAACCTGGCTAGTCTGCCTTGGTTGCTGTGTGCTGTCATGTACTGTGTGATAATGTGACCTCCCTCCGGGAGTGCAGATCCTGTGTGGGCCTGCATCGGCAAGGAACACAGCCCTCGTACCCTGGCCTTGGGACGAGAGGTAGGTTGCAGACAATGAATGTCTCAACCCGGCCAAGGACCAGGATCAAGAAGGCCCGGGAGCTGTAGAGTGTGGCTCCCCAGCAAATGGGTCCCGGGGAGGATGCAGACGGAGCGGAGTACGCCACCTGTCCTCGCCTACTTGATCTATTCAGAGGGATTCAGGCTGCATGAGGGGTACCGGCCCCCGACACCCGACCTTGTACTCTATGTCCTGGACGAGAAAGCCCGGTTAGGCCCTGAGGATCCCACCGGGCATTGGATGGAGAGGAATTGCCACCCGTGCCCTAGTCCTGAGAGGAGCTCAGAGGGAGACCCGGCCTATCTACACACGCACAGGCGGGAAAGGGTGAAGTCTGTAGTGCAGGAACACTCTGGTGTAGGGTCGCTACCGAACACTGGACTGTCTCGGAGGTAGTCGGACCCCCGTCCCTGGTGGCCGCAGGACTCCGCGGGGAGCAGGGAGTCGCCTTCCCGCTGTCATCTCTAAGTGAGTAAAGCCTTGGAAGTTCACCCCTATGGCCTCCGGACTGTTCATTATGCGCCATACCATGCGACGCGGTGCCCGTACTCCTCACACTACTACCCCCCCTTCCATCCTGTCTGCCTGCCCTGAGGCCCTGCTCTGCCTGTGGGGAGCAGTGAGAACCTTGGCCGCCATGACACCAGGCCTCAGTGGACTGTAGCAGCGCTGGTGACCTTTCGCCAGCCACTCAACCCGGACAAGCCCACACCATCTCTTTCTAATGTGACGGCCCTTAGCATGGCTGCATCCCACCTCTCCATCACAGGGCCCAACACCGAGTCCCCCAACACCCAGGGTAAAACACGGGCTTCTCTGAGTAGAGGCGTCACATAATGATCAGCACTTGGTGGCAGAAAAGTATATGGGAAGGGGGGAAGGAGGGAGAGGGGGATTGGGGTGGATGAGGATGGATCAAAAAATCCTACTTACAGTTGTCTTCTGTCAGATGTCTTCTGTCAGATGTCTTCTGCAGCAGCAGGAGCGGCAATTGTGGAGTCACAGGCTTCTGTGGCCCTGCAAGGCCCAGCACGGCGCACGATCGGACAGTGCGACCGCCCTCTACAAAAGAAAAAAGGTCAGTGGCAAAAAATTTGAAAAGTAGCGAGAGCGAGTGCTGATCAGTGATTTGTTTCACAGATCAAAACTCAGCAGCTGCTGGATGCACGCACGGAGGTGGTGCAAAGTGTGGGGGGGGGAAGGACAGGGTCAAAAAAAAGTCCTGGAAAGCAGCGAGCACGGATGTTGATCAGTGATGTAGTCAATGGTCAGCACTCGGCCGCTGCAGGACGCGTGAAAAAAAACAAAACTGGGGGAAGGGGGTGGATGAGAGGAGATCAGAAATGGACTTACCAAAGTCTTCTCTGTTCTTCTTTCAGCAGCAGGATCAGCAGCAAGGTCAGGCTCTGGAGCAGGATTTGGAACAGGCTCAGGCTCTGGAGCAGGACCAGGCACTGGAGCAGGATCTGGAGCAGGAGCAGGCTCTGCAGCAGGAGACCGTAGCAGGAGACCAGGGACAGCAGCAGGAGATCGGAACAGCAGATTCAGCAGGAGCAGTGACTGGAGCAGGTGAGAGAAATGTCTTGTGGTATCACAGATACTTCTGTGGCACCACAAGGCCCAGCACAGAGATCAGCAGTGTGACCGCTCTGTAGAAATCCTCACCAAGTGTGAGGAGCTGCAGGGGGGGTGAAATATGGTAGTGACAGACAGGTCACTGGCCGGTCACCACCCGGTCACCTCTCGACCAGGCACTCTGATTGGTGCGATCGATGTCATCATCAATCTCTCCAATCAGAGCTGGCTGGGGCCTGGGCACGCATCACTGGGGGTCACAGGGAGGTGACAGGCAGGTCACAGGCCAGTCACCGCCCCGTGACCGCCCGATCTCCACGAGGTCACACTCTGATCGGTGCTATCAGAATTGAATAGCCAATCACAGCGATCGTGGTTGGGGGGGCGGCGACACCACTTGGGTTGCCGACGCCGTCTACCCTAAGGTAAGGTGGCGCCGGAAATTTAATGCGATCGAAGTCGCGGTGCCGAATTAAAGCTAGGGCGTACTAATACGTATCTGGCCCATAAGGCCCATGGCGCCGATACATATTACTATGCCTTGGGCCAGAAAGGGGTTAACCCCTTAATGATCTGTGATGTACATTTTCATCACAGGTCACATGCAGGTTATATGGAGCAGCCTCAAGAGTTGAACCCACAATGTACCAGTCAAACACTGGTAGGGTTAGAGAGCTAGCATTGGCCTGTAACAGCAGTGACCAGACCTTACTCAGACTGTTGCTATTTAACCGCTTACATGTCACTTTCAATCATTGATGGCAACATTTAAATGTCTTGTTTTCCGGTGTGGATTACCCCACATCCCTGTCACACACTTACTGTCACATCCCCAAAATGCAATAAAAAGCAATCAAAACTTTGTATTTATTGATACTATTTTGGGGTATGTATATAGGAGCTTTGTGTCTAAAAAACAAGCACATTCTATCGATGGAAAAATTAAAACAATACGAGTGTCAAAAAATGGCGACGCAGAAATTTGTTTTCACAAAGTTTAGAATTTTTTTAAACCACTATAATATTAAAAGAAACCTTATAAGTTTTGTATCATAATAGTCATACAGACCTGGAGAATCATATTGTCAAGTCATTTTTACAGCATATTGAAACAAACAAACAAAAAAAACAGTAGTGGAATTTTGTATTTTTCACCATCTCACCTCATTTGGGATTTTTTCCCATTTTTGAGTACATTATATAGTAAGCTAAATGGTATTATTTAAAACTAGAACTTTATTCATAAATGCGACTAATGAATACATGAACTCCAATATTGCTGTGAACATTTAAAACGTAAGTTACTTAGTTAGCGTTCTTTGATAAAAGAGTGCAAAAGCCATCCGACCATATCAAGGTGTATTACAAACTACAAATTTTCCTGCAAAAATAGTCCTCATATGGCTGTCGACGAATGAAATAAAAAAAATTCTGGCTTTCGAAAGGACAATGGGGGTAGTGAAGGCCCAGAAACAAAAATCAGCAAGTTTTGAGTGGGTTAAAAAGGTAGGACACAGATAGGTGAGTTTATACTATTTTGACAAAAACAATATGATAACCAATAAAAGGATTCACCGTGGACTAAGTAAAAAAATGTCAGATATGGTTACAGAATTATTTTGGTCTCTTTATGCCAGTTCTGCTCTCATCAGTTTGGGTATTATTGGTTAGACTAAAAGGTATAATCTAGAGCTAGAGAGGACTCTCATTACCTGTTTCTTTGAAAAATTGACTAAATATAGGAAACTACTGAATCAGTTTTGTCATCAATTTCCCTCCAACATTTGGTAATAAGAGGGATCATTGAAGTAGAGGGATTTGCAAGTTGTCTTCACTCTTAACAAACATTTCATTTTCTAATAATTCTTTGTCTTTTAGGTGGCCTCTGAAACTAAATTCTAACTTATTGATGGCACCATCACAATAAGGTGTAATGTTTAGCCTTCAGCCCTGATTAATGAATGCCATGTTTGGAGAAACCAGCTGTTTTTTACTGTGCTCTCATCCACAAGAAATATGAAAACAACTGTGCTTCTAATATTCATCAGTTTTCAAATGTATATTTTTTTCAGCTGTGATAAGAATATGTATTTTCATATTGTCGATCCCTTTACACAATAAAAATGGAATTAATAAACATTATTAATTTATTTTCACTTTTTGTAACATATTAAAAAAGACAAAACACAAGTGATATTTAAAAACATATCTGCAGCGTACAGGATAATCTGTGGTGGAAGGACAAGTGAAACATCTACATTACTCACAAGTTAAGGCTATTTTGCTTTCGGGTGGAATTTCAGAATGAACCTAGGCGACAATGTCTTGCATGGGCCAGGAAGCGAGGAACCAGTGGGCCTCAGTGCTGTTCACTGATGAAAGTCTATTCACGCTGAGCAAAAATTATGGCTGCCAACAATGTTGGGACGTCATGGAGAGCGCTATGTATCAGCCACTTTTGTCTTTGGTGGTGTTAGTGTGGGCAGGTGTGTCTACTCAATACAGAACTGCCCTACACTTTGTTAATGTGACAGTGACAAGACTCTACTACTTGAATAACATCATTAATCCAGTCATTGTGCCTGTGCACGAACAACACAGGCCTAATTTCATCTTTATGTACGACAATGTTCCAGCTCATCAAGGTCGCATCATTAGGGAACGGCTGCTGGAGACTGGGGCACCTCAAATGGAGTGGCCTGCACTTTATCCAGACCTGAATCTCATAGAAATCTATGGGATTAGCTGATTTGCTGTGTAGAGGCTCATAACTCTGTACCCCAGAACCTCAATGACCTGAGGGCCGCCCGTCAAGAAGAGTGGGATGCCATGCCTCAGCAGATAATAACTCGACTTGTGAACAGCATGAGACGTTGTTGTCAAGCTGTAATTGATGCTCAAGGCCTCATGACAAGTTATTGAGACATTGAATTTTTTTGTTGGGGTATCCCTTCACTGTTGTTGGCTTTTCTTTCAATTGTTTGAGATGAGGAAATCACCATTGCATGCGTTTACTTAAATGCCCTACTTTCATGACAAAATATCACTAACATGAACTTTTTACGTTTTCCATAGATTTCACCTGAAAGCCAAATATCCCTAACTTTTTGTGAGTAGTGTATTTGCAGCATTATTGATAAACAAAATGGGACAAACAGTAGATAATACTGAAGCCGCATATTCTATTACTATGGTTGCTTGTAAAAGTTTGGGCACTCCTGGTAAGATTTACTGTTATTGTGAACAGTTAAGCAAGTTGAAGATGAAATGATCTCTTAAAGGGCTAAGGTTAAAGATGACACATTTCCTTTGTATTTTAGGCAAAATAGTTTTTTTTTTTTTTCATTTTAAAAAATCCAAAAAGGAAAATGTGCCGATGCAAAAGTTTGCACACCCTTGGAGATTTGTGTGCTCAGATAACTTTAACCGAGGTTACAGACCTTAATTAGCCTGTTAGGGTTGTGGCTTGTTCATTATCATCGTTTGGAAAGGCTGGTGATGCAAATTTCCCAGCTTTATAAAAACCCAGTCTCCTCTAACCCTGTGCCAAAATAACAGCAGCCATGGGTTCTTCTAAGCAGCTTCCTAGCTGAAAATGGTGGAGGCCCACAAAACAGGAGAAGGCTACAAGAAGACAGCAAAGCGTTTTCAAGTTGCCCTTTCCTCAGTTTGAAATGTAATTAAGTAATGGACCTCAATAAGAATTGAAAGACTTTTGGTTGGCTACAAAAAGTGTGTACAAGCTGTGATACTTGCAAAAGGGGCTGCTACTAGGTACTAACCATGTAGGGCGCACAAACTTTTGCATCAGCCCATTTTCCTTTTTGTAATTTTTAAAATGTAAAAAATGACAATTTTTTTTGTCTAAAATACAAAGTAAATGTATCATCTTTAACTTTAGAGATTGTTTCATCTTCAACTTGCTTAACTGTTCACAACAGCAGTAATTTTGACCAAGGGTGCCCAAACTTTTACATGTCACTGTATACTTGGAATTCCAACTAGAGAGGAAAAACAGCCAAAATTATTAGCAAGTTGATATACTGTATCTTAAAAAAAAGCTGTCAAAAATTCATTTTTGAGTGCATTTTATTTACATGCGTTTATATTGTGTTTTTAGCACTGTGTGTTTTGTCTACTGTTGGTGTGTCATGCTTTAAATAAAGCCGTCTTGTTTTGATACTGTCTGGAATTTGGCTTTCACAAAACTTTATTGATACAGTCATGTGAAGATTACATGCGTTTTTGATGCCTTTCTGCCACAGGAACATACTAAAAACGCTTGTGCATTTTTTTACCTCTGGATTTTCCGGATTTTCCGCATCAAATGCAATCCTGTGGTGAAAATCTGCAAATACAACTCAGCAAACCCACAAGGGAAAATGACATTGCAGATTTGAAGCAGGTATCGCAGGCCAAGTAAAAAAAATCCCAGTGGGCATGATATTTCTATAAATCCCATCCACTTTGCTGGAAGTTTAAGATGCTGCATTTTTTACACAGCAAAAATATGCAATGTCAAAAACGCACCAAAAGATGTTCATGTGCACACAGCCTAATGTCTAACTAAAATTTTCATATATTGATTTTAGGCTCTGTAATAAAAAACAGGACATAAAGTCCATAACACATCTCCAAGGAGGAGAAGTTCATCCCCCTCCTCTCACACAGAATTTCCAGTACTGACATTCTAAACCTCGTTTAGAAGTTGAACTACATATTTAACATAGGGAAGTGAGGAAATTAGTGGTAGCTAACACGTGACAAAACAAATTAAGACTCCCTACAGAGTACAGGTAATTAAACAGGAACGCTCTTTTTTGACGTCCAGATACCAAAAGGACATGTGTTTACGCATAGATAAAGTGTTACGCGGACTGACTGGCATGAGCATGATTAGTGATCCCACTGGACCATGAACCGAGGAGTGCCTGGAGGGGCGTAACTAAGTATCAACCCGGTCCGACCAAGGTCGCACGGCGGCTCAGTCGACCCCGTGAACCAGGGAGATACCGAGCAGAGAGACCAGGTGCTACTCCAGGTCAGACCCCAATCACAGCTGTTGACCCACACCGGGGAATGCAGGAACAGGCAGGTTAGCTGGTATGCAGACAGGTGGGTACTGGCAGGCACGGCGGGTATGACGGCAGGTGGGTACTTAGCAGGCATGGCTGGTATGAAGGCAGGTGGGTACTTAGCAGGCACGGCTGGTATGCAGACAGGCGGGTGCTGACAGGCACGGCTGGAATGCAGACGGGCAGATACTGGCAGGTATGAACGCAGGCTGGATAGGGACCAGTACAGAATGGGATACAGGAACAGAGCCGCAGGTGCGGTGGACTAGCAGAGCAAAACCACAGGAGCGGTAAACAAGCAGAGCGGAGCAAAACCGCAGGAGCGGTGAACAAGCAGAGCGGAGCAAAACCGCATGTGCGGTGAACAAGCAGAGCAGAGCAAAACTGCAGGTGCGGTGAACTAGCAGAGCGGAGCAAAACCGCAGGTGCGGTGAACAAGCAGAGCAGAGCAAAACCACAGGTGCGGTAAACAAACGGAGCAGAGCGGAACCGCTGGAGCGGTGAACAAGCAGAGCAGAACAGAACCGCAGGTGCGGTAAACAAGCGGAGCAGAGCGGAACCGCCGGAGCGGTGAACAAGCATAGCAGAACAGAGCAGAAGGTGAAGGCAGACAGGACAGGGCTCTGTTCACATGGAACAGACTGGAAAATACAGGAAGATGGTTAGAACACAGGAGGTAGATACGGAGGCAGGGAAAGGGGACAAGCAAAACCAGATACACACAAGGTACTTACAATGAAGTAGCGAGTGGACACAAAACTCACAAACAGAAGTACAGAGACGAGTTGGAGTTAGGTGCAGGTTCAGACACTGCAGGAAAAGGGAAGGTACGGACATAGAGAGAAACAAGTAACGGGCTAGGACACTGTTCAGACAGGAACTGAACCGGGAACAAGATACAGGAACTAGCCTGGGAACTCAGCCCCCAGGGTGGCGGAAACAGACTAGAAGTCAGAGATACAGGTAGCGGCCCTGGGTACTCAGCCCCCAGGGTGGCAGAACAGACTAGATACAGGACAGGACCTGGCAACTCAGTTGCAAAAGACAAACTGAGTGAAAGTGTTGCTCAGGTACCTCCTACTGGGTGGAGGGGGTTTAAGTATCCAGTGACTTACAGCAATAGGCTGGGGACGCATTAGGACTGTGCACACAGTAGCTATAAGAAACAAGCAGAAAGCCACGCCGACACCCTAAGCAATCAGACAAGAGACAAGGACAGAGCAGGTACTGGAGCAAAGAGTGTAGCATGGACTGACGGGTAAGATTGCGGTCTTGCATGGTGGGAGGTGGTGCACCATGCAAACACGCCGCCAGGGATGTTACATAAAGAATTGGAGAAGTCTCCTTTGTCCCCAGGAAAGACATCCTGAGTTGAAAGGAAACTTTACATTTGCAACTAGACATTTAGGCACTGGTGGAAAGTTATGAATATTGGGATTTGTATAGATCCCAAATTGACAGGACATACATTTTTTTTTGGAACTAATAGGGGAAGAAAATGCATATTTTTCCACAACTGTGACACATGCCTATAAGCCCAAAATCAATTATGACCAGATCACTGACAGCACAAGTTTCCTATCTATAGAAAGGTAAAATCCCGATAACAAATATGATGGCGATATGGAATGCCTGTGATTGTCAGGAGTGAAGATATTGTGAATGTTGTGAATATCAAGGCGAAGGTAATTCACTTTTTTATTCCATGTTATAAATGTGGAAAAATGCAGCAAAGTAGGAATATTTTAAAAAGATAGAATTGTTAATACTTTATTTTTATCAATTGACAAAATGCAAAGTGAAAGAATAAAAGGAATATAATCCAAATCAATATTTATTATGATCACCCTTTGGCTTCAAAACAGCATCACTTCTAGGTACACTTGTAAACAGTTTTGAAGGAATGGATGTTGTTTTAAATATTGTGGAAAACTAACCACATATATTCTATAGATGTAGGTTTTAGGAAATCCTTTTTCTTAATTATCATTCCTAATACATTATAGTGGTAAATGGCCTTGATCTTTTCCCTTTAAATGGTATGTACACCTTAACATAATGAACACCATTTTTACATTTTTTATTGGCTACCTATGTAATGCCTCAAAGTTGTTGTGTATGTACCTTTAAGATGTAGCAGAGCTAGCAGCTACCTTATTATGTTTGCCCAATGTTCATATTTCCCTTTTACAGATAATGTACATGAGGATCCAGTACATAGAAGTGGTTTAAATAAACATAAAGTGATGTGCTTATTATGTTCGGCAATCAGGAGATTACTAAGAGGTAACAATTCAGCCTTGTGATAGGCTGTGCATAGAAGCAGAAGCTAGTACTCAGAAATCACTGCACCATTTTATGTATCTGCATTACTGTACTGGAAAATAACTGTGTTTGCTGCATTGGAATTGAAACTCTGCTGAATCATCGTTTGTCTGGATTTACCTGTGTTTATTAGCAACAAGTAAAGCTTGACGATAGCCTATTGGCCTCTCTGTTTTCTGGACAATCGGGTGCGCTACATATCATCACACCAGGAAACACAAGAAAATACAGTGCACCCTGGGATCACAAACTACATTTTCTTTTACTTTTGTTCCGGCCATAGTAAGGTGGTAACATCAGTACACTACGTGGTGCGTGACCTATGGCAGAGTAGTGCATCACTGGCATTACACCTACATTTTAGGGTTCAAGATTTATTTCTTTCAATTTTCAGGCACCTTGATTTGACATTTTCAACCTGCTCCAACTTTTAGACTTATCATATGGACATGTTCCTCTTAGTAAAACAAGCTGGGTTCTGTGTGTTCACAATGCTACTGGCTTAACTATCTCTAGGAGTCTGCTGTGTATAGAAAATTCTGAGGACCCAGGATCAGCAGCCATGCCATTAGTCCTTTGTCACCATTCCTGAACACTTCAAACCTATTACTATCTGCGGCATTCCCGTTGCCTCTTCTGATTAGTAGACGTAACGGCACGGGCCCTACTAGTCAGGTGAGGCATTAGGAATTCTGCAGGATACTTTGGATGCTCCTCACCTTATCTTCTTCCCTCACTCTGATCTGCTGCTCCCCCCTTCTTCCTGCCGCTATCTATAATGCTATGAGAATGGAAGGGTTAAAAAGAGAGACAGGCTGCAATAGTGTGTTGTCAGATGTCATTTGCATTATGTAAAGGAGTTAAACGGACTCTGCAATAGTATAATGGTAGAATTTTCTTTTTTTAACCCCTACATGCTCCATGATGGATATACAGTATGTCATGGAGTATGTGAGGGCCTTTGTAGTGGGCTTGAAAACAAAGCCCGCTTTACAGAGGGCTGATGCCAGCTATATTAAATAGCTGACACTTGCCTCTAGCAACAGTGATCAGAGGGCGCACTAATCACTGCTGTTAACCTTTTAAATGCCTCTGTCAATCACTGACAGAGGTATGTAAGGGCTGCAGTCCAACCCAGACTTAGTTTGGGTGCCCATCACCCTCATGATGCAATTACAGGGAGACAATGGGCTGTTATGACACCTGGAGGCCAACTGAAGGTTCCCATGCCTGTAATGTGATCTCTTCTGTGATGTCCAGCCTGTGATAGTCCTTCTTGCTATATACAGCAATATGGAGATATTGCTATATATAGTACAAGCGATCAAATGATCGCAGGTTAAAGACACCTAAAGGGACTAATAAAGTGAAAAGAAAAAGTTTTAATAAATTTAAAAAAATAAATAAAATTATGCTAAAAATTCCCTTTTTCGCAGTTAAAAATAGGGAAATGTAAAAAATATATATGTATTTGGTATTGCTGGGTCCAGTAAATATTGATGTATCAAAATGTAAAGTTAATCAAGTAAATACTAAAGAAAAGCAAAAACACCAGAATTGCGTTTTTTCAGGTACTGCAATATGTAACAAAATGCAATACAATGAATCAGAACATAGTATGTGCCCCCAAATTATATCAATAAAAAACAGCTTGTCACAGCAAAAAAACAAGGCCCCTCACAGCTCAATTGAAGGTAATATAAAAAAGTTACAGGTCTCTAAAATTTACAACACAAACCAATTTTTTTTTTTTTACAAAATTATGTTTTTTTAGGCCAATAAAATAACAAAAAAACAACTTAATATTTTTGGTATTTCAATATCTTCAGGAAAATCGTGTTTTCAGGTCAAATTTACTGCATAATTAAGACCGTAAAAATAAAACTCCAAAAACTGGTAAAATCAATCAATATTTTCATATAAAAACTGCAACCCATTCCGCAAAAATACAAGTCCTCATATGTCTGTCAGTGAAAAAAAAAGTTATGGCTGTCTGAAAAAGAACAGAAAAAAAAAGAAAAGGCAAAAACTAAAATTTACTGCGCCCTTAAGGAGATAATATAACAGTGAACTTTTTTAAGGAGACTATTTACAAAGTAATTTCATTTTGCATTTAAAAAGCACAAACAATTTTTCTCTTTTTTCCCTTTTTGTGCTGTACCGCAGACGGATTTAGGCACTTTTTGATAGTGAACAGTGCAGGAGACATAAATGACTAATAAGTGGAGAAAGAAGCTTGTTTCTCTGATAATTTAATACAAGTTTCTTCTCTTCACTTCTACTATTGATTTCTGAAAAAGTGTAGTTACTATTAAAGCATATGATCAGCAACAGAGATGCAGTGGTCTAAAAGACATTTCTTATTTCATTCAATCAGAAGTTCAGCATGCCATATATAGCAAATATAGCAAACCTTAGCTAGGAGGCATCAATACAGATTTAAAGAAGCTGTCCACTACTTTATATGACCCCCCCCCCAATGTATCCCCCCAGGGCCCAGAAGTGTTTCTGTAAATACCTTGTGGTGCCTTTTCTGCCTGTGAGCGGTGCTATCGCTGGCTGCTCACAGGCATCACGTGACCCATCACTCATGTCACGTCAAGTGAGGCGTGACATCAGTGATGCGCTCCCCGCGGTGGCTGCTGGGCTGTGGGCGGGGTTACCCCGTGCGTCACACCCAGCATCCACCAAGTGTTTTCCCAGTGAATGAGGACAGGGAGAGCACGCGGTGGATATCGGGTGTGACGTGCTGGGTAACCCTGCCCATAGCCCAGCGTCCACCGTGGAACGCAGAAGTGAGTAATCCCTGCTGCAGCCGGAACTTGACGTGACATCAGCGGATGTCAGAGCCGGCTGCAGCTGGGGGTCACGTGATGCCTGTGAGCGGCCAGTGATAGCGCCGCTCACAGGCAGAAAAGGCACCACAAGTTATTTAGAGAAACACGTATGGGCCCTGGGGGAATACATTGGGGGATCATATAAAGTAGTGGACAACCCCTTTAAAGGGATGTCCGGGACTTTAACAATGATGAGCCACCTTAGGAGTTAAACACTTCCAGACAACGATGGCATCGGGACCAGCATCGGCTGGGGGTTGATGGATTTCATACTCCCACCAATTAGACATTGACGACCTATCCTAAGGATAGGCCATCAATGTTAAAGTCCCGAACAACCCCTATAATGACAGAGAAATATGATCAAAGGTAATCCCTTGTAGCTTTCTGCCAACGGAGAGTGGAACATAGATGGCTTGAGTCAACATACTCCCATAAAAATGAATAATCATAAATTAATCTTTCCGTTTCGGTTAATACTAAAGTGTTGAAGGTTGTGGAATAAGTTCCGAGTAAATTACTCATATAATAATTAAGATTAGAGTTTTATGATCTATGGAAAATTAATTTGTCCATTTACAAAAAAGTTTACAACATATTTCACTATAATGAAGAAATAATTTTTCCTTGACTTGCACTCCCTTTATGATGTTTGTAAACTAACACTCTTTTTTATAATTGGATTTTATTAAATTTTCAGAATAATATTACAGTAAAGAACAAGAAAATCATTCAAGTCAAAAGCATTTTTTGAGATAGCAACAGTCGATACAATTTCTAACATTAAACAGAGCTAACATCAATACAAGTAAACTCACAGTAAGGCTGTGTGCACACGATGTCTTTTGATGCGTATTCTTTTTTCTGCATGGAATTGGCCCAAAAACACTAGGGAATCTTTATGTCAGCAAAGTCAATGAGAATCCTGAAGAGCTGTCAATATTTTTCCTTTCACGATTTGCTGTGCTTAAAAATCTGTAGTATGTCAATTCTTTGTGCATTTTTGCCTGCAATTTTAACCCATCGAAAGCACTTAAAAAAAAGTATGCAAAAATGCAACAAAAACACAATGGGTTTTCCGTTGCATTTTTGCTGCCAAGAGATGCAGAAACATTGCAGAAATTTCTGCACCAAATACTCAATGTGCACATGTGGCACCCCAGGGGTCTGGTTTTCCACAGTAATGTAATGTTATGTCTGAGAGCAGGTGGGAGGTCCTTTGGTCAGGGATCCTGTGCATGCCACACCTCCTGCCCAGTCTTGGGAGGGGAAGAACTTCCCCTGTATAAACCCGGGGCTGAGGCAGGGTGAGTCAGACAAGGAGAGTGGAGACAAGAAGCAGCATAGGAAACAGCAGAGTTCCAAGGAGTCAGGGGCTGGCAGCTGCAGCGCTCGCCCTGACTAAGAAGATTCTTTACCGGACCCGGAGTCCGAGGCTGTGGGGACTAACTTCTACCCAGCAGCAGAATCCGTCAGGCAGGGGATTTCAGGTCCTCTGGCCCAGAAGCCCGAAGGCACGGTCACACGCGTGGGACCAGCACCGCCATCGTGGAGCGGAAGCCATTAGAAGGCCCCGAGTCACCGGCCATACGGGTGAGCACCACACGGTACACTCAGGGACGTGGGCTACTTACATCAGCTTCTAGCAAGGTAGCCAGAAGAGTACAGTCAGTTTGTGAGGCCTATAACTACGCCTGGCCAGGGGAGATCCCATCTGCTCAAAGACTGACCAGGCCCCGTTTGCTAGCAAGTACTCCGGGAGGGTCTATCGTTGTTACCAGTAAAGACCCTGAACTACACCGTACCGTCTCTGAGTGGTTCCTGCTACCCCCATCATCCACGTCGGCTGCCCTGAGGCCATACCCCTCCCGTTGGGGGTTATACTATCACGCTGCACAATCCTACCACCGGCCTCAGCGGTCTGCCCTGCAGCAGCAGCTCCCTGGCTGCACTCAACGGGTGGCGTAGTCATCAACTATTTACTACTAATAGACTGCCGTCTAGTTTGACTCCCTGGGCACGGACCGGATCACCGCCACGAGACTACAACCCTCTACTGATCCGGCTCCGGGTAGGCTCCCGCATGCGCAACGCAGCGTGACACAGGCCCAGGGGCGCGTCAACTTTGGTGTAGTCGGCAGGATTTCGTGCCCGCAACCACCGGGTACTGCGTGCCTGAAAAGCAAAGACTGTTCAAACTTACCAGTGGTGAAGATTCCCGCTATCCGTGGAGGTTTCCCGCCATCCGGCGCCATCTTCTACCTTCTTCCCGCCATCCGCGAAGTTTTCCCGCCATCTTCGACCTTCTTCCCGCCATCCGTGGAGTTTTCCCGCCATTGGACGCCATCTTGAGGACGCCGCGCGGGAAGAAGAGGGGCGTGGATTCCGAAAGCGCGCGAGAACTGAAGCCCCGCCTCACGTCCGGACGTTGCGTAAGGTCCTGGAAGGAGCCCAGCAGACGCCGACGTCACAGGAGCGCGACGGAAGGTCCTCAACCCTGACGATCCACTGCGGAGCCGCGGCCTACGGAAGAGGATCATCGCAAGGTAGGCCACGGTCCACTAGGGGGGAGGAAGATGTCGGATACGGAAGAGAGCTTCGCTGCCTCAACCCCCGCCAGCGCCACCGCTGCTGCAGTTATGCCCTTCACCATGCCCTATATCCCGGGAGCAGCTTGGCTACCCCAGTACTCAGGGGAGTCACATACCCTGCATGACTTTAGAGAAAAGCTGGATAGCCTCTTCCAGGTGTACCCCCTCACAGAAGAGCAAAAAGTGAGCATCCTGGTGGCCCAACTAACTGGGGCAGCCAAAAGGGAAGTAAAATCCTGGCCACCTGGGAGGAAGACTGTCGCAGGGATACTAACCCGGCTGAAGGACACCTTTGATACCCGCACCTCAGCCGAGATTAAGCTTAGATTCTACGGGTGCAAGCAGCGAGCGCATGAGAGTATAAGGGACTATGCACTAAACCTACAAGAGGCCCTGAGGGCCATTAAGCAGACCGACCCTGATGGGGTGGGAAACGAGGACAGGCTGTTGACTGAACAATTTATAGAGGGTTTATATTGCAATGCCCACCGAACCCAGTTGCGGGCAATGGCCTTACAGGATCCCCATCTGGACTTTGCACAGTTCAAGGACAGAGCCATCCGGGTGCTCCGAGAACCGGCACCAGGTGGCGTTGTGACCCACAGACGCCCCACTACCACTTACTACCAGGAGGCGGCGCCCTTGTCAGCAGGGCCTGTGGGAGCTGATGCGCAGGCTCTGGACAATGACCCGGCTCCAGACCTACACCATCAGGTCCAAGAGCTAGCTAAGAGCGTTGCTGCGCTAACCCGAACTGTGCAGTCTTTACAGGTTTCCACCCCAGGGAAGATCCAGCTGGCATCCGGACCGGAGGACATCCCGTGGCGTCGACCAAGGAGGACCCCACCGGCCAGAGGAAGACCCAGTGACCGATACAGCGAGGACGGACGACCCATCTGCCGCCGCTGCAATCAACCCGGACATATGGGAAGGTACTGTTCTTTAAACGGGCACAACCTGGGGTAGAGGGCCAACCCCCAGGAAAAAGATCACCAGGCCCATCGAACTGGCGCGACAGATATGTGGGAGGACGTCCAGTCTTGCCTGTGGTACTGGATGGCATTCCCATGAGTGCCCTACTGGATACCGGGTCACAGGTCACCACCATCCCGTACGTGCTCTTCAAGCAGTACTGGAATGACTCGGATATTACCCGCTACCCTGACGACGACTTGAGTATCATCGCCAGCAATGGCCAGCCCGTGCCACAGATCGGATTTAAAGAGGTGACCCTCAAAATCGGTAGAGTCGAACTGGCCGCACAGGGACTGATCATTGTAGATACTGATAAACATGAGAGTCACCCAAAAATAACTCTAGGAACTAACGTAATTGAAAATTGTCTTGCAGAGGTGATTTTCCTTTTACAGCAGGTTGCCAAGAACGCCAGCTCCGGCGAGCAGCGGGTGCTCCAGAAAGAGATCCGGGCACTGATGCAACGGCAACAAGTGGAACTCTCCGGCGGTGAGATTGGTAGCGTAAGAATGTGTGACCCTTTTCCTATTGCCATGCCCCCAAAAAGTGAAATGATGATTTGGTGCCGGGCAGCTATTGGTCTGAGAGGTAAAGATTACCAGGCAATGGTAGAACCAGTTTACTCAGACAGTAGGCCCACCATTTTGACAGCACGGGGGGTGGTCAATGTACGCCATGGGAGGGTGCCCGTTCGCATAATAAATATCGGGGAGAGGGAAGTGTACCTGTCCCGGTATGCCACGCTAGCCAAATTATATACCACTAATCAAAATTCTATACAATCTGTGGAACCCTTGCCTCCATCTCACCCGGAGGAAGGTAACGGCTCTAAGAAAGACATGGAGGACTGGTGTCAGCAACTACATCTGGGTACTGACTCCACTCCCTCACATCAGAAACAAGGAGTCTATCGGGTGGTTCAAGAGTATGAGAGAGTGTTTAGTAAACACCCGTTAGACTTCGGGCGAGTCAAGGGGGTAGAACACCGCATCCCCACGGGAGATCATCCTCCCATAAAAGAGAGGTATCGACCCGTACCCCCTGCACATTACCAACACGCCAAGGGGATGCTTAGAGACATGAAGGAGGCTGGGGTAATCCGGGATAGCTGTAGCCCCTGGGCAGCCCCACTAGTTTTAGTCAAAAAGAAAGACAACACCATGAGGATGTGTGTAGATTACCGGAAAATCAACCTTATCACACACAAGGATGCGTACCCCTTACCAAGGATAGAGGAGTCATTGGCTGCTTTAAGATCTGCTAACTTCTTCTCTACCTTGGATCTCACTAGCGGGTACTGGCAGGTTCCTGTAGCAGAGGCGGACCGGGAGAAGACCGCATTCACCACCCCGATGGGACTTAGCGAGTTCACCTGCATGCCGTTCGGACTCTGCAACGCCCCAGGAACCTTCCAACGATTAATGGACTGCTGTCTGGGCCACAGAAACTTCGAGACGGTCCTGTTGTACCTGGACGATGTCATCGTATACTCCAAAACTTATGAGGACCACCTGAAACACCTGGCGGAGGTGTTCGAAGCTCTGGCGAGTTACGGCCTAAAGGTGAAACCCTCCAAGTGTCACCTCCTGAAACCAAAGGTGCAATACCTGGGACACGTGGTGAGCGCTGACGGAGTGGCTCCCGACCCCGATAAGATCACCGCAATTAAGGGATGGCCAAGCCCCTCCAGCGTAAAAGAAGTGCGGCAGTTCCTAGGGTTGGTAGGCTACTACCGAAGGTTTATTCCCGGTTTCACCAAAAAGGCAGCGCCTATGCAGGACCTCCTGATAGGCCAGTCCCGGAAGGCCAAGAACCAGAAGCCGCCCTTCAAATGGGAAGAGCTAGAAGAAGAGTCCTTCCGCCAGCTGAAGATGGCCCTCACGGGGGATGAAATCTTGGCGTACCCAGACTATAGCCAGCCCTTCATCCTCTACACCGACGCCAGTAACATCGGGCTAGGAGCCGTACTATCCCAGATTCAGCAGGGGAGAGAACGAGTGATCTCCTATGCCAGCCGAAAACTGCGACCCACCGAAAGGAACCCCGAGAATTACAGCTCATTTAAGCTAGAGTTCCTGGCCGTGGTATGGGCAGTCACCGAGCGCTTTAGGCATTACCTCGCTTCTTCCCGGTTCACCGTATACACGGATAACAACCCGTTGATACACCTGGACACGGCAAGACTCGGTGCCCTGGAGCAGAGGTGGATGGCCCGTCTGTCCAACTACGAGTTCACAATCAAATACCGGGCAGGACGCTCCAATACTAACGCGGATGCCCTGTCCAGGATGCCCAACCTGCCGGACGAAGGAGAAGATCCGGAGGGACTGGAAGAAGTTGAACTCCCTGCGTTCCACCGTCATGGGACTATCCAGTATTCCCACCGGGTAAGGGGTAAACAGGCTGCTACGTTGAACCCCTTACCCCACTACAACTGGGCGGAAACGCAAGACAGCGACCCTGCCGTCCGACTGGTGAAGGAGATGCTGACTCGGCCGGAGGCTCGACTTGAACCAGACGCTCCGGAGGAAGCCAAACAACTATGGGCGGAGAAGAGTCGACTATTCCTTTACAAGGGGAAGTTGTGCCGCAGAATGGTCAACTCCCGGACGCATGAACTACTCTGGCAAGTAGTGGTGCCACGAAGAGACGCAGCCATGGTGATGGAGGCATACCACGACGGAGCTGGACACTTCGGGTGGAAAAAGCTGGAGTTCCTGCTGCGCGAGCGGTTCCACTGGGTAGGCATGAGGGGAACCATCGAGAAGTGGTGCAGAGACTGTGGCCCGTGCAATCTGAGAAGGAAGGACCGGGCCAGCCAGAAGACTCCCCTGCAGTCCATCGTCACCCGGCAACCGTTGGAACTGGTAGCCTTGGATCATGTAAAACTGACCCCAAGCAGAAGTGGCTACGTCTACGCGTTAACCATCGTGGATCATTACTCCCGGTTCTTGGTTGTCGTCCCCGTCAAGGACTTAACGGCTCAAACAGCAGCTAGAGCCTTCCAGCAGCACTTATGCCGTCCACACGGGTACCCGGACCAAGTGCTGACGGACCAGGGACCTGCCTTTGAAGCGGAGGTCTTCCAGGAATTCTGCAATCTGTATGGCTGCCGGAAGATAAGGACGACACCCTACCATCCGCAAACTAATGGACTTTGTGAAAAAATGAACCAGGTGGTAATGGATCTGCTAAAAACATTGCCCCTGGAAGAACGCAGTCTGTGGCCTGAGAAGTTGCCCGATCTGGTGGACCTATACAACCACATCCCGGTAGGTTCCACCAACTGTACCCCGGCTTACCTAATGAGGGCGAGACCTGGTAAGTTACCTGTTGACCTGGAAATGGGAGTCCTGACACCTGAGGACACTTCACCAGAAACAGACTGGGACACAGAGAGGCAGCAGCAGTACCGGAGAGTACAAGAGAGCGTGGAGCGAAGTCTCTGTCAGGCTAGGGAAAGACAAGAGAAGACTTACAACCAGTATGCTCCCGCTGTTCCCCTGGTACCCGGAGAGCAGGTCTTGAAGAGGAAAAGACGGCTCCACAAGTTGGATGACCAGTGGGAGGAGGACCCGTACACCGTACTGCCCTCAAGCCACGAGAACCCGAAGGTCTGTACCATCAGTAAAGACGGAGGGGAAACCACAGCCATTGTATCCCGGGACCACCTGAAGAAGTGTCCCGAACAACTGAGGAACCCTGAAGAGGAACAAGAAGACCATCGACCCGTGGAAGAAAGGGAAGATATGGTTAGTACCGTGCTCGGGGACTTCCCTCAGTCTTGGACTCAAGTCAATGGTGCAGTTGTGGTACCCGTACTCACCTTCCTCCAACCATCATCCCAAGAACCTACGGAGCAACGGGTAGAGCTGGAAGAACAGCCGGTCCAGGAGGCAGAAGACTCCACACAAGCAGAACAGGAGAATCAACCCTCTGCTTATAGTGAGCCTGCCGTACCCCTAGTGAGACAAAGAGCCGGTAGACAGCTGCCCAGTTTACCCTTGACAGCTCCTACACCCTGTAGTTCAGGGCCAGACAGTCAGCTCCGTAGGTCCACTCGGGTCACTAGAGGCCAGTTACCCGCACGCTGGAGAATTTAAAGTGTATAAATTGTTTTATTTATGTTTTTCTGTGTATTGTTGCTTGTGAATAATTTTGTGTTTCCAGTTGTTTTTAGGAAACCTTGGTGGATTTACCGGGAATCCTTGTATATAGTTGGAGCGTAACCCAGGATGGACTAGAGACTGTTAAGGACTCGGGGTAGGACAGACCCCTACCTGGTTACGTCTCCCTGTGTTGGTGAAATGGACACCTTGCTTTCTTCAGAGACTGCACCCGGTTGCGGACACGCCGTAACCATCTTTATATGTTTTCTTATTGTATTATTAATGTTTTTGCCTTGTTATGTTTTTCTAAATGTGTTTAGTCCCGGAGTACTAAAATTCACTAGGGGGGAATGTGGCACCCCAGGGGTCTGGTTTTCCACAGTAATGTAATGTTATGTCTGAGAGCAGGTGGGAGGTCCTTTGGTCAGGGATCCTGTGCATGCCACACCTCCTGCCCAGTCTTGGGAGGGGAAGAACTTCCCCTGTATAAACCCGGGGCTGAGGCAGGGTGAGTCAGACAAGGAGAGTGGAGACAAGAAGCAGCATAGGAAACAGCAGAGTTCCAAGGAGTCAGGGGCTGGCAGCTGCAGCGCTCGCCCTGACTAAGAAGATTCTTTACCGGACCCGGAGTCCGAGGCTGTGGGGACTAACTTCTACCCAGCAGCAGAATCCGTCAGGCAGGGGATTTCAGGTCCTCTGGCCCAGAAGCCCGAAGGCACGGTCACACGCGTGGGACCAGCACCGCCATCGTGGAGCGGAAGCCATTAGAAGGCCCCGAGTCACCGGCCATACGGGTGAGCACCACACGGTACACTCAGGGACGTGGGCTACTTACATCAGCTTCTAGCAAGGTAGCCAGAAGAGTACAGTCAGTTTGTGAGGCCTATAACTACGCCTGGCCAGGGGAGATCCCATCTGCTCAAAGACTGACCAGGCCCCGTTTGCTAGCAAGTACTCCGGGAGGGTCTATCGTTGTTACCAGTAAAGACCCTGAACTACACCGTACCGTCTCTGAGTGGTTCCTGCTACCCCCATCATCCACGTCGGCTGCCCTGAGGCCATACCCCTCCCGTTGGGGGTTATACTATCACGATGCACAATCCTACCACCGGCCTCAGCGGTCTGCCCTGCAGCAGCAGCTCCCTGGCTGCACTCAACGGGTGGCGTAGTCATCAACTATTTACTACTAATAGACTGCCGTCTAGTTTGACTCCCTGGGCACGGACCGGGTCACCGCCACGAGACTACAACCCTCTACTGATCCGGCTCCGGGTAGGCTCCCGCATGCGCAACGCAGCGCGACACAGGCCCAGGGGCGCGTCACACACATAACCAGTCTATATCTCAATATGTTGATTTTAATGAAAACAATGACACAAGATACTGAGACACAAGGGAGGAGGGGAGAGGTAAAGAACCTTATTTACTAAATGATCCATTGACAACCAATCGGCATTACACATAGTAGTCTCTCTGAACCCAATATTTGTCCCAAAGAGTCCAAACTGCACTAAAACACACAATATGTAGTAGGGTTTCTACTCACTAAGCTGCAGTTGAGGTAGGCACAGGAGGATGTTTCATCAAAATGTCCAGGCTGGTTTATTACAAACTGCATAAACCGCTCAGCATAAGCAAACAAAAAGGCAGTCTTTTCTGGCACAGAAGGAAATAGTCCATACAGTATTGCAGGTTCACCCGCTTGGATTAGTGTCCAGTTCTTAAGTACTTAGCACAAACCAACACACTGGACATCTCCACATCTCCAGACCCAGACACTGAATGAGAAAACTGGTCTCAATTTTATCTGCCATACCACGCCCCCGGGGTGGGATATGTAAGCAGTCAGTCCCACCTATCTCTTTGACTGCTCGTAAAAACCGACCCTGATATGCCCTATTAGCTCTCTCAGCACTATACAGTCATATGAAAAAGTTTGGGCACCCCTATTAATCTTAAGCTTAATGTTTTATAAAAATTGGTGTTTTTGCAACAGCTATTTCAGTTTGATATATGTAATAACTGTTGGACACAGTAATGTTTCTGCCTTGAAATGTGGTTTATTGTGCTAACAGAAAATGTGCAATCTGCATTCAAACAAAATTTGACCGGTGCATAAGTATGGGCACCCTTATCATTTTCTTGTTTTAAATACTCCTGCCTACTTTTTACTGACTTACTAAAGCACTTTTTTTGGTTTTGTAACCTCATTGAGCTTTGAACTTTATAGCCAGGTGTATGCAATCATGAGAAAAGCTACTTAAAGTGGCCACTTGCAAGTTGTTCTCCTGTTTGAATCTCCTCTGAAGAGTGGCATCATGGGCTCCTCAAAACAACTGTCAAATGATCTGAAAACAAAGATTATTCAACATAGTTGTTCAGGGTAAGGATACAAAAAGCTGTCTCAGAGATTTAACCTGTCAGTTTCCACTGTGAGGAACATAGTAAGGAAATGGAAGAACATAGGGACAGTTCTTGTTAAGGCCAGAAGTGTCAGGACAAGAAAAACATCAGAAAGGCAGAGAAGAAGAATGGTGAGATCAGTCAAGGACAATCCTCAGACCACCTCCAGAGAGCTGCAGCATCAACTTGCTGCAGATGGTGTCACTGTGCATCGGTCAACTATACAACGCACTTTGCACAAGGAGAAGCTGTATGGGAGAGTGATGCGAAAGAAGCCGTTTCTGCAAGTACGCACAAACAGAGTCGGCTGAGGTATGCAAAAGCACATTTGAAGAAGCCTATTTCTTTTTGGAAGAAGGTCCTGTTGTCTGATGAAACCAAGATTGAGTTGTTTGGTCATACAAAAAGGCGTTATGCATGGTGGCAAAAAAACACAGCATTCCAAGAAAAACACTTGCTACCCACAGTAAAATTTGGTGGAGGTTCCATCATGCTTTGGGGCTGTGTGGTCAATGCCGGCAATGGGAATCTTATTAAAGTTGAGGGACGCATGGATTCCACTCAGTATCAGCAGATTTTTGGCAATAGTGTTCAAGAATCAGTGATAAAGTTGAAGTTACGCAGTGGATGGATCTTTCAGCAAGACAATGATCCAAAACACCGCTCCAAATCTACTCAGGCATTCATGCAGAGGAACAATTACAATGTTCTGGAATGGCCATCCCAGTCCCCAGACCTGAATATCATTGAACATCTGTGGGATCATTTGAAGAGGCTGTCCATGCTCGGCGACCATCAAACTTAACTGAACTGGAATTGTTTTGTAAAGAGGAATGGTCAAAAATACCTTCATCCAGGATCCAGGAACTCATTAAAAGCTACAGGAAGCGACTAGAGGCTGTTATTTTTGCAAAAGGAGGATCTACTAAATATTAATGTCACTTTTCTGGTGAGGTGCCCATACTTATGCACCTGTCAAATTTTGTTTGAATGCAGATTGCACATTTTCTGTTAGTACAATAAACCTCATTTCAAGGCAGAAACATTACTGTATCCAACAGTTATTACATATATCAAACTGAAATAGCTGTTGCAAAAACACCAATTTTTATAAAACATTAAGCTTAAGATTAATAGGGGTGCCCAAACTTTTTCATATGACTGTATGTGCTGAAGCCTGCTTTCCTGGTTTTACATCACCAAAGCTACCAACTTCGATGATACATATCTCCCCTCAAGGACCTGTCCGTCTTACAATGTAAACTAACATTTTTACAATTGCTGCATTCTTATTCTTATTCTTTCCTCTAGACCATAACATTTCAGTGCACCAAGTATTGTAGCGAATGACATTGGAGACAAGAATCTACAATCCTCAAAATCAGAAACTCCAAATTACCATCAACCATTATTGGGGGTGGCAGTAGGGGTGAGGGCTCAAGAGGTTCTACATATTTCTTGAGCAGAGACCTGTGAAAGACATTGTGGATCTTAAGAGCCTGAGGTAGCTCAAGACGAAATGCTGCTGGGTTAATGACGGGGTTATTTTATAGAGACCAATAAACCTAGGTCCCAGATTCCAAGAAGGAAACTTCAACTTGATATTTCTGGTAGACAACCACACAAAGTCATTCACACTCAGGTCCTGGCAAGTGTTTCCTGTCAGCCATATGTTTGTACCTGTCTTCCATGATCTTCAAATTACTCCGAACCCCCTGCCACACAGAGGAGAGCGACAAAGCAATATGTTCCTCCTCATGAAGTCCCGAAGCCCATCCCCCACTAAAGGTACCAAACTGTGAATGGTAACCGTATGCACCAAAGAATGGTGACCTGCCGGTAGATTCTTGGCGATGATTATTAATAGCAAATTCTGCCAGCAGTAAGCATAGGCGGATTATAATGAGGGCAATCTGGGCCGCCGCCTGGGGCCCCGGGGCTCCGGGGGGCCCATGGCCAGATCGCCCTCATTATAATATGTGTGGCGCCACGGCACATACCGGCAGTCAGAGACGATGGCCCGCGGACCGTTCCCCCAGCAGCTGCGCACAGCCGCTGCTTCTTCCTCGGCCGGGCCAGCACTGCACCTGTTAACTTCCCTGTGTGCTGGCCCAGCCGCGTCACAGCTAGGAGACACGGCCCAGTGAGACAAGTTGTACTCAGTTGGGACGGTCCTAGCCTGTCTCTAGTATTAAAACCTTACCTTTTGTCAGTCGAACTCAATATGAATAAGCGCAGAGCAGGACAGGGGCCACAACTTTTCAGCCCCCTTTCTGAGCTAGGCATTTATCTATATGCTATGTGGCCTCCCCTCTAACACTCTCGCACCCCTCCAATCTATTCTAAACTCTGCTGCCTGACTAATCCACCTGTCCCCACGCTATTCTCCAGCCTCTCTACTCTGTCAATCCCTTCACTGGCTCCCCATTGCCCAGAGACTCCAGTTCAAAACCCTAACCATGGCATTAAAAGCCATCGACAACCTGTCTCCTCCTTATATCTGTGACCTAGTCTCCCGTTACATACCCGCACACAACCTCCGATCCTCACAAGATCTCCTTCTCTACTCCCGTCTTATCACCTCTTCCCACAATCGCATACAAGATTTCTCCCGTGCGTCCCCCCTACTCTGGAACTCTCTACCCCAACACATCAGACTCTCGCCTACCGTGGAAACCTTCAAAAGGAACCTGAAGACCCACCTCCTCCGACAAGCCTACAACTGGCAGTAACCATTACTCTACCATACCGCTGCATGACTAGCACTACCCTCACCTACTGTATCCTCACCCATCCATTGTAGACTGTGAGCCCTCGCGGGCAGGGTCCTCGCTCCTCCTGTACCAGTCGCCATCACATTTTGTTAAAGATCATTATAATTGTTTTTGTATGTATACCCCTCTTTCAGATGTAAAGCGCCATGGAATAAATTGCGCTATAATAATATATAATAATAAATAGCTTCCCATGGACAGGTGACTACACTAGAATATTTTTTTTCATATACAATACAGTATACAGTAAAGTGAATGGTGTCATTCAAAACTACAACTTGTTTAGAAAAAAAACAAGCCATCCTACTGCTAAATATATAATGTTATGGCTCTTAGAACAACGTGAATTATGAACAAAAGCACAGAAGTCAAAAATATCCATGTATTTAAAGGGTTAAAAAAAAGTGGTGTGCATTAGGACAGGTTAAGATAGTCAGACTCATTAATTATTATGGGGCGTGTCACAATTAGTCTATGTTTCCGTATTAAGAACGAGAAAAAAAAACATCATGGAGTAATGTTATTTTCCATCCTGCAACTGATACATAACAGAACCCAGACGTACCCCGTAATAACCAATAGAGTCACACGGCTTCTTTTTGTATAAGTTATCCAACTTATTCATTTTAAATATTGATTGAAATAATTGAATTTGTCTGTTTCTAAAAACAGAACAGACAAATAGAATTACTGAATTCAAGTGTGAACATACACTAACTATGATACCACATATATGATATTCACAGTTTATGCCAACATGATGTCCAAATATATGAACAGTTTTCAAGCAAGGCACTTCTTTCCAACATATTGCCAGTATCTTTGCACTTTGTTTTGGTTCTGTTGCTGTATATAATCACAGTGTTAATTGTGGTGTTACATGGGACTGCAGATTTCTTCTACATTATCTGTACTCAGCGAATTATCACTGTGTGTTAATTGTGGTGTTACATAGGATTGCAGGTATCATCTACTACATTATCTGTGCTCAAACAGATAACAGTGAGAATGAAATTTCCTACACGGGGACCAAGTAAGAATTTGTCTCCAGTCTGTGCCAAACCAGGAGGACCATGCATTTTATAAATGACTGTACTTGATGATGGCCATCCATTCATGTGGCAACAACACTCAGTCTATCAAGCAACTGCTATCAATTTTGGATGGTACATGGTGTCCAGACCACGGGAAACAGAGAATCAGGGTTCTACTCCTCAAGGGTTCACCCTTTCCATCCATGTGATTTAGGGCCAATAAATGACACTGGTGAATAAAGAATCTGTATTGGAGAATTGTGAGGTTGTAGGTGAACATCCAGCAATAGATACTGCATCACAAGAAGAATTATCCATTACAAATGTAAATTACATTTTGCTCAACCTGAATTCCTTGAATAAGTGATGCCTTCTCAAGATATTTGTTTAATATTGCAAAGTATTGACGATGTATCCAGCAGTATTGAGCAGGACACATCTGCCCCAATGCTACTTGATATTTGTTTCATAGTGAATATAAGTAAAGACTCACTATAAATTATTTAGTTTTACTCACTTATGTAGAACCAATAATTCTTTAGCGCTCTACAGGCATCACCCTCACTGTCACCATTGACGCTCACAATTTAAAATCCCTGTCAGTATGTCTTTGGAGGAAACCAAAGTACACAGAGAAAACCCACACAAACAAAGGGAGAATATAGAAACTCCTGCAGATGTTAGCCTTGGTGCCATTTGAACCCAGGACCCAAGAACTACATGGCGTATAGTGCTAAGCACTGAGCTATCAGACCCTTTTATGTTCTCAATCCTTGAAAGGAGCATAATCCTACGCATGTTTCTACTGGGGAACTTCACTCGACTCAAAAAATCATTATTTATATCCTACACAAGGTCCACGCACCACAATACACGCGTGGGTCCACGCACCACAATACACGCTGCCGGCCAATCAGAGGCCAGCAGCTGACGTCGGTGTGCATGTGACAGGGAACATGGCAGTGACGGCACACGCTCCCGTCACACGCCAAGTACTGCTGGCTTCACAAGAGGACGTGCACAGCACAGGAGCGAAGGAACAGTGAGTATTTATTTATTTTTAAAAATCATTGGCCATATTACTATGGATATCTATGGGGTGCATTATATTAATATGGATGTCTTAGGGGTGCATTATACTTCTATGGATGTTTATGGGGGTGCATTATACTACTATATATGACTATGGATGTTCATTTATTACTATGGATGTTTATGGGGGTGCATTATACTACTATGGATGTCTATGGGGTGCATTATGCTACTAAATATGACTATGGGGGTGCATTATACTACTGTGGATGCCTATGGGGTGCATTATACTACTGTGGATGCCTATGGGGGCGCATTATACTATTATGGATATCTATGGGGTGCATTGTACTACTATATATGACTATGGGGGTGCATTATATTACTATGGAAGCCTATGGGGTGCATTATACTAACATGGATGTCTGTGGGGGTGCATTATACTACTATGGATGTCTATGGGGTGCATTATACTTTATGGATGACTATGGGGTGCATTATACTTTAAGGATAGCTATGGGCTGTGCATTATACTACATGGATAACTATGAGCTGTGTAGTATATTATATGGAGGACTATGGGGGGTGCTTTATACTTCTTCTATGTACACCCCGGGTGAGTATAATGGTTTATTTTTTTATATACAGTACAGACCAAAAGTTTGGACACACCTTGTCATTTAAAGCTTTTCTGTATTTTCATGACTATGAAAATTGTACATTCACACTGAAGGCATCAAAACTATGAATTAACACATGTAGAATTATATACTTAACAAAAAGGTGTGAAACAACTGAAAATATGTCTTATATTCTAGGTTCTTCAAAGTAGCCACCTTTTCCTTTGATGACTGCTTTGCACACTCTTGGCATTCTCTTGATGAGCTTCAAGAGGTAGTCACCGGAAATGGTTTTCACTTCACAGGTGTCCCCTGTCAGGTTTAATAAGTGGGATTTCTTGCCTTATAAATGGGGTTGGGACCATCAGTTGTGTTGTGCAGAAGTCTGGTGGATACACAGCTGATAGACCTACTGAATAGACTGTTAGAATTTGTATTATGGCAAGAAAAAAGCAGCTAAGTAAAGAAAAACGAGTGGCCATCATTACTTTAAGAAATGAAGGTCAGTCAGTGCAAAAAATTGGGAAAACTTTGAAAGTGTCCCCAAGTGCAGTTGCAAAAACCATCAAACGCAACAAAGAAACTGGCTCACATGAGGACCGCCCCAGGAAAGGAAGACCAAGAGTCACCTCTGCTTCTGAGGATAAGTTTATCCGAGTCACCAGCCTCAGAAATCGCAGGTTAACAGCAGTTCAGATTAGAGACCAGGTTAATGCCACACAGAGTTCTAGCAGCACACACATCTCTTCAATAAGTGTTAAGAGGAGACTTTGTGCAGCAGGCCTTCATGGTAAAATAGCTTCTAGGAAACCACTGCTAAGGACAGGCAATAAGCAGAAGAGACTTGTTTGGGCTAAAGAACACAAGGAATGGACATTAGACCAGTGGAAATCTGTGCTTTGGTCTGATGAGTCCAAATTTGAGATCTTTGGTTCCAACCACCGTGTCTTTTTGCGACGCAGAAAAGGTGAACAGATGGACTCTACATGCCTGGTTCCCACCGTGAAGCATGGAGGAGGAGGTGTGATGGTGTGGGGGTGCATAGCTGGTGATACTGTTGGGGATTTATTCAAAATTGAAGGCATACTGAACCAGCATGGCTACCACAGCATCTTGCAGCGGCATGCTATTCCATCCGGCTTGCGTTTAGTTGGACCATCATTTATTTTTCAACAGGACAATGACCCCAAACACACCTCTAGGCTGTGTAAGGGCTATTTGACCAAGGAGGAGAGTGATGGGGTGCTACGCCAGATGACCTGGCCTCCACAGTCACCAGACCTGAGCCCAATCGAGATGGTTTGGGGTGAGCTGGACCCCAGAGTGAAGGCAAAAGGGCCAATAAGTGCTAAGCATCTCTGGGAACTCCTTCAAGATTGTTGGAAGACCATTTCCGGTGACTACCTCTTGAAGCTCATCAAGAGAATGCCAAGAGTGTGCAAAGCAGTCATCAAAGTAAAAGGTGGCTACTTTGAAGAACCTAGAATATAAGACATATTTTCAGTTGTTCCACACTTTTTTGTTAAGTATATAATTCCACATGTGTTAATTCATAGATTTGATGCCTTCAGTGTGATTGTACAATTTTCATAGTCATGAAAATACAGAAAAATCTTTAAATGAGAAGGTGTGTCCAAACTTTTGGTCTGTACTGTACATTAATAAACAGTGGCAGATAAAGGACATATACCAGGATGGGAGATATATATACCAGAATGGGTCCAGGACGAGGGACGTATATATCAGATAGAGGCTGCATATATATATTTTTTTATTCAGGATAGGGGGGTGGTCCAAATCTTGCACCAGGGCCTGTAGTTACAACACTGACGAGCACTCTCCTACTCTCCCTCCATAGGGTATCACCCTATTGTGTGCTCTGTTTCCCACTTCTAGATGTACACATGTGAAAGTATAAAGTAGAGATGACTTCAGTCAATAAATTATGGATGATTGGTATCTTCCATTGAAATTTTCCCAAGTACAGTACAATTCATGTGATTCGGCATCAATTGTGGTGAACTTGAGCATGTGTGAGTTCAGTTTACACACAAATAGATGACTGAATGCATGTTTCTTGAGCACAGAAACGTGTTGGAACAATGGTTTTTATTGAATATACAGCAACAACTACTATTTACTACTGTTTAATAGTGCATGAGTTTCTGTCTCCAGCAACAGTGTTATTTTGCCAATAAATCACTGTTAAAAAAAACAAAAAACAGATCACATCAGCTGGAGCACATTTTACTTTCACTTTGCAAACTGACAGACAAGATGCTAAGATCCCAAGCTATAAGAAATACCACTTGGAGGCTGTGCTATCTCTGTTCCTGAATAAATACATATTAACTGCTGAACGGCTGGACAGTTCAGAGATTAATCCACTGCCAACAGGTTATGGGCCAAGAAACCCAAAGACCCAGAGAATAGCCCAGAGGAGAGAGAACAACAGTGTACTAAGAAGAAGAAGCAAATATGGCCACCAGCAGCAACTCTGTGAAGTTCACAGTGACAAATCTGACTAACCTGAACAACCAATCCTTGAAATTTAAGATAAAGATGCTGCTGATAAGAGAAGGTACTTGCAAATACACACAGAAGTCTAGACCTGACTCACTACCAGAAGACTGGGTAGAGAAGGATCAAAAAGCACAAAGCACTATGTCCCTCAGTATAGATAATGATCAGATTGTGCATGTATGTAAATGTGAAACTGCAAAAGAAATTCGGGAACACCTGCAGAAAGTGCATTAAGTCTACCAGAATGCTATGACACACTTGTCACTGCACTAGATGCGTGCCCAGATTATGAGATTACATTGGAGTATGTCAGAGAAAAGCTATAAGCGAAAGACAGAAAGTGTAAGCAGCGGGAGGGTATCCAAAGCAGAATCCACTTTAAAAACCCAAGATCTATGCAAAAATAAAAGTAATTTGAAGGAAACACTTGAGTGTTTTGTCTGCAAGAAATCAGGGCACCTAAAGGCTGATGGCAGAGACTGGAAAGCTAGAATGAATCAGCTGAAAATGCAAAATAATCATTAAAGGGTTAAACGTGACATTACAGAAGAATATGATACTTCAAGTACTGAAGCTGCGTTTACTGTTAATGCAAGTACATCAAAGCATGCATGGTGTATAGATCAAGGGGCAACTAGTAATATGACTAATGACTGAAGCTTCTTCTCTAACTTTGACCAAAGTAGGTCAGAGAAAGTGATCTTGGCAAATGGTCAGTATATAAAATCAGAGGGAATAGGAGCTTGTTACATTATTTGTCAAGTCGCCGCAACACAAAGCAGAAATATCCCAGTAAAGTACGTGCTCTATGTCCCTAGTCTTGAAAGCAATCTATTATCTGTGAAGAAACTCACAAAACAAGGAAATAAAGTTACATTTAAATATGACAGTTGTATCATCTCAAAAGAAGGTCACACACTAGCAGAAGGAAAATCAAAGATGAGTTGTACCAGCTAAAATGGAAGGAAAGTGTATACACTGCTAAACATGAACATTACAAGAATTGTATCCATGTATGGCACAGGCATCTTGCACATAGAGAGCCAGAAGCAATAAGAAAGTTAGTTCAAAAACAACTTGCGGATGATATTACAGTTGATCTGTGTAATCAGACTACACAATGTATTAGCTGTCTTAAAGGGAAAATCCTTTACTAAGAATGGTACTACAAAATCTGAACAGCTTCTGGACTTAATACACACAGATGCTTGTGGTCCAATGAGTACTCAAAATCCTGGAAAGAAGAGATATTTTCTCACATTTATCGATGATTATTCAAGATATACAGTTGTCTATCTGCTTCACAGCTAATATGAAGTTCCAGAGAAACTTGAAATATATCTTGCTGAAGTATATAACAAATTTGGGAGAAGGCCAAAAATTCTGTGTGCAGGTAGTGGAACTGAATATACAAGTTATGAGACACAACACGCTTTAAGGAAAAATTGAATCATGTTTCAGACCACTGTACCATACAACCCTGAACAAAATGGTGTACTTGAAAGAAGGAACCGGACACTTTGTGAAAGTAGAAGAAATATGCTATTTGGCACAGATTTGGCAACAACACATTGGGATGAAGCAATCATGACAGCTTCCTATCTTCAAAACAGATTACCAGGTTAAGCTACTGAGAAAACTCCATTTGAGCAATGCAACAGCAAGAAGCCTGAATTACAACACATAAGAATATTAAGTAAGCAAAGTGTTTGTACATATTCCCAAAGAAAAAGGTAACAAGTGGGCATCTCAAGCAAAAGAGGGTACCCTGGTGGGCTACAGTGAAACCCAGAAAGAATATAGAATCCTGCACCCAGAAACGAATAAGGTCACAATAGGCGAAGATGTAATGATTGATGAGAACTTCGTGTCAATCATGTTTCATGACATCATACCAGAGGTCCAGCTGAAGTGAATGAGATTGTTGTTACAATTTCAAAATAACAAGGAAAAGGATGTAGAAGTTTGGTTAGGTTTTTTTAACCACTGAAGGAGCAACAGAAAAATCAGGTGAACCTGAAGTCAGGAGATCGTCGAGTTCAAACAAGGGTATACCAGCTAATCGTCTATCCTACTTTGTCAAAACACTACCTGAGTCAGAGCCACAGTCATGGGATGAGATGCAACAACTACCTGTCCATGAAAAACTGAAGTAGATTAATGCTGCTAATGAGAAAATTACCATATTTTTCAGACCATAAGACGTCCTTTTTTCCCCTTAAATTTTGGAGTAAAATGGGGGGTGCGCCCTATGGTCCCAATGTAACTTACCGGATAGTTGCGGTGGTGGTGGAGCGGGATTGCAGGGCCCTCCATTCCCTCTTTCAGGAACCCAGCGGTGGCAGCAAAAGAAGAGGTGAGATGCTCCGGTGTCTGGCTGTCAGCGGTAAGGTGATGAGGCAGAGCGGCATGCACGGCTTTCTGGTGGTCGCGGCCATCTTCCTAAAGCTATGATCTACAGGAAAATGGCCGCCCGAGCTGGCGCATGCGGACTGGGAGCTCAGGCGGCCTGTAGATCACAGCTTCAGGAAGATGGCCGCGGCCACCGGAAAGTCGCACAACGCCACTTTACCACGCCACTCGGCCAGCCACGCACCGGCCCCTGACAGTCACGCACTGACCCCAGACAGCCAGACACCGGCCCCGCAGCATCTCACCTCTTCTGCTGCAGCCGCCGAGTTTCTGAGGGAGGGAGGGAACAGAGGGCCCTGTGATTCTGCTCCCCCACCACCGCAACTCCCCGCTGCTAGAGCACTGCCTTCTCGCACCCAGGGTCCACAGCATTCCTTCACTTCTGCCGGCTTCCTGAAGGACCCTGCCTCCTGTGACCCCTGCTTCACCGTCCCCCAGGTAAGATACCGTTCTTATTCAGACTATAAGACAGACCGCCATCTTATAAAAAATATTTTTTTCCTATTTTCCACCTCAAAATTTGGGGTGCGTCTTATAGTCCGAAAAATATGGTAAGTCCCTTCAAACTTGGAAACTCACCAAACTATCACAAGGCAATAAAGCAATCAAATGTAAATGAGTTTTTAAGACCAAGTATGACTCTGAAGGCAAGATGCACAGATTTAAAACAAGATTAGTCGCAAAAGGATATTGTCAGAAATATGGTGAAGATTATGATACCACATTTTCTCCAGTTGCTAAGCAGACCACATTCAGGACTCTAATGGCTATAGCTGCTGTACAAAAGATGTTTGTCAGACATTTGGACATCAAACCTGCCATTTTAAAATATTGACATTGAAGAGGACTTGTACATGACTCAACCTGAGGGTTATATCAAAGAGGGTGAAGAGAATCTCGTTTGCAAACTACAAAAATCTCTCTATGGTCTTAAGCAATCGGCAAGAGCATAGAACACCAAAATGAACAAAGTCTTATTGAAAGAAGGATTTAAAAGTTTAAAAGAGGTCAAGCAGATCCGTGTTTATACACAAAATTATACACAAAATCTTGTATGTGGAAGATGTGATTATGGTTCATCAAGAGGAAACAGAAATTACAAAGATGACTAAAATTATGAATCAGCATTTTGAAACTAAAGACTTTGGAAATGTGACATATTATCCAGAAATCCACGTCCAAAGAGAAGAAGATGGAAGCTTTTTTCTAAACCAAAGTGAAAAAATAAATTAAATTCTGAATCAGTTTGAAAAATATTTAGATTTGAGAGTCCTCAGTGGTTGATACCTTTTAATAGCTAACTGAAAAGATGGTAACAAATTGCAAGCTTTCGAGACTATGCAGGTCTCTTCATCAGGCATAGTATACCACAAAATCTGAAGAGTCACATATTTATACACAATAAGACACACAAAAAATGCAATAGGTAAGACAGGTGATGGAAAACAGAGTTATTATGGAAGAGATAAACAGTTCTGGCTATAAATATTTTAGCAGTTAATAGATAAGGAGTGTAAAGGTTTTATTGTCCTGTGACTAGGTCCAGTATTATGATGGCCTCACAAGTCTGAGGGGCACATTCCTTAGTTGATGTAGAATGACATAAATCCATACGACACATTCATTCCTGCTCTGAAAGTGTTAAAGGTCACCATCAGTTTATATTCTGAGATTCTTCTTTCTCTTTGAGATTTGAAGTTATCTTTTAATTCCAGTAATTTCATGTCTTTTATGCTGTGATCAGGGAAACAAAAATGCTTGGCTACAGGTAGATCTATTCTGTTTTCTTTTATTGTGTGGCGATGATGATTCATCCTTGTTCTAAGTTTTTGCCCTGTCTCCCCTACATAAAGACCCCCAGCTGGACATTTGGTACATATAATTAAATACACTACATTAGATGTGATACAGCTGAACGTACCTGGGATCTTATAGTCCTGATGTGAATTGGGGATCTTTATCTTGTCTGTGGTCAATCTATCAAACTGTGAATCAGTTTGGAATGTCTTAAGCCAAGTAGGGGTGTTGGAATAATGCTTATTAATTTATAAATTGCAACAACTACTATTTACTACTGTTTCATAGTGAATGAGTTTCTGTCTCAAGCAATAGGGTTTCCGAAGCAGTTTTTGCGAAATGCTCGATGGCTGTGGCGGAATTTCACCAACTCTCTTGTGGTTCTCTTGTAGTGCCTCCTGTACTATGTGGGTATATTATATTATTACCATATAGTTCCCCCTATTAACTTGCATAATCATATTGATATTATAATCTGATATTATTTCCTTGATTTTATTATATTTATTATCTACGAGCAATAGATTAACTTCTGTGGATTGGTACAGCAAGGTTTCCATTATAGTTCTACTTTTGCTAGGGTGATTTCTGCCATTTTTCATTACCTGTGATGCTCTATTCTTTCTTTTTTTTATATATCTTTCATTGTGTGTTTTATATATCATTAATAAAGATTTGGTGATTTTATTGGCTTGCATTTGTATTTCTCTTTGGTGTAAAACTCATACCGTGAGGAAAATAAGTACGAACCTATGACACACGTGTCAGAGGGGGCACGCAGAGCCCTCCCTAAGGGCATGCGCGCCATCGCCGCAGCACTAGCGCTACTGGACCAGGACATGGCCAGGTGGGTGAGTACTCGGAGCCCGCCGACGCCAGCACCGCTACATCAGCTAGATGTGCGCTCTGACACACATCTAGCTGAAGTGTATTGCAGCGCACGAGTTGCCAGGCCCGTGCGCCGCAATACACGCTGCTGCCCAATCAGAGGCCAGCAGCTGATGTCAGCGTACAGGCGACCGGGCGCATGGCAGTGACATCATGCGCCCGCTAGGACGCTGGAGTCAGCTGCTGGCTACAGGAGAGGATGCGGCGCGGGAGAGGAAGGAGTAGGAGTGTTTATTATGTTTTTTTTATTTTTTTTATATATGAACAGCAGTGACAGCAGGATGGAATGGGGGGCGGTGGTGGGTGGACGACAGCAATATATACTGTACATGGAATGGGGGGTGGGAGGGGGGAACAGCAATATATAAATGGAATGTGGGCGGAAGGGGGGAACAGCAATATATACATGGAATGGTGGGTGAGAGAAACAGCATATATACATGGAATGGGAGGGGGGAGGGAAAGAGCATATATACATGGAATGGGATGGGGGAGGGAAAGAGCATATATACATGGAATGGGAGGGGGGAGGAAAAGAGCATATACAGTGGTGGCCAAAAGTATTGGCACCCCTGCAATTCTGTCAGATAATACTCAGTTTCTTCCTGAAAATGATTGCAATCACAAATTCTTTGGTATTATTTTCATTAAATTTGCTTGCAAGGAAAAAACACAAAAGAGAATGAAGCAAAAATCAAATCATTGATCATTTCACACAAAACTCCAAAAATGGGCCAGACAAAAGTATTGGCACCCTCAGTCTAATACTTGGTTGCACAACCTTTAGCCAAAATAACTGCGAACAACCGCTTCCGGTAACCATCAATGAGTTTCTTACAATGCTCTGCTGGAATTGTAGACCATTCTTCTTTGGCAAACTGCTCCAGGTCCCTGATATTTGAAGGGTGCCTTCTCCAAATTCCAATTTTGAGATCTCTCCACAGGTGTTCTATGGGATTCAGGTCTGGACTCATTGCTGGCCACCTTAGAAGTCTCCAGTGCTTTCTCTCAAACCATTTATAGCGCTTTTGGAAGTGTGTTTTGGGTCATTGTCCTGCTCGAAGACCCATGACCTCTGAGGGAGAACCAGCTTTCTCACACTGGGCCCTACATTATGCTGCAAAATTTGCTGGTAGTCTTCAGACTTCATAATGCCAGGCACACGGTCAAGCAGTCCAGTGTCAGAGGCAGCAAAGCAACCCCAAAACATCAGGGAACCTCCGCCATGTTTGACTATAGGGACCGTGTTCTTTTCTTTGAATGCCTCTTTTTTTTCCTGTTCACTCTATGTTGATGCCTTTTCCCAAAAAGCTCTACTTTTGTCTCATCTGACCAGAGAACATTCTTCCAAAATTTTTTAGGCTTTCTCAGGTAAGTTTTGGCAAACTCCAGCCTGGCTTTTTTATGTCTCGGGGTAAGAAGTGGGGTCTTCCTGGGTATCCTACCATACAGTCCCTTTTCATTCAGACGCCGACGGATAGTACGGGTTGACACTGTTGTACCCTCGGACTGCAGGGCAGCTTGAACTTGTTTGGATGTTAGTCGAGGTTCTTTAGCCACCATCCGCACAATCTTGCGTTGAAATCTCTCGTCAATTTTTCTTTTCCGTCCACATCTAGGGAGGTTAGCCACAGTGCCATGGGCTTTAAACTTCTTGATGACACTGCGCACGGAAGACACAGGAACATTCAGGTCTTTGGAGATGGACTTGTAGCCTTGAGATTGCTTATGCTTCCTCACAATTTGGTTTCTCAAGTCCTCAGACAGTTCTTTGGTCTTCTTTCTTTTCTCCATGCTCAATGTGGTACACACAAGGACACAGGACAGAGGTTGAGTCAACTTTAATTGAGTTAACTGGCTGCAAGTGTGATTTAGTTATTGCTAACACCTGTTAGGTGCCACAGGTAAGTTACAGGTGCTGTTAATTACACGAATTAGAGAAGCATCACATGATTTTTCAAACAGTGCCAATACTTTTGTCCACTCCCTTTTTTAGGTTTGGTGTGGAATTATATCCAATTTGGCTTTATGACAATTCTTTTTGTGTTTTTTCATTGGAGACAAATTAAATGAAGATAATAATACCAAAGAATTTGTGATTGCAATCATTTTCAGGAAGAAACTGAGTATTATCTGACAGAATTGCAGGGGTGCCAATACTTTTGGCCACCACTGTATACATGTGTAGCACCCTGAGGATTCGGCTGCTACAGGGGTATTGCACCTCAACCCAGAGGTGTGATATTCCACTCCCGGGTAAGGATGGAGTGTGGACCTGAGCTCGGTAAGCTGCATGCACTACACACATCCCATTTCCGAGGAGCAGACCAACGGTACTCCCACTTAGAAATGTGCAGGTACGACCGAGTCTGTTCCTGGCTGGAGTGGGAGGGGGGTGGTACATCCCAAGTAGTGTAGGGGCAGATAGGGGGAGCAGCCTGGGTAAAGATAGGAGCTCATTGGGTGCTGGTCACCTGAGCTCACACATAGAGGGAGTATATAAGGTGGGCACCATCAAAGATCAGGGTCAGTCTTTGCAGAGGAGTCAGTCTGTCAGAGTAAGAAGCAGAGGTCCAGATGAGCCTGCAGAGAGAGAGAGTGGAGCAGAGAAGGAAAGACCCAGAGAGAGCAAAGAAAGGACTCTGAGATCCCAAATTCAATCCCCGGGTGAAGAGTCGGCAATAGGGTACCGGATCCCAAACTGGTGGGGGCAAAAGCACACCCTAGCCAGAGACCGGAGGCCGTGGGCAGCGTCTGCCACGGCCACCCACCACATCCACCCCGAAGGCATACCACGTGGAGGGTCAGGGAACCCAAGGCCAAGGGTGTCCCAACAGAAGGCCCGAGGGAGCTGGACCTAGGTGGATCACTAGTGGGGACGGCCAGAGGAAAGGACAGAAGGAGAGCTCAGGGTCACGCTCCGGACTTGTTTGGGGGTTTGCTGAATCCAGGACCTGGTGGACGCAGCACGGCTCGGGTGGTCACTTGAAGCTGGAGTGACCGGAACATCAGCAGTGAGTAAATACCCTAAACTGCACAACCCGACTCTGTCTTCATTTAACATCTATGCTGCACCACCACAACCCCCATCCTCTGCACCTGACCCCCTGAGGCTATACCCCACCCGTTGGGGGTTATACTATCAAAAGCTGCACCAATACCATCAGCCTCAGCGGACCCTGCTGCAGCAGCGGCCATAGTGACCGCAATACAACGGGTGGCGTAGTCGACATTAAGAACTTAATAACATCTGTAGGACTGCCACATACAACTGAGTTTGACACCCTGGGCACGGACCGGGTCACAGCCACTCGGAAGACTACAACCCCCATCTGATCCGGCTCCGGGTATTCCCCTAAAGAATATGGCCCAGGGGGCGCGTCAACTTTGGCGTAGTCGGCAGGATTACGTGCCCGCAACATCCGGGTACTGCGTGCCTGAAGAAAAGAACGAGTTTACCTCAAAAAGAAGTCTCCTGCCGGTTCCGGAGGGTCCCCGCCATCGGACCCCATCACAGGTCGATTCCAGCCGGTTGTCCGCCATTAACAGCGTTTTCCCGCCATCTGCAGAGTTTCCCGCCACTGGGAGACGATTCCCGCCATTTCCAGAGGTTTCCCGCCTTGGAAGAGCGGACGCCATTATGGGCGTGCCAGAGGGTGGCAAGAGGCCGACTCCCATCGTGGGCCAGGACCGAAAATGGCGCCAAAAGTGGAAACCGCCCCCACCAACAGAGACTGTGATGCTAGAGGTGTCTGTCAGCGTGAAAGAACTGCCCCTGGAGCTGACAATCACCAAGTGGCCCCGGGACCGCCCTCGAAGTGGGAGGACTGAGAAGAAGAGAACAAAGATGGGTGTCGCCTGGAGCAGTCTGGAGAGAGCGCACCCGGAGGCAAGAAGCCTGGAGAAGAGTATCGGAGGAGCTTACCCGGAGATGGCGAGAAAGCAGAGCAGCACCGGCCCGTTGGCCAGGAGCCTGCTAGAAACAGAGGAGGGAGAGCAGAGCAGCACCGGCCCGCTGGCCAGGAGCCTGCTGGAGACAACTGTAGGAGAGCAGAGCAGCACCGACCCGTTGGTCAGGAGACTGCTGGAAACAACGACCCCACTAGGCCTAGTGGGGGTCCTAGCACAGCTCCCCCGAGACCGGGAGTGTGCACAGACCGCTCTGGAGGGCCTCGCAAGGAGGATGGCCCGGGTGCAGCGAGAGACGTTGGCGGAGTGGAGCCGTGAGATGGCCCAGCAGACCGAGACCTGTCAGCGGAGCACGCCACCCGAGACGAGGAGACAGACCGCCTCTGAGGATGGCGCAGGAGGACTGAAGGCCGGAGACGGCGCCGAGAAGGGAGCCGAACGAGTGGAGGCAGGTAAAGGGGACGTCTATACCCCAAACCGGGAAACCGCGTACCTGCCCCAGCTCCCCGTCGCAGAGCCCGAAGTCTATCCTGCCGTGCCCGTCGCTGCAACGTCACCGCCGCAGACTAGGCCTCAAACGGGAGCCGCGACCCCTGTGACGTCACACGCCTCGACCCCGAGCGTGACCAAGCAGGAAGTACCACCAGCCTGGTCGCAAGGCCTAGTACCCCCGGGCGCCGCAATACCAACAGCGCCCCCTACCTCCGCGGAGCCCCCGGCCTGGTCGCAGGGCCAAGTAGCCCAGGGCGCCGCCGTCCTTACGGTGCCCTTCACCTTCCAGATACCCCAGGCCTGGCCGCAAGGCCCGGGCAACCCGGGCGCTAACATCACCGCGCCCATAAAACCAAGAGTGCCGCATCTGGGAGAAAATCTATTTGCCCAGCATACGTGCCCGAACGGGTCTGAAGCTAAAGGAAAACATAAAGAAAGAGCAGGAGGACGCCGTCGTTAAGTACAGCAGAGTACAAGCTGTATATAGTTGCCCGTCGGGGCACAGTGAACTGTTGCTAATATAGTCCCCGTTGGGACCAGCAAGTGTGAACTGTTTACCCGTATTTCCCTTAAATCCCACTGACCGAGGACTGAGAGCGGTCATTCCTCCCTAATACCTGGCCGAGGACTGAGAGCGGCCACTACCCCTTTTGTATATAGTTGCGCTTCCTAAAGCGCCCCCTACCGGTTTTATAGGAAAACCATTTTTCAAGAAAAGACTGTCGCACTTTGCCCGGTCACGCGTTGCACAGTGACCGGAGGAGGAGCCAGAGGCGACGAGAATGTTTTATATGAAGAGTTTTATAATGCTGCTAATATATGTTGTTTTATATGTTTTATATGTTTATGCAAAAATTTGTATGTTTTGTTCTTACAGCCCGAGGACGTGCTGTGATTTACCAGGGGGGAATGTAGCACCCTGAGGATTCGGCTGCTACAGGGGTATTGCACCTCAACCCAGAGGTGTGATATTCCACTCCCGGGTAAGGATGGAGTTTGGACCTGAGCTCGGTAAGCTGCATGCACTACACACATCCCATTTCCGAGGAGCAGACCAACGGTACTCCCACTTAGAAATGTGCAGGTACGACCGAGTCTGTTCCTGGCTGGAGTGGGAGGGGGGTGGTACATCCCAAGTAGTGTAGGGGCAGATAGGGGGAGCAGCCTGGGTAAAGATAGGAGCTCATTGGGTGCTGGTCACCTGAGCTCACACATAGAGGGAGTATATAAGGTGGGCACCATCAAAGATCAGGGTCAGTCTTTGCAGAGGAGTCAGTCTGTCAGAGTAAGAAGCAGAGGTCCAGATGAGCCTGCAGAGAGAGAGAGTGGAGCAGAGAAGGAAAGACCCAGAGAGAGCAAAGAAAGGACTCTGAGATCCCAAATTCAATCCCCGGGTGAAGAATCGGCAATAGGGTACCGGATCCCAAACTGGTGGGGGCAAAAGCACACCCTAGCCAGAGACCGGAGGCCGTGGGCAGCGTCTGCCATGGCCACCCACCACATCCACCCCGAAGGCATACCACGTGGAGGGTCAGGGAACCCAAGGCCAAGGGTGTCCCAACAGAAGGCCCGAGGGAGCTGGACCTAGGTGGATCACTAGTGGGGACGGCCAGAGGAAAGGACAGAAGGAGAGCTCAGGGTCACGCTCCGGACTTGTTTGGGGGTTTGCTGAATCCAGGACCTGGTGGACGCAGCACGGCTCGGGTGGTCACTTGAAGCTGGAGTGACCGGAACATCAGCAGTGAGTAAATACCCTAAACTGCACAACCCGACTCTGTCTTCATTTAACATCTATGCTGCACCACCACAACCCCCATCCTCTGCACCTGACCCCCTGAGGCTATACCCCACCCGTTGGGGGTTATACTATCAAAAGCTGCACCAATACCATCAGCCTCAGCGGACCCTGCTGCAGCGGCGGCCATAGTGACCGCAATACAACGGGTGGCGTAGTCGACATTAAGAACTTAATAACATCTGTAGGACTGCCACATACAACTGAGTTTGACACCCTGGGCACGGACCGGGTCACAGCCACTCGGAAGACTACAACCCCCATCTGATCCGGCTCCGGGTATTCCCCTAAAGAATATGGCCCAGGGGGCGCGTCACATGGAATGGGAGGGAAAGAGCATATATACATGGAATGGGGGGGGAGAGCATATATACATGGAATGGGAGGGAAAGAGCATATATACATGGAATGGGAGGGGGGAAGGAAACAGCATATATACATGGAATGGGGGGGACAGCATATATACATGGAATGGGGGGCAGCATACATACACAGAATGGGGGGGCAGCATATATATATACAGTACAGACCAAAAGTTTGGACACACGTTCTCATTTAAAGCTTTTTCTGTATTTTCATGACTTTGAAAATTGTACATTCACACTGAAGGCATCAAAATTACGAATTAACACATGTGGAATTGTATACTTAACAAAAAAGTGTGAAACAACTGAAAATATGTCTTATATTCTAGGTTCTTCAAAGTAGCCACCTTTTGCTTTGATGACTGCTTTGCACACTCTTGCCATTCTCTTGATGAGAGGTAGTCACCGGAAATGGTTTTCACTTCACAGGTGTGCCCTGTCAGGTTTAATAAGTGGGATTTCTTGCCTTATAAATGGGGTTGGGACCATCAGTTGTGTTGTGCAGAAGTCTGGTGGATACACAGCTGATAGTCCTACTGAATAGACTGTTAGAATTTGTATTATGGCAAGAAAAAAGCAGCTAAGTAAAGAAAAACGAGTGGCCATCATTACTTTAAGAAATGAAGGTATGTCAGTCCGAAAAATTGGGCAAACTTTTTACATGCGTTTTTTGTGCCAGGGACAAGCGATTTTAGCATCACTTGGAAAGTGCTTGACAACTTGGTCACACTATATAAATCCATGCAACCGGAATGGATTTATATAGTGTGACCGTAGAAGAATGGTAAAAATTAAAAAATAAATATATTCTTACCTTCTGATGGCCTGCCGACGTCAGCGGTCACGTGACCCGTCACATGACTAAATGACGTCACCACAGGTCCTTTAGTCTACCACGAGCTGCCAGCAAGCCAGGACGCATCGGATAAAGACACTGGGGGCCATCAGAAGGTAAGTATAATATTTATTTTTTATTTTATTCTTTTTTTTACAGGTTCTCTGGTACCCCGGTCTGGAGGAGAGTCTCCTCTTCTCCAGACCCGGGTACCATCCGCACATTGAAACGCATGGATTCCACATGTACAGATGTAGTGATGGGGATTCCATGCGTTCCAATGCAAGTCAATGGCGGCGAAAACGCCGCGCTTCCGCAAAATAATTGGTAGTGCTGAGGATTTTTCCACAATGATAATCCGCAGCGGAAATTTCCGCAGCATGTGCATAGCACATGCGGATTATCATTGGGGAACATGGCAGACCTTCTATAAAGCGTTTTTTAAGCGTTTCTGCAGCGGAATTGCCGCTGCAGAAACGCTTAAAAAACGCATAGTGGGCACACAGCTTTAAAAAATTATTATGATTATTATAATTAATATATTAATATTGTGCCAAATTAATTTCACGTGAACTATCACATGATCTATCACAGGGGATCATGTGACATGTGATACATCAGGTGTGTGGGGGGGGGCCGCGCCTTCTAAACTGCCCGGGGCCCTTGCTACTCTTAATCCACCCCTGCATGGATGGGGGCATATAACAAGATGGGGGTGAGCACATTCTTTATTTCTGCAGTCTCATACCCCTGCTCCTTTCTGTGGCTTCTCTATGCTGCCCTTGTCTGCTCTCTGTATGAGTTGTTTTTTCTAAACTAAAACCTCAGCAATAAGGTTAATTTGCCGTGTTGGCACTTGGCGATAAATAAGTGGGTTTTGGATTGCAGTTTGGGCACTCGGTCCGTAAAAGGTTCGCCATCACTGGTCTAGACAGACGCTTCAGAGGTTGGTCTAGGAGCCGTACTCTCTCAAGAGATAAATGGAGAAGAACATGACATTCTCTTTCTGAGCCGGAAACTTTCATCCTGCAAGCAGAACTAGTAGAAAAGGAGCGTTTAGCCCTAAAGTGGGCTGTAGATACTCTAAGACAGTGATGGCGAACCTTTTACTGACTGAGTGCCCAAACTGCAACCCAAAACCCACTTATTTATCGCCAAGTGCCAACACGGCAAATTAACCTGAATACTGAGGTTTTAGTTTAGAAAAAACAACTCATACAGAGAGCAGGCGAGGGGGTTAAGAGAGCAGGAAAGGGCAGCATAAAGTAGCCAAAGTAGAAAGGAGCAGGAGTATGAGACTGCAGAAATAAAGAATGTGCTCACTCCCATCTTGGTATATGCCCCCAATCCTTGTATGTATGCTGCCCCCAATCCATGCACATATCCTGCTCCCAATCCATGTATATATGCTGCCCTCCCCCAATCCTTGTATATATACTCCCCCAATCCATGTATGTATGCTGCCCTCCCCCAATCCTTGTATATATGCTCCCCCAATCCATGTATGTATGCTGCCCCCAATCCATGTATGTATGCTGCCCCCAATCCATGTATATATGCTGCCCCCAATCCATGTATATATGCCTGCCTCCCCCAATCCTTGTATGTATGCTGCCCCCAATTCATGTATGTTTGCTGCCCCCAATCCATGTATGTATGCCTGCCTCCCCCAATCCTTGCATGTATGCTGCCCCCAATCCTTGTATGTATGCTGCCCCCAATTCATGTATGTATGCTGCCCCCAATCCATGTATGTATGCTGCCCTCAATCCATGTATATATGCTGCCCCCAATCCATGTATATATGCCTGCCTGCCCCAATCCTTGTATGTATGCTGCCCCCAATCCATGTATGTTTGCTGCCCCCAATCCATGTATGTATGCCTGCCTCCCCCAATCCTTGTATGCATGCTGCCCCCAATCCATGTATGTATGCTGCCCCCAATCCATGTATGTATGCTGCCCCCAATCCTTGTATGTATGCTGCCCCCAATTCATGTATGTATGCTGCCCCCAATCCATGTATGTATGCTGCCCTCAATCCATGTATATATGCTGCCCCCAATCCATGTATGTATGCTGCCCTCCCCCAATACTTCTATATATGCTCCCCCAATCCATGTATATGAGCTGCCCTCCCCCAATCATTGTATATATGCTCCCCCAATCCATATATGTATGCTGCCCTCCCCCAATCCTTGTATATATGCTCCCTCAATCCATGTATATATGCTGCCCTCCCCCAATTCTTGTATATATGCTCCTGCAATCCATGTATGTATGCTGCCCCCAATCCATGTATGTATGCTGCCCCCAATCCATGTATATATGCTGTCTCCCAATCCATGTATGTATGCTGCCCCCAATCCATGTATATATGCTGCCCCCAATCCATGTATATATGCTGCCCTCCCCCAATCCTTGTATATATGCTGCCCCCAATCCATGTATGTATGCTGCCCCAATCCATGTATATATGCTGCCTCCCAATCCATGTATGTATGCTGCCCCCAATCCATGTATATATGCCTGCCTCCCCCAATCCTTGTATGTATGCTGCCCCCAATCCATATATGTATGCTGCCCTCAATCCATGTATGTATGCTGCCCCCAATCCTTGTATGTATGCTGCCTCCAATTCATGTATGTATGCTGCCCCCAATCCTTGTATGTATGCTCCCCCAATCCCTGTATGTATGCTGCCCCCAATCCATGTATGTATGCCTGCCCCCATCACTGTATGTATGCTGCCCCCAATCCATGTATGTATGCTGTCCCCAATCCTTGTATTTATGCCTGCCCCTAATCCATGTATATATGCCTGCCTCCAATCCATGTATATATGCCTGCCCCCAATCCATGTATATATGCCTGCCCCCAATCCATGTATGTGACGCGCCCCCTGGGCCGTGGGGTACTCGGCAGCCGGGCCTCTGGTTGCTGGGGGATATCACGGTAGCTGGCCCGGTCCGTGACCCAGGGCGGTCAGTAAAAGGGGGAATTATTATATGGGATTTGGAAAGTTCATGACGCCACCTGTGGAATGCGGCTAAGGGGAGCCGCCACTGCGGAGCAGTCCTCTGAGGCAGATGGTAGGGCAGCTTGTGATGGAATGGCTGCCCACAGGTGGAGCGGGCCTCAGGGCAGCGTGGGTTGTAATGGATAGTGGTGCAGGGGAGAGACGGCAGGACGGTCCCGGAGGAAAGACGGACACTCACACGGGGGTAAGATTCAGTACCTTTACTGGTGATGCTGCAGGCACGGTCCAGGGTACTCCGGGCGAAGGGCGCACTTTTGGACTCTCCCCAGTGAGCGGGTATAGGGCCTCCTGATCCGTGGCTTTACTCTCTGAGCTTCTGACCTGCCTGGAGCTAGGCCTAGCTTGGTTACTGTCTCTCCTTGCACCTGCTGACCTGGTGGTAGGGCCTTTTCTTGGAGATCACTCTCCCTGGATGCTGGGGCCTCCGTGACTCCTAGCCCTGGTATTGCAATCAGCATTTGGTGAACCTGGGGTTCCGGTGGTTCCTACTGGGTGTAAAGAGTTCCTGTAGGCGCGGACCCGGTGTCCGGTATCTATATCGGAGGGAGCCTGGTATGCTCCTCTGCCCCCTCGCTACTTCTTCCTTCTCCTCTCGCCTTTGGCCACACTCAGGCCCTCACTAGGCTTTCACTTGTGCTGTAGGCCTTGGCTCGACTAAGCACAGCAGCCAGCATGCTGCTCTCTTCACTGCTTTCTGAGCGTCAGCATGCTCTCTGCTCAACTCTGAGCTGTGTTCCTCTCTGTCTCTGAACACTGACACTACTGAAACTGAACTGAGCTGCCTAGCTCCACCCTCCCTTTATATATCCCTAACGGGCTCCCTCTGCTGGTCTGAGGTGGTAGGGTGGAGGTGTGGAAATGTAGTGAGGGCCTCTTGTGGAGAAGTCCATCCATGCACCCTTCTGGGATCTGTGGCACCAATGCGCAGCAGGGCACCACATATGTATGTCTGCCTCCCCCAATCCATGTATGCATGCTGCCCCCAATCCATGTATGTATGCTGCCCCCAATCCTTGTATGTATGTCTGCCTCCCCCAATCCATGTATGTATGTATGCTGCCCCCAATCCATGTATATATGCTGCCCTCAATCCATGTATATATGCTGCCCTCAATCCATGTATGTATGCTGACCCCAATCCATGTATGTCTGCCTCCCCAATCCATGTATGTATGCTGCCCCCAATCCATGTATATATGTCTGCCTCCCCCAATCCATGTATGTATGCATGCTGCCCTCAATCCCTGTATATATGTATGCTGCCCCCAATCCATGTATATATGCTGCCCCCAATCCATGTATGTATGCTGCCCACAATCCATGCATATATGCTGCCCTCAATCCATGTATGTATGCTGCCCCCAATCCATGTATATATGCTGCCCCCAATCCATGTATATGCTCCCCCCCTGCCGGTACCGCTGTTCATTGCATATATAAAAAAAAAAACTCCTGCTCACCTTCCTTCCTCTCCCACGCTGCATTCTCTCCTGTAGCCGGCAGCTGATTTCAGCGTCTTAGCGATGGGGGTGCATGACCTCACTGTAATGCACCCAGTCACATTTACGCTGACCTCAGCTGCTGGCCACTGATTGGCCAGCAGCGTGTATTGCGTCACACGGGCCTGGCATTTTATGCACTGCAATACACTTCAGCTAGATGTGTGTCAGAGAACATACATCTAGCTGAAGTAAGGGCTGGCGTCAGCACTCGGCGGGTTCTGAGTACTCACCCGCCGGGCCCTATACAGGAGTGCAAGTGCTGCAGCGATGGCATGCGTGCCCTTAGGGAGGGCTCTGCGTGCCCCCTCTGGCATGAGCCATAGGTTCGCCAGCACTGCTCTAAGATATTACCTACTAAGCCGGAAGTTTAAGTTGGTGTCAGACCATGCCCCTTTGAGATGGCTGAGGGAAAAGAGAGGTAAAAATGCCAGAGTAACTAGATGGTTCCTAGGTCTTCAGGACTTTAACTTTCACGTGGAGCATAGGCCCGGGAAGTTACACTGGAACGCGGATGCCCTCTCTAGAATTCCGTACCCACTCTATATATATATAGACTCTATATGGCCTGATCAGTTGTGTACTTAGTAGAGATGAGCGTTGTTCGACTCGAACTGTTCGCCAATCTCAAATTCGAGCTGTTTTGGGCGGTATTCGAGCCGTTCGGCGAACACGAACGATTTGAGAAAAATTCGGCTGTTCGAGGTTATGTTCGATAACTGTTCGTGCACCAAAATCATAACTGGATTTTTTCTCAGTAATGATGAAAATTAATGTTAATACGCAGTTTGAGTGTTCAGCGGGGCGGGGGGAGGGGCAGGGGATGGATCTCTGCAGGAATAATGAAGATCTCCATTTTTTTTTCTCTTTCCCGCATTTACAGTGGGGAGGTGCAATCTGTCAGCCTATCAGCAGCGCACACACGGAGCGAAGTGCTTTTTTTCACACAAGCAAGGTCATGTGTCATTGGCAGTGTATGTCACATGTCATTGCCCTATAAGACCCAGCCATTTTCCCCGTTGCCACCATTTTCTCACTGCTGCAGCTGCGTGTTAGACGGCACCGCTGTTGCTGTGTGCGCTATACCTTGTTAATTTCAAGCCAATTTTCGCACAAATCTACAGATAGCTTGGGAGTAGGGAATAGTTGTGATTGCAGTCCTTTTAAGGACTAGGTTACAGCATTTCCTACGACTTTTATCAGGCTGGTCTGTGCTCTTAAATAGATAGGTTGTGGGAGTAAAGACTAATTGTAATTGCAGTCCTTTTCCGGACTAAGTTACATCAGTTCCTATCAGTTTTTGCCAGGCAGGTCTGTGCCAGTGCTGTGCAAGTTTTATTCACAGCATTTGGCTGAATCTAGCAAAGCTAATCCTTTTTGGCCTATTGCAGAGTGTGTTAGTCAGTGGAGTAGCCTATCTGTGTTGCAAGATACACCACCTGTGTATAGAATACCAATTTTTTTACTGCACCTAGTGAAGTGAAACCTTTTGGGCATAGCATCATTCTATTAGTCCATCTATACTGACCTCCATAAGGTTGCAAATTGAATATAATTTTTTTCTGCTTCTAGCTCTGAAAAAATATTTGTCCTTCTAGCAGTGTGTGGGACTTGTTCTACTAGTCCATCTATACTGACCTCCATCAGGTTGCAAATTCAAAATAATTTTTTGTCTGCATCTAGCTCTGAAAAAATATTTGGCCTTCTAGCAGTGTGTGGGACTTGTTCTATTAGTCCATCTATACTGACCTCCATCAGGTTGCAAATTAAAAATAATTTTTTGTCTGCATCTAGCTCTGAAAAAATATTTGGCCTTCTAGCAGTGTGTGGGACTTGTTCTATTAGTCCATCTATACTGACCTCCATCAGGTTGCAAATTGAATATAATTTTTTTCTGCATCTAGCTCTGAAAAAATATTTGTCCTTCTAGCAGTGTGTGGGACTTGTTCTACTAGTCCATCTATACTGACCTCCATCAGGTTGCAAATTCAAAATAATTTTTTGTCTGCATCTAGCTCTGAAAAAATATTTGGCCTTCTAGCAGTGTGTGGGACTTGTTCTATTAGTCCATCTATACTGACCTCCATCAGGTTGCAAACTGAATATAATTTTTTTCTGCATCTACCTCTGAAAAAATATTTGGGCTTCTAGCAGTGTGTGGGACTTGTTTTATTAGTCCATCTATATTGACCTCCATCAGGTTGCAAACTGAATATAATTTTTTTCTGCATCTACCTCTGAAAAAATATTTGGGCTTCTAGCAGTGTGTGGGACTTGTTTTATTATTCCATCTATACTGACCTCCATCAGGTTGCAAATTAAAAATAATTTTTATCTGCATCTAGCTCTGAAAAAATATTTGGCCTTCTAGCAGTGTGTGGGACTTGTTCTATTAGTCCATCTATACTGACCTCCATCAGGTTGCAAATTAAAAATATTTTTTTGTCTGCATCTAGCTCTGAAAAAATATTTTGCCTTCTAGCAGTGTGTGGGACTTGTTCTATTAGTCCATCTATACTGACCTCCATAAGGTTGCAAATTGAATATAATTTTTTTCTGCATCTAGCTCTGAAAAAATATTTGTCCTTCTAGCAGTGTGTGGGACTTGTTCTACTAGTCCATCTATACTGACCTCCATCAGGTTGCAAATTCAAAATATTTTTTTTTCTGCATCTAGCTCTGAAAAAATATTTGTCCTTCTAGCAGTGTGTGGGACTTGTTCTACTAGTCCATCTATACTGACCTCCATCAGGTTGCAAATTAAAAATAATTTTTATCTGCATCTAGCTCTGAAAAAATATTTGTCCTTCTAGCAGTGTGTGGGACTTGTTCTACTAGTCCATCTATACTGACCTCCATCAGGTTGCAAACTGAATAAAAATTTTTTCTGCATCTACCTCTGAAAAAATATTTGGGCTTCTAGCAGTGTGTGGGACTTGTTTTATTAGTCCACCTATACTGACCTCCATCAGGTTGCAAATTGAATATAATTTTTTTCTGCATCTAGCTCTGAAAAAATATTTGTCCTTCTAGCAGTGTGTGGGACTTGTTCTACTAGTCCATCTATACTGACCTCCATCAGGTTGCAAATTCAAAATAATTTTTTGTCTGCATCTAGCTCTGAAAAAATATTTGGCCTTCTAGCAGTGTGTGGGACTTGTTCTATTAGTCCATCTATACTGACCTCCATCAGGTTGCAAACTGAATATAATTTTTTTCTGCATCTACCTCTGAAAAAATATTTGGGCTTCTAGCAGTGTGTGGGACTTGTTCTATTAGTCCATCTATACTGACCTCCATCAGGTTGCAAATTGAATATAATTTTTTTCTGCATCTAGCTCTAAAAAAATATTTGGGTTTCTAGCAGTGTGTGGGACTTGTTCTATTAGTCCATCTATACTGACCTCCATCAGGTTGCAAATTCAATATAATTTTTTTCTGCATCTAACCCAGCCAATAGTTTTGGCCTAATACCACAGTTTGGCCACTCAGCTCTGCTCGGTTCCCATCCATTGTTTTTTTGTGCAAACAACTCCAGAGTTGTGAATTAGTTAACCACCAAAATGAGTGGAAAAAGGCCTGCTGCTGGTGGAAAGGGGAATAGGCGTGTTGGGAAGGGGAAAAAAGGTTGTGTCCGTGGGGTAGGTGTTAAAGCAACAGTAACATCTGCAGAAGAAAGACCATCTTCCAGCCAAACTAAAATGTCTACTTCTTTTAGCGGACAATGTGATAAGATCCCTTTCTTACGGCCACGCCAATCGCTACAAATTCCAGATGAGGCACAAAAACAGCAGGTGCTTCAACGGATATCAAGTGTTCCTTTAAGTGGGCTCTCCTCCACATCAACTTCAACATCACAAATACTCCAGTCCTCAAAGGTGTCACCCCAATCGCACTTGCTTCCTCACAGCTCCCAAATCTCCAGCTGCCCGTCTGAGTATGAGGTAGAACAGATGGTTGAGTCTGCAGAGCTGTTTACTCATACTATAGCCTGGGAATCAGAGGTCGGCTCCAGCGCTTCTGTGAATCCAGACGAGGAAATGATCTGCACTGATGCCCAGAATCTTTATGAGTCGGATCCAGGACCAGACACTGAAGGTTCTGACCATAATGTAGACCCTCATTCCCAAACTGTAACTCCTGTTGGTGGAGACAATGAGGAAGATGATGATGAGACTCAAATACCTGATTGGAGCGACAACTTTAGTTTTTTGTCAGGGCAGGAACAGTTTGGCTCTGAGGACGACGGGTGTGATAACACACAGGGTGATGATGATGAGGTTGGAGATCCCACTTACTGTCAACCCACAGTCAGCCAAGAGATGAGGTCAGCAGAGGAGGTGGAGGAGAATGCTAGTGACGACGAGGTCAGGTTGTGCCTTCCTGGACAGAGACGTAGTACTGGAAGCACGTCAACAACTGCATCCTCAAACACAACTCTGCCTCTCACCACAAGTCGTGGTGGCTCTTCAGGTCGCAAGGGTGCTAAGCCTTGCATAGCCTGGGCATTTTTTCAGATCGATAAAGATGACCCAACTCGTGTTATCTGTAACATTTGTCAGCAAAAGCTAAGTAGAGGCCAAAAAATACATAGTTTGAGTACTTCATGCATGAACCGGCACATGGACATGAAGCATAAGTTGCAGTGGGAAGCTCACTGTGCTACAATGCGGCCTAGCCGGCCGGGCCAACCACCGTCTGCCATATCTTGAGCATCCGCGGCCTCTTCATCCTCTGTGACTGGGGGGACAGCAGTCACACCTGTTTTGGGGCACAGACCTGCCACCTCTTTACCCGCAACAGCCAGCGTGATTGGCAGGTCATCATTTTCTTTGGAGGTGGTAACACCAGCTGGTGTTGAGCGCTGTCCAACATCGATAGCACCACCTTTGGATCAAGGCAACCTAACATGTCCGCCTGCATCTTCCTCACAGACCGGCAGTTTGCCGGGGACACCCTTATCAACCCCGTCTAAGCACAATAGCCAGCCCTCGGTCCCTCAGATGTGGACAAGTAAAAGACCATTTCCTCCTAGCCATGAGAAAGCTAAGAGGTTGAATTTCACCATCTGCAAGCTCTTGGCTACAGAAATGCTGCCTTTCCGCCTGGTGGACACAGAGGATTTTCGAGACCTTATGTCCGTCGCAGTGCCCCAGTACCAGATGCCCAGTCGGCACTACTTCTCAAAGAAAGGTGTGCCTGCGCTCCACCAGCATGTCGCACACAACATCACCCCTTCTTTGAGAAACTCTGTGTGTGACAGGGTGCATTTCACCACAGACACTTGGACGAGTAGGCATGGACAGGGGCGTTACATGTCGCTGACTGGGCACTGGGTAACTATGGTGACAGCAGGACAAGGGGCTGCTGTCCAAGTCTTGCCGTCCCTATGAGTTGTGCGTCAATCCTCTTTATCTCAAAGTTCCTCCACTGCTTCTGCCTCCTCAACCTCCTCTCGGTCCTCCACCTGCACCCAAAGCCTGTCTGGTCATGCCACAAGCTTTCTAACTGCGCAGAAGGGATCCTGCACACCTCCTTACTATGCTGGCAGTAGGTCTCAACGTCATCAGGCGGTTTTTACTTTGAAATGTCTGGGAAATGTGAGTCACACAGCTGAGGAGTTGTGGTCAGCTCTGGAGAACCAATTTCATGAATGGTTGTCTCCACTGGACCTGAAACCAGGGAAGGCCGTGTGCGACAATGCTGCAAACCTGGGTGCGGCCCTTCGCCGGGGCAATGTCACACACGTGCCTTGTATGGCTCACGTGTTGAACCTGGTTGTCCAGCAATTTTTAGCCCACTATCCCAGACTAGATGGCCTTCTGCAGAGGGCACGGTCGCTGTGTGCTCACTTCCGCCGTTCGCATCCCGCAGCTCAGCGACTTACATCTCTACAGAAGTCGTTGGGCCTGCCACTTCACCGGCTAAAATGCGATGTGCCTACCCAGTGGAATTCAACTCTGCACATGTTGCAGCGACTGGGGCAGCACCGACAAGCCCTGGTGCAATACATTCTGACGTATAGCCTGGGCCAACGAGATCCAGAGGTGGGGCAAATCACGCTGGAGGAGTGGTCTCAGATCAGGGACCTATGCACCCTTCTGCACAGTTTTGAAATGGCGACGAAGATGTTTAGTGCTGACGATCCCATTATCAGCATGACTATTCCGGTGATTTACATGCTGGAGCACATGTTAAACAGAATTCGGAGTCAGGTGGTGGCACAAGAGGAGGTGGAGGAAGTAGAGGAGGAGGAGTTGTATGCGGAAGGGCTAACATCTGCAAGGTCCAGACGGTCGGCAGCACCAAGGTGGCAGGCATGTGAGGGTGGGGGAGATGGTTTTACCAGGGCGCATGGTAGCAGCCAAACTAGTGAGGAAGGTGCAGGAGCCCAGGAAGAAGTGGAGGACGAACTGATGGAAGACTCATCAGATGAGGGAGACCTTGATCACATTTCTGTTGTGCGAGGTTGGGGGGAGAGGACAGAGGAAGGAAGCATGATTGTTACCTCGCCACCAACACAACAGGGACTCCTGGATGCGCAAGACACATGAGTGCCTTCTTGCTGCACTACCTGCAACATGACCCTCGAATTGTGAGAATTAGAAATAATCCTGACTACTGGGTTGCCACACTGTTAGACCCCCGGTACAAAAGTAAATTTGCAGAAATTATTCCTGCCACAGCAGAGACTGTTGCAGAATCTTACATGTGCTTTTCCACAAAACACCAGTGGTGCACGTACTGAATCTCACAGTTCCAACTTGCCAACCGTGGGACCGTCAAGTGTTCAGCACTCAAACCGTAACAGAAACACAGTATCTGCTGGTAACATCAATTTTGCGGAATCATTTCACCACTTTTTTAGCCCATCCTTTGCAAGGCCACAGGAGACAAGAAGTCTGACACATAGTCAACGCCTAGAGACGATGGTACAGGAGTATCTCCAAGTAAACATTGAAGCCATGACTGTGTCACTGGACCCTTGCTCTTTTTGGGCTTCCAATCTGGATAAATGGCCGGAGCTAGCCACTTACGCCTTGGAGATCTTGTCATGCCCCGCAGCCAGCGTTCTGTCTGAACGTGTGTTCAGCGCTGCTGGTGGTGTGCTGACAGATAAGCGCACGTGGCTCTCCACTGATAATGTAGACAGACTCACGTTTATAAACATGAACAAATCATGGATCCGAAATGACTTTTCTACCCCTGTGTCATCCTGGGGAGAGTAAAAGCTTGATGATTGGTTAAAATCACCTCACCAACCATTTTAATCTTTCAAATTACTAATCATGTTTATCTGTATCTTGGCTGGAAAATTATTTGGGCTTTGTAGCAGTGTGCAGTACTGATTCTATTAGGCCATCTATACTAAGCTCCACCAGATTTAAAATTAATAATCATGTTTATCTGTATCTTGGCTGGAAAATAATTTGGGCTTTGTAGCAGTGTGCAGTACTGATTCTATTAGGCCATCTTTACTAAGCTCCACCAGATTTAAAATTAATAATAATTTTTAGCTGCATCGAGCCCGGAAAATAATTTTGGGGCTCCGAGATGCGCAAGACACATAAGTGCCTTCTTGCTGCACTACCTGCAACATGTCCCTCAGATTGTCAGAATTCGAAGTAATCCTGACTACTGGGTTGCCACACTCTTAGATCCCCCACACTCTTCGATCAACCTTTTCATTTTAATAAAGACCAAAAAAATGGTCATTTTTGAAATTATAAGCATTAGCAGGTTATTAGAAACTGAAATCAAACCGTTTTCAACTCAAAACTTTATTCTAGGTGATGTTACATTTGCACATAGGACCCCTTGTTCGAAAGGAGCTTCTGAACTCTCTCGTCCATTGAATTTGTCAGGTTTTGGATGGTTTCTGCTTCAATTGTTTTGCATGAGGACAGAATACCCTCCCAGAGCTGTTGCTTAGATGTGAACTGCCATCCACCATCATAGACACTCCTTTTGATGATGCTCCAGAGGTTCTGAATGGGGTAGAGGTCAGGGGAGCATGGGGGTCACAGCATAAGTTTGTCCCCTTTTATGCCCATATCAGCCAGAGATGCAGATGTGTTATGTGCAGCATGAGACGGTGCATTATCATGCATAAAAATGATCTTGCTGTGGAATACACGGTTCTTCTTCTTGAACCATGGCAGGAAGTGCTGTTTGAGAAACTCCACATACATTATGGAGTTCATCTTTACCCCTTCAGGGATCCTAAAGGGGCCGACAATCTCTCTCCCCATGATTCCAGCCCAAAACATTACTCCACCTCCTCCTTGTTGGCGCTGTAGCCGTGTTTGCGTGGGGTGTCCATCAACCAGCCATCCTCCACTCCATCCATCTGGACCATCGAGCGTTGCACGGCACTCATCCGTGAACAAAACAGTTTTGAAATCAGTCTTCATGTAATGTTTGGCCCACTGGAGCCGTTTCTGCTTGTGTGAAGTGGATAGAGGAGGTCGACAGGATGGCGTATGCACAGCTGCAAACCTCTGAAGGACCCTGCATCTTGTTGTTCGGGGGACGTTGGAGGCACCAGCAGCTTCAAAAACTTGTCTGCTGCTATGACAAGGCTTTTTTGCCGCTGCTCTTTTAACCTGACGTAATTGCCTGTAGGAAAGAGTCCTCAATTTGCCCTTATCAGCACGCACACGTGTGTACTGTGAATCAGCTACATACTTCTTGATTGCCAAGACACTTCATCCTGATCATCGCACAATGTTGATTGTAGTCATGCCTTGACCTAAACACTCCACAATTTGTTGCTTCTCAGCAGCCGACACATCCTTTTTCTTTCCCATTTTGGCAGAAAATGTAGGCTGCTTAATAATGTGGGACAGCCTTCTTAAGTAGTCTTGCCTTTCATTGGACACACCTGCCAAACTAATTAGCACAGGTGTCTGCAATTGCTTACAGTGATATAAAGAGCCCTGACACACATCACCATCAATGAGTTTAACTGACAAACAAACAAATTCTTCCCTTATCTAGTGTTGAGCATTCCGATACTGAAATATCGGGTATCGGCCGATATTCGCGGTATCGGAATTCCGATACTTAATTCCGATACTTTTACAATATCGAATACCGGAATCGGAAGTTCCCATAATGCCTGCGCTCTGCAGTGTCTCTGAAGTATGACAAGCTGGATGGCAGCGCTCAGCTGAGATCCAGCCTGTCATCAGAATGCCATCCCAGCGTGGGAGAATTCTCCTGATCGTTTAAAAGCCGGCGGGCGCAGCCTCCCACCCCGATCCTCCGCTCCCCTCGCCACTTCCCATCCCGATCGTAAGTTAGGACCGGGCGGGGAGCGCAGCACCAAGGAGCGGGGAGCGAAGGACCCGGGCGGGGACGCCGGCAGTGAAAAGACTTCACCGCCGGCTTTCCCGTTCTGTGCTGCGCTTTCCCGCCGGTTATTTCAAATGAACAGCTGAGGTATCAGGTGATGCTGATCAGCTGTTCATTTGAAGGAGCCGTGGTGCCCTCAGAGGGTTCATGTGAGTTCATGCTTGACTGCATTGCATGAACTCACATGAACTTTCCCACGGCCGCACAGGTCAGCCTCACCTCCCAGACGATCAGCCCGTCATGATTGGTGTGTGTGGGTGTCTGTGCGAGTGTCTGCGGGGTGTCTGTGCGTGTGTCTGCGAGTGTGTGCGGGGTGTCTGTGCGATGTCTGCGGGTGTGTGCGGTGTCTGTGCGATGTTTGCGGGTGTGTGCGTGCAGGCAGACATAGGCCGATGTGACACTACTACTCCCATCGGCCTATGTCTGTCCCCCGTCCACTCGTGCCAGCAGGATCAGCTCGATGGGGTCAGTAGTTCCCATCAGCCTGATCCTGCTATTTAAATTGCCCTACTGTGTCCCCAATAAATGTTAAATACATGTCATTGGTGGCCAGTGGTTGCCTACAATAAATTAGTTCATACATTACCTGTCCCCGCCGATCGCCACCTAAAATAATGTAAAAAATAAAAAACTACACCTATACTCACCTAGACACCTAATTCCCCGAAGCCATCGATCTCCTGTAATAAAATATAAAATAATAAACCACAACCTTATCCTTACCCCTCCGTAGTAGTCCACGAGTGTCCCACGATGATCTCCAGTTTAGAGCAGCCACATAGAATGTAACCACTCTGAACCGCTGCCGCCGCTAGAATGATGGGGCCGTAAAGCAGTCCCGTCATTGCATAAGCGGGTTCGCCGGAGTTCAGGCAGCGCTGCTCCGGTTAGCTCCTTTACGGCCCTGCTGTATCGTGAGAAATTCCCACGGTACAGCAGTGCCGTAAAGGAGGTCTCCTGAGCTGCGCTGCCTGAATGCACTCCGGTGACCTCAGTCAGTGGCTCCCGCTGCCGGGAACGGACGTGTTCCCGGCAGCGTGAGCTTACAGCAGCCATGACAGCTGTCACATCTCCAGATGTGACAGCTGTGCATGGGAGATCAGCGCAGGAACGTGGACAGGTAACTATTTTTTTTTAGTAAACTAAGAATTAAATAAAATTGTGTGTTTTATTTCAAATAAATTATTTTTTTCTGGGTGTAGTGTGCTTTTTCTTTTTAACACTTTGTAGGTTAGTAATGGGGGTGTCTTATAGACGCCCATCATTACTAACCTGGGCTTCATGGCAGCTGGCGCTGACATGAACCCCAACCCTATTACCCCCTGCCACCACACCAGGGCAGCGTGGAAGAGCGAGGCTAAGTGCCAGAGTTGGCGCATCCTATGGATGCGCCATTTCTGGGGCGGCTGACGGCTGGTGTTTCTAGCCTGGGAGGGGGCCAATATTCATGGCACCCTTCCTGGGCTATTAATATCAGCCCCCAGCTGTCTGCCTAGCCTTTGCTGTGTCCGGCCAGGTACAAATAGGCAGCTGGTGGTTGGGCGCAGCCCGTTCCTGCCTGCTGTACCTGGCTGGACACAAATATAGTGCGAAGCCCCATGTCACAACAATATAGGGAAGCCCTTTTTTTAAAAAAATATTTCATGAAATAATTTAAAAAAAATTCTCCTGCACTCAGCGCTTCAGCGTGAGAATTTTCCCACGCTGTCAGTGACGTGAATGAGGTGAGGTCATGTCCAATGAACTCAGCTCACCTCATGCATGTCACGCTGAAGCGCTGAGTGCAGGAGAATTCTCCCACGCTGTTAGTGACGTGCATGAGGTGAGCCGAATTCATTGGACATGAACTCGGCTCATCTGGATGCCGTCACAGAGAGACACTGAGGAGCGCAAGCATGCCTGCGCTTCTCAGTGTCTGCGGGATGACAGGCTGGATGGCAGCGTTCTGCTGCGGTCCAGCCTGTCATCTCGATGTAGAAGAGCTAAAGCTGTCCTGGGAACCATGGAAAGGTAAGGATGAGGTTGCTTTATTATTTTTCTTTTATTGCAGGAGATCGTTGGCTTCAGCTGGAATGGGCGTGATGGTAAGTATGGTTTAATTTAGAACAATAAAGGATTGTGTGTTTATTTCAATTAAAGGACTTTATTCTGGGTGTTTGTGTTTTTTTTTTAACTTTGACTATGGGGTTAGTAATGGGGGTGTCTTATAGACGCCTCTCCATTACTAACCTGGGCTTGATGTCAGCTGGCATTATAAGCTGACATCAACCCCAACCCTATTACCCCACTGCCACCGCTACAGGGCAGTGGGAAGAGCGAGGCTAAGTGCCAGAATTGGCGCATCCTATGGATGCGCCATTTCTGGGGCGGCTGACGGCTGTTGTTTCTAGCCTGGGAGGGGGCCAATATTCATGGCACCCTTCCTGGGCTATTAATATCAGCCCCCAGCTGTCTGCCTAGCCTTTGCTAGCTATTAAATTAGGGGGACCCCACGTCATTTTTTTGAGGGGGTCCCCCATTTTAATAGCTAGTAAAGGCTAGGTATTCAGCTGGGGGCTGATATTAGTAGCCTGGGAAGCTCCGTGGGTATTACCCCCTTCCCAGGCTTCAAACATCTGCCCCAGCCGTCTGCTTAACCTCCGCTAGAGACTAAAATTATGGGGAACCCCACGCCAATTTTTTTTTAAATAAATCCTTTATTTTAACACTAAATGACAAGTACAGTAATCAACACTATCACTGTACTTCATATATATGTGACTGACATGTTTCTATCTATCTAATCTATGTATGATTCTCTATTCCTTCTATTCTAAATTGTCGGGTACAGATGCTGAATTGCCGGCCGGCTTTTTTAAAGAGACGGTGCATGAAAACACTATTATATTTTTAAATAAATCCTTTACACTAAATGACAAGTACAGTAAGCAACACTGTCACTGTACTTCATATATATGTGACTGACATGTTTCTATCTATCTAATCTATGTGTGAAGCTCTATTCTGTCTGTTATAAATTGTCGGGTACCGCTGCTGAATTGCCGGCCGGCTTTTTTAAAGAGACAGTGCATGAAAACACAATTATTTTTTTAAATAAATCCTTTACACTAAATGACAAGTACAGTAAGCAACACTGTCACTGTACTTCATATATATGTGACTGACATGTTTCTATCTATCTAATCTATGTGTGAAGCTCTATTCTTTCTGTTGTAAATTGTCGGGTACCGGTGTATGCCGCTGCTGAATTGCCGGCTTTTCGCGTAATACATTCTACATTATTCTTAGTTGTTTTACTTCATGTAGAATTAACCTACAAGGAAAGAAAGGGTTTATTTTCATTCCGATATTTGTGTCCCATTGACTTGCATTGGTTTCCGGTATCGGAATCGGCGATATCCGATACTTTTTGGGTATCGGTCCTATCCAATCCGATACGATATTTCCTGATATCGGAAGGTATCGCTCAACACTACTTATCACTCCTAAACACTTTTTGCATAATAATTTGGAAGACATTGTACATGTGCTTTTCCACAAAACACCAGTGGTTCACGTAGTGAATCTTACAGTTCTAACTTGCCAACCGTGGTCTGTATGGAGTTGTTCAATAAAGGGACCAAAATTAAGATAACATAGATGGGAGAGGTCTCTATGAATAGGAATTCCTAAGTATTTGATACCCTGTGAGGGCCAGGCAAAGGGAAAGTTGGACTGGATGGAATCCTGTATGGATTTGGGGAGGGAGACATCGAGGGCCTCAGACTTCGCTGCATTGATTTTAAAATTTTACCATGTAACAAAGTGATCTATTTCAGCCATAACAGCAGGAATGGATATATGTGATTGAGTGATATATACTAGGACATCATCAGCAAATAGAGAGCACTTGTACTCGGTGCCTCCCACCTCAATCCACCTAATATTGGGGTTATGGCGAATTGATGAGAGCAGGTGCTCCGTCACTAGGATGTATAAGAGAGGGGACAGAGGACATCCCTGCCTTGTCCCATTGGTGATTAAGAAAGGTGATGAAAATGTTCTGACGCGCCCCCTGGGCCTTGGGACACCCGAAGCCGGACCCTTTTTGGTGGATGCTGGTGGTTGTAGTCTCCGTGGCGGCGACCCAGTTCCGTGGCTCAGGGCGGTCAAACCAGTGGCAGAGCTATTTATGTGGTTTTGATGTTTAAATGTCCGACTACACCACCCGTGGATTGCGGTCAGAGTGAACCGCCGCTGCAGGGCAGACCGCTGAGGCTGGTGTTGTGGGTGCAGCAGAGCGTAGCATAACTCCCCACGGGAGGAGTATAGCCTCAGGGCAGTGTATGCGGAGGATGGGGGTGATGGTGCAGGGCAGCAGCAGTAACGACACGGAGTCAGTGATGCAGTCCAGGGCCTTTACTCACAGTTCTTATTATCCAGACCACGTCTGCAGGTAACGGCTGCCCACGTCGTACTGTGCTCACCAGGTGAGGGGCTCAGACAACTCCCAGATAACTTTGGAGCGCTTCACAGGACCCCCTTTGTGTGTCCTTTGTCTGGCCTTTCTTACCAACCCTTCTGTCCGGCTGCCTCGGGCCTCCTCTTGGTAAACTTGGCGCCAGTTTCCCTGACCCTATGTGGTGCCTTCCTAGCGGGTGTAGCGAGGGGCTGCGCCACATAAAATGTCACAGCCTCCGGTTTCTAGCTGAGGGTCGTTTCCCGCCTCCACTAGTTTCGGGGACCGGTCTCCCCCTTTGGCCTGACCCTCCACGCAGGTGGATTCGGGCGTGCGGTGGCGACTCGCCAGTCCGCACCCCTGGGATCCCTTCGTTCCTCGTTCCTGGAGCCTTCTCCGCTCCTCTTCCTTCCTTCTCCCTCTTCCAGGCCTGGGCCTCTGTTACTAGGCCCGCCTCCGGAGCAGAGCTCATGCAGAGCGCCTGCTCCCTGTCACTTCTGCTCAGACTTCTCTGCACTGAACTAAGATGGTGGCCACCTTTTATACTCCCTTCTCAATGCACCCAGGAACTGCTTCATCCCTGCTCCTGCACTACAGGGTTCCCCTTCCTCAGTGTTCCCTCCCCCCACTCCAGCCAGGGACAGGGACTGTCGTGCCCATCTCAGGGGCATATTGGTCGCCCTGCCCCACGGCAATGTGGTGTAATGCATGCAGGTGTCGGGTCCTGATCCACACTTCATCCTTACCTGAGAGTGAGATATCACACCTCTGGGTGAGGTGCAATACCTCTGTAGCAACCGAGCCCTCAGGGTGCTACAGTTCCATTTATCTTCAGCCTAGGTGACATATTGCGATACAGGGCCGTGATTTTGGCTATAAAAGGGTCCCCTAGACCCCTACCCCAAACTTTTTAAGAGAATAATATATGGCGTGCCAGGAGACTCTACGGAATGCTTTCTCAGCATCCAACGAGAGTATCTAATTACAAATTTTTAACAGCATCTAGCCCAGGAAATACTTTGTGCCTAGTAGCAGTGTCTGCTAGTCAGCGGATTATCCCGGCTGTTAAGCAAGCTACACCACCTGTAGTTTGGACACTTAATTTTTTCAAAGGAAATGCTTCGGGACCACGGGATACTCAGTGAAGAGCATCAGGAGGCACCCCAAGGCATAGGGGCTGGGACTGGCAGTAGGATGCCTTGCGGTGGACAGCCGAGCTCGATCCTTATAAAAGCTTTTTAACTGCAGCAGCTTTAGTGGACGCTACTGGAGCTGGAATTACGCGGCTGCTGGCATGAGACTTGCCCTCCAATAGATCCTTGTAAATGGATTTAAAGTGTATTCATTCAAATTAGAGAGACAATTTAAATTAAAAAGCTTAGAGCTGCCTCCACCACAGTGGGGCTCGCTCGACCCACCAGCGGACAGGCACCAGTATTGGGAGAGGGGGGCTGGACGTCAGGGTTCACCGCGGCTCTGGCACAAACCCCTGGCGACACGGAGGTGGCACGGGCAGGAGCGGACTGGCCGTGTAAGCTTCTCACTTTTTGGATTCTAGAAGGGCATGAAATGTCTATATCTGTGTCTCCCCCTCCTTTTACTCCTCCACCTCTTTTCTTTTCGCATGACTATATGTACTTGTCACTTTTCCATGTGTTAGTTATGTCTTCTGAGCAGTTTGTCAGCTTTTGGACACCTTTGAAGGTGTTTTCTATGTGTTTTTGTTTGCCTGCCATTGGTTTTAACGGTGTTCGACGAACAGTTCGACGAACAGTTCGACGAACAGTTCGGCGAACACACGGGTGTTCGACGAACCGAACCGAACTCGAACACTACGGGGGTGGCTCAACACTAGTACTTAGAATAATGTCATCTTCTTCCCACGCGTTTCCCCCCTCTTTTGGTCATTCAAGGGTTCATCAAGGAATTCCTTCAATTAGGACAAGAAAAGGAGACCATAAGCTGCACTGCAAGGAGGATAACAACTCACAGGCCCAGGCAATATGCTCCCAGAAAACACCTACATACAATATGAGCCTCCTATATACAGTATGAGCCCCCACACAGACTCCTACATACAGTGTGAGCCCTCACATAGCCCCCAATATACATTATGAACCCCCACATAGCTACTTAGACACAGTATGAGCCCGAACATAGCTCCATAGATACAGTATGAGCCCCCATATAGCCTGCTATATACAATATGAGCCCCCATATAGCCTGCTATATACAATATGAGCCCCCATATAGCCTCCTAGATACAGTATGAGCTCGCACATAGCTCCTATATACAGTATGTGCCCCATATAGCCTGCTATATACACTATGAGCCCGCATATAGCCTCCTAGATACAGTATGAGCCCTCACATAGTTCCTATAAATAGTATAAGCCCCCATATAGCCTGTTATATACAGTATGAGCCCCCATATAGCCTCCTAGATATAGTATGAGCCCACACATAGCTCGTAGTGCTGCACCCTCAGTCATAGTACTATGACTAAGGGCGCAGTACTAGCGCCAGAAACGCGTCAGACTTTTTTTTAAATCTTTTAAAATGAACCAATAAAGCTTTTTGATTTTATCCGTTGGAGTGTCGACCATCCCTCCTTTCCAATTTTTTGCTAGAGGAAAGAAGGATTAATCATAATCATAGATGGTGATTCTTTACTGTAAGAGCAGTGAGATTATGGAATTGTCTGCGACAAGATGTTGTAATGGATGATTCACAAAACAAGTTCAAGAAGGGCCTGAATGCCTTTCTTGATAAAATATTAAATTACAGGTGATGATTAGAGATGAGCGGTGTTCGACTCGAACTGTTCGCCAATCTCAAATTCGAGCTGTTTTGGGCGGTGTTCGAGTCATTCGACGAACTCGAACGATTTGCAAAAAATTCGGCTGTTCGAGGTTATGTTCGATAACTGTTCGTGCACCAAAAGCGTAACTGGATTTTTTCACAGTAATACTGTTAATCAATATTAATAGACAGTTTCAGTGTAGAGTGGGCGGGGGGAGGGGCAGGGGATGGATCTCTGCAGAAATAATGCCGATCTCCATTTTTTTTTTCTTTCCCGCATTTACTGTGGGGCGGTGCAGTCTGTCAGCCTATCAGCAGCGCACACACGAAGCGAAGTGCTTTTTTTTCACACAAGCAAGGGCATTTGTCATTGGCTTTGTATGTCACATGTCATTGCCCTATAAGACCCAGCCATTTTCCCCGTCGCCACCATTTTCTCACTGCTGCAGCTGAGTGTTAGACGGCACCGCTGCTGCTGTGGGCGCTATACAGTATAACTGTGTGAATTGCGAGCGAATTTCCAGTTATATAGAGAGATAGGTTTAGGGAGTAGGGACTAGTTCTAATTGCAGCCCTTTTGAGGGCTAGGTTACAGCAGTTCATAGAACTTTTTGCCAGGCAGGTCTGTGCCAGTGCTGTGCAAGTGTTTTTCACAGCATTTGGCGAAATGTAGCTCAGCCAATCCTTTTCGGCCTGTAGCAGTGTCGGTTAGTCATTGGAGTAGCCTATCTGTGTTGCAAGCTACACCACCTGTGTATCTAATACTAATTTTTTACTGCATCTAAGCCAGCCAATCCTTTAGGGCATAGTAGCAGTGTCTCATAGTCAGCGGAGTAGCCCATCTGAAGCAAGCTACACCGCCTTTGTATCTAATAACAATTTTTAACTGCATCTAGCCCAGGCAATACTTTGGGCCTAGTAGCAGTGTCTGCTAGTCAGCGGAGTAGCCCAGCTGTTAAGCAAGCTACTCCACCTGTGGTTTGAACACTTAATTTTTTCAAAGGAAACACTTCGGGCCCCCAGGACACTCAGTCAAGAGCATCGGGGAGGCGCCCCAAGGCAAATGGACTGGCGGTAGCACGCCTTGCGGCGGACCACCAAGCTCGATCCTTATAAAAGTTTTTTAACTGCAGCAGCTTTAGTGGACGCTACTGGAGCTGGAACTCTTTTTTTATTATAAAAATACAAAACACATACAAAACGCAAATATAACCACAAATACAAACATACAAGAAACAAAAAACCCCAACAAGACATAGCCCAAATCCAAAATCACAGAGTCCAGTTAAAATAACATGTACGGTAAGAAAAAGTCTCTCACTCACCGGGAGACCCCCCTGCTAGGGAAGACCTCAACTCGCCCCTCATAGCCATGACCCCTTCCATTCACCACATTCATACCTGCACATTCACACCTAACCCCCTAAGAAAAAAAAAAAAAGAAAAACACACACAAAAGACTGACCCATCGCCCAAAGAAATAAGAGATAGAGCAACCTGGCCAAAAACTAAAACTTACTACTATGCATTCACGAAAACCACTCCATTTTTTTTTATTTATTTTTTTATCACCCAAGGTCCCTCGATAGTCTGTGGCCTTATCACAGCAAGGTCCCACGAAAGTTTGTGGCCTTCATTAAATTCTTCACACATAACGGGTCCTTTTTCCCGCATCCCGTAGGACGTCCATTTTCCCAAAACCCCTCCCCCCTGAAACACCCCACCCAACCTACACTAAACCCCCCCACATGCAAATTACACATACATATACATACAATACACAACATAAATATACATGTACATACACTATACAACATAACTATAACAATAAACACAACATAACAATAGAACAATATACTTGAACAACTTTTAACTACTTACCAGGACATAACAACTGACCAAAACCATGAACCAAAAGTCAGACCCAAGGTCAGTGCTTGCAAGCCCTATATTTGGGTCTCCAATACCGTAAAACAAAAAACTACAATGTGAGGGGAGCAGCCCACCACCAGGAAACTGGAGACTACCGAGGCTCTCACCCTAATCTAACACACAACACCCTGTCCCTCCCTATTAAAGAAAAAGAAAAACCTGTCCCTACCGCCCTACCAATTTTTCCCTACCTGTACCTACCTGCCCCTCCCTGACCCTCACTACCAACCTAATACTAACTACCTATCCCTGAAGACTGTCCCTGTATGTCCCTCCCTGACCCTACAAATAAATATAAAATATAAAATATAGGAAGAGACTGAACTCACCCTATTACAGACACACGTAACCTAACTCTCCCTAGGGCACACTAAATGAGAACCCCCTCCATAGAAGGGAAGCCCTCCCTGCACCCAGCCTCTCGTACTCCAGCGAGCGCACTTTTGCCAGGTCACCCAGGATGTTCCTAATCACCTCTTCCCAGGGGAGGGTTTTCTGCTGGGTGGACACCAAACACCGTGCGTTCCACGTGTAGAACCTAGTCACTAAGCTAACTAAGAAAACAGTGCCCCGATCTCGGCCACCAAGGGACCTGAATGCCCCATACGCCCACTCCGCATAGGAAAGGCCTGCCAGCCTGGGCCAGCCAATGGAAGCTCCCACCCTACTGTAGACCTCTGTATTAAAGGGACACCGAAGCAGTAAGTGCTCCATGCTTTCAAGCATGTCGCCACACTCCTCGGGGGGCAATCCCGGTCATCAGAGTTCCTGTACTTCAGGTTTTCCCTCACATACAGTCTCCCATGGAAGCAGCGCCAAGCCAAGTCTCAAAACTTCAAGGGGATCCGTTTAGAGTTCAATAACCCAAGCCCTACCTCCAGATCCCGGCTTGGGCAATCCTTGAGCACCAGGGGCTTCTGAAAGTGGGTCAACAGGACCCTATTGTCAAGTAACCTCCTTGACAAGGTCCTGATCTCCCACACTCCCAGACCCCACCGGCGGATCAACTTCAGAACCGGGGTAGCATAAGCCGGAAGATGCCCATGAGGCGTTGGAAGGTCCTTCATCTGCCCTCCTGTCTCCCATTCCTGGAAGAAAGGCCGAAACCACCCCCTACAGGAGAATACCCACGGAGGAGCCCTCTCTACCCAGAGGTTGGCGATGTTTGCCTTAAGAAAGGTGTTTACTAGAAATACCACTGGGTTGACCATACACAACCCTCCTAGTCTCCTTGTACGGTATGTGACCTCCCTCTTGATTAGGTTCAGCCTATTCTCCCATAATAGCTGGAAGAACAGGCTGTAGACCCGTGTCCAAAGAGGTTCTGGCAAGATGCAGACACTGCCCAAGTATATTAACAAAGGGAGCAAATACCCTTTGGCCAGGCTAACCCTTTCCCTCAGGGTCAAGGACCAACCCTTCCACTGATCCACCTTCTGGGCGGTGACCTTAAATCTGCCCTCCCAGTTTTGCTGGGGATAGTCCCCCGGGCCGAAACTGATGCCTAATATTTTTGCCGTGGCCTGAGGCCCTGGAAGGGTGTCCGGGAGATCAAAACTGGGATCTCCCCCTCCCAAGCAGAGACTTTCACACTTATCCCGGTTGATCATGGACCCGGATGCCACCGAGTAGCGCTCCAACTCAGACATGACCCAATCTGCCTCCCCTCTCGAGGATATAAAAAGGGAAACATCCTCGGCGTACGCCACTACCCTCAAGGCGGCCTCTGGCTCCTCCCTGTCCATCCCGACTCCCACCAACGGTCCATGTTCCACCCTCCTTAGAAGGGGGTCGATCGCGAACACGTATAACAGTGGGCTCAAAGGACAGTCATGGCGGACGCCAGACTTCACCTCAAAAGGGTGTCCGACCCAACCGTTCACAAGCGGAAAAGTCTCTGCCCCATTGTATAACACTCTCAACCAATCAACAAACCTCCCGGGCAGACCGTACCTCAGAAGGAAGGACCAGAGGTACTCAGGGTTAACCCGGTCAAAGGCCTTCGCCTGGTCTAATGACAGCAAGTACCCCTTCCAGTGACCTGCCCTGCTCTGCTCCACTACCTCCCGGACACTGAGCACAGCACTAAATGTACTGCAGCCTGGAACAGAGTAGTGCTGGGCCCCCGAAAGGAGCCGGGGTGCAAATTTCACCAACCGATTAAAAAACACCTTTGCCAGAACCTTTCGGTCCGTATTGAGAAGCGCTATGGGACGCCAATTCTCAATATGGGATGAGTCTTTACCCTTTGACAAGATAATCAGGGCTGACTTCCTCATTGAACTGGGCAGAGTGTCCGAGGAGAGACACTCATTAAACACCTCAGTCAAGAGGGGGACCAAGGAGTCCCTAAAAGTCTTGTAAAACTCGGATGTTAAGCCATCCGGACCAGGCGACTTTTTGGGCCGAAGCCCATCAATCACTATACTATTCAAGGCTATGCTATCATAAGCCAGTCTCCGAGGCCTCCCCTATCACGGGATCTAGTTATAGTGTTAAAATCCCCACCGAAGACCACCTGCCGGCTTGTAAAAAGATAGGGCTTGACCTTCAGGAAGAGACGTTTACGGTCCCACTTAGACTGCGGGCCATAGATATTAATGAGCCGAAGCTCTTGTCCCCTCATGAAGACGTCAAGAACCAAGCACCTTCTTCTACCTCAATCACCCGTCTGCATTCCACCGAAGCGGCCTTAAAAAGGACCGCTACCCCGCTATACGGCTCGGCCGCAAGAGACCTGTATGAGGGCCCACTCCTCCACTCCCTTTTTGCTTTATAAATGGCCCCCGTGTCCGTTAGTCTGGTCTCCTGCAAGAATAAAATGTCAGCCTCAACTCGGGTGAAAAAATCAAAGGCCGTAAATCTGGCCGCATCTGACTTAATGCTGGCGACATTAATCGACGCCAGAGTCAACGGGGTAGGTTCCGCCATCATGGGTGATTGAGTTAGATGGCCTTCTTTTTCACCGTACCCCCCTTCTTTGTCTCGCCGTCTGAGGAGGAGCCCGAGTCACCCCTCCTCTTTAGGGATACCGAAGTGTCCATGCCCGCCCCTCCAGCATCGGACACCTCCTTCCCAGTACAGGTTTCCCCCCCCAGGGGAAACCGAGTCCCCCGGAGGACGGACCCCACCACCCTCTGAAGGAACCTCAGATGTTGTTTCCGGCTCCTTACCACCGACCTCGGACACAGCAGAGTCATCAAGGCCTTGGAACCGATTGGAGAGGGGGATCAGAGGGGAGCCGGTAAGCCCTTCCGTAGGCACCGTAGTGGTCAGGGGGGGGGGGGCTTTAGATTTTTTGGCCCTTTTCCTGTTCTTTTTCCTCTGACTACTGGTACTCTTGTCACCCGATTTTTTTGGCTTCTCCACCACCTCCTCATCCAGACTTTCATACTGGGAGGAGTTATCAGAAGCAGCCGCCTCCTCCCTCTCCATCCTCCTGATCTCCTCGCTCACCGCCTTCTCCCCCAGGACCTCAGAGGCTCTGGCTGCAGCCTCCGGGGAGGGGACAGTCATCACCCCAGTCGTCTGAGGTTTATCCTGCCCCCTGTCCTTTCTGCGCCTCACCTGCTGCCACTGGTGGGCAGGTGTGTTTGCCTCGCCTTTCCTCACTGACCCCTCAGCTCCCCTCTCGTCCCCACCTCCAGTTCCAGCAGAGGATGCACCGATGGGGACCCCCCCACTGCTCTCCCCCTCCTGACCAGAGATGGTGTTGGAAAAGGAGCAGGGGCAGCGGCTTTACGGGTGACCTAGATCACCACACAGGTGGCACCTAATGTCACCACAGACTGCGGCCAGATGACCTACCCCGCCACACAAGGCACATTTCTGCACCTTGCAGCCCGCGCTGAAGTGGCGGGGGTCACCGCACCTGTGGCAGACCTTCGGTTGCCCCTGGTAGAAGATCAGGATCCTGTCCCTCCCCAGGAATGCCGAGGAGGGGATGTGGGTGACAGTACCACCTGAAACCTTCTACTTCATCATGAAGGTCCAGCCCCCTGACCAAATGCCGAACTCATCCCTGTTCTTCTTTGGGACCTCCATAATGAGAAAGCCACGTCATGATATCAATCCCAGAAAGTGACTCGTTATTGGTCAGAACGGTCACCTTCTTTACGCCATTTTGGCGAGACACCGCCTGCACGGCAAAGTCTCGCCAGACGGGCTCCCCCTTGACCTGTTCAAAATTCAACCAGAAAAGCTCTAAGCCCTCTGGCCTAACAAAACTGATGTCGAAGATGGAGGTACCAAAAGGATGGATCAGGGCAAAGATGTCAATCGCCCTGAAGTCCATCTTCAGGAGGAGCTCCACGACCTTCGCTCTAGGCAGGCACGCTTCACTGCCCCTCCACCGAAGACGGACCACATTCCTCCTGGCCACCCCCTGCCCGGCTGTCAGGAGGGACCATACTGTCTCACCCTCCCTTTTATCTTGGAAGGCAGCCTGGCCGTGCCTATCCAGCCAAAAGGCCAGGTCCACTTCTCTTCCCTCTACCATGACTGTCCATTCTCCCTTCTTGAGGGCCTCCAGAAAACAGCGTCACAAGTCACCGTCCCTGAGGTCCAGAGGCGAGGAAACCCCCCGAGAAGTTTCCGAGGCCCCGGCCACTACCCCCGCAAAACTCCGGGGCCTCGCGGCCGGGGGGGCAGATGGACCAGCCCCCTCCGCGTGCACCCCGCTCCCAACAGACACTCCATTCACACCCCCTCCCGCAGACACACCACCATTTGCATCCTCAACCACAGACACATCCATACCCATACCATCCTCATTCGTGTCCACAATCACCCCACTCGCCCCTCTCTCACTCCCATGCGCACTGGAGTTGGTGTTTTTTGTCTTTTGGGTACACTTTTATGCACCGTTTCCCTATTTGCAGTGTTTATATTACCAGTGTTAATGGTACTATCAGTACTGCCACCTTCTGGTGGCGTCTTCCCTGCCGGGGGGTTCTGTGCACTTAGCGCTGCTGGCCCTTTAAGAACCACACTACACTCCTTAAGAAGTGCAGCACTACTGTTCCCAGCAGACCTGGAGCTTCCTGCCTTACTGGCAGGAAGAGAGACAGGTGTAGCTCCTCCTCCAGCACCAGCCAGCCCTGCTGCAGCCCTTTTGGACACCTGCACTGCCGGATCCCCTGCCCCAGGTAAGCCCCCAGACACAGGGGACCCCGACAGGCAGGCACCCCCTTCAGCCACAGCAGCAGCCCCCCCACTGATACTGACCGCAGCTGTGGTCTCTACAGCTCCAGGAGCTGCTGCCGGCGCTAAGCCCCGCCCCAGGCATAGCCACGCCCACATGGGGGCGGACCTCATCCGGGAAGCCACGCCCCCGTGCCTGGCAGCACAGCTCTCTGAAGCTGCTCCCATATGGGCGGGCCCCGCCAAGGAGGCCACGCCCCCGCCATCCGGCAGCACAGTGCGGCCCTCTGAGGCCACTCCCACCTGGGCAGGGGATTCCAGGGAGGCCACGCCCCCCAAAACTGACCTGGAGCCGGGTCTACTCTCAGGGGTCCCCAGTCCAGCGGCACCAGTTCCCAGGGGCACAGCACTCCCTAGCGTCACACCCTTGGCCACGAAGAGCTTGGCCACAGCAACTCCGTCGGCCGGCCCCAGGCTAGGCCACTCCCCCTCAGCATCCACCAGCGGCGGAACCCTCAGCGCTGACCCCGTCAGGGAAGCAGGCCCCACCACCTTCTTACTAGCCAGCTCTGCCAGAGCTGCAGGCCCCGCACTCTTTGCCTTGCCAGGTGCCTGGGTCCCCAAAGGTGATCCAGTTTTAACGGATCCGTGAGTGGGGGACCCAGACACCCCAGCACACGCCGCCGGAGATGCGGCCCCGGCTGCCGGTGTGCCACCAGCAGTGCGGGTGGCAGCTGCAGTTACACTCGCCGCCCCCCGCACACCAGCGGGCACACCAGTTGCCAGGCCAGCCCCCTCTCTCACAGGGGACCCAGCCCGAGCACCTCCATAGCTTTTGCCCGCCACCGGACCACCCTCCGTGCCATGCTCCATGTCAGACACATCCGACACACCACCTTCGTTACTACAAACCGAGGCGGCGCTCTGCGTGCCATGGCCTACAGTCTCCCCGCTCCCTCGCTGCAGACCCACAACAGGGCCTGAGCCGGGGTGGGTAGCGCGTGCTGCACAACGGGACTGGGGGGCCCCAGAGAGGGGGACAAACACAAATTTATGTGTAACAGATGTTTTCTTTTTCTTAGCCTTCTTCACCTTCTTCCTCTTTATCCCCCTCCCAGTTGCCTCGTCCTCGCAGATCTTGTCCCCGAACGTCAGCTGGTTAAAAAGTCCCGGGGACTAAATCTGCCTGATCTGCTTCATGACGAGGCAGCCACCCTCACTACTACTACCACCATCGTCATCCTCCCCTTCGCTCCCACTGCCCTCTGAAGGGCTAGAGTCAGACGGGCGAGCCATCTGCTCACGGGCTATCCCGCTATGCGATGCCTGGAGATCACTTACCAGGCCACCAGATGGCGGGTAGGGCGCGACCTCCTCCTCGCAGTCCTCTTCCTCATCCTCCACCACCACCTGGCTGGAGCTCCGTGACCCCTCCGGAGATCCACCAGCTATGGCTCTGAACCGGTCGTCATTTTCTAGCTTTTCCCGGAATGGCCCGCTGCCGGCCAGGATGGCACACCGCCGGCTCTCCACCTCCTGGATGGCCTTCTTGATTTTTCTGACTGCGGCGGATAGCTCAGGCTTCTTGCTGCTCGAGGCCCTGTCGGACCTCTCCTGAGCTACCCTCAACTCCCCCCAGAGGGATTTTAGCTTCTTTGAGGAGTCCTCATACTCACAGAGGTGCGCATGGATGCGGGAGCCATAGCTGACCGTGGACTCCTTCGCCACCTTGGTGCCCCAATCAAGGGGCACCGCTGCAGCACCCCTGCTCGTACTCGACCTACCTCTGGGGGGAGGAGCTGCCGCGGCCATGGCCTCGGGGGTCCGTCTGGTCTTCATTCCGAACCCCTTGCCTTGTCCGGACCTGGGCATCCTAGCTGGGATGGTATTCCTCCCACTCCCCCGCCGGCTTGGACCGGGGGGCAGGAGCCGGGGGCCCAGCCCCGGAGGCCAATCCACAAGCAAGCCTTTTTTCCTGGGAAGGACACCAGTATTGGGAGAGGGGGGCTGGCCGTCAGGGTCCACCGCGGCTCTGCCACAAACCTGGCGACACGGAGGCCGCACGGGCAGGAACGGCCTGGCCGTGTCAGCTTCACACTCCAGCGTAGTCCCACTGCCCGCTCGAGCCCGTAACCTCAAAGGGATGCGCAAGCGGCTTTTCTTCCCAGGGCTGTTCCCCACCCAGCAGGAACGTGGTGGAGCTCAGGTCGGCCTTCCACTGTACTCCCTTACATCCCTCCCCCTCTTTCCTTCTTCCGTTCTCCATCTAACCCCTCGGCTCTGTGGTGTCCGCTCTCTCCTTCTCATAGGTGGACTACCGCGTGTATTCACACTGTGGCGAATCTTTTGGGCCCAGGCATAAGAAGTCGTCAAGGTAATGGATAATATGTGCCCCCTTAGAAATGTCCATGACGACCCATTCGAAGAAGCAACTAAACGCCTCAAATAGTGAGCAGGATATGGAGCACCCCATGGGCAAACAGCGCTCTCGCTCTATATAGTATGCTACTTCCCAGAAGCAGCCCAATAGGCGGACACTATTCGGAGGCACAGGTAGTAAGTAACCGGAACACCCCCTCAATGTCTGTTTTGGCCATTAGGGTGTCCCTTCCCAACTTCTTGACCCGCCTGATTGCCTTGTCAAAGGAGGTACAGTATATACTACTGTACTTGGTTCCGCGTCGATGTTGTCGTTTACTGCCCTGCACCTTGGATATGACAAATGGTGGATTAGTCCTAATGTATTGGGTTCCGTTTTTGGCACGACTCCCAATGGGGATACCACTACGTTTTGTAAGGAAAGTGTTCTGAATGGAACTGCCATTCTACCTAAAGATATTTATTTTTTTAATTTTCTTGTCACGACGTCTGGGTGTTGGTAGGCTGATTTTAGATTTTTACTCCAGCCTTTCTTGATTTTAGAAGGGCGTGACATGCCTATATCTGTGTCTCCTCATCCTTTTACTCCTCCACATCTTTTCTTTTCGCATGACTATATGTACTTGTTACTTTTCCGTGTGTTAGTTGTGTCTTCTGAGCAGTTTGTCAGCTTTTGGACACCTTTGAAGGTGTCTTCTATGTGTTTCTATGTGTTTTTGTTTGCCTGCCATTGGTTTTAACGGTGTTCGACGAACCGTTCGACGAACCGTTCGGCGAAACTTCCGGTGTTCGACGAACCGAACCCGAACACTACGGGGGTGGCTCAACACTAGTGATGATATTAAATTCTGTGATGGGACAGTGATCCAGGGAATTATTCTGATTGTCGTATGTGGAGTCAGAAAGGAATTTTTCCCCTAATATGGTGCAATTAGCATCAGCCTCATGTGGATCAACATGTTAGGCTATAGGTTGAATTCAATGGACTTATGCCTACCTTCAACCTTAGATAAGAAGGATTTGCGGATAATCTGCACTGCTGGTATCCCATATAATAAATCCAACTCCAGACTGAAAGTACGGTACATGCGTTTTTTCTTTATTCAGACTCAATAAAGAAAAAACGCAAGTACTTTCGGTCTGGAGTTGGATTTATTATATGGGATACCAGCAGCGTAGACTATCCACAAATCCTTCTTATCTGTTTTTTCTCAGTCTGATGACCCTTTGGACCTGCAGCAGCTGGATATATAAGTGATTAAAAAAAAAAAGTAAATCAGGTTAGTTTAACCTTATTTAAACACCATTATCTCGCTTTGACAAAACCCTATTGAGCTGTCTGTCTAGTTTTATTCTGCACCTTCAACCTTAAAACCTATGGAACTAAAAAGTTAGAGATCTTGACAGTTACATAACAGAATGAAGGCACAGATCTTGGCGGTTACATGTCAGCAGGGCGAATTCTAGTTGTTCTGCTGACTGAGGCAAAAACCAAAATGACACCCCTCCCCACAATCTATAACATAATCAGGGATGTGTCCGTCTGTCCGAAGCCTCTATAGACGGCGCAAGTGCGATGCGCCTGCGCAGTCTGGCCCCAGACAGAAGAACGCATTCAGCTGTTACAGGTGACAGGTAAGAGGAGTGTGGCGCCGCCACCATAAGCACATACCTGACTGGGAGGAGTGTTGCCTCGGCGCCTCTGGTCGGGCCGGAGGCCAAGGTAGGAGTGCGGCATCAGAATCGGCACATGCACATATCGCGCTATCCGCACCATTTTATTGAAGACACATTTGCAGTGTGTACAAAATGGCGCCTGACAGCGCGCTATGCGCTTGCGCGCACTCCGGCGCCATTTTTTTGAACACTCTGCAAATGTGTCTTCACTAAAATGGCGCCGGATATCGCACTATGCAGACGCTTATTCCGGCACAATTTTAAGAAAATAACACAGGCGATGCGCTGCAGGGGAGCGAGGCAGAAGGTGAGTAGGAGTGTTTTTTTATTTAATTGATGCGCATAACAGTTTGGGGGTGCACATAACAGTGTGGGGGAGTACATAACAGGATGGTGGAGCACAAAACAGGATGGGGGAGCACAAAACAGAATGGGGGAGCACAAAACAGGATAGAGGAGCACAAAATGGGTTAGAGGAGCACAGAACAGGGTGGGGGAGCACAAAACAGGATGGGGGAGCATGGACCAGAATGGGGGATCATGGACCAGGATGGGGGAGCATGGACCATGATTTGGGAGCATATACCAGGATGGGGGAGCATATACTAGGAGGGAGGAGCACATAACAGGATGGGGGTGCACATAACAGGATGGGGGAGCACATAACAGGATGGGGGAGCACATAACAGGATGGGGGAGCACATAACAGGATGGGGGTGCACATAACAGGATGGGGGTGCACAAAACAGGATGGGGGAGCACAAAACAGAATGGGGGAGCACAAAACAGGATAGAGGAGCACAAAATGGGATAGAGGAGCACAGAACAGGGTGGGGGAGCACAAAACAGGATGGGGGAGCATGGACCAGAATGGGGGATCATGGACCAGGATGGGGGAGCATGGACCATGATTTGGGAGCATATACCAGGATGGGGGAGCATATACTAGGAGGGAGGAGCACATAACAGGATGGGGGTGCACATAACAGGATGGGGGAGCACATAACAGGATGGGGGAGCACATAACAGGATCGGGGTGCACATAACAGGATGGGGGTGCACATAACAGAATGGGGGCGCACATAACAGGATGAAGATGCACATAACAGGATGGGGAGCACATAACAGGATGGGGGAGCACATAACAGGATGGGGGTGCGTATAACAGTGTGGGGTGCACATAACAGTGTGGGGGAGCACATAACAGGATGGGGTAACACAAAACAGGATGGGGGAGCACAAAACAGGATGGGGGAGCACAAAACAGGATGGGAGAGCATGGACCAGAATGGGGGAGCATGGACCAGGATGGGGGAGCATGGACCAGGATTTGGGAGCATATACCAGGATGGCGGAGCATATACCAGGATGGAGGAGCATATACCAGGATGGAGGAGCACATAACAGGATGGGGGAGCACATAACAGGATGGGGGACTAGGATAGGGGAGCACGGACCAGGATGGGGGAGCATATGCCCGGACGGGGGAGCATGGACCAGGATAGAGGAGCATATACCAGGATGGCGGAGCATATACCAGGATGGAGGAGCATATACCAGGATGGAGGAGCACATAACAGGATGGGGGAGCACATAACAGGATGGGGGACTAGGATAGGGGAGCACGGACCAGGATAGGGGAGCATATGCCAGGACGGGGAGCATAGACCAGGATAGGGGACCATATACCAATAAAAATGCTCGCCACACGGGCGTAGAACAGGTTCAATAGCTAGTGTAATATAAAGTTGCATTGGATAAACTCAATTATACTACTATTTTGGGGGGGGGTTATGCCATTTTTGTATTGAAAAAATGACTCGTCATCATGATTCTCCAGGTAGGTACGATTACAAACACACAAAACTTACATTGCTTTTTGTTGTTATTATTATTTTATTGGTAAAAAAAATACAGTAATAATACAGCTGGCATCTACCACATATGGAAAGAGCTCAGCTCCTGAGCCCGCTCCACATAGCCAGGGGCTGGCTGGCATATTTAAGCCTGGGGAAAAGAACACAGCACAGGTCTATGAGTATTATTATTATTATAGTGGTCCATCCTTACCTTGCTTATGTCAAATAAATAATTACAGTTTAGGTAAATGGACCTTATGAGGGTATAGGCATTGATTGCTATAAAATTTTATCATACTCACATTACTAAACCCCTGCTCCAAAGGACTACAGTGCCTTGAAAAAGTAGTCATACCCTGTAAACTTTTACACATTTTTTCACATTACATCCACAAGCTTAAATGTATTTTATTTGGATTTTATGTGATACCAACACAAAGTATTTGTGAAGTGTAAAGGAAATGATACCTGGTTTTCTAAATATATTAAAAATATACATCTGAAAATTGGGACATGCATTTGTATTCAGGCCCCAACCGAGACAGGACTTTGTACGACCACCTTTCACTGCAATTACTACTGCAGATTTTTTGGAGTATATCTCTACCAGCTTTGCACATCTAAAGGCTGAAATTTTTACCCATTCTTCTTTTCAAACTAGCTCAAACTCAGTTACATTGGATTTAAGCGTCTGTGAACAGCAATTTCCGAGTCTTGCTACATATTCTCAATGGGATTTAGATCTAAACCATTCCATTATAGCTCTGGCAGTATATTTAGGGTCATTGTCCTGATGGAAGGTGAACCTACGCCCCAGTCTCAACTCTTTTTCAGCCTCTAACAGGTTTTCTTCCAGGATTGCCTTGTATTTAGCTACATCCATCTTCAACTTTGACCATCATTCCTGTTTGTCCCTGCTGAAGAAAAGCATCCCCACAGCATGATGCTGCCACCACCATGTTTGATGGTGGGGATGGTGTTTTCAGGGTGATGTGTAGTGTTAGTTTTCTGCCACACATAGCGTTTTGCATTTAGCCCCTAAAGTTCTAGTTTTGTCTCATCTGACTAGGGCACTTTCTTCCACATGCTAGCTGTGTCCCCTACAAGGCTTGAGGAAGAAGTAAATGATTTTGTAAATGATTAAGAGCTCCTACTGAAAAAAAATAGCACACGGACTGAAAACAGATTGCACACAGATGACAAGTGAGTAAAAAAATTGTCACACTTTTCTGGATGAAACTCTGAACAGTTTTTTATACGCTCGTGTGAACCTACCCTAATTATGGTGATTTACATTTTGGAGAGTCCAGTGGAGAATAGAATATTTATAGACTTGCTCATTTCAATCAACTGGTAAAGATAGTAGCTAACATAATGCTTATCAGTCATATATACAGAAGACAAGAGAAACCCAAGGTGAGAAAGGAAAAGAAAAGAGTAGTATAGTATAGTTAATGCATACAAGACATTTCTATATTTCCAAGTCAATGACATTTATTCAAGTGCTAAAAAAGTTTCATTTTGAAAGGATCTATTAGTATATGTTCACACACTGTGTTTTTGCAGCTTTTTTTTCTGCAACAAAAACTGCTGGGCTGTATTTTATAGTACCAACAAAGTTAATGACTTTTCTGAAACCTCATAAACACACTTGTTTTTTTTCCCCATTTCAGCCGCTGTGCGTTTTTTTTTAAATCTGCAGTATGTCAATTCTTTTAGCATTTTTTCAGCATTTTTCACCCATTCTCATAAAATAAAGGAAATAAAAAACAATCAAAAATACATGCAAAAATGCATGAATTTTACACAGTATTTTTTCTGCCAACATTCTTGTTTTTGCTTCAAAAAATATACAAAAATGCCACAAGTGAACATACCCTTAGGCCAGACCTGGACAAACTGCGGCCCGCAGGCCACATTCAGCCCTCTGGCTGTTTCAGTCCGGACTGAGACAGCAGAAGAACTGAAACAGTGGCCCACGGGTGACACCATGCCCCCTCCCCACCCGCCATCCATCCGCCATCCACTGTCATCACTATCTGCATCCTCGGGATGCAGACAGCAGTGAATACATTAGTGGGGGGGGGGGGTGCGCCGGCTCCATCTTACACCAATCAGCGTTTGAGATAGCAGTCGTGATGACGTCATTACATTGCATTGCTGCTGACACTCAGTGCACAGGAGCAGAACGCCGGGGGAACAGTAGCAAGGTATGTGTTGTTTTTTTTCATGGGTTTGGGAAAGCAGTCATCAAAGCTAAAGGTGGCTACTTTGAAGAACCTAGAATATAAGACATATTTTCAGTTGTATCTTACTTTTTTGTTAAGTATATAATTCCACATGTGTTAATTCATAGTTTTGATGCCTTCAGTGTGAATGTACAATTTTCATAGTCAAGAAAATACAGAAAAATCTTTAAATGAGAAGGTGTGTTCAAACTTTTGGTCTGTACTGTATGTATACAGGAGTCTATGTGGGGCTCACACTGTATATATGGAGGCTATGTGAGGCTCACACTGTATATATGGAGGCTTTGTGGGGCTCACACTGTATATATGGAGGCTAAATGGGGCTCATACTGTATATTGGAGAATATGTAGGGATCTCATACTATATAGGAGGCTATGTGGGGGTCTCATACTATATATAGGAGGCTATGTGGGGGCTCATATTTTATATAGTCTATGTGGGGGCACATACTGTATATAGGAGGCTATGTGGGGCACATGCTGTATATCAGAGACTATGTGGGGTCACATGCTGTATATGAGAGCTATGTGGGGCACATGGTGTATATCAGAGGATATGTGGGGCACATGCTGTATATCAGAGGCTATGTAGGGTACATGCTGTATACAAGAGGCTATGTAGGGCACATGCAGTATATAAGAGGCTATGTTGGGCACATGCTGTATATCAGAGCTATGTGGGGCACATGCTGTATTTCCGAGGCTATGTGGGACATATGCTGTATATAAGAAGCTATGTAGGGCTCCCGCTATACATGGGAGGCTATGTGGGGGCTCACACTGTATATAGTGAGGCTATGTGGGGGCTCACGCTGTATATAGGAAAGCTATGTAGGGCTCACACTGGATATAGGAGGCTTTGTGGGGGCTCACACTGTGTATAGGAGGCTGTGTGGGGGCTAATACTGTATATAGGAGGCTATGTGGGGCTCATACTGTATATAGAAGGCTATGTGGGATTATACTGTATATGGGAGGCTATGGGAGGGCTCATATTGTATTTAGAGTGGCTATGTGGGGGCTCATACTGTATATAGGGGGCTATGTTGGGGCTCATATTGTATATAGGAGGCTATGTAGGGGCTTATACTGTATAAAGGTGTGGGGTCTCTTACGGAATACAGAGGGCTGTGTTTCTGCTCATATGGTGTATAGGGGGATGTCAGCATACTTAATTCTGCTCAATATTAAGTGATACAATTAATATTAATATAAATAATTATAATTAATATGTTAATATTAACTTTGAGCAGAATTAATTTCAGCCTATTGGTTCAGTCCTCCACAACAGTCACGATCTCTCATGTGGCCCCTCGGGAAAATTAATTGCCCACCCCTGCCTTAGGCTCTCATTGCCAGACCATCATTCCTTAATAAAGAGTGTCATGAAAATGTGTTACCCGATGTAATGTGTTAATCACATCCTGTTATTCACTTACGAATTATTATGGCTATGAAGCAATGGGTCAAGACGTCATAAAGCACAGTGTGCATTTATTGTCCTTTGATACAGATACAACCTTCTGTTTTTAAATAGGCAATAATGTCAGTGTCATGAAAAAAGTAAGTATGAAAGAAATATTGCCTGATAGATAATTTGTTACTAAATGCATTGATACAAACTGCAATTGTGTGATAGGAATTGTTCTGACATTTGGGTATTATATGTACTTGAACCAATTTCTTCCATATTTTAACTCTCTGTAAACAATAATTGTTTCATTAACTTTCAGTAAGCACAGATCTTGAAAATGGCAAGGATTCAAAGCAAGGTATGTTAAAACGTTGCATAACTGTTGTTTTGGTACTAACAAAATAGTTACTAGTTCAAGTAGCATTCTGTTTTAAGATAAAAACAACAATGGAGTCCAAAAGATGAATATTTTGACTCCAGTTGAACACCTTTCATCCATGTTCAATTTTTTTTTTACGGCACAAAAACATAGACTGAATAATGTTTTTGGATATCAAGACGTAACCCTCCAAAGAGAGCTCAATGCAATTGACATAACTGATAGCCCAGCCCGCCCCTGAATTTTATAGAGCAGCTGAGCTATCACTCACTGTGTCCCTAGGGCCTTGTGAATGGCTGGATCGTGACATATATATTTTATTTTTATTTTTTTTGCCTCATATTTATATGACAAGTCATAGGATTTTTTGGTACTATTTGAAAGATGACTTTTTGTTTGTTTTTTTATATAATTTTATTTGTGATATCATAAACAAAACTGGCAATTCTGGTGTCATTTTTTGTAATGTTCATTGTCAAGGATAAAAAATTATATATTTTTATTATACTAGTCATTACGGGTGTGGTGATACCACATTTGTTTCTTTTTGGGTTATTTTTTAAATAGCTTAAAAAACTTTTTATTTAAAACAAAGATTTTTCTTTTTTTTTCTTACATTTCTTAACCCCTTAACCTTGGACTTACCCAGTAGGTCATGGCTGGGAAGTACTACCTGACCTATGACGTACTGGGTACATCATAGTGATTTTGCACTCACAGGAGCTGACACCCTGCTCTCACTGCCAGGAGCGATGCCCGCACCTCCTGGCTATTTAAGCCCCTAAATGCTACGATCGATATCAAGCCCCTTAGACCATGCACATAGCATGATCTAAGGGGCTTGTGTCAGTGCAGCACTGACAGTTATAAACCACTGCAATGGTCATGCATTGCAATGATTTATAACAGAGATCAGGCAGCTGAAAGGGACTAAGAAAAAAGGAAAAAAAAAAGTTTAAAAAAAATTGTAAAAAAAAAATGGTAAAAATATTTAAAAAAAAAACAGAAAATAATAAATATATTCTGTATATTGTACCAATAAATTTGTATTTTTATGCAAAAAAAGAACCAGACCCATAAAACTGTCACACTAGTTAACCCATTCAATGAACACAGTAAAGAAAAAATGCTTTTTCATCTTACTGTCAAACAAAAAGTGGAATAAAACGCAATCAAAAAGACGAATGAAAATAAAAATGGTATAGCTAAAAACGTCATCTTGTCCCACAAAAAATCAAGCCACCATACAGCTCTATCAGTGGAAAAATAGAAAATTATAGCTCTCAGAATAAAGTGATGCAAAAATAATTATTTTTTTCTATAAAATAGTTTTTCTTGTGTAAAAGTGACAAAACATAAAAAAAGATATAAATGTGTATTGCTGTAATCATACTGACCCGAAGAATAAAGATGCCTTATCAATTTTACCACACATGGAACAGCATAAAAATAAATAAATCCTGAATTACTGGTTTTTGTTCATTCTGCCTCCCAAAATCAGAATAGAAAGCGATCAAAAAATGTCATGTGTCTGAAAATGGTTCCAATAAAATCGTCAACTCGTCCCACAAAAAACAAGCCCTCACATGACTCTGTTGGCCGAAATATGGAAAAATTATAGCTCTCAAAATATGGCAATGCTTTTTGCAATAAAAAATGTTTTTTAGTGTGTGACAGCAGAGAAACATAAAAAACATATAAATCTGGTATTTCTGTAATCGCACTGACCCGAAGAATAAAATCGTCTAATCACTTATAACGTACGAGGAACGGCGTAAAAATAAATAAAACCAGTTCTTCACCATCTGTTGATTTGTTCATTCTGCCTCCCAAAGATCGCAGTAAGACTCGGCTCACATTTATCCTGCATACAGTGCATACACTGGGGTTTCCGTGTAAATCTGTGAAATAAGTGAATCAGACAGAAACCTCCGGCGGAAGATTCGCTGTAATGAGGTTGATGCAGACACTGTGGATGCCATCTAGCTTATGATTCAGCAGTGTCCGTCTTTTTAGGCGTGCATAAAAGCGCGGTCCGCCACAATTTTGTGAACCTCTGAAAAGAAGGACAACACTGAACAAAGGCCAGACGGACTCCAGAGTAACACTGCTGCCTCATAGTGAATGGATCCCCTGGGGGTGTCACCTGAATCACGTCACTCGGAGATTTAGATGGAAACCCAAAGTAAGTGCTCAGCGTAGAGTAGAATAAATGTGATCCAAAATGTTATGTAAAATGTTCCCAAGAAAAGCTTCAAATCAATCCACAAAAAAAGCAAGCCCCCACTCAGGTCCATCATCTGTTAATGGAAATATAGGGGGCTTCCACGTTACTGGTAGCAAAAAGTCTCTGGAAAAGTGAAATGGCTCCTCGCCCCCCAAAAGAAATTCAGCAAATTTTGCGCTCCCAAATCCAATTCCCACTCACTTCTGAGCACCACAGTGTGCCTAAACCACATTTAGCATCCACATGCTTGGCATTTGTGTAGTGATGAGAGACCGCCTAACAGGGGCGTCACTAGCATCTTAGATCTGGGCCCAGGCCCCGGATCATGACTGCACTGCCCCGAATCTGCTGTTTACTTTTTTCATTGAATAAACTTTATTATCCTTGCAGGCATGCACACACGCAGGGTTTTCCTGACACTGCCCTAGTAGTGCGGCTGAGTGATCACCTTGTATCATCTCCCCGCTCACTGCTCCTCCTCCTCGGCGCCAGCTATGGCAGAGGGTTTATCCATTCCTTTGCAGAGCGACTGCGGTACTGCACACCATCAGTTAGGACATGAGGGAGGAAGGGGCGGGGCTTGGCTCAGTAGCAGAAGCAAGTGGGCGGGGCCAAACCCGTGGGGGTCAAAAAAGTCACAGCCAGCCAAGGGGAGAGGAGTGCAGCCCTTTCTCATCTGTGGCTGCTGTTCAAACACAGTACCTCACTCCCCCTCCTGCAATGTCACCAGCAGCTCAGTAGTCGGGACAAGGAATGAGGGGGAGGGGATTTAGGATTGTGTATTGTGTGCGTTCATGCAGATATCACGTCTGTGTGTGTGTCATCATTATGTATGTGGGATCTGTGCCTGGTGTGTTATATATGTGGGATGTGTGCCTGGTGTGTCATGTATGTGGGATGTATGCCTGGTGTGTCGTATCATGTATGTGGGATGTGTACCTGGTGTGTCATGTATGTAGGATGTGTGCCTGGTGTGTCATGTATGTGGGATGTGTGCCTAGTGTGTCATGTCATGTATGTAGGATGTGTGCCTAGTGTGTCATGTCATGTATGTAGGATGTGTGCCTAGTGTATCGTGTCATTTATGTGTGATGTGTGCCTGGTTAGTCATGTATGTGGGATGTGTGCCTGGTGTGTCATGTATGTGGGATGTGTGCCTGGTGTGTCGTGTCATTTATGTGTGATGTGTGCCTGGTGTGTCATTTATGTGGGATGTGTGCCTGGTGTGTCATGTATGTGGGATGTGAGCCTGGTGTGTCATGTATGTGGGATGTGAGCCTGGTATGTCATGTATGTGGGATGTGTGCCTGGTGTGTATGATGTATATCATGTATGTGGGATGTGTGCCTGGTGTGTCATGTCATGTATGTAGGATGTGTGCCTAGTGTGTCGTATCATTTATGTGTGATGTGTGCCTGGTTAGTCATGTATGTGGCATGTGTGCCTGGTGTGTCATGTATGTGGGATGTGTGCCTGGTGTGTCGTGTCATTTATGTGTGATGTGTGCCTGGTGTGTCATTTATGTGGGATGTGAGCCTGGTGTGTCATGTATGTGGGATGTGAGCCTGGTATGTCATGTATGTGGGATGTGTGCCTGGTGTGTATGATGTATATCATGTATGTGGGATGTGTGCCTGGTGTGTCATGTCATGTATGTAGGATGTGTGCCTAGTGTGTCGTGTCATTTATGTGTGATGTGTGCCTGGTGTGTCATATATGTGGGATGTGTGCCTGGTGTGTCGTGTCATTTATGTGTGATGTGTGCCTGGTGTGTCATTTATGTGGGATGTGTGCCTGGTGTGTCATGTATGTGGGATGTGAGCCTGGTGTGTCATGTATGTGGGATGTGAGCCTGGTGTGTCATGTATGTGGGATGTGTGCCTGGTGTGTCATGTATGTGGGATGTGTGCCTGGTGTGTATGATGTATATAATATATGTGGGATGTGTGCCTGGTGTGTCATGTCATGTATGTAGGATGTGTGCCTAGTGTGTAGTGTCATTTATGTGTGATGCGTGCCTGGTTTGTCATGTATGTGGGATGTGTGCCTGGTGTGTCATGTATGTGGGATGTGTGCCTCATGTGTCGTGTCATTTCTGTATGATGTGTGCCTGGTGTGTCATTTATGTGGGATGTGTGCCTGGTGTGTCATGTATGTGGGATGTGTGCCTGGTGTGTCATGTATGTGGGATGTGTGCCTGGTATGTATGATGTATATAATATATGTGGGATGTGTGCCTGGTGTGTCATGTCATGTATGTAGGATGTGTGCCTAGTGTGTAGTGTCATTTATGTGTGATGCGTGCCTGGTTTGTCATGTATGTGGGATGTGTGCCTGGTGTGTCATGTATGTGGGATGTGTGCCTCATGTGTCGTGTCATTTCTGTATGATGTGTGCCTGGTGTGTCATTTATGTGGGATGTGTGCCTGGTATTTCATGTATGTGGGATGTGTGCCTGGTGTGTCATGTATGTGGGATGTGTGCCTGGTGTGTATGATGTATATCATGTATGTGGGATGTGTGCCTGGTGTGTCATGTACAGTACAGACCAAAAGTTTGGACACACCTTCTCATTTAAAGATTTTTCTGTATTTTCATGACTATGAAAATTGTACATTCACACTGAAGGCATCAAAACTATGAATTAACACATGTGGAATTATATACTTAACAAAAAAGTGTGAAACAACTGAAAATATGTCTTATATTCTAGGTTCTTCAAAGTAGCCACCTTTTGCTTTGATGACTGCTTTCCACACTCTTGGCATTCTCTTGATGAGCTTCAAGAGGTAGTCAACAGAAATGGTCTTCCAACAATCTTGAAGGAGTTCCCAGAGATGCTTAGCACTTGTTGGCCCTTTTGCCTTCACTCTGTGGTCCAGCTCACCCCAAACCATCTTGATTGGGTTCAGGTCTGGTGACTGTGGAGGCCAGGTCATCTGGCATAGCACCCCATCACTCTCCTTCTTGGTCAAATAGCCCTTACACAGCCTGGAGGTGTGTTTGGAGTCATTGTCCTGTTGAAAATTAAATGATGGTCCGACTAAACGCAAACCGGATGGAATAGCATGCCGCTGCAAGATGCTGTGGTAGCCATGCTGGTTCAGTATGCCTTCAATTTTGAATAAATCCCCAACAGTGTCACCGGCAAAGCACCCCCACACCTCCTCCTCCATGCTTCACGGTGGGAACCAGGCATGTAGAGTCCATCCGTTCACCTTTTCTGCGTCACACAAAGACAAGGTGGTTGGAACCAAAGATCTCAAATTTGGACTCATCAGACCAAAGCACAGATTTCTACTGGTCTAATATCCATTCCTTGTGTTCTTTAGCCCAAACAAGTCTCTTCTGCTTGTTGCCTGTCCTTAGCAGTGGTTTCCCAGCAGCTATTTTACCATGAAGGCCTGCTGCACAAAGTCTCCTCTTAACAGTTGTTGAAGAGATGTGTCTGCTGCTAGAACTCTGTATGGCATTGACCTGGTCTCTAATCTGAGCTGCTGTTAACCTGCGATTTCTGAGGCTGGTGACTCGGATAAACTTATCCTCAGATGCAGAGGTGACTCTTGGTCTTCCTTTCCTGAGGCGGTCCTCATGTGAGCCAGTTTCTTTGTAGCGCTTGTTGGTTTTTGCAACTGCACTTGGGGACACTTTCAAAGTTTGCCCAATTTTTCGCACTGACTGACCTTAATTTCTTAAAGTAATGATGGCCACTCGTTTTTCTTTACTTAGCTGCTTTTTTCTTGCCATATTACAAATTCTAACAGTCCATTAAGTAGGACTATCAGTTGTGTTTCCACCAGACTTCTGCACAACACAACTGATGGTCCCAACCTCATTTATAAGGCAAGAAATCCCACTTATTAAACTTGACAGGGCACACCTGTGAAGTGAAAACCATTTCTGGTGACTACCTCTTGAAGCTCATCAAGAGAATGGCAAGAGTGTGCAAAGCAGTCATCAAAGCAAAAGGTGGCTACTTTGAAGAACCTAGAATATAAGACATATTTTCAGTTGTTTAACACCTTTTTGTTAAGTATATAATTCCACATGTGTTAATTCATAGTTTTGATGCCTTCAGTGTGAATGTACAATTTTCATAGTCATGAAAATACAGAAAAATCTTTAAATGAGGTGTGTCCAAACTTTTGGTCTGTACTGTATGTGGGATGTGTGCCTGGTGTGTATGATGTATATCATGTATGTGAGATGTGTGCCTGGTGTTATGATCTGCTACAAGCACTAAGGAAAGACAGGAGATCTGTCCCTACAATAGAACTAAACTGGATCCCTACGATGTAACGGGGAACCTGATCCTGCGATCAGACCCGCTAAAGTCCTCGGCTAGTCTGTACGAAGACCTATAGATGCAAGGGAGGGATCCCTACAAGAACTAGGGACTGGGATAAAGTTGGACACCTCCTAGCAGAAATTGCAGCAGAAAAAGACAAACACACAACATAGAACATAGAGGTCAGAAGACCTAGCAAAACTAACAGAGAAAGGTAACAGAGTACCAAGCTAGCTCAAGAGTAGAAAATACAATGAAGTCCAGCAAGGCCAGGAGGGCGGAGCCGGAAAAAATAGGCAAAAATGGTCATGTGACCAGCAAACTAGAAAAAACCTAACAGGAGAGTTCTAACAGTACCCCCTCTTCTAAGAGGATCCTCCGGATCCCCTAGGACCGGGCTTATCAGGAAACCTCCTGTGAAACGCTCTGACAAGTCTGGAAGCAGAAACATCATCCGCCCTCACCCATGAGTTATCCTCGGGTCCGAAACCCTTCCAAGCGACGAGATACTGCAAACTCCCTCTATACCGTCTAGAATTTAGGATGCGGGAAATTTCATATTCCCCGTCCTCCACCACTGGAGGAACAGTGGCAGAGGCGTCACCAACCGACACATCAGCTTTTTTCAACAGAGAAACATGAAACACCGGATTAATCTTCCAGGAGGTAGGAACCTCCAACCTAACAGCAGATTGGTTAACTATCTGAAGCACCTTAAAGGGCCCTACAAACTTGGGACCCAATTTTTTCGAAGGAATCCTCAATCGCAGATTCTTAGAGGACAATCAAACCATGTCACCAATAGCAAACGAAACCTCTTGCCGTTTCCTATCAAAGTACCTCTTAGATTTTTTGTTAGCCTCCTGAAGATTATCATGCACATCCGTCCAAACTCTCTCCAAATCACCGGAAAAACTCTCCTCCTCAGGCACAGCCGATACCAATTTGGAGAATGACCCAAAAGACGGATGTCTCCCAGAACAAAAAAAAAAAAGGCGAACACCCAGCAGAAGAGGATGTATGGTTGTTAAGAGCAAATTCAGCAAGTGGCAGAAACTCAGACCACCCCTCTTGATTGTCTGCCACAAAGCAACGCAAGAACTGCTCAACATCCTGGTTCTTTCTTTCTGTCTGGCCATTAGACTCAGGATGATATCCGGATGAAAACGACAAATGAACTCCCAACCTGTCACAAAAGGCACCCCAAAAACGAGCCACGAACTGAGGTCCCCTATCAGAAACAATGTCAGTAGGAACGCCATGTAGTCTGACAATTTCCTTGACAAAGGCCTTAGCGAGTGTCTTAGCGCAAGGCTGTTTGATGAAGGGAACCAAGTGACACATCTTGCTAAAACGGTCCACGACCACCCAGATGACCGTGAAACCTTCAGAGGGGGGAAGGTCAGTAATAAAGTCCATAGCCAGATGTGTCCAAGGTGCACTAGGAACCTCCAGAGGGCAAAGCAACCCCGCAGCAGGAGCATGCGAAGACTTAGATCTAGCACACACAGTACATTAACGCACCCACGTAATGACTTCCTTCTGCCATCCAGGCCACCAAAAATTGCGACCCACAAGTCTCTTGGTCTCAGAAATTCCTGGATGACCTGCCAACCGAGACTCAAGACACTCAACAAACAAATCTCTCCTAAAGGTCCTAGGCACAAACAACCTCCCATGGGGAGTGTTAGATGGGGCATTCTCCTGAGCTTTAAGAATCTCATCCTCCAAAACGGAGTCCAAAGCAGCAATCACAACACCTTCTTGTAAAATGCTCTCCTCCTCCTCCTCAGCACTGACCATGGGAGAAAAGCTGCGAGACAAAGCATCCGCTTTAACATTCTTGGTACCCGGGATGTAAGTAACGGAAAAATTAAACCGCGAAAAAAAAAGTGCCCACCTAGCCTGACGGGCATTCAAGCGCTTGGCAGCATCAAGATAGATCAGATTTTTATGATCAGTGAAAACCTGAATGGGAAATTCAGCACCTTCCAAGAGATGACGCCAGTGTTCAAATGCGAGTTTAATAGCCAGCAATTCCCGATTACCAATATCGTAATTAAGTTCAGTCTCAGAAAAAAATTTTTAAAAAAAGGCACAGGGATGTACTCCATCCTTGCTTTCCTGAGACAACACCGCACCAACCCCCACAGAAGAAGCATCAACCTCAACCAAAAACGGCTTAGTCACATCAGGCTGCATAAGGATGGGAGCAGAGGTGAACCTCTCCTTTAGAAACACAAAAGCTTCAATGGCCTCAGAAGTCCACTGAACCGCATTAGCACCTTTCCTAGTGAGATCGGTCAGCGGTTTGACAATAATAGAAAATTTTTTAATGAATTTTCTGTAATAATTGGCGAAACCCAAAAACCTCTGTATCGATTTCAAACCAATAGGCCTAGGCCATTCCTGCACAGCTTGAACATTAACCGGGTCCATCTCAAAGCCTTCACTGGAGATAATGTAACCCAAAAAACTAATTCTCTGTACAGCGAACTCACATTTCTCTAGCTTAGCAAAAAGCGAATTGTCCATTAATAACTGTAAAACCTCACGTACGCTCCGCCAATGAGACTCCAGATCAGGCGAATAAATCAGAATGTCATCCAAATACAGAACCACATTTTTGCCGATCAAATGTCTAAGGATGTCATTAATAAGATTCTGAAAAAATGCTGGAGCATTGGTGAGACCAAAAGGCATAACCAGATTCTCAAAATGACCCACAGGAGTGTTAAAAGCAGTCTTCCATTCATTACCCTCCTTCATGCGCAACAAATTGTATGCCCCCCGGAGATCAATTTTAGAGAACCACTTGGCCCCCACTAACTGGTTAAACAAATCAGGAATTAATGGCAGTGGGTAAGGATTGCGTACAGTAATTTTATTAATCTCACGAAAGTCCAGACAAGGACGTAAACCGCCATCTTTTTTTTTAACAAAAAAAAATCCAACAGCCACAGGAGACTTGGAAGGCCTAATGTGACCGGCGGCCAAGCTTGTCTGAATGTATTCCTCCAAAGCCTTTCTCTCAGGAATAGTAAGATTAAATAAACGACTTTTAGGAAGAGTCGCTCCAGGGACAAATTCAATGGTACAATCATAGTCTCTATGGGGAGGCAAAATTTGTGACTCCTCCTCAGAAAAAACTCTCCAAAAATTCTGAATAGGTACAGGTAATTCTCCTTTTTCCACCGCAGCAATACGTCCGTTACAACACTTGTCATAACATTTAGGGCTCCAGGACTTAATTTCATTGGTAGACCAATCCAGTACAGGATTATGCAATTTTAACCAGGGCAACCCCAATATTACTGGAGAAGGCAAATTATTCAATACTACCAAATCCAAATTCTCTTGATAAACACCATTAATAGTGAGAGGAAACTCACAGACCTTGTGAGTAACACTCTTCAAGGGAGAGCCATCAACAGAAACCACAGCAATAGGGGATGACAAAGGTTTAGGTTTTAATGTAAGTTTTTCCAAGAATCCCCCATCAATCACATTCAGAGTAGAACCACAATCCACAAATACCCGAAATTCAATTAATTCTTCCTGAGCAGCGGTAGTAGCAGATAGGAATACTCCCTTAGTATTTAAACAGGCTATACGTGCATAACTGACCTTTTTTTTTTCTTTGTTCATACGAAGCACACAGTTCTTAATAAAATGACCAGAATTTCCGCAATAGAAGCACAAACCTTCAGAAAGCCTGCGGTCTTTTTCCTGAGAGCGGGGTGTCATCGCCCCAATCTCCATCGGCTCTCCTTTGTCAGCACAGACCCTCTCAAGACTCGGAGCTGACATAGCAGAGGATTTGCTCTCATTAACCCTTGCACGCAGTCTCCTGTCCACCCGTATAGCTAATTGCATAGCCTCCTGCAAGTTTCCAGGTGTGGGATAAGCAATAAGCAAATCTTTAACCCTTTCACCTAGCCCCGCAAGAAACAAACTTTTCAAAGCTGAATCGTTCCACCCCACCTGGGCAGACCACCGACGGAAGTGAGAACAATATTTTTCCACATTACCTGATCCCTGCCTCAAACGTCTCAATTCAGACTCAGCAGATGAGACACGATCAGGATCATCATACAACAAACCCAAAGCAGAAAAAAAACTATCCACTGATCTAAAGCACGGATCACTAGGTTGGAGAGAAAAAGCCCATCCCTGAGGATCCTTGCGCAAAAGTGACATTATGAACCCTATGCGCTGTGATTCATCACCAGAGGATCCGGGTCTTAAACGAAAATACAATAAACAAGCATTTTTAAAAGAAAAAAATCTTGTTGTTCACCAAAAAATAGATCAGGCAGACGTACCTTAGGCTCCACAAAATGTGCTCCAGAACAGCTACTCACGTGTTGTTGGAGCTCGGCCACCTCCAGAGAGAGTCCCTGCAAGCGTTGAGCCAAATCTTGAACCGAGACCATGATGGAAACTGGAGGTCTTTCCTTAGAGAATTTTTTTGGGCTGGACTTACTGTTATGATCTGCTACAAGCACTAAGGAAAGACAGGAGATCTGTCCCTACAATAGAACTAAACTGGATCCCTACGATGTAACGGGGAACCTGATCCTGCGATCAGACCCGCTAAAGTCCTCGGCTAGTCTGTACGAAGACCTATAGATGCAAGGGAGGGATCCCTACAAGAACTAGGGACTGGGATAAAGTTGGACACCTCCTAGCAGAAATTGTAGCAGAAAAAGACACACAACATAGAACATAGAGGTCAGAAGACCTAGTAAAACTAACAGAGAAAGGTAACAGAGTACCAAGCTAGCTCAAGAGTAGAAAATACAATGAAGTCCAGCAAGGCCAGGAGGGCGGAGCCGGATAAAATAGGCAAAAATGGTCATGTGACCAGCAAACTAGAAAAAACCTAACAGGAGAGTTCTAACACCTGGTGTGTCATGTATGTGGGATGTGTGCCTGGTGTGTCATGTATGTGCGATGTGTGCCTGGTGTGTCGTGTCATGTATGTGGGATGTGTGCCTGGTGTGCCGTGTCATGTATGTGGGATGTGTGCCTGGTGTGTCGTGTCATGTATGTGGGATGTGTGCCTGGTGTGTCGTGTCATGTATGTGGGATGTGTGCCTGGTGTGTGTTCGGTGATGCTCATCTGTGTGTAGGTAACAGTGTGGAATTTATGAAAAATCATATTGAGCTGTGTATAACATAGTCAGTATATCGGCTACTACAGGCTCATAGCATTTACCAATCTGTATATACACTACAAAAGAGGGCATATGAATGCCGTCAGTTATGTGGTTTCTCCTGTTTCTTTTTTTTTGTTGTTCTGATAACCCTTAACCAGGGCTGTGGAGTCGGTAAGCCAAACCTCGGACTCCTTAATTTCCCTGACACCGACTCCAACTCCGACTCCACGACTCCCTCATACATGGCTTATGCTTAAGTGATAAATTTACTGTAGCACAGATTCATCTCAGCTAAAAGTCTAGACCCTTAGATCAGGAATAGAACAGACATTTATAGGACATTTCATAACTTTCCCAAATTCTTATGAAAAAAATATTCCCCACAAACTTCATTGAACTACTGTACCCAATTTATTATAAATTTTAGGAGTCGGTCCATTGTATACCGACTCCGACTCCACCAAAATGGACACCAACTCCGACTCCACAGCCCTGCTCTTAAAGAAGTTGACCACAACTTTTTATTATGCTCCCAATGTATCCCTGCTGGGCCCATAAGTGTCTTTGTAATTACCTTCTTATTGCAGTTTCTGCCTGTGAGCGGCGCTATCGGTGGCCGCTCACAGGCATCATGTGACCCGCCACTGATGTCACGTCAAGTGAGGCGTGACAACAGTGACGCGGTCCCCGCGGTGGATGCTGTGATGTGGGCGGGGTTACCCCACGCGTCACACCCAGCATCCACCGCGCACTTTACCAATGAATGAGGAGAGGGAAAGCGGGCTGTGGATGCTGGGTGTGACGTGCAGGGTAATTCCGCCCACAACCCAGCATCACCGGTGGAACGCAGAAGACAGAGACCCCCGGCTGCATCCGGAATCATGATGTGACATCAGCGGATGTCAGAGCTGGTTGCAGCCGGGGGTCACGTGATGCCTGTGAGCGGCCACCAATAGCGCCGCTCACAGGCAGTAACTGCAACAGAAGGTAATTACAAAGACACTGTTGAAGACCTCCGTGCTTGGAATTATGGAGCTCCCTTGAAACCCTGCCTGTGGCCACCCTTCAAAGGAGACCGTGATTTTTACTATATACAGCAATCTTATGGCATCGCTGTATATAGCTGTCAAGCAAGATGTGGGAAAGACTAAGTGCAACACAAAGGGAAGAGGGGGACGAAGCCCAAACACTAGGGAAAGGGGGAGTGGAGACCCCTAGACAGATCTAATATCACCCTGCCTACCCTACCGTCCCTATAATGGTTTCACACCAATCGCCGAGCAGGAACCTAAACACTGTATATTCCTAGAGCTTGGCCCTAGATAGGGAGAGGGAGGGGGAGGGGGTGAGCACTAGTCAGGCCCCACTACAAACTAAAGACAACAAGAAAGACAAACAAAGGGGATAAACTTATCTTGAGCAGACCCCAGAGAGATAACGCCACCTGTCCTCCAAGGGCACCAGAGAAGAAGCTAGCCGACTGCTATTGCTCTAAGCTTGCACAAAGGAATGTAGTATCACCAGCAATTCCCTGAAGCAAACTGAGTGTTTTTAACACCCAGACAAGGGTATGTCAATTTGAAGCAGGAGGGAGGCCGCTGCTGGGTCCTAAAGGAAGAAGGATTAAGAAGACGTCTGCGGTGCCAAGCGCAGTGACCTTCTACAGCCAGATCCAGAGTGACTGTTTGTGACAGTGACAATAGCACAAGCTATCACATGATCGCACTAAGGACTTCATACCTGCATTTTGACATTACGTTTAGCTTTTCTGTTTTTAGAAACAGATGTATGAAACTAATGTTTAAGATGAATCCGTTGCATAACTAACACGAATGGAAATAAAGGGTCCCCATTTGTGGGGGGCATCTGGTTCCTCTATGCTTCCGTATTTAGAATGGAATAAAAAGAGCATCAGGCAGAGCTTTTATTTTCCGTCATAAAACTGAACATAATAGAATCGAGATGCCCCCCATAATAATTTGTGGGGTCCCACTGCTCCCCTCTGTATCACTTATGCAGCGGATCCATTTTAGACATTAATTCTGTTTGATTATATCTAAAAACAGAACAGATGTCTGGAATTTCAGAATACCACTGAGAAAATCATCCATGATATTACATCTATTACATTCACAGTTTCCAAGCAACTTTTTTTCCAACATGTTGCATTTATCTTTGCACTTGGGCTTGGTTCTGTTGCCGTGTATAATCATTGTGTTAACTGTGTTGTTACATGGGACTGTAGGTTTCATATATGCTATCTGAATTCAGAGTTATCACTGTGGTGTTACATAGGACTACAGGTAAAATCTACTTACAGTGGGTACGGAAAGTATTCAGACCCCTTTAAATTTTTCACTCTTTATTTCATTGCAGCCATTTGATAAATTCTAAAAAGTTCATTTTTCTTCTTATTAAAGTACACTCTGCACCCCATCTTTGACTGAAAAAAACAGAAATGTAGAAATTTTTACAAATTTATTAAAAAAAAAACTGAAATATCACATGGTCATAAGTATTCAGACCCTTTGCTCAGACACTCATATTTAAGTCACATGCCGTCCATTTCCTTGTGATCCTCCTTGAGATGGTTCTACTCCTTCATTGGAGTCCAGCTGTGTTTAATTAAACTGATAGGACGTGACTTGGAAAGGCATTTACCTGTTTATATAAGACTTCACAGCTCACAGTGCATGTCAGACCAAATGAGAATCATGAGCTCAAAGGAACTGCCAAGGAGCTCAGAGACAGAATTGTGGCAAGGCACATATCTGGCCAAGGTTATAAAAGAATTTCTGCATTACTAAAGTTTTCTAAGAGCACAGTGGCCTCCATAATCCTTAAATGGACGAAGTTTGGGACCACCAGAAGTCTTCCTAGACCTGGTCGTCCAGCCAAACTCAGCAATCGTGGGAGAAGAACCTTGGTGAGAGAGGTAACGAAGAATCCCAAGATCACTGTGGCTGAGCTCCAGAGATGCAGTAGGGAGATGGGAAAAAGTTCCACAAAGTCAACTATCACTGCAGACCTTCACCAGTCTGGCCTTTATGGCAGAGTGGCCCGACGGAAGCCTCTCCACAGTGAAAGACATATGAAAGCCCGCATAAAGTTTGCTCAAAAACACATGAAGGACTCCCAGACTATGAAAAATAAGATTTTCTGGTCTGATGAGACGAAGAAAGAACTTTTTGGTGATAATTCTAAGCGGTATGTGTGGAGAAAACCAGGTACTGCTCATCACCTGCCCAATACAATCCCAACAGTGAAACCTGGTGGTGGCAGCATCATGCTATGGGGGTCTTTTTCAGCTGCAGGGATAGGATGACTGGTTGCAATTGAAGGAAACATGAATGCAGCCAAGTACAGAGATATACTGTCTGAAAACCTCTTCCAGAGTGCTCTGGACCTTAGACTTGTCTGAAGGTTCACCTTCCATCAAGACAATGGCCCTAAGCACACAGCTAAAATAACAAAGGAGTGGCTTCAGAACAACTCTGTGACCATTCTTGACTGGTCCAGCCAGAGCCCTGACCTAAACCCAATTGAGCATCTCTGGAGAGACCTGAAAATGGCTGTCCACCAACGTTCACCATCCAACCTGACGGAACTGGAGATGATCTGCAAGGAAGAATGGCAGAGGATCCCCAAATCCAGGTGTGAAAAACTTGTTGCATCATTCCCAAGAAGGCTCATAGCTGTACAAGCTCAAAACGATGCTTCTACTCAATACTGAGCAAAGGGTCTGAATACTTATGACCATGTGATATTTCAGTTTTTCTTTTTAAATAAATTTTCAAAAATTTCTACATTTCTGTTTTTTTTCAGCCAAGATGGGGTGCAGAGTGTACTTTAATGAGAAAAAAATGAACTTTTTAGAATTTACCAAATGGCTGCAATGAAACAAAAAGTGAAAAATGTAAAGGGGTCTGAATACTTTCCGTACCCACTGTATCTGTAGTCAGAGTTATCACTGTTATCTGTAATGTTACATTTTTTTGTTTGGCGCAGCTAGTTGGCTGCAAAACATATGCCTTGGGGCCTGGGCCCCTGATGTTTTCTGACCCTAGCAACGCCCCTGCCGCCTAATTTATGGGTGCATGTCTCCAGAAGCATGAGCTGGGAACTACAACGTACTGGGGACTACAATGTTCTGGGCATTACAATGACAGTTTGCAATTTTCACTCAGCAATATCCACTGCTGCTTGTTCCTGGAAAACACCCATGGAGTCAAAAACGTCACTATAACTGTAGATAAATTCCCACAGGGGTATAATTTCCAAAATAGGGTCACTTGAGGGGGTTGCTGCTCTTTTAGCACTTAGAAGCTCTGTATATGGAGTCCGCAAACTAATCTTAGAAAATCTGTGCTCCAGGTGGCAAAGAGCGCTCCGTCCCTCTACAGTCTCACTGTATGGCTAAGCAGTACTGTACAGCCTCATATGGGGTATTTCTATATTCATCAGAAATTGTGGGACAAATTTTGGTGCCATTTTACCCATTTCCCCCAGTGAAAATGTAAAATCTGGGGCTAAAACAAAATTTTGGTGGTAAAAATAATTATTATTTCCTTCACTGCCCAATGGTATAAATTTCTGTGACACACCCATGGTGTCAATATGATCTCTGCAACCCTAGATGAATTAATGGAGAGGTGTAGTTTGTAAAATGGGGTCACTTATGGGGGGATTCTGATGTTCTGGCACCTTATGGGTTCTGCCAATGTGACATGACCACCTCAAACCAGAAAAATCTGGCACTACTTCCCTTCTGAGCTTTGCATTGTGCTTCAAAAGCAGTTTTCCCCCACATATGGAGTATTGGTGCACTCAGCAGAAATTGAAAATTTTGGGGTCCATTTCTCCTGCTATCCTTGTGAAAATGAAAAAATTTAGGGCTAAAACAACATTTTTGTGAGAAGAATATATTTTTTTTCATTTTCATAGATCATAGTTGTAAAATTCTGTGAAGCACCTGTGGGTTCAAGGTGCTCACCACACGTTTAGATAAATTCCTAGCTTTCAAAATGGGGTCACTTGTGTGTAGTTTTCACTGTTTAGGCACAAAGTCTGCATTCCAAAACATCACTCCTTCCTTTCTGAGCCCTGCCAACATATTTTGGAGTCCATTTTCTCCTGTTATCCTTGTGAAAATAAAAAATTGAGGCTAAAAGAACATTTTTGAGGGAAAAATTAGATTTTTTTAATTTTCACGGCTCTACGTTATAAACTTCTGTGAAGCACCTGGGGTTTCAAGGTGCTCACCACACATCTAGATAAGTTCCTTGAGGGGTCTAGTTTCCAAAATGGGGTCAGTTGTGGGGGGTTTCCACTGTTTTGGCACATCAGGGGCTCTCCAAATGCAACATGGCATCCACTAATGATTCCTGCAAATTTTGCATTCAAAAAGTCAAATGGTGCTCCTTACCTTCCGAGCCCTACCGTGTACCCAAATAGTAATTTTCCTTCACATATGGGATATCGGTGTACTCAGGAGAAATTGCACAACAAATTGTATGGTGCAATTTCTCCTGTTACCCTTGTTAAAATAAAAAAATTGGGGCTAAAAGAACATTTTTGATGGAAGATGTGATTTTTTATTTTCACAACTCAATGTTATAAACTTCTGTGAAGCACCTGGGGGTTCAAGGTGCTTACCACACATCTATATACATTCCATGAGGGGTCTAGTTTACAAAATGGGGTCACTCATGAGAGATTTCTGTTCCGAGCCCTGCCGTGAACCCAAACAGTAGTTTTTCCCCACATATGAGTTATCAGCGTACTCAGGAAAAATTGCACAGCAAATTTAGGAGTCCATTTTTTCTTGTTACCTTTGTGAAAATAAAAACATTTAGTTCTAAAGTAAAATTTTTGTGAAAAGTTTAATTTTTTTCCTTCCACATTTCTTCAGTACCTGTGCAGCACCTGAAAGGTTAATAAACGTCTTGAATGTGGTTTTGATCACCTAGAGGTGTACAGTTTTTAGAACAATGTCAATTTTGGGTATTTTCTGTCATATAGGCCCCCTCAAAGTCGCTTCCAATGAAATGCGGTCCCTAAAAAATGGTTTTGTAAATTTTGTTGGAAAAATGAGAAACCGCTGGTCAACTTTTAACCCTTCTAACTTCCTAACAAAAAAATTATGTTTCAAAAATTTTGCTGTCGTAAAGTAGACATGTGAGAAATATTATTTATTAACTAGTTTTTGTGACATAACTCTCTTGTTTAAGGGAATAAAAATTAAAAGTTTGAAAATTACAAAATTTTCAAATTTTTTGCCAAATTTCCGATTTTTTTCCCAAATAAACGCAAGTCACATCGAACTAATTTTCCACTATCATGAAATACAATATGTCACGAAAAAACAGAATCAGTGGGATCCGTTGAAGCGTAGCAGAGTTATTACCACATAAAGTGACATTGGTCAGAATTGTAAAATTTGGCCTGGTCATGAAGGTGAAAACAGGCTTGGGGCATAAAGGGTTAAACACTCAAAAACATTTTTTGATATTTTTTTTACAATATTTAATAGTCCCACAGGGAAACTGGGACATATGATGTAATGATCGTGTAGATAATATCTTCACTACTAATGTAGTGCAGAGCATTATATAGCCTGTCAGTAGATACCGGCTGGTTCAATTCCCTCAGTTACATCTTTGCTAGTAGGGGAAACTGAACGCTGTTAGGAAGCGGTAGCCTTGGGATTACAATCACGGGGTGAATAGTCACTGCCTTTTCATGTCCTAATGAAAAATGGCACATTTATTCGATTGTAAAAAGGCAGTGAGGAGACAGGATTTGATTATTCAATATCAGTTTGTTGAACATAAGGAGTACATATTAGAATCTAATTTTATACTTTTCAGATAATAAAAAAGTATTACACTTAACAGTGCCAAGACCGATATATTCTTAAGATGCCTTCAAGACATTTCTCCACACCTTTCATTTCCTATCAATTCCACTATCAATGGTCAAGGTCATTTTGGATCTAAAAGATATTGTAAAAGTTAATGCATGTTAATTATTACAAAGGGGTGATAAGACATCCTACTGATGCATCCTCTGTGAATAAATGTCAAAGATTTCCATTTAGGCACTTAAAGGACTAAGATACCACAGACACTTAGAGGTAAACTCCAAACAAATTATTTAATACTTGGGTAAGTTTTAGAATGAGCAGTAGATACTTAGGAATGTTTTATGTGGAAAGAAGCTTTACAATATGGTTACTTATTAGCAGCAAAAGATTTACAACATATAGAATAAGATGCATTTTATTACATTGATGTAAGTGTTTTATCAGTGCAGGTTATAGCAACACATGGAAATAAAGCATTTACACATGTGCATCTAACTGTCCATATGGTTTAATAGTAAAATCCAAGTTTACACCTGATCCCATGACAAGTGATGTTACAAACCCAAACATTATACAATTATATTTACACTATGATTTCTTAATTTTTCTCAAATAGTAAATTAGAAAATTTGAAGTAAGTTATTTCAGCAATTTTGAAATGTTTGTTTTATTTAAAGAAAATGATTTGTAAATATTTTTCTTTGTTTCCATTCCCATTTTCTAATTCGTTACTTTTTTTAACCCCTTCCCAATGAGGTGAATTATTTTTTTTTGCTTTTTTCTAACCTTCTTCCAAAGGCCATGACTTTTTTTATTTTTCTGTTGACATAGCCGTATGAGGGCTCGTTTTTTGAGGGACAAGTTGTAAGTTTGAATGATCCCCTTTTCTCAGTACTTTAAAAAGTAAAGAAAAAAATGGTAAAAAAATTCCACCATTGTTTTTTTAGTTTTATTTTTAAAGCATTCAATGTGTGGTAAAAATGGCACCATGATTCTTCAGGTAAGTATTATTACGGCAATTCCAATCTTGTATAGTTATTTTTGTTTTGTTTTTAAGGTGCTGAAAATATTTTGGAACTTTGTAAAAAAAAAAATAGTTTTGTGTTTTCTGAGGCCTGTAACTTATTAAAAATTTTCATCAGTGATACAGTTTGAGAATTAGTTTTTTTCATGCATGGCAGGCTGTCATTTTTATTTGTACCATTTTGCAGTGCATAAAATGTTTTGAGAGGTTTTTTATTACATTTTTGGGGGAGATGCAGCAACCAAAAAATGGCATTTTGATTTTTTTCTTCGCAAAGTTTAAACCTACAGGTAAACTATTCTATATTTTGATATTTCTGACTGTTGTGAACGTGGCAATAACACGTGTTTAGTTATTCACTTATTTTCGTATTAAAATAAAGGAGGTGAATTGATTAAATCTGTTATGGTTTTGATTTTTTCAATATTTCTAAAAACTTTTTAATACAATTTGTTTTTAAGTGCCCTTAAGTTACTTGAACCAGCAAGCATACGTTATACTGCAATACATGACACAAGCATATTTTTAGTCTATCCATGAAAATAATGGACAGGACTCGGACCAATATTATTCAATGGGAGAGTGCAGATGAGAGATTTCTTTCAATGAGTCTGCATGTGAAAAAAATTGCAGCATGCACTAGTTTCTTCCGTAAATCAGATGAGACTCAGATCTTGGAATAATAATAAGTTCTACAAGATGTGTTAAAAAAAATGTTCCTATGCTGAGATAATCGTATAAATGTGCCCCTGCTGTGTGCTGTTATTTGTTATTTCCAACCATGCAGAACTGCTCCAGCTCATGGTCGTTACTTACCACAGTTCCTAGCCAATATTAGTCACTTATGATAAAAGAGTATAGCAACGAAACAGCAGGGGGCTCACAGCTGCTATGTTCTCTGTTAACACATTTCCCTGCCTGTCTGTTTTTTTCACAGGAGCGAGTGTTTCTGCCGCTTCTCCAGCAGTCTGAGTTCATCATCTATCAAGTCAGTGACTTATCAGCTCAATGCCTGCTGGAGCTCCTATGTCATTGATTTGATTCATGATGAGATTAGAGGGATGAAGAAGTGGCAGAAACACTCGCTCCTGTGATAAAATGGACAGGCAGAGAAATATGTTAACTGAGAAAGTAGTAGCTATGAGCCCCTGCTGTTCATCTACATACACACTTATTATAAGTGACTTATGCTTCCTTCCCTAGCCAGAATCTGTGGCATGTGCCAACCATGAACTAGAGCAGCTATGCAAGGTCAGACACAGAAAATAACAGTACCCAGCAGGGGCACATTAATAAGATTATCTCAGCACAGGAACATTTTTTAACACATCCAGTTGTGGAAATTATTATTCCAAGATCTATTGATTAAAATGTAACAGCTGTCGCACTGGTGAGACATGCATGTGATGTGAAAGTGATGCTGCGCAAGAAAGCATAGGTCTAATGAGTCTTCACAGTTCAACTTTCTTTTCTGTTTCAAAATTCATTGTTAATTAAGTGTCGATTGATAATGACTGCTTGGTTTTTCAGATACAGTGCAGCCATTATCATTCAATTTAACAATTAATTTTTAAGCAGTCCATTTCAAAAGCGCACATACATGATACATATGTGGTGTTCTTCCACTTCGAGGCTGTGTCACAGTTGTATCTCGGCCACTGTGTGGAGCCTTCCCTATATTTTACACAATTATGTAGTTAGAAGTTCGCTTACAGTCCAATGTAATTGTGCAAAATATCTCTAATAATTCTGCATAATAACCATTGTGAATTTTCAATTGCCCATGCATTAAGTACAATGTTTCCTAAACACTACATATGTAGCAATGTTTACCATAAGAAACATGCTATCATTTTGATAACTTGTCACAGAAGGTTATCTTACCTAGGAAGATTAAGATAACATTGCAGAAGCCATGGACTGATGTCGAGTTAAGTGTCAAATTACACTTTTTTAGCTGTGATATCCCAGTGTTGCGTTATCCATGTTAAAGCAATCTTTACAACATTAGTTACAAATATAAATCTGATGGAGGGACACGAGAGCAGAAAAGTGTTAAGAAACAGTGGCTCTGGTAAATGAAATTTGTCCATGCATTTCATGGATGGCTATTTACTTCAATGGACAGCATCTCATACTGCAGGCTAAATGTCACTTCTTTGCCTACAATATGAGAAGGAAAAACATTGGTGCTCTGTAATGCGGTTGTCTTCTCTTTAGACAAAGCCTCCAAAGATGACCTGTCATGTGTGGCAAAAATTAGTTTATTGCGTTGCCAAAATCTCCTGTGCCGCCCTGAATCTGCTGCTGCTTTTCATTTTAATTTTGTTCCTTTGTTTGTGGAGCTATGCCCTTTATTCTATTTTCGATGCATGTGGTCCAAGGGGGCATTTCAGAAAGTTTTTCTTGGAGTGTGTAGTCCTCTCTCTCTACGATGCTGCACAATTGCCGCTCACCAGCATCTAAAACTGGTTGAACAGCGTAAATTCGCAGGATCTCCCTGTTCTCAATGTGACTTGCCTGTGACATGTGCTCAGGTTAGTCTCCTTGCTCAGGTTAGTCTTCTTGCTCAGGTTAGTCTCCTTGCTCAGGTTAGTCTTCTTGCTTAGGTTAGTCTTCTTACAGCATGGACTCACAAGAACAGGGAGATATTTCAAAATCAAGCTGTTCAACCTGTTTCAGATGCTGGTAAGTGGCGATTGGGCAGCAACATAGAGGGGGAGAACTACACGCTACAAGAAAAAAAACTTGAAATGCCCTCTTGGACATCAACTATATTTGGTGCCAAAATAGCAAAAAAAAAGCATTTCTCCACAATGGAGGGACAAAATTAAAAATGGAAAGCAGCGGCAGATTCACGGCAGCAAACTGATTTTGTTAATGTAATAAACTCATTTTTGAGGGACACATGACAGGTTCTCTTTAACTGACTTAAATACAGGATTTATTATACGATAACAGTTTTTTAATCTCTTAATTTATCTCTGTAAAAATTCTAAAATTATGTAAAAAAAATAGTATACTTACCATTATAGGCTTTTTCTTGTCTAATAAGTGATTATTGCTTTTTATTTATTTTTGTTGATTATAATTCACAAACTTCTTAGAAGATAAAGATCAATAACTCAAAACAATGTATGAGCCAGTTGGAAACCAGTATGTGGTGTCTAGACCTATATACTCTGAAAACACCTTCCAGACTGAGAATGAAAAATTGGATAGATACCATAAAACATTTTTGGATCATCTACGTTTATTTTTTGGGTATGTGCCATTTCCTTATTTTACAGTTTAAATGGATGTGTAACAAAATGCATATATGCGTATAGATACTGAGTTCAGGTATAATTGCTTTTAAATTAATTATTCTGCATTCACATTTGTGATTATATTGGAAACCACAAGGCAATGCTGGATCCATCATATGATGAACACCATTGGCATTTAATGTATCCTATTGACTTATAATAGAGTTGAGTCTGCTGAGGAGTCTGCTGAGGAGTCCGCCGTTTTGCCGCATGCTGCATTATTTTTTTTATGAAAAGATTCTGCGATGGAAGCTCCTGATGAAATCTCAGACTCAGATGTTAAAATTGCCTTAGATTTTGTGTTGATACAAATTATTAGCAATGGGTAGGGTAAAGCCTATTTGTCAATTTCTTCATACATTTTAAAAAGGCATAGAAAGGGAACAGAACAACACAGACTTTTAAAGGCAAGCTGTTATGTCAAAAAATGCTATAAACCTGCAGATATGGGGTTAATCTTCAGTTCTAAAGCTGTGCGGCTGCCGCACTAAAAGCACAGCTGCCAGGTGGAAATTAGCTTTATTCCTTCCAGTAGCCTCAGCATTCACTCATAGAGGCATGTCCATCATGGTTTAAGTCATTGCTCAGTACTGTCAGTCAGTACCGGGGTGTGTTTAAAGTCACCGCTCACTAGGTACTAAATCGTGCTGGCCACACCCCTATGACTGAAAGCCGGAGACTGCTGGGAGAAATAAAGTTAATTTTTTCCAGGTAGCGTGGCTTTCAGTGTGGCAGTCACACAGCTTTAGCACACTATTAACATGCAAATTATCCCCATATCAGCAGGTTAATAGCATTTTTAAAATGACAGTTTCCCTTTAAGAAAAGATGCTTCAGCAACTAAGAAAAGTATTTGCTAAACCAAATATGTAAGAAGAGCTGACAGGTGCTTAATAAAGGGAAATTGGAAAATCACATATTAATTTTGAAGTTTTATGTTAAACATATTTTTAGGAATTATACATAGTTCCCCAAAATATTAGGTTTATACAACACCCAATAAATACATGATAAATATGATTGCGTACATAAACTCCAAAATGGTGCAAGAAAGATATCTAAAAAGTAACAATTTTTATTGAGAATACAAAATATAAAACACGCGCGTAGGGGCTGTGAACACTTCATACAGGGACATTCTGTGACATGGGTGAGCAATGTTACTATTTTTATGTTAGTCTTTTTCAGGTCCAATTATTAGGATTCATGTTATTATGATATTCGTGAAGCACAATCACATTTTAACAAATACATTTTACCTTATGGACCTACTTAGTAATGTATAATACTTTTGCCATCATTATACAACTATTGTCTGAACTGTTTGTCTTTGCTTTTGAGTCATCACCTATGACCACTACCTACTGTCTTTACATTTTTTATATTTTGTATTCTCAATAAAAATTGTTACTTTTTATATATATATATTTCTTGCATTATTTCGGAGTTCATGTACTTCATCATATTTATCATTTTTCGTATATTAAAGAAAGATTCTGAAATTTTACAGCTTTCACTTTGTTCAGTGAGCCTCATAATGGACTGATACTTTCTGCTCTGTATGTGTCATTGCCCAGTAGTCTTCTCTTTATCATTACAGTGAATCACAGATAATACCTATACATCACGCAAAAATCACACTATTCATGATGAACATATTATAAAGAATAATATGTAAACACATATATATATAATTACTCTTTTCAAGTGCTTTAAAGAGTTGTCCACTACTGGACAACACATTTTCAATGTTCTTAATGTGCATAGTAAAATTAAAAAAACATACTTGCCTGTCGGACCAGCATGGTTTCTCGAGTCTGAGCGCTGTGTCATCTGGTGATCTTTTAACATTGTTTATGTCTCGTAAACACTGCAGCCTATCAGCGGCCACTGATTGCATGTGTCACAGGAATCCTGCAGCCCATCAGCATCCACTGATGGAACTGTGAGTGCTACAGCCTATCAGATGGAACACTTCTGTCTGACAGAAGTGTAAAGCTGTAGCCCATCAGTGATAGGTAGCAGTATTAATTTGATCACAAGATTGACAAGGGACACAGTACTCAGAGTGGAGAAAGTGTTGGTCTGGGAGATAAGAATGCTTTTTTTATTTTACTAGACACATTAGTGACATTGAAAAGTTACTGTCAATGTTTTACCTTAATTTTCTGAAAAATGTTTGCAGACTTCTATATTGAAGTGAAAGAAATATTATTAATCTCACCCACCTATCGGCCAATATTCACCGGAAACACAGTGCATGGGAGCACTTGGGAGAGTCAATCTAGCACAAAAGGTTACAAGGTTATAAAGGATCCAGCACGTGAGTAATAAATTCAATGTTTATTCCAAAATTGTTTAAACATCTTTATCAGTGTATATTCCATAAAAACAATGAGTCATGACTAAGAACCAATGGGTTCAAAGGTTTGAAACTCGTAATACCTACCATGTCTAGTAGAACTTTTGCCTAATTTTATTATGGAATATATACTGATGAAGATGTTTAACGATTTTGGAATAAAAACTTATTTTATCTACACACATGTGGTGGACCCCTCCTGCCTTGGAACCTCCTATAATGAAGTGTATTGTCCTGGCAGCGTTGTCCTTTTAGGCCCTAACAGAAGTAGTAAAATGGCAGCGATGAGGGCCTTCATTAGGCCAAGACTGCCATGGCAACCCACTAATTGAGCTATGGAGGGACCAATAGGATAACAAAAAGACTCCCTTCCTTGCCCACGTCATCCACCGTCTGACTTCTTAGATGTCATGGTCACTATAGACCTTAGCACATGAAGTGTTAAACTGCAGTGATTGGCGTTATCTTCAATCCTAGCAGCAGCAGGCAGCACTCACGTGTATTCAGCCATCTCCGCTCTGGGGCCCATTCCACACTCTCCCACAACTTGTGATGCACCTATAGGGCTTCAATTGGGAAAAAATTAAATGTTCAGTGATGTCATATACACTGCAATAATGATCGTATTCATTGTCATGAGAGTTCTTGTCACTTGCTGGTACATATTATAGACTTTTGTAATACTCAATGTGACAGGGCAGTAAATAGTCATTATACCCATATATATTTGCTACAAGCATGGCCATTAATCCATTGTTAAACATTATTCGCCTCCCAGAATCACACAAGGCCATGTATTATAATCTGTTTGATGCTATATATCTCCATCCTATGGCATCTGATGACCAGGATCTATGTCTATATATTACAATTAAGGGCATGAGACCTTAACTAAACCAAACTGTTAAAAAGTTGTTTCACAAGCGCTTCAAGTCAAAGCAAAAAGCCAAAGTGATTTTATCAAAGTATAGCAATTATTCCTGTTTGTATTGGCAATGATTAATGACAATTTCAGTAAGCGATGGTTATTGGCATCTCTAACTAGTTCATGGAACCTTGAATGCTAGCTGTCCTATCTCATTTGGACAGAAATAATTATGGAATAGACAACTCCAGGTCCAAAAAAGTTGGGACACTGTGTAAAATGTAAAGAAAACAACAATGCATTGATTTGGAAATCTCCTAAGGCTCACTCACACAAGCGTATAACTCAAACGAGTGCAATCCGATAACAAAAGTGATTGCACTTAGACCAATGTTAGTCAATGAGGCATGCAGATCTGCATTTTTTTTTCTCAGCTGTATTCAGCAGGGCTGTGGAGTCAGTAAGCCAAACCTCCGACTCCGACTCCTCAATTTCCAGGACACCGACTCCCTCATACATGGCTCATGTTTGAGTGATAAATTTACTGTAGCACAGATTCATCTCAGCTAAAAGTCTAGACCCTTAGATCAGGAATAGGACAGACATTTATAGGACATTGCATAACTTTCCCAAATTCTTATGAAAAAATATTCCCTACAAACTGCATTGAACTACTGTACCCAATTTATTATATATTTTAGGAGTCGGAGTCGGTCCATTTTATCCGGACTCCAACTCCACCAAAATGGGCTCCGACTCCACAGCCCTGGTACTCGGTGTGAGAAAAAATTTCACTCCGAAAACGGATGGGTGCGAGAAAAAAATGGATGCCATACGGACCATCAGAGTGGCGTCTGATTTTTAAGGATACATTACATTTCTGTAAAATAGCAAACTGTAAATGGTCCTGTAAATGATTAATAACTGCTGAATAAAAAAAAGATTACATATGGACTGCACATGGACAAGACATGGATGACAAGTGAGAAAAAAAATCATCTCACTTTCCTGGAATAAAATCGGAGTTGAATGTTAGACATGCTTCTATTTCCTTTGAAAAAAATAACTAATTTAGGAATTAATGGCAGTAACACGTCTCAAAAAAGTTGGGACAGGGTTAACAAAAAGCTGCAGAAGTAAGTGATACTAATGAAAAACAACTGGTGGGTCAATTTTCATCTAAGTCACAAGACTGTGCACAAAGATGTTGTTAGAGAGGCAGAGTCTCTCAGATGCCAAGATGATCAGAAGTTCACCAATCTGTGAACAACTGCTTCAAAAAATTGTGGCACAATTTCAGAAAAATGTTCCACAATGTAAAATTTTATATCTTACCTTCTACAGTATATAATATCGTCAAAAGATTTAGAGTTTCTGGAGAAATCCATGTGTACAAGTAGACAAGTCCTGAGGTCATTATTGGATGCTAGTGATCTGTGAGCCCTCAGTCAGCACTGCATTAAAAATAGGCATAATTCGGTTGTGCAAATCACTGCCTGGGCTATGGAAATACTTCCAGAAATCATTACTTGTGAACATAGTTTACTGTGCAATCCACAAGTGCTAGTTAAAGCTGTATCAGGCAAGGAAGAAGACGTATACCAATACAATCCAGAAAAGCTCCTGTCTTCTCTTGGCTAAAGTTAATTCAAAATGGAGGCAAATTGGAAACTGGTCTGAGGTCAGATGAATAAAAATTTGAAACACTTTATGGAATAGATGCAGTGTCCTGTGGACTCAAGAACTTAAGAAGAGAGCAACCACCCAGCTTGTTTTCAGCTCATAGTTCAAAGGCCTATGGTATGGGGTTAAATTAGTGCCTATGGCATCGGCAGCTTAGACGTTTTGAAAGGCACTGTCAATGCTCAGCATTATATGTAGGTTATAGAACAACATTTGCTCTTATCCAGACAATGTCTATTTCAGAGAAGCCCTTGAATATTTCAGCAAGACAATGCTAAATCACATACTGCATCCATCACAACAGAATGGCTTTAGAGAAGAAGAGTTTGGGCGATAAGCTGGCTGTCTGTAGTCCAGACCTTTAACCAATAGAAAACATTTGACACATTATGAAATGAAAAATTCAGAAGACCCAGGACTGTTGATCAGATAGAACCCTACATTAGACAAGAATGAGACAACATTGTTCTCCCAAAACTCCAGCAATTGGTCTCCTTACTTCCCAGAAGTTTAAAGACTGTTCTAAATAGAAGTGATTCTACACAGTATCAGACATGGCCTTGCCTCAACTTTTTGAGATGTGTTGCTGCCATTCATTTCTAAATGATTTAATTTTTCCAAATGAAATGGAAACAAATATTAACTTTCAACTTCTGATTCTATTCTGTTCTATGTTCGATTGTGAGTAAAATAATGCTATAAGAGATTTTCAAATCATTGCATTCTTGTTTTCCTTACAGTTTACACAGCGTCCTGACTTTTTTGGAATAGAGGTTGTATGTTTGGGAGCTGTTCAAATTTAAAATAAACACGCTGTTATCATCCATTTCTAGGTGCTCAAAAGAGAAGGCTAAAAGAATAGCATTTACATTTTTTCCCATTGCTTCATGGCTTCCCATGTACCAAATCAAGGAATGGATTCTCGGTGATATCGTATCAGGAGTTAGCACTGGCCTGATAGCAGTCCTGCAAGGTAAATTAATCAAGTCAAACAGTATCATGGAATTGGGGTATTTCTGGTGTAATTATTTCCAACAGTTTTTTCTACTGGCGTTATTATTCCCTACAGTTTCCAGAAATATATAACCAAGGTTAATTGATATTGCAAGTAAATTATAACTTTATATCATTTCAGGTCTTGCATTTGCATTGCTGGTAAATGTTACACCAGATTATGGACTGTATGCAGCATTTTTTCCAGTCATCATCTACTTCTTTCTTGGCACATCAAAACACATATCAGTTGGTGAGTCATTTCACTTACTGTATATAATTAGGAAGGAAATAACCAGAATATTATTGGGGTGGACAGTGTTGTACTAGGGTGCCAAAGGCCCACCAGTAATATTGACTCTGGTGCCCCACTGTTGAGCTACATGCAAATATTATATTACCCTCATAGCATCTATGATTAAGGGCATATAAGACACCGGAAATGCGTCAGTTTTTCATCTTTGTATGTCGGGTTTTATGGTATAAAGAAATAAAATAGTGCTTTTATTTTACCTGTGGAAGTGACGCTCTTTTCACTCTTCAAATAAAACATTGCTTGTCAAGTTACATGCCTGGTTTTGACCCTATATATACTTTTACATCATTTGAATGTATCTGACAATCATCTCCACACTGTAGAAGTATAATTTCCTTTGTCTATTTAGTATTGAATAGCTTTTCCCTCAGCATTATACATAGTTACAGTGGTGAAAATAAGTATTTGATACATTGCCGGTTTTGCAAGTTTTCCCACCTCCAAAGAATGGAGAGGTCTGTAATTTTTATCATAGGTACACTATGTGTGAGACAGAATATAAAAAAATCCAGAAAATCACATTGTATGATTTTTAAATGATTAAATTGCATTTTATTTCATGAAATAAGTATTTGATCATCTACCAACCAGCAAGAATTCTGTCTCTCACAGACCTGTTAGTTTTTCTTTAAGAAGCCCTCCTACTCTGCACTCATTACCTGTATTAATTGCACCTGTTTGAACTCATTATCTGTATAAAAGACACTTGTCCACACACTAAATCAATCACACTCCAACCTCTCCACCACAGCCAAGACCAAAGAGCTGTCTACGGACACCAGGACAAAATTATAGACCTACACAAGACTGGGATGGGCTGTAGGACAATAGGCAAGCAGCTTCAAGAGAAGGCAACAATTGTAGGCACAATTAGAAAATGGAAGAAACACAAGATGACTGTCAATACTCCTCAGTCTGGGGCTCCATGCAAGATCTTGCCTTGTGGGGTAAGGATGATTCTGAGAAAGGTCATGAATCAGCCCAGAACTACACAGGATGACCTGGTCAATGTCCTGAAGAGAGCTGGGACCACAGTCTCAAACATTACAGTTAGTAACACACTATGCCGTCATAGATTAAAATCCTGTAGGGCACGCAATGCTCCCCTGCTCAAGCCAGCTCATGTCCAGGCCCATTTGAAGTTTGCCAATGACCATCTGGATGATCCATAGGAGGCATGGGAGAAGGTCATATAGTCAGATGAGACCAAAATAGAACTTTTTGGTATCAACTCCACACACCGTGTTTGGAGGAAAAAGGATGAGTAGAACCCCAAGAACACTGTCCCATCTGTGAAGCATGGTGGGGGAAACATCATACTTTTGGGGTGATTTTCTGCAAAGGGGCCAGGATGACTGCACCATATTGAAGGAAGGATGGATGGGGTAATGTATCGCGAGATTTTGGCCCACAAACTCCTTCCCTCAGTAAGAGCATTGAAGATGGGTTGTGGCGTGGTCTTCCAGCATGACAATGACCCAAAACACACACCCAATAGAAAATCCTTTGAGGGAACTGAAACTCAAAGTTGCCCAGCAACAGCCCCTAAACTTGAAAGATCTGGAGAAGATCTGTATGGAGAAGAGGGCCAAAATCCCTGCTGCAGTGTGTTGTGCAAACTTGGTCAAGAACTACCAGGAAAAGTCTGACCTCTGTAATTGCAAACAAAAGTTTGTATACCAAATGTTAAGTTGTGTTTGTCTATTGTATCAAATACTTATTTCATGTAATAAAATGCAAATTAATTATGTCAAAATCATACATTGTGATTTTCTGGATTTTTTTTAGATTCTGTCTCACATAGCTAAAGTGCACCTATGATAAAAATGACAGATCTTTCCATTCTTTGTAGATGGGAAAATTTGCAAAATCGGCAGTGTATCAAATATTTATTTTTCCCACTGTATGTTTGTAGATGGGAGACAAACTTGGTGGATACACGAAACAGAGCTGCTTGGTATAATGCATGAGCAGTAGCTTTTTCCGGCTCCATAAACATCAGTGCAATGGAATCTTCATACAAAGTCCTCATGGGCAAGTACATGTTTCCCACACGGACAGCACCGATGGTCCCTGGTTAACATGACAATTGTTTTCGGTGGTGTGCCTCCAAAGGTGGTATGTTGCATCAGTGGCAGCCTGCCTGCAGTTATCTCACGTCTGGTCACGTGTTTATAACATGGTCTGTGCTATTTTCCATACTTCCCTCACTAAGGTTCCACTCTCACTTTTCCTCAATATGGACTCGTAACTTTTTTCTTTTTAGCGTCAAAGCAAGCGATAGCCCCTGCTTGGAAAAAAAAAGTACATGCTATTCCTGGAAATTCCCAGAAGCCAGTGTAGATATCTTTATGACCATACAGGTGTCTTGAATGACACTCAGGCTAAATTTTTTAAAAATCTGGAACTTATGGATAGCATATGCCCATCCACAGTTGGCAAGTGCTAGTCTGTCCTTTGGAGAAATATGTATAATAACACATCATACTTGTATGTTCTTTTGACCTCACACTTTACATTTTCTGTGTGCCTCTTTCATCCCATACCCCCCTTACCTAGCCCCCTTCCTATCACCTTTTTTATTTATTTTATTTTTGCTTACTTGTTTTGTTGTCCCAGTCTTTAGTCTGTGGTTTTGATGTTATATGCCTTTCTTTTTTGTTCACTGTAACATGATCTGCATAAAGTACTGAAGTTGTATATCTAAATTGACTTTTGGTTAGGTTGATAAAACAATAAAATATTGGGAAGAGAATATTACCTTTGTTCTCGCTATTCCTCATAAGATCATAAATATTGTTAGAGATTAATAGCAAGAAGTCGCAACAAATATATTATAATTTCATATAGAAGAGATTTAGTGAAACTGCTAATAGTGTAAGTTCTTCTAGACCTTCTAATAAAACTGTTCTATTACAGGTCCCTTTCCTGTACTCAGTTTAATGGTTGGCACTGCTGTGCTGCGCCTGTGCCCTGATGATGACACTGATCCAGACTTGAATGAGAAAAGAGTTGTTGTAGCCGCATCAGTCACAGTTCTAGCTGGAATCTTCCAGGTCAGTGCTACCGGGACATCTCACTATTCTGCTATTCTAACTGTATACTAAATGCTAATAAGGAGCAATGTGTTCTTTTCTTGGTTTCTAGTTGGCTCTAGGGTTGCTACAAGTTGGATTTATAGTCATCTACCTGTCGGACTCCTTGATTAGTGGTTTTACAACCGCTGCTGCTATTCATGTTTTAGTCTCCCAGTTAAAATTTATATTTGGCTTAAAAGTTGATCCGTTTAGTGGACCTTTGTCCTTGTTTTATGTAAGTACTTTTATACATTTATAACAATCTTTATGTCTTTTCTCCACAACCTACTGTTCTAAATAAAGAAATATAATTATATTATTATTACTTAATTACTCTCTTACCCTTATGATTTTAGTATCACCGTCCCCTCGTAATAACTGCTGATTACTGGAAATTACAAAACACTGACTGACAAAACCTTATGCAACACCTTATGAATACATGTACCATTCGTCAAATACAGAAAATTTTCTTCTTTAACTTCAAATAGACATTTTTATGAAAAAAGGACTTTCAAAAATAGATATTTATGTTTCTTGAACATGAAATGGAAACTCCGGTTTCATCCCACCCTAAAATTGATTTGAATACCTATGCATAGACAAACTTATTGCTATTCTTAAATTCACAACGACAGATGACTAAGCAAGTACTCCCTTTCAATGGTCCTTACGACCTAACTACTTTTGTGGAATAGCTCATCTCTGTGCACTGTGCTGGTGTCGTACAAGTCTTTCCTATGTTTAGTCCTTGAATAAAGAAATAAAGATCCATGCCTAGCTCGTATTTGCATTCTTTAACAATTGTAACACTGTTATCATGGTATTTGGTGAATCTTACAATGTATAAAGGTTATCAAAGGCTAGAGGCAATTTACCCTCTATTTAAGGCCTCATCCAGACGTCCGTGTTGCACATACATGTTCTATCCGTTTTTTTCAAGGATACAACACGTACCCCTTATAGTCCATGGTGCTAATTCACATGTCCCTGCTTTTTCGCAGTCCATTTATCCATGCAAAACTCACAAACTTTTTTCTGGTATCACAGATGAAAAGTGCCAATACAAGTCTATGGGTCCATGAAAAACACGTACAGCACATGGATGGCATCACAAAGTATAGGAGAAACTTTGTAATTTGTTTATTTTTTATCCATCTGTGAAAAACACCGATAACACACTGATGGTAAAAACGTATACACGGACCGTACACTGATGACATACTGATCCAAAACACTGATGACACTGGTACCATTTTTTCACATACATGTTGAGACATGGACATGTGAATGAGGCCTAAAATAGACCTTTGTGGTCAAAAAGTCGCAAGTGAAGTCTTTCCCTTTTGCAATGTCCTCATCACATTTTAAAAGTTGATGAACCTTAGAAAAAACATTGCACAACAAATTTACTATTATATCCACCATGCATTGTAGCTGAAATCAGCGCCAGATATTTTCAACTCAACTTTCATTTTCTGCTACACAGGCAGTTGAAAAAAGCTCCAAATTAATGAAATATGGTGCACCTTTAGTAGGCTGGTGACTGGTATTAGGTTGCTACACTATCAGTTATAACCCATAAACAAAAGTATAATCATTTTTATAAAGAAAAATAGACCTTTTTTCTAATCTCAAACAGCCCCTTTTTTAATGTAGGGATTGAGTTGACCAAGCAGTGCTAGTATACACGTAATATCGAATCTTCACAACCTGCAATAAAGCACAAAGGAGAAAGGACATTTTCTGAAGTGAATATGACTGTGAAAATCTGTGAAACATGATATACTTTTCACATAGACAGTTCCCTTTGGTGTCAATAAAAGTGTTTTTTTTCACAGGTTTTAGAAGGTATATTTACGAATATTACAAAGACAAATATTGCGGATCTTGTGACATCCATCATTATAATGGTTGTAGTATTTGCAGTAAAGGAAATCAATGATAGATATAAATCCAAGATTCCTGTACCAATCCCCATTGAAGTTATAATGGTAAGGAACCTAATCATTAAAATATAGTTGTAATAAAATTATTAAATTTAAAGTTTTTTTATGTTTAAGCACCCTTCTATGAGTTTTATATAAGATTAATCTACATAAAATGCACTAACTTTATAAATGCATTGCATTGCTTCACTAATCTCAATTACAACCTGTAGTATACTTCAGAGCTGCATTTATAATTCTGGAGTCTTTAGATCTACTGTAAAAGCATTCTGCATTATTTTTAAGGCGTGTGCTTTGGTGATTATTATTTTCAGGTGCTTTACACCAGGCACTGTTCAGTCATCTTATTAGTGAAAGCAATTGAGTAGAATGAAATAGATAAGACCACCACTCACTAGATCCCCTAACCCAAAAAGGAATTGAGTTAAATGCAACCAGAATTCTAACGATGCCTAAACTATTTGATTCATTTTAACGGAAATTTGACTATTATAGATTGCGAGTGACATGTTGCATTTGCAGAGCCTCCAAGATGCCAAAACAGCTCAAATCTTCCTTAGGTGAACCCATTTTGGAAATTACACCCCTCAAGTTTTTCATTTAGAGTTGAGCAGAGCATCTTGAAACCACAGATGCTTTATAAATTGTATAACTTTAGACTGTGAAAATGAAAAATCACTTTTTTTCCACTAAAATGTTTCAAAAGCCCCAAACTTTTCACTTCCACAACAGTTACAAGAGAAAATAGACCAAACTATTTCCTGTGCAATATCTCTTAAGTGCGCAAATACTCCATATGTGGTCAGAAAGTCCTGTATGGACATACAGTGAGGCTCAGAAAGGAAGAAACACCATTTTGGAATGCAGATTCTGCTGAAATGGGTTTGCTGAGTCACTGAGGAAACAAAAGGGCAGAAATACCCTCAAAAGATCCCATTTTGGAACCTACATCTCAAGGAATTCACCTGAGGGTGTAGTGAACATCTTGATTTCACAGGCACTTCACATAATTTATTAATATTGGGCTGTGAAAATGAAAAAGAAAGTTTTCTTTTCACAAAAATGTTGCTTTTGCCTCAAATGTTTCATTTTCACAAGGGTAACAGGAGAAGTTACAAGAATCTTACAATTTGTTGTGTGAATTCTTATGAATACAACAATACTCCATGTGTGGTCAGAAACTGTTTAAGCACATGGAAGGGTTGGGAAGAGAAGGAGCACTATTTGACTTTTGGAGTTCCTTCCAGATCTTCCTGGAATAGTATGTGGGCACCACTTACAGAATACCTAAAGTTCCAGAACAGCCGAAACCCTACTTAAGTGACCCCTTTTTGGAAATAACATCCCTCTGTTAATTCATCTATGAGTGTAGTGAGTATTTTGACCCCTCAGATGTTTTCCAGAAATAAGCATGCAGTTCGTGTTGCAAATTGAAAACTGCAAATATGCCACCTTAGTGCCTCTACATTATGCCCAGCTTGTGCTTCTTGAGACTCGCACCTATAAAATGTTAAGTCGGCTCTCCCCAATACAGAAAGGCCAAATATGTGGATGCTGACTGCTATTTAGAAACACTGTGGGGCTCAGAAGGGTGGATGTATCTGAATTTGGGAGCCAGAATTCGCTATATTTTTCTTGGGAGGAACCATGTTGCTTTTTTACTCTACAAGTAATGTGGAAACCACCTATATTTCCATTGACGGATGATGTACATGAGTTGAAGCTTGTTTTTTGTGGGATGAGTTGAAGTTTTTATTGCTACCATTTTGGGGTACACAATACTTTGGATTGATTTTAAGGATAAGTTCACATTGAGCACTTACGTCAGGGTTTCAATTTAAATCTCCAAAATACGTGATTCAGACAAAACCCCCTGACAGAATCATTTACTGTAACGAGGCAGTATGTCTGGCCTCTGTTCTGTTTTTCTAGAAGTGCACAAAAGCGTGGTCGACTGCACTTATGTGGATGCCTAAAAGATGGGTCACTGCCTGGAAAGAAGCCAGATATAATCTAAATGGACTCCATCTGCCTAATTTTAGTAAATGGTTCCGTCTGAATCAGTTTTTTTGGAAATCTAGACGGAAACCAAGATGTAAGTGCACACCATAAATGTGAACCTAGTCTTATTGTGATTATTAGGAGGCAGAATAATCAAATCAATAGCAGTTCAAGAATTGATTTTATTTATTTCTTACGCCATGCACAGTGCAGCATAAGTGATAAGACAGCTATAGTCTTTGGGTCAGCATGATTACAGAAATACCAGATTTGTGTAGCACCCCGAGGACTCGGCTGCTGCAGGAGTATTGCACCTCGAACCAGAGGTGTGGTATTCCACTCCCGGGTAAGGATGGAGTGTGGAACGGGGCTCAGTTAGCTGCATGCACCACACTCACCCCATTTCCGGGGGACAGATCAACGGTACTCCCACCAGATAGATGTGCAGGTACGACAGCGTCTGTCCCTGGCTGGAGTGGGGAGGGGGGAGGAACATCCCAGTGGTGTAGGAGCAGAGAGGGGAGGGACTCTGGGCATAGGTAGGAGCCCATTGGGTGCTAGTCACCTGGGCTCGGGTGTCAGAAGGAAGTATAAAAGGTGGGCACCATGATAGAACAGGGTGCAGTCCCGGTTAGTTCAGTCTGGAGGAGAAGCAGAGGAGCTCAGCCAGAGAGGGCTGACAGGGAGCTGTGGCTCAGTCCAGGCCCAGCTCCAGAGTCAGGCCTGAAGTGGAGGCCTGAGGCAGAGAGAGAGAGAAGGAAGAAGAAGAAGGAACAGAAAGGAACAGGAACACAGGGAAAGGCCCAGAGACGCAAGTGAAGAGGGAACCCTAAGATCCCACGAGATATCGGGTGAAGGGTTGGCAGAGCAGGGTACCGGATCCCAAACTGGTGGAGGCCAATTATCCTTAGCCAGGAACCGGAGGTCGTGGTCAAGTCTTGGCGCGACCCCTCACCATATCCACCAGGAAGGCACGCCATATAGGGTCAGGGAAACCGGAGAGAGAGGTTTCACCAACAAAAGGCCCGAGGAAGCCGGACATAGGTGGGTCCCTGGTGGGGACGGCCAGTAGAGAGGATGAGTAGGGAGCTCTGAACCACGCTCTGGACTTGCCTGGGAGTTGGCCGAGTCCCGTACCTGGTGGACGCAGCACGGCTTGGGTGGTCACTGCTGGCCGAAGTGACCGGAGCAACAACTGTGAGTAAAGCTTTGGAAACTGCACCACACGTCTCTGTGATTCCTGGCCGCTCCAACACCACTATCATCATTCCCTGCTTCACCAGCTGCCCTGAGGCTATACCCCTCCCGTTGGGGGTTATACCATCCACGCTGCACAACCGTACCACCGGCCTCAGCGGTCTGCCCTGCAGCGGCGGTTTCATAACCGCATTCAACGGGTGGAGTAGTCGAACTCTATAACATCTTATTCTAAGTTCTGCCACTTGGTTTGACACCCTGGGCACGGACCGGGTCACCGCCACGAGGACTACTACCCCTATCAGATCCGGCTCCGGGTATTCCCCACATGCGCAACGCTACACAACATGGTCCAGGGGGTGCGTCAACTTTGGCGTAGTCGGCAGGATCTCGTGCCCGCAACCATCGGGTACTGCGTGCCTGAAGAAAAATTCACATGTACCTCAAAAAGAAGTCTCCCGCCAATTCCAGAGGATTCCCGCCATCGGACGCCATCTCGGGTCGTTTCCCGCCGTTTGCCCGCCATCTGCAGCTTTTGCCCGCCATCCGCGGAGTTTCCCGCCATCAGGGGACGACTCCCGCCATCTTGGACGGTTTCCCGCCCTGGCAGAGCGGACGCCATTGTGGGCGTGCCAGAGGGTGGCAAGAGGCCACCTCCCATCGTGGGCATGGTCCCAGAGTGGCGCCAAAGGAGGAGACCGCCCCCACCAGCCGAGACTGCAACAATGGAGATGTCCATCAAAGTGGGGGGGCTGCCCCTGAAACTGACTGTCGCTAAGTTGCCCCGGGGCCACTCCCAATGGGGGCGGATAGGGAACAAAACTGTGGGGCAGGGCGCGCTCTGGATCAGTCTGGACAGACCGCACCCGGGAATGGAGGAAGCGTCCAGCAGTACCAACACCTTGGTCCGGAGCCTGCTGCAGGCCGCACCGCCAGACAGCCTAGTGGAGATCCTGGCACAGCTCCCCAGAGATCCGGAGCGTGCACAGGCTGCGCTGGAGGACTTGGACCGGAGGATGGCCCGGGCACAGCAAGATGCGCTGGCCGAGTGGAGAAGGGAGATGGCCCAGCAGGCTGGAACCCGCCAGCAGGAGGCGCCACCCGCCATGTGGAGCATGTCTGCCCCTGAGGATGGTGCAGGAGGGACGAAGGCCGGAGACGACGCCGCGGAGGGAGCCGCAAGGATGGAAGCAGGTAATGGGGACGTCATTACCCCGAGCCCAGTAGCCGCAAGCCTGCCCCAGCTCCCCGTCGCAGAGCCCGAAGTCCTACTCACCACGCCCGTTGCCGCACCGCCACTGCTCCCAACTAGGCCTCAAGCGGCAGGAGCCGCGGTCACGCCCCCTTTCATGCCACGCCCCTCGACCCTGAGCGCGGCAAAACAGGAAGTGCCACCGGCCTGGTCGCAAGGCCTGGTGAACCCGAGCGCCGCTGCCCCTCCAGCGCCCTCTTCCTCAACAGTGCCATTCCTAGACCCAAATAGAATTCCACCGGCCTGGTCGCAAGGCCGAGTACCCCCGGGCGCCGCTGCCCCCACAGCGCCCTCTGCCTCCACAGTGCCACCCCTGGGCGCAGATCTCTTCGCGCAACATACCAGCCCGGACGGGCTGCCCTTCGTGTGGCCACCGGAGTACGTCAATCCCCGACTCCGGAAGGAACGACCCCTGTGTGAGCCTCTGATCCCGGCTCCGGCGCCCGCCAAAATCGCTCCGCTCCCGTTAGAGGACGCCCAATTTGAATGGGATCCGACCGGTGAGAACCTCATGGGGTTCACCCAGGAGACCCGGGCGGACGCAGCCCGGCGTGAGGAGTGCTGCCATCAACAGCTGGAGGTCTTTGGGAGAGAACGGCGAGAGAGGCGGATCCGCGAGGAACAGCTGCAGGCCCGAAGCGCAGAACAAAAGCGCAGGGCCCGACAAAACCCCCGTACGGCCTACGGTCCCCGCGCCGACGGGACCGTAATAAAGTTCCAGCTAGAGCATGGCTGGGGCTTTATCCGGGACCACCGAACCCCCGGCGACGTCTTTGTTACCCGCAGGGATGTCGAGAGCCACCCACCTGAGGGACACCGTGGACGTGATCTCTACCCGGGTGACGTGGTCACCTTTACCCGGCACAAGGGTGCCAAGGGACCGTACGCCCTTCACGTACACCGGCTAACCGAGGAGGAGCTGCAGTATGAGGAAAGCCAAGAGGACCCGGACGGGTCTGAAGACTACCCTCAGGAGGGAGCACAAAGAGGACATAGCTACTGAAGGGAAGTAGCGTGAACGAAGGACTGTATATAGTTACCCGTTAGGGTACCCGAGCTGCTGCTATTGAACTGAGGTCCCCATTGGGACTGTTTTGAAACTGTTGTCTGCTTTGCCCTAATCCCTAACCTGGCTGGGGACTGAGAACAGCCACCCTTTGTTTTTCCAGGCCGAGGACTGTGAGCGGCCATACCCCTTGTACATAGTTGCGCTTCTTAAAGTGCCCCCTACTGGTTTTATACAAGAACTGCTTTTCTACCACGGAATTAGTGACTGTTGCACTTTACCTGGTCACAAGTTGCACCGTGGCCAGAGATCAAGAATATATTTTGAAAATGTTTTATTTGAAAATGTCTTATAATGGAAAGTTAAATATGCTGCTAAAATAATAATGCCAAAAGTTTTATATGGTGTTTTGCAAAAAGAGTTCCGGTGGCATTAGAAAAATGTTTATACCAGTAACGTTTAAAAGGAAAAGAGTACCTCCCATAAAGGGATGGGATAAAAGTTAATGTCTTATATATGAGTGCACTTTAAAAATTGGTATGTTTTAAATTGTCTTTGCTCTTTTCCAGCCCGAGGACGTGCTGTGATTTACCAGGGGGGAATGTAGCACCCCGAGGACTCGGCTGCTGCAGGAGTATTGCACCTCGAACCAGAGGTGTGGTATTCCACTCCCGGGTAAGGATGGAGTGTGGAACGGGGCTCAGTTAGCTGCATGCACCACACTCACCCCATTTCCGGGGGACAGATCAACGGTACTCCCACCAGATAGATGTGCAGGTACGAGAGCGTCTGTCCCTGGCTGGAGTGGGGAGGGGGGAGGAACATCCCAGTGGTGTAGGAGCAGAGAGGGGAGGGACTCTGGGCATAGGTAGGAGCCCATTGGGTGCTAGTCACCTGGGCTCGGGTGTCAGAAGGGAGTATAAAAGGTGGGCACCATGATAGAACAGGGTGCAGTCCCGGTTAGTTCAGTCTGGAGGAGAAGCAGAGGAGCTCAGCCAGAGAGGGCTGACAGGGAGCTGTGGCTCAGTCCGGGCCCAGCTCCAGAGCCAGGCCTGAAGTGGAGCCCTAAGGCAGAGAGAGAGAGAAGGAAGAATAAGAAGGAACAGAAAGGAACAGGAACACAGGGAAAGGCCCAGAGACGCAAGTGAAGAGGGAACCCTAAGATCCCACGAGATATCGGGTGAAGGGTTGGCAGAGCAGGGTACCGGATCCTAAACTGGTGGAGGCCAATTATCCTTAGCCAGGAACCGGAGGTCGTGGTCAAGTCTTGGCGCGTCCCCTCACCATATCCACCAGGAAGGCACGCCATATAGGATCAGGGAAACCGGAGAGAGAGGTTTCACCAACAAAAGGCCCGAGGAAGCCGGACATAGGTGGGTCCCTGGTGGGGACGGCCAGTAGAGAGGATGAGTAGGGAGCTCTGAACCACGCTCTGGACTTGCCTGGGAGTTGGCCGAGTCCCGTACCTGGTGGACGCAGCACGGCTTGGGTGGTCACTGCTGGCCGAAGTGACCGGAGCAACAACTGTGAGTAAAGCTTTGGAAACTGCACCACACGTCTCTGTGATTCCTGGCCGCTCCAACACCACTATCATCATTCCCTGCTTCACCAGCTGCCCTGAGGCTATACCCCTCCCGTTGGGGGTTATACCATCCACGCTGCACAACCGTACCACCGGCCTCAGCGGTGTGCCCTGCAGCGGCGGTTTCATAACCGCATTCAACGGGTGGCGTAGTCGAACTCTATAACATCTTATTCTAAGTTCTGCCACTTGGTTTGACACCCTGGGCACGGACCGGGTCACCGCCACGAGGACTACTACCCCTATCAGATTCGGCTCCGGGTATTCCCCGCATGCGCAGCGCTACACAACATGGCCCAGGGGGCGCGTCATTTGTATAGGTGGCTTTTATATTTTGTTACTTTTACACACTTAGGATAAATGCACAAATGTATTTTTCAGGCAGATTCCGATACGGAAACCTATCCTAAGTATATTGCACATAATGTCTTTCAAACTCAAGCGAAGTAGCCGAGTTTTTCAAGCAGAAGACTCTTCAGGAAACTCTGGAGTTTTTTTTCCTGAAGCATCATTTTTTGGTTGTTTTCAAATGGTTTTTCCAAAGACTTTGTCCACAAGTGGTTTTTCCATGGTTTTTATGACATCTTTTTACCGTCATTTTCCAGTCATTTTTTTCACAACATTGAATAATGAAGAAGCTGCTAGCGTTTTTTTAAGAAAAAATGATGGTAAAATGCTCCTAAAGATGTCTCCGGGCATCTTCCTGGCATCTTTGGAGCTTTTCCATTGGCTTGTATTGTAAACTACAGAGCATCTTCTAAGCGGAAAATGCCAGAAGAATGGACACTTATTTTACCCGCTTGCCAATTTTAGAAACCTGATGAGATTAAAAGATGTTCAAAAACCTGAACATATACACAGCAAGTTGTTTTTATATATAAAAAAAAAAAAACACATGTTCATTGTTTTGAGCGCTTTCTAATAGACTTTTCAAGCAGTTTATGCAGTGCAATCCATCTGAAAAAGATGTTGGGTGCACAGCCCATTAAAAAAAATTTCTACAAAGAGCTTATTTTTTAGAATACATAGCATTTTTTGATCGCTTTCTATACAATTTGTTTCTTAGACTTTGTTCATGTTGTTTGCAACGTACCATTTTGTTCCAACTCCGTTCCGTCTTGATTTCTATTGTGTTGATGAGAAAAATGTGCTAAATCCTGTACTATTCACCCCATCAAATGTAATGGGGCTACTGACGGAGACTCCAAACTGAGTGTACAGAGCTTCACCTGTTTTTTTTCCAACAATTCATGTGAGCAGGAAATGACTGTTTTTGAGGGAGGAAAATAGGTTGTAAATGAATGTTTCCTTTCCTACCAATTTCTCATCTGCCTCAGTACTAATCAATAGGATTCAATAATTAAAGCTTTAAGGTTGAACCTATAGCCTAACATGATCAATCATATGGGAGAGAGGTTCAGAAATGCAACAGACTGCCCTTTCTAAGGTAATATAAGATTGATGTAAGGTATACAAATGCATACCTGCAAAAAGTCCCTGTAATGTTAGGACAGTCCTGTAAACTGGCCCACAGGAGGGTTAGATCATAGTAAAACCACAGTCTCAGAGTATGAGCTCACAGAGATTTTTTCAGGTGGAGTCCACCTGGAACTCACGAGAAAAGTGCTCAATAAAATGTTAAAAATATAGAACATAAGCACAAAAATGTCAAAATGACTTGCTGTTCATAAGATCTTTTTAGCTTATTTTAGCTGCTTCAAACTTCGAAAGCCATGAAGCAGCTAAAAGAAGCAACTTGACCATTCTTCAGGCGTCTTCTGCTTGGAAGTCGCCAATATTTTATATATAAAATTTAAAACAAATGATGCTGGTGGCAAAAACGTTGCAAAAATGCCAATAAAGACAACAGACAAAACGCCGCCGGTGTTTTCCTGAAGTGTCGAAAACTCAGCGGGGACACCAACATCTATAAGATGCCTTTTTTTGCACATGACTGTAAGCATACATTCTTGGGTGTCATGGGTGTATAGGTCCTGGAAGCAAAGGTTTAAATCCATATAAGAGAAAAGAGTCATTAGAAGGCAACTGTAATGAATGATAAATTAACAATACTGTTAATATAGGTCTATGGAGGACAAATGGGGCATTACCCTTAAAGGGGTTCTCTCAAATTGCATGTTCAGTAGCACACCACTCATGGCCGCTGGGTTCCTGCCTGGCCTGGGGCAGTATGCTCCTGAAGATTGACAGTTTAGAGGAGCGACAAGTTCATGGCACTAGTCCAGATTGTGCTCTCTCACAGGCTGCTAGTAGAGGAAGTTTTGCCTCTGTAGCATCGGAGAACAGTAGGGGAACTAAAGCTGTTTGGATTTAGCAATGCAGCCAGCTTCAGAGTTGCATGAGCAGGCTGTGAAGCATAGATAGAGGCTGCTTATGCAGTGTACTTCTTAACTGGATAACCAGCCAGGCTGGGATTACAAGGTGGCCGGTAACCTAGGCAATAAGCTGTACTTTATAAAATTTAAAATCCATCGTTCTTGAGAATGTAGATGATTTTTAATAAGGGGTAAATTGCAAAGTTGCTAGTTTTTACGAGCACTTTGACATTTTACTCATATATAAACTTGAAACAACCCTTTTAAACAGCTAAACTTTTAGCCTTTTTGCTGTTTTGCCACCACTTTTTGTCCTGCAACCTTCACTCCTTCTTTGGAATCAGCAATGCTGATGTGTGAGTTGAAGTTAAAGGGTCCCAATGTAAAATGAGTAATAGGCCCCATCAGACACCAGATCCCGTGAGCAGCTGCTACTTCTGAATCCATATAGCTACACCCCTGGTGCCATGGTTTAATCTTTTCAACTGTTCATAGGTGTTGTTTTGCCATCCCGATGCGGGAAGTAATTTTCAAGGTTTTTCAAATATAAGCAATAACTGTTTACTTTAGAGTTATCCTATTAAGTGCACACATAGCAGATCATTGTAAAAGATTTCTGAGTAGGCAATAAGAGTCAATTATATTTTTTATGGAGCAAACCAGGGGAGGAGTCCTGAGGAGATAATTTGCATATTCCCACTGCATTTTGGGGTAAGTGAAGAGTCTCCGCGAGCTCAAAGAACACTGGATTTTGGCTGTTGGAGCTGAAAAGAGGATATCGGTAAACCGCGCGCCTACTGGCGCGCGCATTTTGAAGCTTTTTTTTTAAGCTTTTTTCACTGTTTTCAGAACATTAACAATAAGAACATGGAAGAGTCCAGGAGCCATTTGGTGAGCTGCATATCCTGCTACATGTTCACAGACTTGCCAGTGGAAAAGCCAAACTTCACATGCCAGAAATGCAAGCTTGTGTCCCTGTTGAAGGAAAAGTTGCGAAATCTAGAAGAGAGGTTAACTACCTTAAAAATCATTAAGGAAGGTGAAGAGTTCTTAGACAGAGCAGAATTATCTCTTCATGATTCAGAAAGAGAAGAAAATTCGAACTGCACCTGACGAAACAGAGGAATGGAAGCATGTGACCCACAGAAGCAGGAGGATCGAGAGGCAGTCAGCACCCATACTGCTCAGGAACCAGTACCAGGCTCTCACGCAGGAAAACAATGAAGAAATACAGCAAGATAAGACTTTGCCAGCAATGAATAACCTTGTAAGCCCTCAGAATCCTCCTGGATGGAGAAAGAAGAATGTTGTGAATAAAAAACGGAGAGTGGTGGTCATGGGGGATTCCCTGTTAAGAGGAACAGAGGCCGCTATCTGCAGACCAGACATAACCTCAAGAGAAATGTGCTGTCTTCCAGGAGCAAAAATTAAAGATGTGTCTGACAGGATATCAAGACTCTTCAGACCTACAGATCACTACCCATTCCTGCTAATACATGTGGGGATAAATGACACCGCAAGAAAGGACCTGGAAACCATCTGCATTGACTTTGAAGACTTAGGCAAGAAAGTGAAAGAATTGGGAGCGCAGGTAGTCTTCTCATCCATCCTCCCAGTGGATGGCCATGGAACAATGAGGTGGAATAAGATTCTACAGGTGAACAACTGGCTACGTCGATGGTGCCGTCAACAAGGATTTGGATTTCTGGATCACGGAATGAATTACCTATACGATGGACTACTTGCTAGAGATGGGGTGCACCTTACGAAGACTGGAAAACATGTATTTGGAAGTCGCCTTGCTACACTCATCAGAAGAGCTTTAAACTAGAACAATGTGGGAAGGGAAGCAAAAGGCCAGAAAAAGCCATACAGCTGACAAATACTATTGAGATCTCTGCTACTGGAAGTGGAAAAGAAGAACAAAGACAAAACAATTTAAATAATAAAAATATGGGAGGAAGAGAAACCAATCACAAACTAAAATGTTTTTATACAAATGCACAAAGCATGGGCAACAAACAAGGAGAATTGGAACTACTAATGCAGGAAAAGGAATATGATGTCATTGGAATCACTAAAACTTGGTGGGACGATACACATGATTGGAATAAAAGGCTAAAAGGATACAACTTATTTGCAAGAAACAGACTTGATAAACGAGGAGGAGGTGTTGCATTGTATGTTAGAAAAACGTATATCTGCACAGAGATTGAAGCTTCAGAGACTGGGAGTTCTGTGGAAACTGTTTGGGTAAGAATACAAGGAGAGAACAACGGAAAGGACACCATTGTAGGCATTTACTACAGGCCACCTGGGCAAGCTGAAGATATGGATGAACTCTTTATGAATCAAATGACCAAGTTCTCCAAAAAATATGACGTAGTGGTCATGGGAGATTTCAACTATCCAGACATTTGTTGGGAATCTCTCTCAAGTAAAACTAACAGGTCAAGCAAATTCTTATCCTCTCTTGCTGACAACTTTATCTTCCAAAAGGTAGGGGAGAAAACAAGGGGATCTGCTACTTTGGATCTAATCCTTATAAACAGGGAGGAAATGGTTGAGGAGGTAAAGGTGGCTGGGACCCTAGGAGGCAGCGATCATGCTATTATAGAATTTTGGATAACTAGAGGAGGAAGACATGTGAAGACTCAAACTTCAAGGTTAGATTTTAGAAAGGCAGATTTTAAGAGACTCAGAAAGAGAATAGGAGGGATCCAATGGCTGGATGTCCTTAAGGACAAAAATGTCCAGGAAGGATGGGAAATTTTTAAAAATGAGATTCTCAAAGCACAATGGTTAACAATCCCGAAAAGTAGGAAGAATGGGAAGCATTTAAGGAAACCAGGATGGATGAACACAGAACTTAAACACATGCTAAAAAGAAAGAAAGAAATGTTTATTAAATGGAAAGAGGGAGGCATATCTAAAGAAGATTATAATGCAGTCTGCAGATCCTGCAGGGCACGTATCAGGTTAGCTAAAGCTGACAATGAATTAAGGCTTGCAAGAGATGTCAAAAGTAATAAAAAAGGATTTTGGGGGTATGTCAAAAATAAAAGAAAAGTCAAAGATGCTATAGGATTTTTACAGGATGAAAATGGAGAAATGGTAAGAGAGGATGTTGAGAAGGCCGAACTTTTTAATTCCTATTTTGCATCTGTTTTCTCTCAGAAAGAAAATGTAACATCAACTGATCTTCACTGTCCTTTTAAAGGAATAGAGGAATCCAACTTATCTGTAAACAGAAAGATTGTGAGGGAATATTTAGCTAACATAAATGAGTTCAAGTCTCCAGGTCCAGATGAATTACACCCCAGAGTACTGAAGGAGATCGTAGAAGAAATTTTAGAACCACTCTCCATAATCTTTGAAAATTCTTGGAGAACAGGAGAAGTCCCAGAAGACTGGAGAAGAGCAAATGTTGTTCCTATCTTCAAAAAGGGGAAGAAGGTGGACCCAGGGAACTATAGGCCAGTGAGTCTGACTTCTATACCAGAAAAGATCTTTGAACAAATTATTAAACAACATGTATGTAAGTACATGGATAAGAATGAAGTGATTAACCAGAGTCAGCATGGGTTTGTAACTAACAAGTCATGTCAGACTAACTTAATTTCCTTCTATGACAGAATCACTGACTGGGTGGATCAGGGAAATGCTGTAGATATAGTATATCTTGACTTCAGCAAAGCATTTGACAAAGTATCTCACACCATCCTTATTGAAAAAATGACCAAGTATGCAATGGACCAGGCAACTGTTAGGTGGATTCATAACTGGCTTAGTGATTGGACTCAAAGGGTGGTGGTAAATGGCTTCACATCCAGCTGGATGAATGTCTCAAGTGGGGTACCACAGGGCTCCGTCCTGGGACCTGTATTGTTCAACATCTTTATCAATGATTTAGATGAAGGAATTGAGGGTAAACTGATTAAATTTGCTGATGACACAAAGCTAGGAGGGATAGCTAATACTAGAGAAGAGAGAGAGAGGATTCAAAAAGACCTAAATAAACTGGAGCAGTGGGCAGCAACCAACAGAATGGTTTTTAACAGGGAAAAATGCAAAGTACTACATCTGGGCAATAAAAATGAAAAAAGCATATACAGAATGGGAGGAATAGAGCTAAGCAACAGTACATGTGAAAAAGACTTAGGTATACTAATAGATCATAGACTGAACATGAGTCAACAGTGTGATGCAGCAGCAAAAAAGGCAAATACAATTCTGGGATGTATTAACAGAAGCATACAGTCTAGATCACGTGAAGTCATTATCGGTCTTTACTCCTCTTTGGTCAGACCTCATCTGGAATACTGTGTACAGTTTTGGGCACCACATTTTAAAAAAGACATAGACAAACTGGAGCAAGTTCAGAGAAGAGCGACCAGAATGGTGACTGGTCTGCAAACCATGTCCTATGAGGAACGGTTGCAGGATTTGGGAATGTTTAGCTTGCAAAAAAGAAGACTGAGAGGAGACTTAATAGCTGTCTACAAATATGTCAAGGGCTGTCACATTGTAGAAGGATCATCTTTATTCTCATTTGCACAAGGAAAGACTAGAAGCAATGGGATGAAACTAAATGGGAGGAGACACAGATTAGATATTAGAAAAAACTTTTTGACAGTTAGGGTGATTAATGAGTGGAACAGGCTGCCACGAGAGGTGGTGAGTTCCCCTTCAATGGACGTCTTCAAACAGAGGCTGGACAGACATCTGTCTGAGATGATCTAGTGAATCCTGCTTTGAGCAGGGGGTTGGACCAGATGACCCAGGAGGTCCCTTCCAACTCTACCATTCTATGATTCTATGATTCTATGATTAAAGGATTTGTGACATCAATATTCCTGTGTATTCATTCTGACATGTATATAAACAACGAACACCCTGTCACCTATATCCATAAAGAGCACATCACCTCACCATTGCATGGCATGTATTTATGTGTTTATAGAGGAAAAAGAAAAAGTTTATGATTCAGCTCAAATCAATGGTCAAAATCCAACCTTTTATTGAAGACTCACAAATAGATTACAAAGCAAGCGATTTACACTAACATGTTTCAAGCACCATGATTAAGAATGCATATTGCGCTCGAAACACGTTGGTATAAATTGCTAGCACTGCAACTTATTTTTAGGCCATAATTACATTTGTATGCTCAGTTTTTATTTATTTGTTTATTTTGTTTTGCAGACAGTGATTGCAACTGGTGTATCATATGCATTCAATTTCCATGTAAAATATGAAGTTGACATTGTTGGAAAATTGCAGAAAGGGTATGAACATTAAAATTATATTTTTGTATAAAACAGATCACACTAGTTGCTTGGCATGAATTATGTTTTAAAAAGTCATAAGTTGCATATAAGTTTCAATTTCACATCATACTTTTACCAAAAGTTTCAAAAGTAAGATTGGTGCTGCAGGAGGTGTGCACCCAACAACTTTTAGGCAGGTTTATTAAAGCGGTTGTCCACTACTTTATCATTGATGATCTATCGTTAGGATAGGTCATGAATGTCTGATCAGTCGGGGTCCACACACGGCACCCCCGCTGATCAGCTGTTCTCAGTGGCGGCCATCGGGCGGAAGTGCTCAATTGCAAAGCCACTCTTTCCTCTGATAGTGGCTGGGTACTGCACATCCGCTAAATATTCAAATCAATAGGAGGCGGATGTGCAGTAACCTGCAGTGGCTACTATCAGAAGATGGAGCAGCTCCGCAATTGAGCATTTCCGGCCAGTGGCCGCCACCGCCGGCACTGAGAACAGCTGATCAGCGGGAATGCTGGGTGTCGGACCCCGACCGATCAAACATTGATGACCTATCCTAAGGCCACAATGCGATTCTCATAAACTTGTACTGAGTTGTGACCTCCTGCTCGTTCCATGAAACACTGGAGCAGCCGGCAGGTCACAAATTGCCAGAGACTAACAGGAGCGGTGGTGATAACAGATGAAGGTGCCAGAAGGTGAGTATAAAACGGGGCAGGGGACTTGGATTTGAAGCACCACTCCAGCTGTAAAATTTAAAAAAAAATGTTTATGAAATAGCAAATATTTGATGTGCCATGTGCCAAGGGATTTACAGTTATACAGTTATAGATTTACAGTTATATGCTATTAATATTTGATCAGTATTTTTGCTTTTTGGAATTTGAGGCACCACATATTTCCATAAAAACTTTCTGTTCAGCTGCCAAATTGTATTCATAAAGAATTACTAAGGTTTATTGTCCGTAGTAAAATATAAAAAAGTTATTATAGTTCTATAGTGAAATGTCATACTTGTTTCCTTATACAGCTTTCAGGCTCCACAGGCACCAAGCATTTCAGTATTTGAACAATGCATAGCTGACGGCTTTTCCATTGGAATCGTTGGATTTGCTATAGGTTTTTCAGTGGCAAAAGTCTATTCCATAAAACATGACTATGTAATAAATGGTAATCAGGTATGTTACATAAATCTTTTAACTATTTCAGATACAAATTTATATACGTATGCATAAATTATTAAGGTTTTCAAAAGTTCTATATGCCTTCATGTAAAATCAGAGGTGGGGATAAAGTAAGAATAGGCAATAGAATGTAATTGTGTTTGCTTATCATTCAATCCTTCACACTTTTCATTTAGAACAACAGAATCATTAGGTTCAACAAATCTAGCTAATAACATATGTAGTTGCTGTCTGAAAGCTGGTATTCAGACTACTTTATCGATCGAACAATAAGCAAACAACACAAACATTTGCATGGTGGCTCAGTGGTTAGCACTACAGCTTTGAAGCGCTGGGGTCCTGGGTTCAAATCCCACCAAGGACAACATCTGCAAGGAGTTTGTATGTTCTCCCCGTGTTTGCGTGGGTTTCCTCCTGGTTCTCCGGTTTCCTCCCACACTCCAAAGACATACTGATAGGGAATCTAGATTGTGAGCCCCAATGGGGACAGTGCTGATGATGCCTGTAAAGTGCTGTGGAATTAATGATGATATATAAGTGAGTAAAATAAATAAATAAATTGCACTTTTCTCTCAAGGGAATAAAAGCGCAGTCAGGATAGTAAATTAATCAGTTTGAAAAGTCCAATGCGAATGCGTTATTTGTCTTTAAACACCAAACTGAACTGATGCATTTTGAGCCTTGATTTAAATCTATGATTGATGCTGGTAATGAGTTCCAGAGCGTGGGGGCTGTGTAACATAAGAGTCTGCCTCCAAATGTATACTGAATCCTGGGTATGGACAGCTTTTTCATATGTACAAGGCCTGAGAAAGGTAACTCTCAGAACAATACAAGTGAGTAAAACAAGTAATTAAAAATAAATATTTTATTAAGGGTTATAAGAATAAAAACTGATTAAAAAATTCAGAAAAGGTGTCTACATCACTAGGGACATGGCAAAATGCCCAATCTTACTAGATAAAGAGCTTAATGTTGAGGTGAGTCTGAGAAAAACATCAGCTGACGTTGGAGTGATGACTCTGCTGTTGTAGATGACAGTGATGAAAGGGAACATTTTCCTATTGAATTTTTAAATAGCTTAACCCCATCAGGCATGCCAAGTCATTGCCTTAGATTTAAGGTGGGCAGCATTATTATGTTGTTTAGAAATTTGAATACAAAACGAGGACTCTGCAATGGTACACGATTAGTTGTAACATCATTGAATAGAAATGTTCTTGAGGTAGAGATTTTAACAGGATCAGCTGAAGGCGATAAGGCATAAAGAGAGATTTCCACAAAGATACTTTGTTGTTTATCGTGTAAAAAGACGTGTAAATAGACATGGGTAATTTGAGCTAGTTTTTATTATGTAGAGCACACTTTTCTAGCTTCCGAAACTTATTAGTTTCGGAACTTGGGCTGCTAGTATAGGTATAAATAAAGTAATAATAAAGGGACTACAGCAATGAACTTATTATAGCAGGGTATCTGTTAAACCAACCATGAAAACCTAGACCCATATAAAACAACCATGCTTGATGTATTTCCTATAGTTATATTGCAGCCAATAGTATAAACAATAATAAATACAGATCATTACCTGGTGGTATAAATCAGTAGTGGCTGCAAGCAGATACGGCCCCGCATTTCTCCATCTTGACATGCGTTTCACCCTGCTTCTTCAGGGAGTCTTTGGAGTGTAGTAGGAAACAGGTCAAAACAGAGGAAACCCATCAAACACAGGGGGAACATACCAACTCTTTTACACACTGCTAACCACTGAGCCATCATATTATTCAATGCTGACAATTTTATGATCTGTGTATTTAAGAAAATAATGGATGAGAAAATATATGTACAATGCAGAGTGGAGTTAATTTTCTAAATATAAATCATCCTAAAAAGTGTTATGTTAACTGGTTAAAACAGGAACAAATCTTTCTTTCTTGGGCATCTTTATGAATGTGACCTGTTTAATATTTATATAAAATTTTCAGGAGCTGGTAGCCTTTGGACTAAGCAACATATTTGGTGGCTGTTTTAAAGGCTTTGCTGCAAGTACTTCATTGTCAAGATCTGCAGTCCAAGAAAGCACAGGAGGGAAAACGCAGGTAAATATCCCTCAAATTATCTTTCCTATTACTCAAATATATAATCTAAAAGCAACTGTAGCAATAAGGTGCCCATGGCTTCAGCCCCTTTCCCTTCGGCCCTCTTCACATTTTCTTCACCCTGCTATTCTCTTTTTTCCCTTCTCCCTGTTGAGACACAGCTCATGTGCAGGTAAAGAAAAATAGTAGTGGGCCTCATTTGTCAATAAGAACTGGGCGAGGGTAGGGAAGAAACTTCTTATCTTTCAAAGTTGGGAGGCATGGGTAGAGCTGTTAAACCATATGTTCTGTAGGCCTACTCATCAACACTGCCTATTTATTGATTACTTGCAAATTATGTAAATATAAAATCAAAGGGGTTTCTCAAGTTGTCTCTTGAGCAGCTCGCATTTCGGCAGTCTCCTTCTTCCATAATATTGGGGGGTAAGCAGGCTCTCCTCTTTGAGTAACAGTTCTGGTCAGATTCCTTCTGCTACTGTTATTGTTCTGATGCCTACACTGTTATCACTATATTTGCATATAAAGATGACAGAACATAGGAACAAGCACATGGCTCAGGAAAGTGAGCTTAGGAAAGTGAGAGCTGTGATTAGGAGAACTGCTCTGGAAACTCCTGATGCTACCAGGGCTGTGAATTGTGACTATGCAGGACTGATAAGAGCAGCTCAGTCAGGAGCTGAGAGGGAGGGGGAGGTGCGCAGCTAACTGCTATATTGAAGTCAATGGGCTGGAGATAGCTGACCGGGATTACATAAGTTAATTCCTCAGCCTGGAATTAAAAATGGTGCCGTTTTTAATTTTTAATTTTAGAGTAGGAACTCAAACTTATGAGGACCCTTGACGAGAGCTTGCGTATTTTGGCCAAAATATCGACCAATACCTCATGTAATGTATTTATTTTATACATTATTTTTCATCTTTTTATTGCACATTTTTCATCATTTGTAGGATGCAGCCAGGCCTTTTAGTGTTGGTTGGGTGAATTGGGATGTCTGTTTTGTGGGGTGCACGTATATAGTGCTGGACAGCCCGCTTGATTTAAAATTATGAGCTTCATTAGTAGGCTGTAAGCCAGACACTGTGCATCACACCTGTCTTATGCAAGACTCATCTGTGTGCATTTGTAATACTACACAGCCACTCACATATCTACCAATTTATATACGAGGTGGCTGTCGCATCAGTATTTTGCACCTATGCTTGCCCCCGCCTCTATCATCGGGGTCTGCTGCATGCTGCTTGTGCTTTGGCAATCTGACCTGGTGTTGGTAAGGCATGTTTCTTTTCTGTGATTTTTTTTCCTCATCCTGGAATGTAACATACACAAACAGACTTGATTTTTTGTTCACCTTGGCAACAAGCTATATACAATGTAAGATAAAAGTTCTCATAGCAGGAAAATGAAACCAGATAGAAAAAGCACATAAATTGCAAACTTGCTTATTTTCATGCTATATAACTAACTTAAGCAATGTAATGACATGAGAATACATCTTTATTAGCTTAGTTTTAGATTGACAGCCGTCATGTGTCTAGTATGGTGTGGGCTCAGCTCCTGAACTCCTTATGCATAAAAAGGCAGCTGACACTAGACATATAAGTAAGTCTAATGTTGGTAGAGGATATAGGGGACAAGGCATAGCAAAGGCAAAGTTTCCTACATTTTCCTACATTTTGAAATGGTTGGTATTAACTTGCTGAGAGCTATAATATCAGCACAGCCATTACAAACTGTATGGAGCTGTGCCTAGCACTGGGATAGGGTGCCTGCTGGAGCTTGATGACCCATCCAATCAGCAATCAGTCTGACCTCCACCGATTTAACATTGTTGCCCTACCCAAATAAGACCATCAATATCAACACCCCAAAAAAAACTTTAAGTTATATTTACATTTTAATTTGGTTTATATAAAGTCATTTTCCAGCTAAATATTCTATAACATGTGAATCAGACAATACATCAAATTGAAGAAGGTTTTTGATGTGACCTCTACTGTGCCAAAGTCCCAGCACACGGAGAAGAGCAGGGCTCTAAAGCACAGACTGGAGTTATGGAAAAGGGAAAAGAACAACTGAGATCCATTTCAAATGAGTTAAAGGAATGGTTTCCACTGATTTGCAGGATGGAAGACAGATCTTGAGATTGCTGGGGTGGTCTCAGTGGTCAGCATAATAAGATACTTTTGTAGGAAAAAAAACTTTTTAATTTTGTACATATCTATAAATTTTTCATTTTGGACATAAATGAATATATAGTGAATCTAAAGAGTGAAGAATAAAAAGATAAGAGGCAGTAGAGATAACACCCAATAGCAAAACACTGGAGTTTGACTAGTTTGAGTATAAAGATGGAAATTTGATGTGCACTTCATGAAAATTTTATAAAAAATGGATGCTGTAGATTAATGTACTTATTTAGTTGTATTTTTTACCTGTCTTTTTGTAAATTCTGTTATTAAAATATTGAAAAATATAAAGTCATTCCCATGAATGTTGTGTTGAGTGAAAGCAGTATTAACCTGCAAAAGCTTCTAGTAAAATTAGCTAGTAGTGAGATTTCATAATATCATGAATAATAAATTATATAAATAAATGTTTTGAGACACAGCTGTTAATCGCTTAAGTTAGGTTTTTCATTCGATCTCATTGTCACAGGTGTATAAAATCCAGCCCTCTAACCATGCACTTTGCCTTTGCTAACATTTGTAAAAGAATAGGCCTTGATTAAGCGCTCACTGAATTAGTGAATAGTACTATAATAGGATGTCATTGTTATAATAAACAAAACCCAAGATAAAAACATAAAAAGCAAATACCCTGCAGTAAATAAATAAACATCAGAAGTGCATGAAAATAATATAGGATGCTTAGTTAACATAATTTTGATCAAAAAAATGAAAAAATCATCCTACCACATCACGGTGACCCTTTTCGAGACAGTCCAGAATAGGGACATCGTGACGTGGTGGGATGGCTTTTGCATTTTTTTTATCAAAAATATGTTAATTAAGCACCTTATATTATTTTCATTCAATATTGCTGTTCATTTATTTAATGCAGGGTATTTGCTTTTTATGTTTTTATCTTGTGTTTTGTCTGTTTAGTGGCCAGTGTGAACATGTGCTTACATGCTGCATGCACAACAACTTATATTCCAGCTCATCTGTTCAGGTGTTTTCATTTTTATGAAAAGTCAGTTGGTGAAATTTCTTCCCTCCTACATATTCAGAAATCAACTGTGAGTAGTATAAATTGAAGCATTTAGGAACCACAGCAACTTAGCAAGGTCACTGAGTGCTGAGACACATGGGGCATAAAAGTCTCTGATGCTCTGCTGACTCAATATCTGCACAGTTCCAAACCTCCTCTGACATTAACATTGGCATAAAAAAACAGTGCATTGAAAGGTTCATGGTATGGGTTTCCATGCCCAAGTAGCTGAATCCAGGCCTTACATCACCGAGCACAATGCCAGGTGTCAGATGAAGTGGTGTAAAACATGTGAAGCAGTGGGAATGTGTTTTGTGGAGTGATGAATCATGTATCTTTATCTTGTGGTCTGATGGATGAATCAGGGTTTGGCAAATTATACAAAAATGTTACTTGCTTCCACTGCATTTTATCAACTGTAAAGTTTGGTGGTGGAGGAATAATGCTATGGGGTTGTTTTTAAAGGGAATTTGTCACCATTGGCACATATCTGACCTCTAATATGAGCATACAGGTGATAGAAATGTGAATCTATACATACCTGTATGCCTTATATTAGAGGTCTTGTTGCTGTAAAATATCTTTTTATTCAAGTCAAGTTTCTGATACTGTGGAGCCAGGGCCTGGAAGAAATCCCCACCTCCTGTGTGAATTAGCATGCTTCCCCCCTCCCCTGCATGTCACAGTGTCCTGTGATGTGCAGTTGCAGCAGCCAAATCCAGGCACTGTGACATGCAGGGGAGTGGAAAACATTGTAATTCACACAGGAGGCGGGGATTTCTACTAGTCCCCAGGACTGGAACACATCAGAAACTTGTAGGAATAAAAATACATTTCACAGCAACCAGACCTCTAATATGAAGCATACAGGTAGGAATAGATTTACATTTCTATCACATGTATTATTATTATTTATTATAGCGCCATTTATTCCATGACGCTTTACATGTGAAAGGGATATACATAGCACAATTACAATAAATTTTGAACAATACAAGCCGGCGACTGGTACATAAGGAGCGTCGACCCTGCCTGCAAGGGCTCACAATCTACAGGGGATGGGTGAGGATACAGTAGGTGAGGATAGAGTTGGACGTGCAGCTGTATGGTGGAGAAAGGGTTACTGTAGGTTGTAGGCTTGTCAGAAGAGGTGGGTCTTCAGGTTCCTTTTGACAGTTTCCATGGTAGGTGACAGTCTGATGTGTTGGGGTAGAGAGTTCCAGAGTAGGCGGGATGCATGGGAGATATCTTGTATATGATTGTGGGAAGAGAAGATAAGAGGGGAATAGAGAAGGAGATCTTGTGAGGATCGGAGGTTGCGTGTAGATAAGTATCGGGAGATTAAGTCACAGATATATGGAGGAGACAGGTTATGGATGGCTTTATATGCCATGGTTAGGGTGTTAAACTGGAGTTTCTGGGGAGCCAGTGAAGGGATTGACAGAGAGGAGAGGCTGGGGAATAGCTGAGGGGGGACAGGTGGATTAGTCGGGCAGCAGAGTTTATGATAGATTGGAGGGGTGCGAGAGTGTTAGAGGGGAGGCTACAGAGCAGGAGGTTGTAGTAGTCGAGGCGTGCACTTGTAATGTAGGTGCTGGAATGCAACACACAGAGACACAAGGCGAGGACAGTCAGAGATGAATATATACAGTTTATATATAGATATAACAGGTATTCTGAACAAGGGAATGGCAACAGGGATAATTAACGGTAATTTCAAATATTAATAAAATGCGAAGTCTCTTAAGGTAGTGCGGTACACCCAATCATGGGAGTCACCACGTCAGTTCTTTAACTCTGTATATGGCCCTAGCGGGGGTCACCGGCTATTCCCGCTAGGCCGAAAGTCTTTTCCGGACAAAGTCAATTAAATCATGTTTAGCTTCTCCCGCCCCAACCGTTCCCCTCCCAACCTGAGTACCTAAACCCAACTGGCCCCGGTACCGTGAGTGAACAGTAGAAGTGACGGCCCTGTTCACGTATGCAGCTCCTCTACTTTCACTGGCGTGACTTTCCTGGCACAGCCGTCTCCCAACTCCTCTCTTCCTGGCCGTTGGAGGCAGTCTCTCAAGCCGTGGATAGGGGGTCCAGACCTCGTCTGTCGGCGGGCGACGTCGGATTCCACGAACTCACTCAGCACTGCAAGCAGGTTCCGACTCTCCTCAGTAGGCACAGCACTCGGGGCACACCTGTGAGGGATCCGGAGCTCATCCACCGGTGTCTGTCCGGCTGGGGCACCTCGCAGGCCTCTGGCTTAGGCCTGCCTCGCGGAGAGTCTCAGCACGTAGGGAGCACGTCTGCTCCTCTCTGCTGCTTGGCGCCAAAAACACTTCAAGCTTGGGGCGCTGGCCTCTTATACCCAGGAACTACTTCCTGGAAGTCACCTGACATGCACATCCTGGTTCTGCTTGACTGTGTCTGACCAGCAGATGGCAATCTCTCTCCATCTTTGAAGCATCCTGTAAGAATTCTGTTAAAGGCTCTCTTGCCTCTACTACACACTAGTGTTTTTGCAGATTCGTGGTTGAGGAATGTGCGGTTCCAGAAGATATTTTTGAGTTGGAGTCGGCAGGAAGTGGAAAGGGCTTGGATATGTGGTTTGAAGGAGAGATTAAAGTCCAGGGTTACCCTGAGGCAGCGAGCTTGTGGCACTGGGGAGAGTGGGCAGCCATTGACTTTGATGGATAGGTCAGTTGGGGGGGGTTGAGTGATATGGTGGAAAGATGATGAATTCAGTTATATCCATGTTAAGTTTTAGAAATCTGTCAGAGAAGAAGGATGAAATAGCAGACTGACATTGTGGGATTCTGGTTAGTAGGGAGGAGATATCGGGTCCAGAGAGGTAGATCTGTGTGTCATCAGCATAGAGGTGATACTGAAAGCCTTGGGACTCTATGAGCTGTCCCAGGCCGAAGGTGTAGATGAAGAAGACCAGGGATCCTAGGACTGAACCTTGGGGGACACCGACAGATAGGGGGCGTGATGAGGTGGTGGTGTGTGAGTGGGAGACACTGAATGTCCTGTGTGTTAAATATGAGGAGATCCAAGATAGAGCCAAGTCTTTGATGCCAAGAGATGAGAGAATCTGTAGTAAGAGGGAATGTTCCACTGTGTCAAAGGCAGATGACAGGTCCACAAGGAGGAGGACAGAGTAGTGTTCGCTTGGATTTGGCACTTAGTAGGTCGTTGGTGACTTTAGTCCGGGCAGTTTCAGTGGAGTGGTGCGGTCGGAAGCCAGATTGTAAGGGGTCAAAGAGGGAGCAGGAGGACAGGTGGGAGGACAGTTCAGAATGGACGTGTTGTTTCAGTAGTTTTGAGGCATAAGGGAGAAGTGATAAGGGGCGATAGCTAGACAGAGAGGATGGGTCAAGGGATGGCTTTTTGAGGATGGGTGTGATCAAGGCATGTTTGAAGCATGAGGGGAAGACACCACTTGTTAGTGACAGGTCGAAAAGGTGGGTTAGGGTTGGGATGAAGACTGTGGTGAGGTTAGGGATGAGGTGGGACGGGATTGGGTCAAGTTTGCAGGTATGCCCATATTAGAGGTCAGTTAAGTGCCAGGGAGTGACAGATTCCCTTTAAGGGTTGGCCCAGGACCCTTTAGTTTCAGTGAAGAGAAATTTTAATGCTTCAGCATACCTAGACATTTTGGACGCTTACATGCATCCAACTTTGTGGGATCAGGCTGGAGAAGAAACTTTTCTGCTCCAGCTTGACTGTGGCCCAGTGCACGAAGCAAGGTCCATAAAGGAACGGTTGGGTGAATTTGGAATAGGAGAACTTGAGTGATCTGTACAGAGCCTTGACCTCAACTCCATATGTACAGAGCCCTGACCTCAACTCCATAGAATTTTGGGGTCAACTAGAACAGAGATTGCAGAGCAGACTCTATCCTCCAACACCAGTGTCTAACCTTGTAAATGCTGTTCTGGATGAATGGATAAAGATTCCCACGGACACATTCCAAAACCTAATAGAAAGTTTTCCCAGAAAAGTGGAAGCAGTTTTGTCTGCAATGCAGGGGCCAACTCAATATTAATGCCTATTGATTTAGAATGAGAAGTCATAAAAGCTTCTGTATGTGTAATGTGTAAGTTTTCTGATACTTTTGTCAATATAGTATGTATACATCCTTAGATTAACTTATGCACTTTACCCTGCATGTGATAAGGATATCTACAATACAATGACAGAAATCCATTTAATTCTTGACCCTGCGAGAGTAGACTTCTGGTTGACTCCTGTCACTACCTGGCTTGCTAGATACACATGCCACGCACTTGATGTGGAACCTCCCCTGACAGTCCATAGATTATATTTATTTATATGAAGAGAAGTCACACAGTGGTGTTGAGACCTGATCTGTGCAAATACAGAACAGAAGTATTTGACATCTTCATAGCCTGACTTTACAAGCTACAATCTTGCAATGTTGTGATCCTGTTATTAGAATGATTGGAAATGATTGGTATAAATGAATAAATCAATTTATTCATCGAACGGCTTTTTTTTTTTTCTTTGCAGAATTATAGTTTTATTGAGGATTTACCTACTCAAGCTGTAGTTAATGCTCCAGAGCTTCACTTTTGCATCGTAACTGGGAACAAGAAGTTATAATCATTATCAGTCATTTTTGAGATATGGAGCTGGGTCTCCTAGTCATCTAGATTTGTACAATTGTGCACAGATTATTCCATGCTTTCTCCCTTCTCTCTTTCTCGCTACATGTCCACAATCCTACTGATAACAACCTTGGAATAGTATACAAGGAGCCACTAATACAATGTATCAACACCAAATGCCTAAACTGGAAGCATTATAAACTCTCACTCTTAAATTCAATATAAGTAATAATGTAGAATACAAATAACTGTTATAGAACTATGCTATTTTAAATGTATGCATGTATGTGTTGATATATATACATATACAATAAACCGATGTATGTATCAACAGGTGGCAGGACTTTTATCAGCTATAATAGTCATGATTGTCACTTTGGCTATTGGATTCCTCCTTGAACCACTGCAAAAGGTACAGTTATATCACAGCATTCCTTGATATAAAATAATCTCTATTAGTTAATGTATATGTAATTAACCACAAAATTTGCTTCTTTTATAGTCCGTTCTTTCAGCCCTAGTCATCATCAATCTGAAGGGCATGCTAATGCAGTTCAATGAAATCCCTAATTTGTTCCGGAAAGATAAATATGATTGTGTAAGTAGTACTTCTTCACATGAATTAGTCTTGTCCAAAAATTATTATTTTTTTTTTTTAAAAAAGGTGGCGGATGTATGTATTCTAGCTGTGGTTTTCATGGATAAATTTGTACCATTAGAGTTTATGGAGCTGTTCACATGTCCATATTTTTCTGTGGACCATGGCCACAAAAAAAAATCACAGAGATATGTCCGTTTTTTATCAGCATCCCAGACCAGAATGGGTAGCCATATAAGTCTATGGGTCTGAGCAAATCATGGACAGCACATAGACATTTGTGTGCCATACGTGTGTCGTCCATGATTAACCTATTCACAACCACCTGGATTTTTTCCTGCTTTCCAGTGCATCACATGATAAAATAAATGGTGTCATTCAAAAGAACTACTCGTATCACAAAAAGCAAACCCTCATACGGCTATGGGGACAGAAAAATGAAAAACTTATGGCTCTTGTAATAAGGGGAGAAGAAAAGTAAAGAGCAAAAACGTAAAATCGCAAGATCATGAAGGGGTTAAAATTGCAATATATAGTAGAAGCTTTGTAATTTATTTTTTAAAGACTGACACTGACCAAATACTGATGAAACCCGGATGAAAAACACTGATGAAACTTGGACCGTTTATGCATATTTTATGTTTTGTCCCCTGTTATGTACAGTGAATTTTGGAAATTAACGTAGTAGATATATCAATTACCAGATCTTTGAAGGATGTTAGAAATGTCCCACTCATAGCAAGATCAGTTATAGTAAGGAACTGCTTGCCCAGAAAAGTTAACTTTCAGACCCTTTTAATACTTGTAAGGAAAATCTATGATACTGACCAGTTGAAGACTATTATCGCAAGTCATTATAAGAAAGAAGCCACTACAGCAAGTTTAGTTAGTTTCCCTTCTTAAAAAAAATATAGTACATCATAGCTGCATATAAAATTATATTGGTTATTATTAATATGTCCTCATAACATAATAGTACAATGTCCAAGGACCAGAGCCAATAATTAATGAAAGCTGATAGACTATTACTTCAGAGCTCTTTAAAGAGCTGCCAAAAAAGAAAAGAGGGTTTTAAACAATGACAAGACGCAGGTTGTTTTCTTAATACGATTGCTTCTTTAGGTCCAAAGTTTTACCATGAGTATAGTAATAAAATGGGAGTCCATAGAGTTTTCAACTCAGTAAATTGCCTTCTCCAAGTAATTTAGATAACAGTATCTAAAACATTTAAAGAAACATAACCATTATTTGTTTTGCAAAATACTGCTCGGATTGCAATTCCAGTTTAAGTATTAAGGTAGATTATGTGTTTTCAACCATATAATATAGATTACAGCGCCATCAAATAAAAAACTGTGCTTGCATCTACAGATAGTCAGCAGGCCAAAAGTATATCTACTAAATAGGTGTCATAATGCATTTTGAATTTACAGACAAAAGACTATAATAATTTTATATAGCGCTAATATATTCCGCAAGGTTTATATATCTGGAAAAGTAATAAACAAGTAAAATGGCAAGTAATGAAAACAGTTATACAAAGAGGACGACACTCATGTCCATAAGAGATTATAATCTAAATCTGAAGGGATCAGTTGCTTGTGTTGGTAGTGTAAAGACATGGCTGTAATGGTGTTATAACTGATTACATTTATACCTTTGATGAAGAAATACACTTTGTTGTTCTTCTGTAATCAGCATTTGATTCCCCGACCCCTCTGTCTTACTCCAGTGTAACAGGTCAATGCTGAGACGACAAACAGAGGAGGCTGGTCTCATTCAAAGACTGGAGGCAGGCGGAGGGGCCAGGGAATCATAGACAGGGACGAGAAGACCCCGTGCACAGTCTGGCCCCTGTGCACCAAAATCTAATTACCAGAAAACTTCAAATGGTGATTAAAGAAGAACAACAAAGCAATCAATGTAATCAGTATTACAGCGCCATTTTATCAATGTCCTTACTTTTACATTACGAAATCACGCTGACAAGCTCTCTTTAAGATGATATATTCTTTGATTCATAACAGTTCTCATACATGTGTCTATTCCTGTTGAGTAATGAGATTTATAAAAATAATCACTGAGATCTACCAGTAATCTACTTTTATTAACCTGCCACTTCATACATTAGTGACCTCCTGTATATGGGTTATCATTGTTCTTTGCAGTTGGTATGGGTGGTGACCTTTCTTGCTGCTGTCTTACTTGGCCTTGATCTTGGCCTGGCAGCAGGCGTAGGATTCGAGCTGCTGACAGTGGTATTTCGTGCCCAATTGTAAGTACAGTAATACATTACACTATAAGTCATTTGTATCTATTACCTAATACAAGAGGAAAGTAGACAAGACAGAGCAGCTCCAGGCGCTGATGCTAAATGGCAGATGGGGGATTTATAACAGCTATTAAAAAAGGGACGGATGCTATCCTCAGCACAAATGGCATAGTGGGTCATATATAAATAAGTGACAAAGAATGTATAATTGGTGGAGAAGGGTTGAACTTGATGGACCTAGGTCTTTCTTCGACCTATGTAACTATGATTGTTTGAATGATACACGTACCATAGTTTATTTTAGTGAAAACTTTGCCTAAATCTTTACAAGCTTTGGAGCGTGATGTTGCATGGAAGGAGAATCTTGGTAGCAATAGGCTATGATAGTTTGGACTGTTCAATATTATTTTTACATATATACATGTTATATACATGTTTTAGGCTATATAAAAGTAATCTAAATACAGCAAAACTCTTTTAATTTCTTTGTGTTTTTTTCAGCCCAAAATGTTCTCAGGTGGTAAATATTGGAGGAACGGACATTTACAGGAACAGAAAAGACTATAAAAATGTAAGCTGCAAACACAATTAAAGCTGAACTAGCAGTCAGAGTTTAACAACATTTTCAATCCGTATTTTATGTCCCATTATCAGGGCCTTATAGAGATTGTCCTACAATCACAGCTTATCTCCTATCCACAGGAAAGGAAATGAGTGTCTGATGGATCGGAGTCACACCTCAGGGATTGCCACTGATCACAACAGCACAGCTTAGCTATCACTGACCGTCCCATTGACAATGCGTGGAAAGGCGATGTGCATGTACACACGCATCGCCCTTCTAAAATGGTACACAGGAGTCCCATTTTCCTGATAAGGGAGGATCCTAGAGGTGGAACCCCAGTGATCAGACACTTATTATGACCTATCCTGTAGATGATAAGTTGTGATTTGTGATTAGGAGACACATCCATGTGTCATAGGTCAAGTAAGGACCGTGATGGACGGACTGGCAGCGGGTCTCTTGATCCTCATATATGCCTATGAAGCTGTCACGTCCGCTCCAGGAAACCTGAGGCCAATTTGTGCATCATGGTCCGCACACATAGATGTAGGTGAATGTGGCATAAGGCCCTTTTTGTACTGTGGGCACCTGTACAAAGAGCCCATTAGAACTGTTGGTAGCTTTTCCCATGAGTTTTGCATTTCTTTCCGACAATTGAAAATGTCAGTCTTGTGTTATCACTGAACTCTCATGCTTGTCTTTTACAGATCTATCAGCATCATGGAATCAAAATTTTCAGATGCCCATCGCCAATATTTTTTGCCAATATTGATTTTTTTAAAGATAAACTTATTACAGCCGTAAGTCCAGAATAAATTACATTTATGGTTTCAATGTCATTGTAAGAAAACATAGTAACATTGCAACATGACTATCCATTATAGGCAGATTTTAACCCCCTGAGAGTGCTGCGCAAACGCAACAAAGCTCTAAGAAAAATAAAGAAGCTGATAAGTAAAGGGGAACTCCAGATCCTGCGAGTAAGTCTTAAGGAGCAATTCCGTATACAAATTATTTATTTAGCATCACTAACATCATTTTAGTATAAATCAAGATAAAAATTGCCTGGCTTTAATCCAGCAAGCCAACGCATTGCCAAGTGTTTGATGAAGGCCAGGCCAGGCATTTTTTTTCCTTTTCTTTTTGCACAGAAGGAACAGTCTAGGTCCTTCTGCTAATGGCTGTAGGCACATAATGCTGTATATTTTCATTGAATAAAATAGCATTTACATTTTCCTATGGTAAAATCAAGAGGTCCATCACAAACAAACTTTTTTTTTCTTCAACACAAAATTCCCTATAATCCGGACAATTACCCTATAAGTGTATGCTTATTTTTATGCATTTGCTGGAAATAATAATAATAATCGTTTTATTTACATAGCGCCAACATATTCCGCAGCGCTTTACAATTCAGACAATTTACAGACATTATGGGCACTGTCCCCACTGGGGCTCACAGTCTACAGTCCCTATCAGTATGTCTTTGGAGTGTGGGAGGAAACCCATGCAAACACGAGGAGAACATACAAACCCCTTGCAGATATTGTCCTTGGTGGGATTTGCACCCAGGACCCCAGTGCTGCAAAGCAACAGTGCTGACCACTGAGTCACTGTGCAAATGACTGAAAGATCTACTTAGAAGGGTGATCAGCATACTTTAGGCATGTATTGTACATTACATTTTCAAACACAGTTATATAAGTATAAATATCATCATATTGGGAAGAAATAAATTCAGTAGTTTTGATTACTTCACCTTTTTTGGTATTTTAGTTAATTGGATTTCACTTTGTATTGTAGAAAGGTGTCATTTCAACATCAGGAAACCAGTATGAGTCTGAAGAAGAACTAGACAATAACAGGATTGAAGAGCTGGACCAACCAATTAACACCTCGGACCTTCCATTTGTTATAGACTGGAATTCTGATCTTCCAGACCATTTGAGGGTTCCCAAAATTGATATCCATAGTTTAATCATTGACTTTGGAGCAGTGTCATTTCTTGATATGTCTGGAATGAAGGGTCTAAAATCGGTATGTTATACATATTTGCTTATTACCCTGAAACTTACACTTATTATTGTTCCAATCTAGTGTTGTAGAGATGTATACTGTCCATGCAAGAACAATTAGCAAAGATGAGCAGGCATAAATACTTCTATTCATATACTAGAGGATAAAGAATACCTTATTTACATTTAAAAAAAAAAAATTTTTTCTTTTTAGATAATGAAAGACTTTCTTAAGGTTGATGTGGATGTCTATATTGCTGCAATAGACAGTAAGTGATATTTTTTGAATATTTCATAATTAAGGGAAAAAAAAGGAATAGGGAAACTATGAATATGTTTGGCAGCAGTTTCAAGAAAATGGAGAGGATAGGTAGGCTTCAAACCGATTGACTTTGTGCCACTAGTTGTGTTTTTAAATCTGGCTTTATAATTAGAGATGAACTGATCGATCCGCAAAAAGTTGAGTTTGAGTCGAATTTCCTGAAAATTGCAGTTCCATGTAAATTTGAACACTTTGAGATTCGATTCATGATTTCCAAAAGATAAAACTTGCTTCTCCAGTATAGGAAATGGTGCCAGGCATTAGGGAGCTGGCTAATGTCGCTTTGAGCAGCCAAGCGGGCTCCCAATAATGCCCAGCAGCTATGACTTCACATCCTAGTTTTCTCATAACTTGTAAAGTGATGGTCAGTACTCAACTGGATCATCATTTAATTTATAGAGCCTGATTCAATAAGACTGTCGTTGTTCTCGTGAGACTTAATGAAGAAGCGTGTTAGAGTAGGATGCGCCGAATACATTAAGAGGCACATGCCACTTAATGAATTTGGTACATCTTTTCAGTTAAGTGTGCCTTGCCAGAATTTTTACTCCAGTCAGGGTAAAACAGGGACTGAAATAACATTTCTGGGATGAATTACACGACTAAAATGTGTAACTTTTATGAATTGCAAGGTCGGGCACCACTACACCCTGTCCCATCCATGCTTTGCATTTTGGCAGTGCTTGCCAGGACTGGCATTAAAATATCAAAAGTCAAATATCTAATGTATACAGCCATAACACTAGTTTGATTAGTAAAATTGATCTGACAGACTCCCTGTAAAGGCAGAGCTATGTCTATGCGCCTGTATTTTGACAGAAGTAGGTCTCTGAGATACACAGTTGCCACTGTTTGGTAATTCAGGTTGCACCATATTAATAGGTTATTCCCCTGTAGAAACAATCATAGAACAGACAATGATTTTTTCGTGATTGATTCATACTGATTACAGCAGGTAAAAAAAGCACTGTATGTTTCCATATGAAAATTGAGGTATATAGGGGTACAATCAAAGACATGTAGATAGCTTATAGAAGCAATAGGTCGCATATTACAGCTCCGTCCAGTCAGCAGTTTTAACTGGCTGAATAGAATTTTTAAAAAACTTGACATACTAAGGACAACCCTGGGACTTATAATTAATATATTTCATCATCATATAATTTTATAATAATATAACACGCCTCGGAATGTTTTAAAGTCTTAAATTGTAAGATTAAAGCCAAACCCGTACAATGGCCCCAAACACCAAAGAACTGAGCCAAAATGGCCAGTTTTGAGCACAATTTGTTGTCTTTTTGGCTTGGAATTGTCCAATCAAAATTGACTGTTGCACATGAAAATATTTGATAAATGTTTTTACAATATTTCTGTTTTCAGGTAATGTATTGGAAAAACTTGTAAAATGTGGCTTTTTTGATGATGATATTACAACCTCAATAATTTTCCTGACCATCCATGACGCAGTCTTACATGTGCTAGAAAAAAAGAGTCTTGGCAGTTTGGCTAAATTTATAGAGGTTCAGGTAATTACCTTTTTTATGCAGTTTCATAATGTCAGTTATTGCAAATCTATGTGATGTAAGTTTGTAAATATACCATTTATTTGATTAGAATAACCTGAAAACTCTAAGGCTGAGTTCACAAGAGTGGTAGTATGCTGTGCATGTATTAAGGCGGTTTCATAGTGCATTTACTGGTCCTGTAATTTTTACAGGTGAGAATTTTGAGAAATAATTTTTTCAACATATTTTACCTGTAAAATCTACGCAGACAATATCAACTCAGCTTAAAGAGGTTGCCCACTACTTTTACATTGATGATCTATCCTGGTCATCATTGTCTGATCAGCCGGGGTCCAACACCTGCCACCCCTGCCAATCAGCTGATATCGGTGTCGGCCGCTGGCAGGAAGTACTCACTTGCTGAGCTGCTCCATCTACTTGTAGTGGCCACCGCAGGGTGGTCTCCTGCTGGCGGCCGCCGCCGACATTGATAACAGCTGATCGTGAGGGCGCCAGGTGTCAGACCCCGGCCGATCAGACATTGATGACCTATTCTAATGATAGGTCATCAATGTAAAAGTAGTGGACAACCTCTTTAAAGAGTAATTATCACCAGCCGGGGGCTGCCCTTATTATTTTATTTTTAAAAAAGTGAGCTGTCTCTAACGGGTGATTTTTCTAAATATTATTTACTAACAAAAGTGGCCAGAAGTATCCCTAATGCCCTTCTAAAAGACCTGACTTCCTAACAAAAGTCGAATCCGGACTTCCAGGCTTTTGGATCCAATGCCCTACTAGTTGTGAAAGCGCGAGATGTTATTGTTATATCTGTCGCTTTACACTAAACCAGCCCAGCCATATTCTTTTCGAATTGGTTACCAATTGGTACCCACTGTAATAATGTTACCATCCGTTAACTGCTTAGCAATGGATGTGGCAGTGTTCGGTTAGTGCAAAGAGGGAGATTTAGCGATAACAAGCAGAAACTCGTATTTTCATAGCAAGGAGGTCCCCAGAGGGTTGTGGGATCCAACTCAGCATGTTGGAATCCCACAACCTGTGAGTTCAGAAATTTGGGGTTTTAGCAACACTTCTGACCACTTTTGTACATAAGGGCTCATTTAGATGTCAGTGATTTGTGTATGTATGCCAAAACCAGGAGTGGAACATACAGAGAAAAACTATAATTGAAAGATTGACACCTGTTCTGTGTTTTGGAGACCCTTCTGGTTTTGGCTTATAAACAATGATGAAAAATCACTGACGTATGTATGAGCCCTAAGGGTTATTTAGAAAAATACCCAGTTTGAGTCTGCACACTCTTTTCTTACATCCCACACCCGGCAGGTGATGGCCCGCAATTGTTAACCTGTTAAATGCCTCTGCCAATCTCTGACAGTGGAATTTATGCAAGCTGGCATGCATGCACATCCTTATTTCCGCCCATTGGCGCGCCCGTGACAAGGTTGCGGGTCACCGATGGGTTGCCATGACAGCTGAGGGTCAACTGATGACCACCGTGCGTGTCATTATGGAGCTTCCTTGAATCCCAACCTGTGGCATCGCTGTATATAGCACATGCGATTGGACAATTGAATCTTCAAGCCCCGTAAGGGGGTAACAAGAACAGTGAAAAGTAAAAAAAAATGTTTTAAAAAATATATGAAAAAAAAACATAAAAAGTTCCAATAACCCCTCTTTTCCCCCATTGAAAATAAAGATATTAGTTTTTTTTTAAATACATATATGTGGTATCACCAAAAAATGAAAATGTTACGGATCTCGGAAAATGGCGAAACAACGAACTGTTTTCACCTTCATGACTAGGCCAAATTTTACAATTCTGACCAGTGTCAATTTATGTGGTAATAACTCTAGAACACTTCAACGGATCCCAGTGATTCTGAGACTGTTCTTTAGTGATGCATTGTACTTCATGATAGTGGTAAAATTAGTTCGACATGACTTGCGCTCTCTTGTGAAAATATCGGAAATTTGGTGAAAATTTCACAATTTTCAAACTTTTAATTCTTATGCCCTTAAACCAGAGAGGTATGTCACACAAAATAGTTAATAAACAACATTTCCCATATGTGTACTGTACATCTGCATCGTTTTTTAAAAATATTTTTTTTGTTAGGAAGTTAAAAGTTTATCAGCAGTTTCTCATTTTTTCCAACAAAATTTATAAAACAATTTTTTTAGGGACCACATCACATTTGAGGTAACTTAGGGGGCCTATATTACAGAAAATACCCAAAAGTGACACCATTCTAAAAACTGCACCCCTCAAAGTCCTCAAAACCACATTCAAGAAGTTTATTAACACTTCAGACTATTCACATGAATTAAAGGAATGTAGAAAGAAAAAATGAACATTTTCCTTTTTTTCATAAAAATGTTACTTTAGCCCCATATTTTTATTTTCACAAGGGTAACAGGAGAAAATGGAATACACAATTTGTTGTGCTATTTGTCCTGAGTACACCAATACCTTATCTGTGGCAGGAAACTACTGTTTGGGCACACAGCAGGGCTCGGAAGGAAAAGAACACAGTTTGACTTTTTGAATGCAAAATTAGTTAGAGTAGATAGTGGACGCCATGTCGCATTTGGCGAGTCCCTGATGTACCTAAATATTAGACGCCTCAAGGAATTTATCTAAATTTGTAGTGAGTATCTTAAACCCAAAGGTGCTTCACAGAATTTTATAACATTGAGCAGTGAAAATGAAAAAAATAATTTTTCCCCAAAAATGTTACTTCAGCCCCAAATTTTGAATTTTCACCAAGGTAACAGGATAAAAAGGTCCATACAATTTGTTGTGCAATTTGTCCTGAGTATGCCGATACCCATATGTGAGGAAAAACTACTGTTTGGGTGCACGGCAGGGCTTGGAAGGGAAAGAGAGCCATTTGACTTTTGAAGTGCAAAATTGTCTGGAATAGATAGCGGGTACCATGTTGCATTTGCAGAACTGTTGATGTGCCTAAACAGTGGAAAGCCCCCACAAGTGACCCCATTTTTGAACCTACATCCCTCAAACAACTTATTAAGAGGTGTAGTGAGTACCTTGAACCCACAGGTGCCTAAATAGTAAAAACCACCAGCTCTGCAAGGGCAACAAGGAGTCCACTATCTATTCCAGACAATTTTGCACTCCAAAAGTCAAAAACTGCTCCTTCCATTCCGAGCGCTGCTATGCACACAGACAGTAGTTTCCCCCCACGTATGGGGTATCGGCGTACTCAGGACAAATCGCACAACAAATTGTATGGACCATTTTCTCCTGTTACCCTGGTGAAAATTAAAAATTTGGGGCTGAAGGGACATTTTTGGTGAAAATGTATTTTTTCATTTTCACGGCTCAAAGTTATAAAATTCTGTGAAGCGCCTTTTGGGTTGAAGCAACTCACTACACATCTAGATAAAGTCCTTGAAGGGTCTAGTTTCCAAAAGTTTTGATCGCTCTTGATCCCGGCATCTGGAGGGTTAATGATCCAGGGGTGGTGCTGGCTGTTACTGCAGGACTTTGACTGTTAGCTGTACCAAGCTGCTGTGGTGATCATGCGAGAAGTGCTGATGTTTGAGCAACGCTCTGCACGATCATGCTGTGGTCGGTTAGTAAGATTGACTGACCGATGATAGCAATCTGAGTGTGGGCACCGCTGACATGGGTCCCCGTACCTCTTCCCGTGCCGCTCAGCTGTCAGCATTTACACGTAGTGACAGTTTTAAATCATGATGGACATAGCATGTCTTGATGCGGTAAGTGACACCTGCTGATGACGTGCTATGTCCGTCATTAGTCCTAAAGGGGTTAAGCATATAGGTGGTTCTGTCCAAGAGTTCACATTGATATTGGTCTGTTTGTTTCTGAAAATGGTTACAAATGATTGAACCATGATTATCAAAAAAATGTAGATTTTGCACTGAATCGGGAATCTACTGTATGTCACCTGATCTTAGTATAGAGTGGGTATTAGTTGTGATAGACAATAGTTTATAAAGAGGACTTGAAGCCTGACTGTGAAGCCAAGTCAGCGCAGAATAAATGAGTTACCCTGTACAGGAAATATATTATCAATTTCGGTAATTTTTTCAATTTTGGTGATGGTCCTACAATGTGCAGTTATTAGGGTTGGCATGAGCTAGGAAAGTGAATTGCAATTTATTCTCTTTTCCAAAATATTAATTACATGCCATTTTAATGCATCAGGCAATGCACGAACTGACCTTTTACATTTTTCGCTGCTCATTATTATGTCACATGATTTGTAAAATAGTATTTTTACTTACAAGGAGGAAGTTAAAGAGACAAAATTTGATGCAGAAGAACATTTAAAAAGACCAGCAGTAATGAATAATGACTATACTGTGAGTATATTTCTTTAAAGTATTGTTCATATATTAATTTACTGTAAGGGCGGACCAGATTGGCCTATATCCTCAGGACCATGTTTGTATGAAAACAATGTACGTAAGGAATAAATATCAATAAAAGTACACATGTGGCAGATTAACTGCAGAAATTAAGGTTGTGTCTGTGCAAGCAGATGAATGAGACAGTCATAGAAACTTCTGAAACAAATGCGTCACATGTGAATATAGTTTAAAAAAGCACTATTAACCACTTAAGGATTGAGCGACTTTGTAGGTTAATGAGCGGGCCTCATTTTTTAAAACTGACCACTGTCATTTTATGAGGTAATAACTCTGGAACGCTTCAACGGATCCCCCTGATTCTCAGACTGTTTTTCATGACATATTGTACTTTATGATAGTGGTAAAATTTGTTTGATATGACTTGCGTTTATTTGTGAAAAAATTGGAAATTTGGTGAAAATGTAAAAAATGTCACAATTTTCAAACTTTGAATTTTTATTCCCTTAAACCAGACAGATATGTCACACAAAATAGTTTATAAATAACATTTAACTTTTTTTCACAAAAATTTTACTTTAAACCCAATTTTTTTTTATTTTCACAAGGGTAACAGAAGAAATTTTGCTGTACAATTTCTTCTGAGCGGGTGCGAATACAGCGATACCAGATTTATGTCGGGTTTTTATGTTTGGCTGCTGTCACACACTAAAAGACGCTTTTTTTTGCAAAAACAAATTTTTTCATCGCCATGTTTTGATAGCTATCATTTTTCCATATTTCGGCCGACAGAGTCATGTGAGGGCTTGTTTTTTTGCGTGAAGAGTTGACGTCTTTATTGATACCATTTTTGGGCACATGACATGTTTGATCGCTTTCTATTCCGATTTTTGTTAGGCAGAATGAACAAAAACCAGCAATTGAGGAATTGTTTTTGGTTTTTTTTTATTCTGTTTCTCATGTAGTAAAATTGATAAGGCAGCTTTATTCTTCTGGTCAATATGATTACAGCGATACTTCATTTATGTCATTTTTTTATGTTTTGGCGCTTTTATAAAAACTTTTATAGAAAAAAGAACTATTTTTGCATTGCTTTATTCTGAGAGCTATAACTTTTTTTATTTTTCTGCTGATGGAGCTGTATGGCAGCTTGTTCTTTGCAGGACAAGATGAGGTTCTCAGAGATACCATTTTTATTTACATTAGTTTTTTTGATCGTGTTTTATTCCACTTTTATCAAGCAGTATGATGAAAAAGCATAGTTTGCTAGGATTTTTTTTTTTTTACGGCGTTCACTGAAGGGGTTAACTAGTGTGGCACTTTTACTTTTATAGATCGGATTTTTCCGGATGCGCCGACGATATCAAATATGTGTACTTTTTTTGTTTATTTAAATTTTTTTACATAAAAATGTGTATTTATTAGTGTAATATTTTATTTTTTTTTATTATTTTGTAATTTTTTTTTTTACAGATTTTTTTTACTTTTTAACTTAGTCCCTTTATGGGACTTTCACTTTTTTTACTGCAATGCATTGTACCTATACTGAGCTGTGAGCATGTTCTCAGAAGCTTTCCGTAGCTTGGTGACACGGGGGTGACGATCTAAAGCCGCGGTAGCTCCCTTTCCTCTGCCTGCCTCCTGAATGTTGCGATCACGCTCGATCGCAGCATTTAGTGGGTTAAACAGCCAGGAGCGGTGCTGGCACGGCTCCAGGCTGTTTAGTGCAGGAGCTCAGTCACTGGCAGTGCCGAGCTCCTGATCTGATCGGGCAGGAGGTGCTGATATTTCAGCACCTCCTGCGCGATCATGCTGTGATCGGTCAGTCAGATTGACTGACCGATTACAGCCCTTTGGGTGGGGGACCAACGACAAGGGTCCCCGCACCTATTCCCGTGCTGCTTAGCTGTCAGTGAGAGCTGTTGGCACTGAACTGTCACTGGATGTTTGCACGCAGTGACAGTTCAAAGTCATAATGGGCATAGCACATCAAGGAGCGGGAACTGACACCCACTCTTGACATGCTATGTTCGTCATTGGTTGTTAAGGGTTTAAAGTGTGTTTACATAATTTTGTAGGAAAAAAAGTTTTTTGCAGTAAATATTTTGTCCAGTCTAGCAATAGAAATGTACGTTTTTAAATCATTGTTTTCTCATTTACTATCATTTAGTGGGAAAAAAGGAGAAAACAAAGCGTACACTATACAATAAAAGTACTGTCCTACTTCTCTGTTATTTCCCTAGTAATGTAGGAATAAATTGACAGCTGGGTGTTGCAAGTTGGTGGCAGGGGATTTCCCTGCACAGTTTAACACTGTCCAATCAGGGATAGTGGTATAAGGATGTGCAGGAATAACACCCTTTTGATAAAGTCAGTGTCAACACCCAGCTGTTAATTTACTCGTAAATTTCTCAGAGGAAAAATGAGCACTCATACTAAGGCCATGTTCACACGTTGAGTATTTGGTCAGCATTTTACCTCAGTATTCATAAGCCAAAACCAGTTGTGGGTGATAAATACAGAAGTGGTGACGTGTTTCTATTCTACTTTTCCTCTGATTGTTCCACTCCTGGTTTTGGCTTACAAATACTGAAGAAAAATACTGAACAAATACTGAATGTGTGATCGTGGTCTTAATCCCACACCTAAGAGCCAATGTGATAATGTCTTCATATGGCTATATCATAATAAAAAGGAACCTTATTAACAAAGCCAATGGAAGGGTAACCTTTAAGGGGTTATTTCCATCTGATAAACTGAAAGCATATCACTAGAAGATACCATCACTCTGTGATCATTCACAGTTCGACCCTAAGAACTCCGACTGATCCTGAGAATGAGGACTCCAGCATTGTTTTATCCTTGCAAAGGGGTTATAGGGGACTTTGGGATTTTTCTTCCTATGGGGCCAAGAATTTACACGCAGACAATTGATAACTACCTGCCTGTTCTTCTCTCAGACAATCTCTCCCTGCTCAGGCGGCAATTCTCCTGTTTCCTTTGACCCCACGTCAACAGAGCAGTTCATTCTTTTCCGGTATGCTCTGTCGTTGAAGCATCACTTCCAACGTCATGCCAACTGACTGCCAGCTACCCATAGTTAGACATTGGGGAGCTGGCTGTCAATCAGCATGACGTTGGCAATGACTAACCAACGACAGTGCAGAAAGGAAGAGAAGGAGCTACTCTGTTGACGTTTCATGATAGGAAGCAAGACAATCACCGGCAGGAGTGGTCCGTGACTCTGTGAGTCGTAAGAGATTGTCGCTTGGCAGAACAAACAGGTAGCTAACAATTAACTGCTGGTAAATTCTTGGCCCCATACGAAAAGAACCCAAAAGTCCCAGATAGCCCCTTGAAGTGCTTATGTAAAAGAATATGATAGTGCTGCCGTATCCTGCACAGTCGGTGTCAGGAAGTGCTTGATACAGGAAAAACTATAAGGCTGCGTGCCCACGATGCGGATTTAATGCGTTTCCGCGACGCCATTTCAGTACAACCATTAATTTTGCAGAATCGCGGCGAAATCGCCGCCATTGACTTGCATTGGACCGCATAACATCTGCATGACTACACGTACACATGCGGATATTATGCGATTCAATGCCCGGATGGTACCTGGGTCTGGAGAAGAGGAGACTCTCCTCCAGACCCGAGTACCATAGTACCTGTAGTTAAAAAATACTTAAAATAAAAAAAAAAACATATACTTACCTTCTAATGGCCCCCTGTCTGTTCCCGGCGGTGCTGCTGGCTCTTCGGCTGCTCGCGGTGTTGTAAAAGGACCTTCCATGACGTCATTTAGTCATGCGGCAGGTCACGCGACTGCTGACGTCGGCGGTCGCATGACCTGTCACATGACTAAATGACATCATGGAAGGTCCTTTTTATAGCACCGCGAGCTGCTGAAGACACCGAATGCACCGGAGAAGGAGACCGGGGGCCATCGGAAGGTGAGTATAATATTTTTTTTAATTTTCAACATTTTTATTCTTTTTTTTTACTATTGATGCTGCATTTGCAGCATCGTAACTTGGTCACACAACATAAATCCATGCCGGTTGCATGGATTTATATAGTGTGACCAAGTTGTCAAGCACTTTTCCAAGTGATGCTAAAATCGCTTGGAAAAGCGCTTGACAACCCGCATGCGAAATCGCAAGTTCAAAACATTTCACAAACGCTTCTACCTGGCAGAAAAAATGCATGTAAAATCCACATGCGTTTTTTCTGCCAGGGAGATGCAGAAACGCCCAGGAAAAATCCGCAGCATTTCTCCATCGTGGGCACATAGCCTAAAGGGGACAAAGCACTAGATCAGCGCAGCTCCATCCGCCTCAGGATTGGTCAGCTCTTAGAGGTTGAAACCCAATAGATCACAAAGTGATGGCATATCTTAGCAATACATGATCTCTGTATCAGATAGCAATAACATTTTAGGGCTCTATTCACACCACATTTAGGGCATCTAGATGACGTGTGCATTTTATTTTGATTCCTACAAAAAAGTGTTGCTAACTGTATGTGAATTTTACACATCTAAATGTCACACAAAATTATTATTAGTTCATCTGCCATTGACCTTCATTGGCCAACATACGTATACTTGACATTGCCACTTGAGAGAAACTCATGCCTATGCGCTAGACATTTGACATTTTTAATGTTCTTCTTTCTAGATTGGTGCGAAGCTGTGATCTCATGAAGTCATACAGCACATCACCTGAAAATGTTCTTATAGGGGGTCTCCACTTAATAATTTATGGATATAATAATTATGAGAAGCAAACAGAGATCTTCAAATATCGCAGTCAATGATGCAGCTTTGCTTTTTTTTAATAAGAAGATTTTATTTAAAGTAAAGTATTCATCCTATTATATCTATTTTTACATGTTACAACACGATTTCTGATTTTCCAACCTGAGCTGAAATCATAAGAATGTTTTCCAGAACTTTCTACTTCTTAAAAAGAATGCCGATGCCAAAGTGTACTGATGCAAGAAACCAGTAAAGGAAAAGAAACAAGGAGGAATGTATCTTTACAGTGCGGATTTAAATGCTTTTCAAGATGTATGGAAATGTGGGCTATAAACCCTACAAGTAATGTAATAGCTGAATTCTATTACCCATTTAGGATCTCAACATAGTCCCAAAAAGCCTGAAAGTAATATAAATAAGAGGACAGATTACAACTGTGCTTCTTATGCATATTTACTATACCAATAACTCTTAATATTTGATCAACCATGTTACAGTGTGTATACTAGCCAAAGATAGATCTGCATAGCATGAGGCTATGCAGAACATGAACATGCAATTGTACATAAAAGGAAAGGTATTATGTTAATGTACCCATAGACTAATGATTCAAAAAGCAATTAACATGTATATTATGTAAGTAAATATGATCAGAAATAAAATAACATTCATTAATATACCACACTGCCAGGGGGACCAATGATGGATAACGACTGAAAATTAACCATAGCATGATGGTGATTTATATTGTTGCCAGTATGTACTAACAGGTAGCAGAGCACAATGTTGTAGACTTGTGAAGGTTATCTCCTAAAGGCTGATACATATGGCAATGCACTATTAACAGCCCCATACTTAAATGTGGTACAAACGCTGGGCACCATCAGATCTGGTAGGTTCCATGATATTCTCAACTAGAAGCAATACTTCCAGCATACACAAGATGCCACAATTTCGTTTTCTGTCGAAACAGAACAGAATCTGACAATGAAAACTCTTAATATAACTCCGTATAAAATCAGAGGCATGCACAGATACAGTAGGGGTCTTATGCATAAAAATAAGCTGCAATTCAGCTTTCTGCGTGATGCCTAAGGCTATGTTCACACTGGATTTTCGAGCAATCAAAAATATTCGTTTTTCAAGCACAAAACACTTCAGAAATCACTCTTTTTCTCTGGAGTATAAGGGGGGACATACAGTATCTCCTTGTGGAGAGTGCCAAGCCAGCATAGCAAGATTTATATGCCATGAAATGAATTTCTGTGAATTTAAATATGCAAATAGCCTCTTCAGAGTGGAAGAGGACTACAACTCTAATGCCACCTTGGGGACAGCTACCCTATAAGTCAATTCCGTCCTTTTCAACGGGACCTTTCATCTAATTTTTCATGTTGAACTGGACACACAATGTAATAGTGGCAGCAGAGCGGAACGAAATGTTAACACAGTGAAAGGGGTTTTTTTTATTTCGCCTCTCTCAGTTTTTTGCAATGACTTAATTTTTGTTCAGTCCAAATGGGTGTCATCAGGTAGTTTTCACAGGGGGGCATATATTTCTCGCTGTATGATGCTGGCCAATCATAAGCAGTAAGCCACACAATGGAGAAGAAATAACACCCCCCCTCCTCCCCACAATAGCATAGAGCAGGTTTCTAGTTTCTAAGGCTACATTCCCACAATGCGTGTTTCGTGAGTTTCAGATGTTGCAGATTTTTGAAAAAAATGCAAGTAACCTATTTTGCTTAATTGGCGCAGAAAAATTGCAACAACGAAACCTCAAAAAAAGCTAATCGTGGGAACATAGCCTAAGTAGGTGAGATATACATTGTCAGAAAGCCTGATCTCCTGGTCTAACCTACTACATTATTATAAAGAGCTGGGAGTAGAACACAGATGACTAACACCTTTAAGATAAGGTCCCAGCAGTCATTGTGGGGGAGGGGCAGCACAACTGAGTTTAGCCATGTCACATTACAAACGCTTATATAAGATCTTCTTTCATAGCACAATCATCGCTGCTGAACTCCCCCTCCTCCCACACTACCTGTACACAGATTATCTGATCATTAGGTGTCAGTATTAGACTTTTGTCTGCTGTACTCACAGCAATTTGTACTCACTCTACTACAGTGTGAGCAGAGCAGGCTACTCCTGTATGAGACATATAATGACAGCCTGCTTTGCTCATATAAAGCACCTATCTGAAAGGTGTTTGTCATCTGTTCTCTACTCCCAGCACTTTCTAATCATGGAGAAGGTTAGACCAGGAGATCAGGTTGTCTGACATATATACTTTTCACACACTAAGAAACTTGCTCTAAGCTATGGTGGAAGCATGTTCTTCTTTCTCCAGTGTGTTGCTGCCTGCAGCCACTATTACACTGAGTGTCCAGTTAGTATGAAAAATTTGGTGAGATGTCCTGTTTAACAAGATTTGTTACATGGCTTAGAATGAAGTGGATATTTGCATATCTTTTTTTTCTGAAGTTTTGTACATCTAAAGCATCTTTTCTTCTGCCAGCGTATTTTTTTAGGGTTTCCTGGCGTTTTTTTTACTGGCATTCTCTGGATTTTTTTAAATCCATTAAATAATAAAGAAAACACAGGCATTTTTTGAGCAAAATCCCAGTTAAAATGTTCTGGATGTTCTGTTGTAAAGTAAGTAAAGTAAAGTGTCTTCCTTGTTGAAAATGCCAGAAAAATGTATATTTTACTTCTTTTAAAAACTTAGGATCTTTGGAAGCCTGAAGTATCTGAAAGAAGTTCAAAAGCCTGAACATACGAATCAGAAGTCATTTTCCCATACAATAAAGGAAACAATTATTTGATCCCTTGCTGTTTTTGTAAGTTTGCCCAAAGACATGGGCAGTCTATAATTTTAAGGGTAGGTTAATGTTAACATTGAGAGATAAAATATCCATTTATACAGAAGAGCATTTGTGAGGTCAGACCGATGTTTGATGAAAAGGCCTGGTTCACAATCTCTGTTCTAATTCATTCTAAAGATGTTCTGTGAAGTTGAGTTCAGCTAGCCTGTCGATTTCTTTCACACAAAACCCAACCATGCCTTTAACGACCTTGCTTTGTGCACTGGGGCATAGTCATGCTGGAAGAGAAAAGGACCTTCCCCAAACTGCTCCTGCAAAGTTGGACACATACAATTGTTCAAAAAGTCTTGGTCTGCTGAAGCATTAAGAATTCCCATCATTGGAACTAGGGAGCATAGGCGAAGCCCTGAAAAACAGCCCTTCAGCATTATACTTCTTCCATCAAAAGTAACAGTTGGCATAATGCAGTTAGCCAAATTACGTACCCCCTGCATTCACCAAATCCAGACTCATCCATCAAACTGCCAGATAGAAAAGCGTGATTCATCAGTCCACACAAAACACATCAAATTAGGGGTAGACACCAGGAAAGTGCAATCAATTGACCCAGAGTACAAGTACTCTAATTATTATTATTTAATATTATAGCTATATTTATTTCGTGGCGCTTTACATGTGAAAAGGGGTCACCGACTGGTGCAAGAGGAGAGAGGACCCTGCCCACGAAGGGACACAAACAATCTAAAAGGGATGGGTGAGGATACAGTAGGTCAGGGTACAGATGGTCGTGCAGCGGTATGCTGGAGCGAGGGTTACTGCAGATAGTATGTTTGTCAGAAGAAGTGGGTCTTCAGCTTCCTTTTCAAGGTTTCCACAGTAGGTGAGAGTCTGCTGTGTTGGGGTACAGAGTTACACAGTAGGGAGGATGCACAGGACAAATCTGCTGAGAGTCTAAATGAAGGGAAGCTTCCAGGAGCTCACAACTGAGCAGATTAACCCCTGAACTGATTAATATGAAGGCGAAAGGATTCTAATGAGTGCAGGAGTGGGAGGAATCAGATGCTGCGGTCTTCTGGCTTCTCTCTCTCATAGTAAACCCTTGCCACCTTGCAAGCTTGCAAGCTTCAACACGATGTTCACAAGGTAGACAGCAGCAATGGTCGGTCTCCTAGACAACGAGCTAATGATAGAGGCCACCATCTCCTTAGCTTGCTGTTGGTACTTTTCTGTGGGAAGAAGCTTGTCTCCAACCAGCCTGGAACATTTCCAGCGAATTATGGCACGTCATGGTATTAGCAGTGCACCCGGTACCAGAAGTAAAGCCATCCACAATTTCCTTCTCAGGAATTTTATTTGGTAGACTGAGTGGCTGCCCAAACATTAGTTTCTCACAAAGGAGCTGAAGACACTGAGTGGCAGTAGGTGCAAGTTTCTCCAGCATGTTAGATATCAGAGGGAGAACAGAGAGAGCAGCACGGTGGCTCAGTGGTTAGCACTGCAGCCTTGCAGCGCTGGGGTCCTGTGCTCAAATCCCATGAAGGACAACATCTGCAAGTATAACCCCTGGCAAAAATTATGGAATCACTGGGCTCGGAGGATGTTTATTCATTTGTTTAATGTTGAAAAAAAGCAGATCACAGACATGGCACAAAACTAAAGTCATTTCAAATGGCAACTTTAGGGCTTTAAGAAACACTAAAAGAAATCAAGATAAAAAATGTGGTACTCAGTAAGGGTAATTTTTTCAGACCAAGCAGAGGGAAAAAATTATGGAATCACTCAATTCTGAGGAAAAAATTATGGAATCATGAAAAACAAACACACAAAAGAACACTCCAATACATCAGTAGTATTTTGTCGCACCACCTCTGGCTTTAATAACAGCTTGCAGTCTCTGAGGCATGGACTTAATGAGTGACAAACAGTACTCTTCATCAATCTGGCTCCAACTTTCTCTGATTGCTGTTGCCAGATCAGCTTTGCAGGTTGGAGCCTTGTCATGGTCCATTTTCTTCAACTTCCACCAAAGATTTTCAATTGGATTGAGATCCGGACTATTTGCAGGCCATGACATTGACCTTATGTGTCTTCTTTCAAGGAATGTTTTCACAGATTTTGCTCTATGGCAGGATGCATTATCATCTTGAAAAATGATGTCATCATCCCCAAACATCCTTTCAATTGATGGGATGAGAAAACTGTCCAAAATATCAATGTAAACTTGGGCATTTATTGAAGATGTAATGACAGCCATCTCCCCAGTGCCTTTACCTGACATGCAGCCCCATATCATCAATGACTGTGGAAATTTGCATGTTCTCTTCATGCAGTCATCTTTATAAATCTCATTGGAACGGCACCAAACAAAAGTTCCAGCATCATCACCTTGCCCAATGCAGATTCGCGATTCATCACTGAATATGACTTTCATCCAGTCATCCACAGTCCACAATTGCTTTTCCTTAGCCCATTGTAACCTTGTTTTTTTCTGTTTAGGTGTTAATGATGGCTTATGTTTAGCTTTTCTGTATGTAAATCCCATTTCCTTTAGGCGGTTTCTTACAGTTCGGTCACAGACATTGACTCCAGGTTCCTCACATTCGTTCCTCATTTGTTTTGTTGTGCATTTCCTGTTTTGGAGACATATTGCTTTAAGTTTCCGGTCTTGACGCTTTGATGTCTTCCTTGGTCTACCAGTATGTTTGCCTTTAACAACCTTCCCATGTTGTTTGTATTTGGTTCAGATTTTAGACACAGCTGACTGTGAACAATCAACATCTTTTGCAACATTGCGTGATGATTTACCTTCTTTTAAGGGTTTGATAATCCTCTCCTTTGTTTCAATTGACATCTCTCGTGTTGGAGCGATGATTCATGTCAGTCCACTTGGTGCAACAGCTCTCCAAGGTATGATCATTCCTTTTTAGATGCAGACTAACGAGCAGATCTAATTTGATGCAGGTGTTAGTTTTGGAAATGAAAATTTACAGGGTAATTCCATAATTTTTTCCTCAGAATTGAGTGATTCCATAATTTATTCCCTCTGCTTGGTCTGAAAAAAATGACCCTTACTGAGTACCACATTTTTAATCTTGATTTCTTTTAGTGTTTCTTAAAGCCCTAAAGTTGCCATTTGAAATGACTTTAGTTTTGTGCCATGTCTGTGATCTGCTTTTTTTCAACAACATTAAACAGCTGAATGAACATCCTCTGAGCCCGGTGATTCCATAATTTTTGCCAGGGGTTGTAGTTTGTATGTTCTCCCCGTGTTTGTGGGGGTTTTCCCCGGGTTCTCTGGTTTCCTCCTCAGTAAAAAAGCAACAATACAGTGTCCGGGAACCTTCACACAGACTTTTCTTAGCCAAGGCTGCTTCTCGGCAGTGTTGGACAGGCCCACCAGAGATCCAGAGAATCCTCCGGTGGGACCTGGCTTCTCTTTCAGGAGAGTTCATAGCGCAAACCTAGCAGCTGCTATGGGGCTCTTGAGCAGGGGAGAAAAGTGGGCCCTCAGAATCAAATCCTCTGTTGGACCCAATGTTCTTCAGTCTAACACTGCTTCTCTGTGAGAGTTTTATTTCACCTCAGCCATATTCTTTAGGTCGGTGAAAGGACTGGCAGAGAGAAACCGTATCTACTCTGGCTGTCATTTCTCCCAAGAAATCCTCTAATGCAGCATGTTCCATAAGCAATGGCAGCCCGTCCAACATCATCTCACACTTCTCGTGGTGCTTAGTCACACACAAGCATCTTTCTTAACGTCTTGAATTTCATGACTACAGAGTTGGGAAATAGCCTGATCTGCAATGCGTTTTGAGAAATAACGTGCATAAGCAAAGCCACGGTTTAGGCTACTGAAGGCCATCATTAAGCGAAACTCATACAGCTTTCCCACACACTGAAAGAGGTTTTCAAGACTTCCAAGACAGCCAAGACTTCCCTGTCCTCACCAAGAGGATGACTTTCCATGTTCTCCTCCTCCTCCTCATTATCACTCAATCCGCATTGAGATGAGATGAGGCTGGGCTTGTAGCATCATCCTGTATAGTTCCTTGCTCGCCTGCAATGCCTCCTCTTTAATTGTGAGCAGCAAGAGTTTCAGTAGACAGAGAATCGGGATGGTGATGCAAATTATGGCATAATTGCCGCTCACCATCTTGGTGGAGTCCTCAAAGTTTTGGAGGACAGCACAGATGTCAGACATTCATGCCCACTCATCAGCTCTTATGTGCGGAGACTGACCTGAATTCCAAAGGGGGGGGGTTGAAGCTGGCCTCTGCTGCTCACAAATCCTTCCAAACATCTGCAAAGTTGATTTCCAATGTGTGGTGACATTGCACACCAGTCAGTGAGCTGGAAACTGCAAACGCTGCTGAAGCACTGCCAGGTGGTGGAAGCTGTAGCTGACTTTCTGAAATGGGCACACATGCGGCATACTTTCACAAGAAGCTCTGGCAGATCTGGGTAGGTTTTGAGAAACCGCTGAACCACTAAGTTGAGCACATTTAGTGCTTGCTCATCACTGATGTGTACCCCTGTATGGAGAACAATATCAGCACCAAAGAATTAAAAGATGAAATGTAGCCTGCTTTATATACCATGGTAGTAAGAAAAACAATTTCGATTATATCATGCGTACCCCTGTGACAACAATATCTGCACCAAAGAATTAATTTCACTAGAGTAGAACTAGTATAATGGGGACCGACAACTCTTCCCTACAGCCAACCCAGCAGATGGAGACCCAACCAGGAGTGTTCACATTTCAAAAAATTAGGGCCTGACACCACCATTTCCGTGGTCAACAGATTGGAGATGGTGGAGTTCAATCTCATAGCTTTGTCATGTGTAGGAGGAAACAATCTTTCATGTGACCACAACTATGGGACCGAGGGCTGGCTGCTGTGCTGAGAGAGGGCACAGTAAGGTATACCGAATAGCTGACAGAGTCTCACTCAGTCTAACTGGAGCGGGTATACAACCGGAGGTTCTGCGGTGGGAGACCTGCGTGACAATACTTGGCACGGTAACAGAGGAAGAAGAAGCAGCAGATGAGGTTGATGGAGTGGCTGATGGTTGTTGGGCTCCGCATTTTATCGCAGTGAAATTGCCAGAGTAACGCATGTTGATTGCACATGTGAAGGTTCATGGATGTAGTAGTCAAATTATTGCACTTTTTCCCTCTATTGTGTTTTCTCTTGCAAAGTTGCCAGATAACGTGAATTGGCTCATCCTTTGCGGTGTCAAAAAAGGCCCAGGATAGGCAACCCTTACTGCCCCTGCGAGCTGCAGACCCATGACCGCTGCTGGCCACAGTTGTGGCTAAGGATGGAGTGCTCCTCGTGCTTGCATCAATCCCGTGTCTGCGCCATAGGACGAAACGTAGCCTCCTCATCTTCCTCCTCCACCTCCTCAGATGAGCTACTCATCTGCATGATTCTGGGTTCACAACAAGTGGGATCTACAACCTCATCATCATCCAATGTGTTATCCCATTCCTCGACCTCAGAGTCACTCTCCTCCTCTTCTTGCCCTGACAGCGAGTACAGTCTGCATTATGCTCAGATATCTGAGTCTCATCAGGATTACTCCCCCCCACACACCCCGGGGGTTAACATCTGGTGAGAAGAATCAGGAAGGTGCGCGGACCCTACTTTTTTTTCTTTCCCTGTATGGAGAACAATATTGGCACCAAAGCATTAATTTCACTAGCGTATAACTATTGTAATGGAGATCGAAACCTCTTCCACTACAGCCAACACAGGAGATGGAGACGTAACCAGGAGTGTTCACATTTCGCTAAATTAGGGCCTAACACCACCGAAGTGGAACCAATTTCACCAGAGTAGAAGTAGTATAATGGAGACCAAAACGTCTTCCACTACAGCCAACCCAGCAGATAGAGACCCAATCAGGAGTATTCACATTTCTCTAAATTAGAGCCTAACACCACCAAAGTGGCATCAATTTCACCAGAGTAGAAGTAGTATAATGGAGACCAAAACCTCTTCCACTACAGCCAACCTAGCAGATGGAGACCCAATCAGGAGTGTTCACATTTCTCTAAATTAGAGCCTAACACCACCAAAGTGGCATCAATTTCACCAGAGTAGAAGTAGTATAATGGAGACCAAAACTTCTTCCACTACAGCCAACCTAGCAGATGGAGACCCAATCAGGAGTGTTCACATTTCTCTAAATTAGAGCCTAACACCACCAAAGTGGCATCAATTTCACCAGAGTAGAAGTAGTATAATGGAGACCAAAACATCTTCCATTACAGCCAACCCAGCAGATGGAGACCCGATCAGGAGTGTTCACATTTCCCTAAATTAGGGCCTAACACCACCAAAGTGGAATCAATTTCACCAGAGTAGAAGTAGTATAATGGAGACCAAAACCTCTTCCACTACAGCCAACCTAGCAGATGGAGACCCAATCAGGAGTGTTCACATTTCTCTAAATTAGAGCCTAACACCACCAAAGTGGCATCAATTTCACCAGAGTAGAAGTAGTATAATGGAGACCAAAACCTCTTCCACTACAGCCAACCTAGCAGATGGAAACCCAATCAGGAGTGTTCACATTTCTCTAAATTAGAGCCTAACACCACCAAAGTGGCATCAATTTCACCAGAGTAGAAGTATTATAATGGAGACCAAAACCTCTTCCATTACAGCCAACCCAGCAGATGGAGACCCGATCAGGAGTGTTCACATTTCCCTAAATTAGGGCCTAACACCACCAAAGTGGAATCAATTTCACCAGAGTAGAAGTAGTATAATGGAGACCAAAACCTCTTCCACTACAAACAACCCAGCAGATGAAGACCCAATCAGGATTCTCCATATTTCCAAAAATTAGTGGCAGAAACCAGTGAAGTAGCATCAATTTCACTACAGTAGAAATATTATAATTAGGACCAACACATCTTCCACTACAGCCAACCCAGCAGATGGAGACCCAGTCAGGATTCTCCACATTTCCAAAAATTTGTGTCAGACACCAGCGAAGTGGCATCAATTTCACTACAGTAAAAATAGTATAATTAGGACCGACACCTCTTCCACTACAGCCAACCCAGGAGATGGAGACCTAACTAGGAGTGTTCACATTTCCCTAAATTAGGGCCTTACACCACTGAAGTGGCATCAATTTCACTAGAGTAGAAGCAGTATAATAGAGACCAAAACCTCTTCCACTACAGCCAACCCAGCAGATGGAGACCCAATCAGGATTCTCCACAGTTCCAAAAATTAGTGGCAGATACTAGCGAAGTGGCATCAATTTCACTACAGTAAAAATAGTATAATTAGGACCGACACCTCTTCCACTACAGCCAACCCAGGAGATGGAGACCTAACCAGGAGTGTTCACATTTCCCTAAATTAGGGCCTTACACCACTGAAGTGGCATCAATTTCACTAGAGTAGAAGCAGTATAATAGAGACCAAAACCTCTTCCACTACAGCCAACTCAGCAGATGGAGACCCAATCAGGATTCTCCACAGTTCCAAAAATTAGTGGCAGATACTAGCGAAGTGGCATCAATTTCACTACAGTAGAAATAGTATAATTAGGACCGACACCTTTTCCACTACAGTCAACTCAGGAGATGGAGGCACAATCAGGAGTGTACACATTTCCAAAAATTTGTGTTAACACCTGCAGCAGCAGCAGCAGCAGCAAGAGCAGGCACAGAAGTCATATCACAGACTGCAATTCCACGAGATCAATGCAGCACACTAAAAACTACAACATCGCCTAGTCTGTATAGTCTGCATTTGGGGTGGAAAAGTCCTTGGAGATCCATGACTTGTTCATCTTGATGAAAGTTAGGTGGTTTACACTTTCAGCGGACAGCTGGCTGCGCTTATCCGTCAGGACACTACCAGCAGCGCTGAAGACGCGTTTTGAGAAAACGCTGGCTGCCGGGCATGATAAAACCTCCAAGGCGTGACAGGTGAGCTCAGGTCATTAATCCATTTTTGAAGACCAAAATGTAAAAGGGTCCAAATCCTCCCTGATGGTATTTATATTGAGCTCTAGATACTTCTGCACCATCCTCTCCAGTCGTTCACCACGTGTCAGACTTGTACTCTGTTGTGCAGGTGCACGAGCTGTTGTAAAAAATGTGTGAAAGCGCTCACAGAAATTGCTTCTGCCACTTACGCTGCTGCTACTGCTAATGTTTTGGCGTTGATGAATTGACGTGCCGGAGGTTGAAAGTCTACAGTTGTTATGCACACTGTGTGCCTCACTGCTAACTTGGGGAAAACCTCTCTTAAGGTTGCTTAAAAGCTTGTTTCGATACTCCAGCATTAGCAGGTCCCTTTCCAGGGTGGGAAGCATCTGGCAAAATTTACTCTTACAATGTGGCAACCCAGTGGTCAACATTATTTCGAATCATAACTATACCGGGATCATGTTGTAGAGAATGCATCAAGGAGTCACTCATATGTTGGGCACATCCAGGAGGTCCAAGGCCATGCTGTATTGATGGCTGGTTAACACTGATGCTTGTTTCCTCCGTCCCCTCCCGCCAACCACAAACAACAGAGAGGGAATGATTATCCTCTTCATCTTCTGACTGTTGCTCGCCCATCACCTCTTCCTCCTCCATTTGTTCCTCGGCTCTTGCACAGTTTGTCTGGTATCACCAACCCCCCCTGGATCGCAGTAATCCACCCTCACTTGGCATCCGCCTGTGTGACGACAGTCTGGAACTTTGAGACATTGTTATCCCTTCCGAATCCTCCTCTTCTTCTGGAACCACCACTTCCTGCCGCAGGCTATTCAAAGTCTGCTCCAGCATGTAGATGACCGGAACAGTGATGCTGATGACGGCATCGTCAGCGCCAGCCATTTTAGTAGCCATTTCAAAACTGTGCAGAAGGGTGCGGAGGTCCTTAATCTGTGCCCACTCCGTAAAAGTGATATGCCACACATCCGTATTGCGTTGGCCCAGGCTATACGACGTGACATACTGCATCAGGGCTCGTTGCTGCTGCCACAGTCGCTGCAACATGTGCAGAGTGGAATTCCACCTTGTCAGCACATTGCATATCGATTTATTAACTGGCATTGACAAAGATCTATGTATCGATTCAAGTCAATGACCTGAGGGGTGCGAATGGCAGAAGTGAGCACACAGCTTCCGTGCTTTCTGAAGCATCTCATCCAGGCCAGGATAGTGGCGGAGAAATCGCTGTACCACCAGGTTGAGGACGTGAGCCATGCAAGGCACGTGTGTGAGCTTGCCTCAGAGTAGGGCCGCCACCAGGTTCGCACCGTTATCGCAAACGGCCTTCCCTGGTTCCAGGTTCAGCAGAGAAAGCCATTGCTCAAACTCGGACTGGAGAGCTGTCCACAACTCTTCAGCTGTATGACTGCGATCTCCAAGGTATATTAATTTTAACACCGCCTGATTGCGGTGACCCATGGCTGGGCAGTACGGAGGTGGTGTGGATTTGTTCTGCATTGTTGGATCGCATGTCTCATTAAGGCTAAGGCCCCACTCTCAGTATTTGGTCAGTATTCGGTCAGTAATTTTTCTCAGGAGTGGGAGCCAAAACCAAGAGTGGGTGATAAATGCAGAATTGTTGCATTATTTCTATTATACCTTTTCTCTGATTGTTCCTCACCTGGTTTTGGCTCCCACTCCTGGGAAAAAATACTGACCGAATACTGACCAAATACTGATAATGGGGCCATGGCCTAAGGCAGAGGTTGAGTGCCAGGTGGAGGCCCTAGAGGAGGTGAAGGAGGCAGAAGCAGTGGAGGAAGTGTGAAATACAGAGGTTTCTTCTGCAAGACCCTTCCCCGTCTGCCCCCACAGCCACCAGAGTAACCCAGTTACCAGTCAGCGAGATGTTAGACCCTTGGTCATGCTTAACTCGTCCAGGTGTCTGTGGTGAAATACACCCTGGCAGACATAGATTTAGTCAAGGTATGGGTGATGTTGTCTGCGACATGTTGGTGTAGCGCAGGCACAGCTTTCTTAGAGAAGTAATGGCGACTGAGCAACTGGTACTGGGGGACTGTGTCGGCCATCAGCTTTCGGAAACCGTCTATATATCAGGCAAAAAGGCAGCATTTCCGTGGCCAACATATTGGAGATGGTGGTTCAACCTCTTAGCTTTCTCATGTGTAGGATGAAACAATCTTTTATTTGACCACAACTGCGAGACCGAGGGCTGGTTGCAGTGTTGAGAGAGGGCGGAGTAAGGTGAACCGGACAAACTGCTGGACCGTGAGTGAGGTGCAGGCGGAGATGTTACGGTGGATGTGGTTGATGGGGCAGCTGATGGTTGTTGAGGCCAGCTGGTCCGCATTTTATCTCAGTGAGATTGCCAGAGTAACACATGTTGATTGCGCATGTGAAGGTTCATGCATGTATTAGTCAAATTACTGCACTTTTTCCCTCTACTGAGTTTTTTCTTGAAAAGTTTGCAGGTCACGTGAGTTGGCTCATCCTTTGCGGTGTCAAAAAAGGTCCAGGCTAGGCAACCCTTGCTGCCCCATAGTTGTGGCTAAGGATGCAGTGCTCCTCATGCTTGCATCACTCCGTGTCTGCGCTGTAGGGCGAAATGTAACCTCCTCGTCTTCCTCCCCCACCTCTTCAGATGAGCTGTTCGGCTCTGTGACTCTGGGTTCACACCAAGTAGGATCTTCAACCTCGTCATCATCCAATGTATTATCCCATTCCTCGCCCTGAGAGTGACCTTTCTCCTCTTGTTGCCCTGACAGCACAGTGCAGTCCGCTCAGGTATCAGTCTCATCAGGATCACCCCCCCCCCCGCCGGTGGTTAACGTCTGGTGACGAGGGTCAGGAATCTGCTCGGACTGTACTGTGTGTGATGTTGAGGTGGAGGAAGGAGAGGAGAGGCCACTTGAAGCAGCCCTTGCCATCCACTAGAGCACCTGCTCTTTCTGGTCCGAATCAACAAGGCGTATCTCTGTGCGGCTGCCAAAGAAAGGGAGTGGAGTAGTCCATACAGTAACAGAAGCTGTCAGTTGTCTTTGGATAGGATGTGACGGTGTTGGTTCACTAGTGCTTTCACTAACATTACCACCTACCCCACGTATACGTTGAACATCAAGCCTATTCCCCCTTCCGCCATGACCTCTCTTTTTCCCACTCATGTTGCGCTCAGATAGTGTGGTAGGAGCACGCTATTAACAAAAAAAAATGTGATTTTTTACTCTGCACCAGTTCTGCACACAGCTGAATTTCAGCGGCACTATTTATTATTTTTCTTATTTATTTATATAGTTCCAGTGATTCCATGGAGCTGTACATACTTAGGTGTTACATGCCAAATACAGAGATCACTTACTGTAAACAAAACTAACAATGATAGACTGGTACAGAGGGAAGAGGACCCTGCCCTTGCGGGCTTACATTCTACAGGAATGGGGAGGAGATAGTAGGTTGGGGGGGTTGCAGTAGCTCTGGTGTTGTTGAGGTGGCAGCAAGCAAGGTCATGGCAGGCTGTAAGCTTGTTTGAAAAGATGGGTTTTCAGGTTCCATCTGAAGGATCCAAATGTGGCGGATAATCGGACGTGTTGAGGCACAGAATTCCATAGAATGGGGGATATTCGGGAGAAATCGTGGAGGCGATTGTGTGAGGAACGAATAAGTGTGGAGGAGAGAAGGAGGTCGTGGGAGGACCAGCTATTACATAAAGGAATATATCGGGAGATTAGTTCAGAGTTGTACAGAGGAAAAAGGTTATGGATGGCTTTGTAGGTCAGTGTTAGTAGTTTGAACTGGATACGCTGGGCAATTGGGAGCCAGTGAAGGGATTTGCAAAGGTGGGTAGCAAAAGAGTAGCGAGGCGAGAGATGAACTAGTCGTGTAGTAGAGTTGAGGATGGACTGGAGGGGTGCGAGAGTGTTAGCAGGTAGGCCACAGAGGAGGATGTTGCAGTAGTCAAGGCGGGTGATGATGAGGGCATACACAAGAAGTTTAGTAGATTGAGGGTTGAGGAAAGGACGGATTCTGGAAATATTTTTGAGCTGCAGGCGACAGGAGGTGGCAAGAGCTTGGATGTGGGGTTTGAAGGACAGGGCAGAGTCAATAGTTACTCCAAGGCAGCGGATTGCGGGTACAGGGGAAAGTGTGATTTCATTTATTGTGATAGAAAGATCAGGTGGGGAAGGTATGCGAGATGGGGGAAAAATGATGAGTTCAGTTTCGTCCACATTGAGCTTAAGGAAGCGAGAGGAGAAGAAGGAGGATATGGCTGATAGACATGCCGGAATTCTGGATAGCAGAGAGGTGACATCAGGGCCAGAGAGGCAGATCTGGGTGTCATCAGCGTACAGGTGGTACTGGAAGCCATGGGATTTTATGCGCTGTCCCAGGCCAAGGGTATAGATTGAGAAGAGTAGGGGTCCTAGGATGGAGCCTTGAGGGACTCCAACAGAGAGGGGGCAGGATGAGGAGGTAGTGTGGGAGAGGGAGACGCTTAATGTACAGTTAGAAAAGTATGAGGAGATCCAAGATAGGGCAAGGTTTTTGACGCCAAAGGAAGAGAGGATCTGTAGTAGGAGGCAGTGGTCAACTCTGTTGAAGGCAGAGGAAAGGTCAAGGAGAAGGAGTACAGAGAATTGTCTGTTAGCTTTGGCTGTGAGTAAGTCATTAGTAATTTTGGTAAGGGCAGATTCGGTGGAATGGTGGGGGCGGAAGCCAGATTGTCAGTTGTCGAAGAGAGAGTTAGATGAGAAGTGAGAGGAAAGTTCAGCGTGAACATGTTGCTCAAGGAGTTTGGAGGCAAATGGGAGCAGCGATATGGGGCGGTAGCTGGACAAGGCAGTTGGGTCGAGGGATGGCTTTTTGAGGATGGTCGTAATTGTGGCATGTTTGAAGGCAGCGGGGAAGGTACCAGAAGTTAGTGATAGGTTGAAGAGATGGGTTAGGGATGGGATGTGTGTGGGGGTGAGGTTGGAGAGAAGGTAGGATGGGATGGGGTCGAGTGCACAGGTGGTGAGGTGTGATTTGGAAAGGAGACGAGTAAGGTCTCCTTCAGTGATGTTGGAAAGGGAGATTATTGGGGAAGGGCAATGGTGTGGAAGACAAAGGGGTTGTGGTGGTTGGACAGTAAAGACTTGCCTTGTTTGGTCAATCTTGTTTTTGAAGTGTGTGGCAAACTCCTCAGCAGAGTATCACGAAGGTGTGGGAAAGACTTAGTGCAACACAGAGGGAAGAGGGAAAGGGAGCCCAGACACTTGGGAAAGGGGGGAGTGGAGACATCCTAGACTGGTCTAGTGTCACCCTGTCTCAACTACCGTCCCTATATTGGCTCTTCACCAATCGCCACACACGTGTCTTGCCCTGACTTTCCCTGGCGTATGGATAAGGCTAGGGATTAAAGGAGATGAGCACTAGTCGATCTCCACTAAACTCTATAGACAACAAGGGTAGACAAACAGGGGGAATTGCTTAGCTTTAGACGACTCCAAACAAATGCGGACACGGCCTCAAGCTCCAGAGAGGACGAAGTACTGCTCTTGCTAAAGCCTCACAAGTAGTAATGAATATCGCCGGCACCTCCCTCTCAGACATACCAGATATTTATACACCCAGGCCAGGGAGCTAATTAGCCAGCGGGAGGTAGCCTCTGGGTCCTAGAGACAGCCAACCCCTAAGAAGATGTCTGTAATGCCAAACGTAGAGATCTCCTGCAACGAACTGCAGGGAGACTGTCTTTCACCTTTGACACACCTGTGACACAGAGATTACGGAGGTCAGAGGGGGTAGTGGAGGGCAGAGGAGAGAGTTAAAAGTGTTGAATAATTGTTTCGGGTTGGAAAATATGAGGGATGTGAAGTAGGCCTGTTTAACAGAGGTGTGGGCTGACTTGAATGCGAGTGTTGCTTGTTTGAATGCAGTGAAGTCATCTTGCGAGTGTGTTTTCTTTCAACGCCGCTCTGCAACCCTGGACACTTGCCAAAGCTGTTCAGTGAGGTTGTTGTGCCAGGGTTGCCTATTGACTCGTCGCACTCTGCCATGCACAAGAGGGGCGACCGAGTCAATAGCTGATGCGAGAGTGGCATTGTAGAAAGCAGTGGCGCTGTCTGTGTAGTGGAGTGAAGATATGGATGTCAGTGGTAGTGAGGAGAGGGTTGCATTGACAATCCAACACAATGGGCAGCACTTTGAACACATTTTATAAGTGGTAATAAACTTGTAAAAAACTCATGAAAAAATAAAGTTACGTTAAAACCAAGCACACCATTGTTTTTCTTATGAAATTCTCAATAAGTATGATGTGTCACATGACCCTCTTCCCATTGAAAAAAATAAAGTTGGATCCAAAATGGCCGACTTCAAAATGGCCACCATGGTCACCACCCATCTGGAAAAGTTTTCCCCCTCCCATATACTAATGTGCCACAAACAGGAAGCTGATATCACCAACCATTCCCATTTAATTTAGGTGTATCCATATAAATGGCCCACCCTGTATTTCAAACTGAGATGTCCCCTGCAGTATCACATTAGTAACAGAAGAAAGTATTTGTTATTGTGGATGACACCTCTATAACATAGGAGATGTGCTCCAAACTATTTCAAACTGAGATGTCCCCTGCTGTATAAAGTTAGTAACAGAAGAAAGTATTTTTTTTACTGTGGATGAGGCCTGTATAACATAGAATATATGCTCCAAGATATTTGAAACTCAGATCTAGCCTGCTGTATCTTGTTAGTCTCAGAAAAAATAGATTTTTTTACTCTGCATAAGCTCTGCATACAACTGAATTTCACCGCCACAAAATGACAAGGTGACATATGACGTACTGTATCATGTTTGTCACAGAAAAAAATATTTTTTTTACTCTTGGTAGCAAGAGATAAAAAATAGTTTGTTTACTCAGTCTACACACTAGGTGGCTTATAGCAGACTAACACGTTTGTCAAAGAAAACGATATTTTTTGTACTCTGGTTAGCAACATAAAAAATTGATTTTTTTTCACTGTGCATACAGCTGAATTTCACCCCCAAAAAATTACAAGGTGGTCTACTATAGCTTGCGCTAGCACTCTGGAGCTCTGCATACAGCTGAATTTCAATCTCACAAAATGAGAAGGTAGGCTAATAGGGCTAGCTTGCTTGCTGTATCACATTATCAAGTGAAAATTTTTTTTTTTTTAAGGGATACTCGTGCATGGAGCACAATAGAAGCAGTGCACAACAGAGTTCTATGACATGGGCCCAGCTGTCTTTGTCTGGACCTCAGTAACAGCACAAGAAAAAAAATCTGCTGGATGGTTATCTAAACTATCTGACTTACAAGCAACCACCTATCTATCTAGCTAAAATCTCTCAGTATACAGTAGCAGGGTCCAGCAGCTGCATCTGTGACCAGTTACATGCATAAAATGAGGCACACAGAACATGTCTGCTCTTTATATAGCGAGGACATGTGATTTCAGCAGCCAATGGCACAAGCTCTTGTTTCTGGACAGTGTGGATGCTTCCTGCGCTCTGAGTGGCTAGCCACGATTTGCACACATAAAGTTAGAAAAAAAAAATAGATGCTGATAAAGTTAAAAGCAATGCTGGAGGAGGGATCCTCCACATCCTTCTCTATCATGCTCCCTCGGTGTCTGACGTCTCAGCGCAGTGGGCGCGATGACATCACTATATCATGCCAGCTGTGCTGAGATGTTCAGCGTTTCAGACTAAATGTTGCAGAGACTAGAACAGCGTGGAAACAAAGAGAGGCGAGAATTTATTAATTTTTTTAATCACTGAATACACTGTGGCAGCCATTATAGTGTTTGGCTGGCCTGGGGGGGTGAGGGTGCATTATACTATGTGAAAGGCACTGTGCCCATTATATTATATGGAAGGTTATGTGTGGGCCATTATATTATATGGAAGGCAATGTGGGACCCATTACATTATATGTAAGGTAATCTGCAGTGCATTATTCTATGTGAAAAGCAATGTGGGGCCTATTATATTATATGGAAGGTTATGTGGGGGCCATTATATTATATGACAGGCTATGTGGGGCCATTATATTATATGGAGGACAATGTGTGGCCCATTATTTTATATGGAGGGCTATGTGAGGCCCATTATATTATATGGAGGGCTATGTGAGGCCCATTATATTATATGGAGGGCTATGTGGGGACCATTGTATTATATGGAGGGCTATGTGGGGCCCATTATATAAGGAAGGCAATGTGGGGCCCGTTATACTATGTGGAAGGCTATGTTGGGTTCATTATATTACGTGAAAGTCATTATGGGGTGCATTATATTATATGGGAGGCAATGTGGGGTGAATTATATTACAGTATATGGAAGGCAATGCAGGGCCATAATATTATATGGAAGGTGATGTGGGGCCCTGATATTATATGGAAGACAATGTGGGGGGCATTATACTACATGAAAGGCAATGTGGGGTGCATTATACTACATGAAAGGCAATGTGGGGTGCATTATACAGTGGTTTGAAAAAGTGTTTGCCCCCTTCCTGATTTCTTATTCTTTCGCATGTTTGTCATACTTAAATGTTTCAGATCGCAAAACAAATTTAAATATTTGACAAAGTTAACACAAGTAAACACAAAATGCAGTTTATAAATGAAGGTCTTTATTATTAAGGGAAGAAGAAATCCAAACCTACAGGATCCTGTGTGAAAAAGTGATTTCCCCCTAAACCTAATAACTGGTTGGGCCACCCTTATCAGCAACAACTACAATTAAGCGTTTGCAATAACTGGGAATGAGTCTTTTACAACCCTCTGCAGGAATTTTGGCCCACTCATCTTTGCAAAATTGTTGTAATTTAGTCACATTGAATTTTTAATGTCATGCCACAGCATCTCAATCAGATTAAGGTCAGGACTTTGACTAGGCCACTCCAAAGTCTTAATTTTTGCATTTCTTAAGCCATTCAGAGGTGGACTTGCTGGTGTGTTTTGGATCATTGTCCTGCTGCATAACCCAAGTATGCTTCAGTTTGAGATCACGAACAGATTAATGGACATTCACCTTCAGGATTTTTTGGTAGACAGCAGAATTCATGGCTCCATTTACCACAGCAAGTCTTCCCGGTCCTGAAGCAGCAAAACAGACCCAGAACATCACACTACCATCACCATATTTTACTGTTGGTATGATGTTCCTTTTCTGAAATGCTGTGTTACTTCTATGTCATATGTAAAGGGACATACACCTTCCAAAAAGTTCAACTTTTGTCTCGTCAGTCCACAGGGTATTCTCCCAAAAGTCTTTGCGACTATAAAGATGTTTTCTGGCAAAACTGAGATGACCCTTTATATTATTTTTGCTCAGCAGTGGTTTTCGTCTTGGAACTTTGCCATGCATGCCATTTTTGCCCAGTCTCTTTCTTATGGTGGAGTCATGAACACTGCCCTTAACTGAGATAAGTGAGGCTTGCAGTTCTTTGGATGTTGTTGTGGGGTCTTTTGTGACCTCTTTGATGATTCATCGCTGCTCTCTTGGGGTAATTTTGGTCGGCTGGCCACTCCTGGGAAGGTTCACCACTGTTCCATGTTTTCGCCATTTGTGGATAATGGCTCTCACTGTGGTTTGCTGGAGTCCCAAAGCCTTAGAAATGGCTTTATAACTTTTTCCAGACTAATAGATCTCAATTACTTTGTTTCTCATTTGTTCCTGAATTTCTTTGGATCGCAGCATGATGTCTAGCTTTTGAGGATATTTTGGTCTACTTCACTTTGTCAGGCATGTCCTATTTAAGTGATTTCTTGATTGAGAACAGGTGTGGCAGTAATCAGGCCAGTGTGTGACTAGGGAAATTGAAGTCAGTTTCCCAAAAATGTGATAAACTACAGTTAAGGAGGGGTATCATTTTTTCACAGAGGGCCCTTTGGTTTGAATCTCTTTTTACCTTAATAATAAAGACCTTCATTTAAAAACTAAATTTTGTGTTTACTTGTGTTATCTTTGTCTAATATTTAACTTTGTTTTGTGATCTGAAACATTTACGTGTGACATGCAAAAGAATAAGAAATCAGGAAGGGGGCAAACACTTTCTCACAACACTGTACTATGTGGAAGGCAATGTGGGGCACATTATGCTATGTGGATAGCAAAGTGAGGCGCACTATATTATATGGCAGACAATGTGGGGTGCATTATACTATGTGGAAGGCAATGTGGGGCACATTGTATTATATGGAAGGCAATGTGGAGTTCATTATAATACACGCAAGGCAATGTGGGGTACATTATACTAAGTGGAATGCAATGTGGGGTGCATTATAGCATATTGAGTGCTTTGTGGGGCCCATTATATGGGGTGCATTATATTTCAAACAGGGCAATATGATGCGCATTCTACTGTGTGTAAGTGTCACAGGTGTGTCAGAGGGTTGCAGGAGATCTCTACGTTTGGCATTGCAGACAGCCTCTTGGATAAGAGGCTGTCTTTAGGACCGAGCGGCTACCTTACTCTTGCTAATTAGCTCTCTGACTGGGTGTATATACAGTACAGATCAAAAGTTTAGACACACCTTCTCATTTAAAGATTTTTTTGTATTTTCTTGGCTATGAAAATTGTACATTCACACTGAAGCCTTCAAAACTATGAATTAACAAATGTGGAATTATATACTTAACAAAAAGTGTGAAACAACTGAAAATATGTCTTATATTCTAGGTTCTTCAAAGTAGCCACCTTTTGCTTTGATGACTGCTTTGCACACTCTTGGCATTCTCTTGATGAGCTTCAAGAGGTAGTCACCGGAAATGGTCTTCACTTCACAGGTGTGCCCTGTCAGGTTTAATAAGTGGGATTTCTTGCCTTATAAATGGGGTTGGGACCATCAGTTGTGTTGTGCAGAAGTCTGGTGGATACACAGATAGTCCTACTTAATAGACTGTTCGAATTTGTATTATGGCAAGAAAAAAGCAGCTAAGTAAAGAAAAACGAGTGGCCATCATTACTTTAAGAAATGAAGGTCAGTCAGTCCGAAAAACTGGGCAAACTTTGAAAGTGTCCCCAAGTGCAGTTGCAAAAACCATCAAGCGCTACAAAGAAACTGGCTCATATGAGGACCACCCCAGGAAAGGAAGACGAAGAGCCACCTCTGCTTCTGAGGATAAGTTTTTCCAAGTCACCAGCCTCAGAAATCGCAGGTTTACAGCAGCTCAGATTAAAGACCAGGTCAATGCCACACAGAGTTCTAGCAGCAGACACATCTCTACAACAACTGTTAAGAGGAGACTTTGTGCAGCAGGCCTTCATGGTAAAATAGCTGCTAGGAAACCACTGCTTAGGACAGGCAACAAGCAGAAGAGACTTGTTTGGGCTAAAGAACACAAGGAATGGACATTAGACCAGTGCAAATCTGTGCTTTGGCCTGATGAGTCCAAATTTGAGATCTTTGGTTCCAACCACCGTGTCTTTGTGCGACGCAGAAAAGATGAATGGATGGACTCTACATGCCTGGTTCCCACCGTGAAGCAAGAAGGAGGAGGTGTGATGGTGTGGGGGTGCTTTGCTGGTGACACTGTTGGGGATTTATTCAAAATTGAAGGCATACTGAACAAGCATGGCTACCACAGCATCTTGCAGCGGCATGCTATTCCATCCAGTTTGCGTTTAGTTGGACTATCATTTATTTTTCAACAGGACAATGACCCCAAACACAGCTCCAGGCTGTGTAAGGGCTATTTGACCAGGAAGGAGAGTGATGGGGTGCTACGCCAGATGACCTGGCCTCCACAGTCACCAGACCTGAACCCAGTCGAGATGGTTTGGGGTGAGCTGGACCGCAGAGTGAAGGCAAAAGGGCCAACAAGTGCTAAGCATCTCTGGGAACTCCTTCAAGATTGTTGGAAGACCATTTCCGGTGACTACCTCTTGAAGCTCATCAAGAGAATGCCAAGAGTGTGCAAAGCAGTCATTAAAGCAAAAGGTGGCTACTTTGAAGAACCTAGAATATAAGACATATTTTCAGTTGTTTCACACTTTTTTGTTAAGTATATAATTCCATATGTGTTAATTGATAGTTTTGATGCCTTCAGTGTGAATGTACAATTTTCAAAGTCATGAAAATACAGAAAAATCTTTAAATGAGAAGGTGTATCCAAACTTTTGGTCTGTACTGTATACCTGGTGTATCTGAGAGGGAGTCACCGGCTATATCCGTTTCTACTTGTGAAGCTTAGCAGGAGCAGTACTTCGTTCTCTCTGGAGCTTGAGGCCAGGTGCTTATTTGGAGTTCATCTAAAGCTAAACCATTTCTCCTGTTTTGTCCACCCTTGTTGTCTATAGAGTTTAGTGGAGGTTGACTAGTGCTCATCTCCTTCCATCCCTAGCCGTAGCCTTATGTAGGGAGAGTAGGGCGTGGCACACGCGGCTATATTGCTGAGGAGGCAATATAGGGACATTAGGGGAGACAGGGTGACGCTAGACCAGACTTGGAGGTCTCCACTCCCCCCTTTCCCTAGTGTCTGGGCTCCCTTTCCCTTTTCCCTCTGTGTTGCACTAAGTCTTTCCCACACCTGGCGTGACATTATAGGTGGCCGAGCACGTTTTGAAAAGGAAAAGAAAAAAAAAAGAGAACTGACATTTTGTTTTGTTTTTTTCTCTGTGTGTTTTTGGGCATGCACCTTTTTTTTCCTTTCTCCCTTGGGTATGGGTTCAGTTGCAGAGCTTGCAGAGAGGCTGCACAGGCTGTCTCTGGAGGTGAATGACCTCCATGGTGAGGTACAGCAGCAGCATCAGCGGTTACAGGTCGCCAATATGGGGGTCTCTGCAGGTAGGCTGTCCAGCCTGAACCCAAGGTTGCCCTTCTGGACAAGTTTTCAGGAGGTAGGGACAAGTTTTTTATATTTAAGGAGGCATGCAAATTGTATTTTAAACGTCATCCCTACTCAACAGTAATAAGGAGCAAGGGGTTGGTATTGTGATCTTTCTATTACAGGGTGATCCTCAGTCATGGGCGTTTTCGGTACAGCAGGACTCGGTTTGTCTCCAATCTGTGGAGGTTTTTTTTCGGAGCTCTGGCCCTCATCTATGATGACCCTGACCGAGTCGCCTTGGGTGAGTCTAGGCTACGTCATCAGCAGGGGATTCGGTCACTGGAAACATACAGTTCGGAATTCCGTAGATGGGCAACAGGTTTCAAATGGAATGACTCAGCCCTGCGCCTTCAGCAGGGGATTCGGTCAGTGGAAACATACAGTTCGGAATTCCGTAGATGGGCAACGGATTCCAAATGGAATGACTCAGCTCTTAAAAGTTAATTTTGAAGAGCTTACTGAAAGGTTGCAAGATGCCTTGGCTGTATATGTAACTCCTCAGTCCTTGGAGGCTGCCATGTCTTTGGGCATACGTCTTGATAGACGCCTTCGGGATAGACGGGTGCGACCACCTTCTCTGGGGCCTTCTTGCCGGAGTTGTGTACCTCTGCCAGGGGAGCGGTCTGGGGGTGATCCAGTACTGGGGGAGGTGGAGGAACCTATGCAGTTAGGGGGTGTCTCTACATCATACATCTCCCTGGAGATTCGCAAGAAAAAAGACGTATGTTTTTTTTGTGGGAAAAAGGGACATTGGGACCTGTCCTTCAATTCCTAAACAAAAAGAGACTTGATTAACCCTTGGTAGTCTGGAGTTGGATAAAGAAGCGGTGCATTTGTTGCCAAACTGCAGTTCCTGCTTTGTCCTGACAGCAGAGGTGGGGCTAGAGAGCAAAACCGAAAACATTTCTGTGTTTGTTGACAGTGGAGCCGGAGTCAGCATGGTTGATGCTGAGTTTGTGAAAACTCATGGTCTTGCTTACTGTGCTTTAGCTGAACCTATTCCCATCTTTGCCATTGATTCAGCGCCACTTGCACAGAAAGCATTTACTTAGATTGTACATAATGTAAAACTGAGGGTGGGGTCAGTTCATTGTGAAATCATCCTTTGCTATGTTCTGGACAATCTTCCTACTTCGATTGTTTTAGGTATACCTTGGCTTGTTAAACATAATCCGTTGGTGGATTGGCAAACCGGGTAGATTATTGAACGGGGAGATTACTGCCATGTGAACTGTCTAGATATTTCCATTGCTTCTGTCTCTACGGAAATTTTACCTGCTTTTCTGTCTGGTTTTGAGGAGGTTTTTTCTGAGAAGGGGTGTCAGTATTTGCCTCCTCATCATGCTTATGACTGTCCTATTAATCTGACCCCTGAAGCTAAACTACCGAAGTCCAGACTGTATAATCTTTCTGGCCCTGAGAGACAAGCCATGAAGGATTTAATTGCAGAATGTTTGGAGAAGGGACATTTCAGACCCTCATCTTCACCCATGGCGGCAGGGTTCTTCTTTGTGAAGAAAAAAGATGGCGGTCTACGTCCCTGTTTAGATTTCCAGGAATTAAATCAAATTTCCATCCGTGATCCATACCCTCTTCCTCTGATTCCTGATTTGTTCAGCCAGGTTGTGGGAGCTAAGTTATTCTCCAAGTTGGATTTAAGGGGAGCCTACAATCTGGTTAGAATTAGAGAAGGGGACAAATGGAAGACAGCGTTCAATACCCTGGAAGGACATTTCGAGAGTCTGGTTATGCCTTTTGGTTTAACCAATGCACCTGCGGTATTCCAGCATTTCATAAATGATATTTTCCATCATTTGGTGGGGAGGTTGGTGGTTGTCTATCTGGATGATATTTTGGTTTATTCACCTGATTTTGAGACTCATCGGGGGCATGTTAAGCACGTGCTCCAGATATTAAGGGATAAAAAACTTTATGCCAAACTAGAAAAATGTGTTTTCGCTGTTCAGGAGGTGCAGTTTTTGGGGTACTTGTTGTCATCTTCAGGTTTTCGGATGGATCTGGAGAAGATCTGTGCCGTTCTTTACTGGGAATGTCCCGAGAACCTGAAGGCTCTACAATGTTTTCTGGGCTTTATTAATTTTTACAGGAAATTCATCCAAAATTATTCTGTTACAGTGAAACCCCTTACTGACATGACTAAGAAGGGGTCTGATTTTTCCAAATGTTCGGATGCTTCCCTCCAGGTTTTTTCTTCCTTAAAGAATCATTTTGCCACTGCTCCTATACTCAGTCAACATGATGTTTCTCAACCCTTTATTGTGGAGGTCGATGCTTTGGATGTCGGGGTTGGGGCTGTGTTGTCTCAGGGTTCGTCTCCTGGTAAATGGCGTCCATGCACCTTCTTTTCTAAAAAATTGTCTTCGGCTGAGAGAAATTATGATGAGTTTAATAGGGAACTTTTGGCGATCAAATTGACGTTCGAGGAATGGCGACATTGGTTGGAGGGGGCTGTCCATCCTATTACTGTTATTACTGACCATAAGAATTTGCCATCAATAATCATCGCTAAGAATCCACTGGCCGATCACCGTTCTTCGGTGCATACGGTTATCATCCACAGTTTGGTACCTTCAGTGGGGGAGGAGCTTCAGGAGTTCCTGAGGAGGAACAGTTTGCTTCGTCGCTCTCCTCGGTATGGCAGGGTGTTCTGTGTAATTTAAAGACCATGGGAGACAGGTATAAACGTATAGCTGACAGAAAACACTTGCCAGGTCCGGACCTGAATGTGAATGACTTTGTGTGGTTGTCTACCAGGAATATAACATTGAAAGTTCCTTCTTGGAAGCTGGGACCTAGGTTTATTGGTCCCTATAAAATAACCGCCATCATAAACCCAGCAGCGTTTCGTCTAGAACTTCCTCAGGCCCTTAAGGTCCACAATGTGTTCCACAGGTCCATACTCAAAAGGTATGTGGAACCTCTTGAGCCCTCACCTCTACCACTGCCCCCAGTAATAGTTGATGGTAATCTGGCATTCCAGATTTCGAGGATTGTAGATTCTCATCTCCAACGTCGTTCTCTACAATACTTGGTGCACTGGAAAGGCTATGGTCCAGAGGAGAGGACGTGGGTTTCAGCATCAGAGGTGAACGCTCCCAGATTGGTTCGCTCATTACACACCTCTTTTCCTGAGAAACCCGGTCCTGAGTGTCCAGAGGCCACTCGTAGAGGGGGGGTACTGTCACGGGTGTGTCAAAGGTGACAGACAGTCGTCCTGCAGTGCGTTGCAAGAGATCTGTACGTTTAGCATTGCAGACAGACTCTTAGATAAGTGGCTGTCTTTAGGACCAAGCGGCTACCTCACTCTTGCTAATTAGCTCTCTGCCTGAGTGTATATATACCTGGTGTGTCTAAGAGGGAGTCACCGGCTATATCCATTTCTACTTGTGAAGCTTAACAGGAGCAGTATTTCGTCCTCTCTGGAGCTTGAAGCCGTGTGCTTATTTGGAGTTCATCTAAAGCTAAGCCATGTCCCCTGTTTTGTCCACCTTTGTTGTCTATAGAGTTTAGTGGAGGTTGACTAGTGCTCATCTCCTTCCATCCCTAGCCGTAGCCTTACGCCAGGGAGAGGCACGCATGCGGCGATTGCTGAGGAAGCAATATAGAGACGTTAGGGGAGACAGGGTGACGCTAAACCAGACTAGGAGGTTTCCACTTCCCCCTTTCCCTAGTGTCTGGGCTCCCTTTCCCTTTTCCCTCTGTGTTGCACTAAGTCTTTCCCATACCTGACGTGACAGTAAGGCAATGTGGGGCACATTATATTTTATGAAAGGCAATGTGGGGTACATTATACTACATGGAAGGCAATATAAGGTGCATTGTATTACATGAAAGGCAGTGTGGGGAACATTATACTATGTTGAAGGCAATGTGGGGTGCATTATATTATATGGAAGGCAATGTGGGGTGCATTATACTATGTGGAAGGCTATGTGGGGCCCATTATACTGTATGGAATGGTAGGCTATGTGGGGCCCATTATTCTATATAGACAGCTATGTGGAGCCATTATAATATTTGAAGGGCTATGTAGGGGCATTTATACTTTCTGAAGGTCTATGTGGGACCATTACTCAGTTTTCAAGGCTATGTGGGGGCAATTATACAGTTTGCAGAGCTTTGTGGGAGCACAGTTGGAACTTCATATTGTGTTGGGGTCACCATACTTTGCCAGGGGGGTACAGTAGGGTCATCACACAGTGCGTATGGAGGGTACTTTGGAGGATTTCACTGTGGGGGTATCATATTGTGTTTGGGGGGCACTTTTGTTGGCATCATACTTTATGGGGTAATGAAAGGGGAATCTAGGGACTTCAATAGCAGGATAATTAACTTTGTCATAAAGTTGAGAGACATGTTCTTCTGTGACCTCGACAAATGTACTTATGTACACCCTTGTTTAGAAGGGAAGAGATTTCATGAACTGACTTACTGCAGTGGTGGCATCCTATTACAGTGCAACTCTCGAATTCCGTGAGCTCTTTAGAATGACCCATTCTTTCACAAATATTTGTAAATGCAGACTGCATGGCTAGGTGCTTTATTTTATACAACTGTGACAATGAGACAAAATGAAAAACCTGAATTTAGTGGTTAAGAGGTCTCTTTACTTCTGTTTATATAGTGTAGGCAACAATTTCATGTTAAGGGAATACCCTTTTAAGATTAGTGAAAACATTGAAAATTGCAAGATTTTTTTATTATAAATAGTAATATGGAAAATAAAAATAAAATATCACAAAAAATTATAAAATATGTTTAACATAAAAACATTTTCTGATGACACATTATCCTTACATTTCACCAGCTTTAGCATGTTAATCTGGCTACATACTGGAATATCGTCGACACAACTGAAAAAAAAACTTCTTTTTTTTTTATTCCTCCGTTGCAGAGATATTAGCTTGTAAAGATTATATTCTAATTTCTCTTTCAACAGAGGGGGCATTAGCAGAGATTATTGTTTGGGATAATTTACCCTTGCATGGTGTTAACCAATCATAAGCAGGGGGAGGGGAGTGGAGCAAAGCTGTGCATCATTACAAGCACCTCTTGCAGCTCTTCTTTCATGACATGATCAGTGTGGTGGGAGGGGGAGTACAGTAGAGCTGACAGTGCTGTGAGATGAGAGCTGCAGATGCAGAAATGAATATAATGTATATAATAACTTAGGCTGTAGCTGAGCTCCACCCTGCTGCTGTTATTCATTCAGTTAATCACCAACAGCAGCATTTAAAGTGAACGTGTGCCGGTTCTCGAGCATGCTAGCTTCTGTTGACTCCCTGATCTATCTTGGTACTTCTGTGAGGCACAGCTATAAGCTGAGCTTCACAAGTAACTGTGATTCGCACTAAATATTGCAATACTGTAGCGTCGGCGTCCCTGCCTCCTGCTAGGCAGAGACGCCGTTCCTCTCACCTCCCTGCTCCGTCCTCGGCGCCCTCTTCCCGCGCTACTGGCAGTGCTCGCCGCTTCCCGGGCACTGTGCTTAGGGCGCGAGCGCTCCCTCTCTCTTAAAGGGGCCGCGCGCGCCGTCCTAAGGAGTCCCCGGCCAATTGCCGGTGGAGCTCCCATATATAAGGCACCTCCTCCAAAATGGAGGTGCCCGAGCAAAATTGTTGCAAAGCCTTTCACCTCTGCTTCAGCCCCCAGGTCCCGTTGCCAGTCTGTTTTCCAGCTCTGTCTACCTGCTTGCATTCCCTGCGGTCCGACAGTCTGTCTACCAGCATCCGCCAGTCTGTCTATGGACCAGTCAGCCTGCGGATCAGGAAGCACCTGCCTGATACCTGCCTGAGACCACCTGCCAGCCAGCCGAGAGACTCTTACCCGCTCACCTGAGAGCGCTCACCTGCTACCCGCCAGCTAGCCTACCTGGAGGCTCTGCCGTCACTTGCCGTGACCACCTGCCAGCCAGCCGAGAGACTCTTACCCGCTCACCTGGGAGAGCTCACCTGCTACCCGCCTGCTAGCCTACCCGGAGGCTTTGCCGTCACTTGCCGTGACCACCTGCCTGTGTAGAGACTCTTACCCTGCTGTCACTTGCTGTGACCACCAGCCTGTCAAGAGACTTTCCCCGTCACTTGCCGTGACCACCTGCCCTTCTACCCAGAGACTGTTCCTGTCACTTGCCGTGTCTACCTGCCCACCTCCCCTGGGAGCCACCCGCTTCCTTACAAGGACTGCCCCTTTGTATAGTAGCTCAGAGGTTCCACCTCCCAGACCCGTTGCAAATACTAACATATTGCAGTATATCTTATAAGCGATTAAATGACAGCAAATGACTTCACTTTCTGACTCCGGAGGGTGTGGACATGCCTGTCTGACTCTCTGCTAGATTGTGGAGACAATACGGGCCCGACTACAGGCAGCCCATTGCAGCAGCAGAAGCTTCTACTTTATTTCAGTTACAGTTTTGTTACAGTTATTTTATTTTATTATTTTATTACCTTCTCTGGATTGCAACGTTCCTGTATACTCGTCTATTGGGGATGGAAGATACAACACTTCCCACACTATCAACTGCTGCTGGGCACACAGCACGAGATCTGCACCTGGATCTTCTTCCACCACTTACAAGTCTCCTGCAGGTACAGACACTCTGGGGCACGCAATACGGACCATCTCAGCTAATGCTACTGAAGGATGCATGCTGCTACCCACAGCCTGTGACAGGGATACAGCCATATGTGAGCGGTGGAGGTCACTGCATACGATTTGCCATGGAGAGGACTGGTGTGACGGGTGGAAACAATGACGGGATGGTGGACCCTAGGTCTGTTGCTAAACGAGCAGTGTATTCTAGGGATCGTCTTCTGGAACTGCGCAGGATAAAGTCTTCTCCAGCAGTGGCAATACTGAATGTTCCACGGGAAATAAGGAGACCTTTCAGAGGCTGCAGAGCAGGCAAGAAGATCAAGTCCTGGAGGAGAAGGTTTAAACCAGTGGTCCCATCCATTATCATGGGTAACGTACGATCGCTGGGAAATAAGTCGGATGAACTGCTGGCTCTGAGTAAGACCCAGAAGGAGTTTAGGGAATGCAGTCTCATGTGCTTTACAGAAACCTGGCTGCATGAGGAGGTCCCAGATTCATGTGTCTCGGTACCAGGGTTTCAAATGGTTCGGGCTGATAGAGAGAGAGTTAGATGCGGCAAGAAAAAAGGTGGAGGAGTGATACTCTACATTAACAACAGATGGTGCAATCAGGGGCATGTAACTGTTAAGGAGAAACATTGCTGTCCAAATATTGAACTGTTAGCAGTGGGCCTCAGGCCTTACTATCTGCCTAGAGAATTCACTCTTGTTATTGTAGTTGTGATGTATATACCACCATGTGCGAACCCAGAGGCTACTGGGGATGTGTTGTCAGGGGTGATGGCCCGGCTTCAGACTAAACACCCAAACTCTCTAACTGTAATTTCTGTGGATTTCAATCTAGTAAAGATTAGAGATGAGCGTTGTTCTACTCGAACTGTTCGCCAATCTCAAATTCGAGCTGTTTTGGGCGGTGTTCGAGCCGTTCGGCGAACACGAACAATTTGAGAAAAATTCGGCTGTTCGAGGTTATGTTCGATAACTGTTCGTGCACCAAAATCATAACTGGATTTTTTCTCAGTAATGATGAAAATTAATGTTAATACGCAGTTTGAGTGTACAGCGGGGTGGGGGGAGGGGCAGGGGATGGATCTCTGCAGGAACAATGAAGATCTCCATTTTTTTTTCTCTTTCCCGCATTTGCAGTGGGGAGGTGCAATCTGTCAGCCTATCAGCAGCGCACACACGGAGCGAAGTGCTTTTTTTCACACAAGCAAGGGCATGTGTCATTGGCAGTGTATGTCACATGTCCTTGCCCTATAAGACCAAGCCATTTTCCCCGTCGCCACCATTTTCTCACTGCTGCAGCTGCGTGTTAGACGGCACCGCTGTTGCTGTGTGCGCTATACCTTGTTAATTTCAAGCCAATTTTCGCACAAATATACAGATAGCTTGGGAGTAGGGAATAGTTGTGATTGCAGTCCTTTTAAGGACTAGGTTACAGCATTTCCTACGACTTTTATCAGGGAGGTCTGTGCGCTTAAATAGATAGGTTGTGGGAGTAAAGACTAATTGTAATTGGAGTCCTTTTCAGGACTAGGTTACATGAGTTCCTATCAGTTTTTGCCAGGCAGGTCTGTGCCAGTGCTGTGCAAGTTTTTTTCACAGCATTTGGCTGAATCTAGCAAAGCTAATCATTTTTGGCCTATTGCAGAGTGTGTTAGTCAGTGGAGTAGCCTATCTGTGTTGCAAGATATAACACCTGTGTATAGAATACCAATTTTTTTACTGCACCTAGTGAAGTAAAATCTTTTGGGCATAGCATCATTCTATTAGTCCATCTATACTGACCTCCATCAGGTTGCAAACTGAATATAATTTTTTTCTGCATCTAGCTCTGAAAAAATATTTGGGCTTCTAGCAGTGTGTGGGACTTGGTCTATTAGTCCATCTATACTGACCTCCATCAGGTTGCAAATTAAAAATAATTTTTTTCTTCATTTAGCTCTGAAAAAATATTTGGGCTTCTAGCAGTGTGTGGGACTTGTTCTATTAGTCCTTCTATACTGACCTCCAGCAGGTTGTAAATTGAATATAATTTTTTTCTGCATCTAGCTCTGAAAAAATAGTTGGGCTTCTAGCGGTGTGTGGGACTTGGTCTATTAGTCCATCTATACTGACCTCCATCAGGTTGCAAATTAAAAATAATTTTTTTCTGCATCTAGCTCTGAAAAAATATTTGGGCTTCTAGCAGTGTGTGGGACTTGGTCTATTAGTCCATCTATACTGACCTCCATCAGGTTGCAAATTAAAAATAATTTTTTTCTGCATCTAGCTCTGAAAAAATATTTGGGCTTCTAGCAGTGTGTGGGACTTGGTCTATTAGTCCATCTATACTGACCTCCATCAGGTTGCAAATTAAAAATAATTTTTTTCTGCATCTAGCTCTGAAAAAATATTTGGGCTTCTAGCAGTGTGTGGGACTTGGTCTATTAGTCCATCTATACTGACCTCCATCAGGTTGCAAATTAAAAATAATTTTTTTCTTCATTTAGCTCTGAAAAAATATTTGGGCTTCTAGCAGTGTGTGGGACTTGTTCTATTAGTCCTTCTATACTGACCTCCAGCAGGTTGCAAATTGAATATAATTTTTTTCTGCATCTAGCTCTGAAAAAATAGTTGGGCTTCTAGCGGTGTGTGGGACTTGGTCTATTAGTCCATCTATACTGACCTCCATCAGGTTGCAAATTAAAAATAATTTTTTTCTGCATCTAGCTCTGAAAAAATATTTGGGCTTCTAGCAGTGTGTGGGACTTGGTCTATTAGTCCTTCTATACTGACCTCCAGCAGGTTGCAAATTGAATATAATTTTTTTCTGCATCTAGCTCTGAAAAAATATTTGGGCTTCTAGCGGTGTGTGGGACTTGGTCTATTAGTCCATCTATACTGACCTCCATCAGGTTGCAAATTAAAAATAATTTTTTTCTGCATCTAGCTCTGAAAAAATATTTGGGCTTCTAGCAGTGTGTGGGACTTGGTCTATTAGTCCATCTATACTGACCTCCATCAGGTTGCAAATTAAAAATAATTTTTTTCTGCATCTAGCTCTGAAAAAATATTTGGGCTTCTAGCAGTGTGTGGGACTTGTTCTATTGGTCCTTCTATACTGACCTCCAGCAGGTTGCAAATTGAATATAATTTTTTTCTGCATCTAGCTCTGAAAAAATAGTTGGGCTTCTAGCGGTGTGTGGGACTTGGTCTATTAGTCCATCTATACTGACCTCCATCAGGTTGCAAATTAAAAATAATTTTTTTCTGCATCTAGCTCTGAAAAAATATTTGGGCTTCTAGCAGTGTGTGGGACTTGGTCTATTAGTCCATCTATACTGACCTCCATCAGGTTGCAAATTAAAAATAATTTTTTTCTGCATCTAGCTCTGAAAAAATATTTGGGCTTCTAGCGGTGTGTGGGACTTGGTCTATTAGTCCATCTATACTGACCTCCATCAGGTTGCAAATTAAAAATAATTTTTTTCTGCATCTAGCTCTGAAAAAATATTTGGGCTTCTAGCAGTGTGTGGGACTTGGTCTATTAGTCCATCTATACTGACCTCCATCAGGTTGCAAATTAAAAATAATTTTTATCTGCATCTACAGTACCTCTGAAAAAATATTTGGGCTTCTAGCAGTGTGTGGGACTATTTGTATTAGTCCATCTATACTGACCTCCATCAGGTTGCAAATTCAAAATAATTTTTTTCTGCATCTAACCCAGCCAATAGTTTTGGCCTAATACCACAGTTTGGCCACTCAGCTCTGCTCGGTTACCATCCATTGTTTTTTTGTGCAAACAACTCCAGAGTTGTGAATTAGTTAACCACCAAAATGAGTGGAAAAAGGCCTGCTGCTGGTGGAAAGGGGAATAGGCGTGTTGGGAAGGGGAAAAAAGGTTGTGTCCGTGGGGTAGGTGTTAAAGCAACAGTAACATCTGCAGAAGAAAGACCATCTTCCAGCCAAACTAAAATGTCTACTTCTTTTAGCGGACAATGTGATAAGATCCCTTTCTTACGGCCACGCCAATCGCTACAAATTCCAGATGAGGCACAAAAACAGCAGGTGCTTCAACGGATATCAAGTGCTCCTTTAAGTGGGCTCTCCTCCACATCAACTTCAACATCACAAATACTCCAGTCCTCAAAGGTGTCACCCAAATCGCACTTGCTTCCTCACAGCTCCCAAATCTCCAGCTGCCCGTCTGAGTATGAGGTAGAACAGATGGTTGAGTCTGCAGAGCTGTTTACTCATACTATAGCCTGGGAATCAGAGGTCGACTCCAGCGCTTCTGTGAATCCAGACGAGGAAATGATCTGCACTGATGCCCAGAATCTTTATGAGTCGGATCCAGGACCAGACGCAGAAGGTTCTGACCATAATGTAGACCCTCATTCCCAAACTGTAACTCCTGTTGGTGGAGACAATGAGGAAGACGATGATAAGACTCAAATACCTGATTGGAGCGACAACTTTAGTTTTTTGTCAGGGCAGGAACAGGTTGGCTCTGAGGACGACGGGTGTGATAACGCACAGGGTGATGATGATGAGGTCGGAGATCCCACTTACTGTCAACCCACAGTCAGCCAAGAGATGAGGTCAGCAGAGGAGGTGGAGGAAGATGCTAGTGACGACGAGGTCAGGTTGCGCCTTCCTGGACAGAGACGTAGTACTGGAAGCACGTCAACAACTGCATCCTCAAACACAACTCTGCCTCTCACCACAAGTCGTGGTGGCTCTTCAGGTCGCATGGGTGCTAAGCCTTGCATAGCCTGGGCATTTTTTCAGATCGATAAAGATGACCCAACTCGTGTTATCTGTAACATTTGTCAGCAAAAGCTAAGTAGAGGCCAAAAAATACATAGTTTGAGTACTTCATGCATGAACCGGCACATGGACATGAAGCATAAGTTGCAGTGGGAAGCTCAGTGTGCTACAATGCGGCCTAGCCGGCCGGGCCAATCACCGTCTGCCATATCTTGTGCATCCGCGGCCTCTTCATCCTCTGTGACTGGGGGGACAGCAGTCACACCTGTTTTGGGGCGCAGACCTGCCACCTCTTTACCCGCAACAGCCAGCGTGATTGGCAGGTCATCATTTTCTTTGGAGGTGGTAACACCAGCTGGTGTTGAGCGCTGTCCGACATCGATAGCACCACCTTTGGATCAAGGCAACCTAACATGTCCGCCTGCATCTTCCTCACAGACCGGCAGTTTGCCGGGGACACCCTTATCAACCCCGTCTAAGCACAATAGCCAGCCCTCGGTCCCTCAGATGTGGACAAGTAAAAGACCATTTCCTCCTAGCCATGAGAAAGCTAAGAGGTTGAATTTCACCATCTGCAAGCTCTTGGCTACAGAAATGCTGCCTTTCCGCCTGGTGGACACAGAGGATTTTCGAGACCTTATGTCCGTCGCAGTGCCCCAGTACCAGATGCCCAGTCGGCACTACTTCTCAAAGAAAGGTGTGCCTGCGCTCCACCAGCATGTCGCACACAACATCACCGCTTCTTTGAGAAACTCTGTGTGTGACAGGGTGCATTTCACCACAGACACTTGGACGAGTAGGCATGGATAGGGGCGTTACATGTCGCTGACTGGGCACTGGGTAACTATGGTGACAGCAGGACAAGGGGCTGCTGTCCAAGTCTTGCCGTCCCCACGAGTTGTGCGTCAATCCTCTTTATGTCAAAGTTCCTCCACTGCTTCTGCCTCCTCAACCTCCTCTCGGTCTTCCACCTGCACCCAAAGCCTGTCTGGTCATGCCACAAGCTTTCTAACTGCGCAGAAGGGATCCTGCACACCTCCTTACTATGCTGGCAGTAGGGCTCAACGTCATCAGGCGGTTTTTACATTGAAATGTCTGGGAAATGTGAGTCACACAGCTGAGGAGTTGTGGTCAGCTCTGGAGAACCAATTTCATGAATGGTTGTCTCCACTGGACCTGAAACCAGGGAAGGCCGTGTGCGACAATGCTGCAAACCTGGGTGCGGCCCTTCGCCGGGGCAATGTCACACACGTGCCTTGTATGGCTCACGTGTTGAACCTGGTTGTCCAGCAATTTTTAGCCCACTATCCCAGACTAGATGGCCTTCTGCAGAGGGCACGGTCGCTGTGTGCTCACTTCCGCCGTTCGCATCCCGCAGCTCAGCGACTTACATCTCTACAGAAGTCGTTGGGCCTGCCACTTCACCGGCTAAAATGCGATGTGCCTACCCGGTGGAATTCAACTCTGCACATGTTGCAGCGACTGTGGCAGCACCGACAAGCCCTGGTGCAATACGTTCTGACGTATAGCCTGGGCCAACGAGATTCAGAGGTGGGGCAAATCACGCTGGAGGAGTGGTCTCAGATCAGGGACCTATGCACCCTTCTGCACAGTTTTGAAATGGCGACGAAGATGTTTAGTGCTGACGATGCCATTATCAGCATGACTATTCCGGTGATTTACATGCTGGAGCACATGTTAAACAGAATTCGGAGTCAGGTGGTGGCACAAGAGGAGGTGGAGGAAGTAGAGGAGGAGGAGTTGTATGCGGAAGGGCTAACATCTGCAAGGTCCAGACGGTCGGCAGCACCAAGGCGGCAGGCATGTGAGGGTGGGGGAGATGGTTTTACCAGGGCGCATGGTAGCAGCCAAACTAGTGAGGAAGGTGCAGGAGCCCAGGAAGAAGTGGAGGACGAACTGATGGAAGACTCATCAGATGAGGGAGACCTTGATCACATTTCTGTTGTGCGAGGTTGGGGGGAGAGGACAGAGGAAGGAAGCATGATTGTTACCTCGCCACCAACACAACAGGGACTTGGTGCTCCTGGATGCGCAACACACATGAGTGCCTTCTTGCTGCACTACCTGCAACATGACCCTCGAATTGTGAGAATTAGAAATAATCCTGACTACTGGGTTGCCACACTGTTAGATCCCCGGTACAAAAGTAAATTTGCAGAAATTATTCCTGCCATAGAAAGGGATGCACGCATGCAGGAGTATCAGCAGAGACTGTTGCAGAATCTTACATGTGCTTTTCCACAAAATACCAGTGGTGCACGTAGTGAATCTCACAGTTCCAACTTGCCAACCGTGGGACCGTCAAGTGTTCAGCACTCAAACCGTAACAGAACCACAGTATCTGCTGGTAACATCAATTTTGCGGAATCATTTCACCACTTTTTTAGCCCATCCTTTGCAAGGCCACAGGAGACAAGAAGTCTGACACATAGTCAACGCCTAGAGACGATGGTACAGGAGTATCTCCAAGTAAACATTGAAGCCACGACTGTGTCACTGGACCCTTGCTCTTTTTGGGCTTCCAATCTGGATAAATGGCCGGAGCTAGCCACTTACGCCTTGGAGATCTTGTCATGCCCCGCAGCCAGCGTTCTGTCTGAACGTGTGTTCAGCGCTGCTGGTGGTGTGCTGACAGATAAGCGCACGCGGCTCTCCACTGATAATGTAGACAGACTCACGTTCATAAAGATGAACAAATCATGGATCCGAAACGACTTTTCTACCCCTGTGTCATACTGGGGAGAGTAAAAGCTTGATGATTGGTTAAAATCACCCTACCAACCGTTTTAAGCTTTCAAATTACTAATCATGTTTATCTGTATCTTGACTGGAAAATAATTTGGGCTTTGTAGCAGTGTGCAGCACTGATCCTATTAGGCCATCTATACTAAAGCTTCACCAGATTTAAAATTAAAAATAATTTTTAGCTGCATCTAGCCCGGAAAATAATTTTGGGGCTCCGAGATGCGCAAGGCACATAAGTGCCTTCTTGCTGCACTACCTGCAGCATGACCCTCATATTGTCAGAATTCGAAGTAATCATGACTACTGGGTTGCCACACTCTTAGATCCCCCAAACTTTTCGATCAACCTTTTCATTTTAATAAAGACCAAAAAAATGGTCATTTTTGAAATTATAAGCATTAGCAGGTTGTTAGAAACTGAAATCAAACAGTTTTCAACTCAAAACTTTATTCTAGGTGATGTTACATTTTCACATAGGACCCCTTGTTCGAAAGGAGCTTCTGAACTCTCTCGTCCATTGAATTTGTCAGGTTTTGGATGGTTTCTGCTTCAATTGTTTTGCATGAGGACAGAATACCCTCCCAGAGCTGTTGCTTAGATGTGAACTGCCTCCCGCCATCATAGACACTCCTTTTAATGATGCTCCAAAGGTTCGGAATGGGGTAGAGGTCAGGGGAGCATGGGGGTCACACCATAAGTTTGTCCCCTTTTATGCCCATATCAGCCAGAGATGCAGATGTTTTATGTGCAGCATGAGATGGTGCATTATCATGCACAAAAATGATCTTGCTGTGAAATACACGGTTCTTCTTCTTGAACCATGGCAGGAAGTGCTGTTTGAGAAAATCCACATACATTATGGAGTTCATCTTTAGCGCCTTCAGGGATCCTAAAGGGGCCGACAATCTCTCTCCCCATGATTCCAGCCCAAAACATTACTCCACCTCCTCCTTGTTGGCGCTGTAGCCGTGTTTGCGTGGGGTGTCCATCAACCAGCCATCCTCCACTCCATCCATCTGGACCATCGAGCGCTGCACGGCACTCATCCGTGAACAAAACAGTTTTGAAATCAGTCTTCATGTAATGTTTGGCCCACTGGAGCCGTTTCTGCTTGTGTGAAGTGGGTAGAGGAGGTCGACAGGATGGCGCATGCACAGCTGCAAACCTCTGAAGGACCCTGCATCTTGTTGTTCGGGGGACGTTGGAGGCACAAGCAGCTTCAAAAACTTGTCTGCTGCTATGACAAGGCTTTTTTGCCGCTGCTCTTTCAACCTGACGTAATTGCCTGTAGGAAAGAGTGCTCAATTTGCCCTTATCAGCACGCACACGTGTGTACTGTGAATCAGCTACATACTTCTTGATTGCCAAGACACTTCATCCTGATCATCGCACAATGTTGATTGTAGTCATGCCTTGACCTAAACACTCCACAATTTGTTGCTTCTCAGCAGCCGACACATCCTTTTTCTTTCCCATTTTGGCAGAAAATGTAGGCTGCTTAATAATGTGAGAGAGCCTTCTTAAGTAGTCTTGCCTTTCATTGGACACACCTGCCAAACTAATTAGCACAGGTGTCTGCAATTGCTTACAGTGATATAAAGAGCCCTGACACACATCACCATCAATGAGTTTAACTGACAAACAAACAAATTCTTCCCTTATCACTCCTAAACACTTTTTGTATAATAATTTGGAACGCAGTGTACATGTGCTTTTCCACAAAACACCAGTGGTTCACGTAGTGAATCTTACAGTTCTAACTTGCCAACCGTGGTCTGTATGGAGTTGTTCAATAAAGGGCCCAAAATTAACATAACATAGATGGGAGAGGTCTCTATGAATAGGAATTCCTAAGTATTTGATACCCTGTGAGGGCCAGGCAAAGGGAAAGTTGGACTGGATGGAATCCTATATGGATTTGGGGAGGGAGACATCGAGGGCCTCAGACTTCGCTGCATTGATTTTAAAATTTTACCATGTAACAAAGTGATCTATTTCAGCCATAACAGCATGGATGGATATATGTGATTGAGTGATATATACTAGGACATCATCAGCAAATAGAGAGCACTTGTACTCGGTGCCTCCCACCTCAATCCACCTAATATTGGGGTTATGGCGAATTGATGAGAGCAGGTGCTCCGTCACTAGGATGTATAAGAGAGGGGACAGAGGACATCACTGCCTTGTCCCATTGGTGATTGTGAAAGGTGATGAAAATGTTCTGACGCACCCCCTGGGCCTTGGGACACCCGGAGCCGGACCCTTTTTGGTGGATGCTGGTGGTTGTAGTCTTCGTGGCGGCGACCCAGTTCCGTGGCTCAGGGCGGTCAAACCAGTGGCGGAACTATTTATGTGGTTTTCATGTTTAAATGTCCGACTACGCCACCCGTGGATTGCGGTCAGAGTGAACCGCCGCTACAGGGCAGACCACTGAGGCTGGTGTTGTGGGTGCAGCAGAGCGTAGCATAACTCCCCACGGGAGGAGTATAGCCTCAGGGCAGTGTATGCGGAGGATGGGGGTGATGGTGCAGGGCAGCAGCAGTAACGACACGGAGTCAGTGATGCAGTTCAGGGCCTTTACTCACAGTTCTTATTATCCAGACCACGTCTGCAGGTAACGGCTGCCCACGTCGTACTGTGCTCACCAGGTGAGGGGCTCAGACAACTCCCAGATAACTTTGGAGCACTTCACAGGACCCCCTTTGTGTGTCCTTTGTCTGGCCTTTATTACCAACACTTCTGTCCGGCTGCCTCGGGCCTCCTCTTGGTAAACTTGGCGCCAGTTTCCCTGACCCTATGTGGTGCCTTCCTAGCGGGTGTAGCGAGGGGCTGCGCCACATAAAATGTCAGAGCCTCCGGTTTCTAGCTGAGGGTCGTTTCCTGCCTCCACTAGTTCGGGGACCGGTCTCCCCCTTTGGCCTGACCCCTCCACGCAGGTGGATTCGGGCGTGCGGTGGCGACTCGCCCGTCCGCACCCCTGGGATCCCTTCATTCCTCGTTCCTGGAGCCTTCTCCGCTCCTCTTCCTTCCTTCTCCCTCTTCCAGGCCTGGGCCTCTGTTACTAGGCCCGCCTCCGGAGCAGAGCTCATGCAGAGCCCCTGCTCCCTGCCACTTCTGCTCAGACTTCTCTGCACTGAACTAAGATGGTGCCCACCTTTTATACCCCTTCTCAATGCACCCAGGAACTGCTTCCTCCCTGCTTCTGCACTACAGGGTTCCCCTTCCTCAGTGTTCCCTCCCCCCACTCCAGCCAGGGACAGGGACTGTCGTGCCCATCTCAGGGGCATATTGGTCGCCCTGCCCCACGGCAATGTGGTGTAATGCATGCAGGTGTCGGGTCCTGATCCACACTCCATCCTTACCTGAGAGTGAGATATCACACCTCTGGGTGAGGTGCAATACGTCTGTAGCAACCGAGCCCTCAGGGTGCTACAGTTCCATTTATCTTCAGCCTAGGTGACGTATTGCGATACAGGGCCGTGATTTTGGCTATAAAAGGGTCCCCTAGACCCCTACCCCAAGCTTTTTAAGAGAATCATATATGGCGTGCCAGGAGACTCTATGGAATGCTTTCTCAGCATCCAACGAGAGTATCTAATTACAAATTTTTAACTGCATCTAGCCCAGGAAATACTTTGTGCCTAGTAGCAGTGTCTGCTAGTGAGCGGATTATCCCGGCTGTTAAGCAAGCTGCACCACCTGTAGTTTAGACACTTAATTTTTTCAAAGGAAATGCTTCGGGACCATGGGATACTTAGTGAAGAGCATCAGGAGGCACCCCAAGGCATAGGGGCTGGGACTGGCAGTAGGATGCCTTGCGGTGGACAGCCGAGCTCGATCCTTATAAAAGCTTTTTAACTGCAGCAGCTTTAGTGGACGCTACTGGAGCTGGAATTACCGCAGCTGCTGGCATGAGACTTGCCCTCCAATAGATCCTTGTAAATGGATTTAAAGTGTATTCATTCAAATTAGAGAGACAATTTAAATTAAAAAGCTTAGAGCTGCCTCCACCACAGGGGGGCTCGCTCGACCCACCAGCGGACAGGCACCAGTATTGGGAGAGGGGGGCTGGCCGTCAGGGTTCACCGCGGCTCTGGCACAAACCCGGCGACACGGAGGTGGCACGGGCAGGAGCGGACTGGCCGTGTCGGCTTCTCACTTTTTGGATTTTAGAAGGGCATGACATGCCTATATCTGTGTCTCCCCCTCCTTTTACTCCTCCACCTCTTTTCTTTTCGCATGACTATATGTACTTGTCACTTTTCCATGTGTTAGTTATGTCTTCTGAGCAGTTTGTCAGCTTTTGGACACCTTTGAAGGTGTTTTCTATGTGTTTCTATGTGTTTTTGTTTGCCTGCCATTGGTTTTAACGGTGTTCGAAGGTGTTCGACGAACAGTTCGACGAACAGTTCGGCGAACACACGGGTGTTCGACGAACCGAACCGAACTCGAACACTACGGGGGTGGCTCAACACTAGTAAAGATCTCATCTGCAATACCAAAGTTCTATCAATATGTCAAATGTCCTACACGGGACAACAACACACTGGATCTCCTCTTTGCTAATGTTAAGAATGCTTATTCATCGGCTGCATTACCCCCCCTGGGGAAATCTGACCACAACCTCATACTATTGTCTCCTGCTTACCAACCAGACGTCCGCAAACAACCAGTGACAATTAAAAAGATAAGGAAGTGGTGTCCAGCAGCAGAGGAGGCGTTACAAGACTGCTTTGATTGTACAGACTGGGAGGTGTTGTGTACCATGAAAGAGAATTGTGATGTTAATGAGATTACTGGCAGAGTTACTGATTACATCAACTTCTGTATGGACATTGTAGTACCTGTTCAAGAGATTCGGTGTTATGCAAACAATAAGCCATGGATTACAAAAGAGTTGAAACATTTACTAAACATGAAAAAACTGGCTTTTAAAAGGAAGGACAAGGAGGCATTGAAAATTATACAGCGAGACCTAAAGGGGAAAATTAAGATTGCCCGTGAGGCATTCAGAGTTAAATTAGAAAATCAATTTGCACAAAAAAGCTCCAGAGAGGTGTGGGCTGGAATGAAGCTAGTGACTGGGTTTAAGGCAAGGTCGGAGCAGGGGGGTGGTGGACTTAGAATGGCTAATGAAATGAATGAGTTCTTCAATAGATTCAGCAATAAAGGTGCGGTAGCAGCAGGGAAGGGGGAGGAGGCCGGGGAACAACTAGCTAAATTAACAGGGGGTGAAATAGATCATTTCTCGGTCTCCAAAAATGACGTGAGGGACCAGTTTAGTAAGCTGGCCATTGGCAAAGCAGCAGGGCCTGACGGTCTCAGTCCACGTGTCCTCAGAGTGTGTGCAAATGAGTTGTGTACTGTCTTCCAGCATCTCTTTAACCAGAGCTTACAATCAAAGAGAATACCAGTGCTATGGAAGACTTCCTGCCTGGTGCCGGTTCCCAAGACTACCTTCCCGGCTTCCCCGGGGGACTATAGACCGGTGGCCTTAACATCGCATGCGATGAAGTCCTTGGAGAGAATACTACTTGCTCACTTGTGTCCGAGGGTGATGGCGCATACTGATGCTCTTCAGTTTGCGTACCGGCAGGGACTGGGGGTGGACGATGCTGTAGCGTCTCTGCTACAAACAGTACATTCCTTTTTGGACAATGATGGAACCACAGTGCGTGCTTTGCACTTTGATTTCTCTAGTGAGTTCAACACATTACAGCCACTCTTACTGCGTGGAAAGTTGATTAAAATGGCGGTGGATGAGGGACTTGTGAATTGGATAATTGACTACCTGTCGGATAGGCCACAGTTTGTTAGCTGGGGGACGGCTACATCAGATAGTGTACTGAGCAGTGTCGGAGCCCCGCAGGGAACAGTGCTGTCGCCATTCCTCTTTACATTGTACACAGCTGACTTTCAGTATAAATCAGACCGTTGTCACCTCCAGAAGTACTCGGATGACTCTGTGATAGTTTGCGGTATTGGGAAGGACCAGGATGAAGAGGAATATAGAAGGGTGGTTGCGGACTTTGTAGTATGGTGCCAGGCTAACCATCTAGAACTAAATGTTAAGAAAACCAGGGAGTTGGTGATGAGCTATGGAAGATGCAAGAAGATATGCCTACCTGTTACCATTGACGGTCAGGATGTGGAGATGGTGGACAGTTTCAAATATTTGGGGGTTTACCTGGATAGCAAGCTAGACTGGAAGTGCCACATGGAGAAGGTCTACAAGAAGGGGATGAGTAGATTGTACTTCCTAAGGAAGTTAAGGTCTTTTAATGTGTGTGGCAAAATGCTCGAGGTGTTCTACCAATCCATTGTGGCTAGTGCCACCTTTGCGGCAATAATTTGCTGGGGTAACAGTGTGCCTGTTGCTGACGCCAACAAGCTCAACAAACTTATAAAGAAGGCTAGCGCGACGGTGGGCCTACAGCTTGGGACTTTTGAAGAGGTGGTAGAGGATAGGATTAAGAAGAAGTGCAGAGCTATAATGGGCAACAACACACACCCGCTTTATGAACTGTTTGCGAAACAGAAGAGCACATTCAGCAATCGCCTAATACAACTAAGGTGTAAAAAGGAAAAATACAGGAGATCGTTTGTTCCAACAGCTATGGGGGTGTTTAACAAATGTCTGAAAAGCAATGTCTAAAGCATTCCAAATGTTATGTTATCATATGTGTCATGTTCGAGATCTGTGTTCTGCTGCTGTGATACCGCAATTTCCTCCGGGATAAATAAAGTATATCTTATCTTATCTTATCTTAAGTTTAAGTCCCCTAAGGGGACTACAAAATAACAGTTAAAAATATATTAAAATATTTAAAAACATATATATAAAAATTTACAGCCCCACTCGTTCCACCTTTAAAAATAAAGAAATGTAAAAAAATTAATAAAAATATATCCGTTATTGCCGCATCTGTGAAAGTCTGATATATCAAAACGTAGAATTAATTAACCTGTACAGTATACACTGTAAAGAGAAACAGCTGAATTGAGTTTTTTTGGGCACCACACTTTAAAAAAAAAAATACTATAAAAAGCTATGAAAACATATTAACCCAAAAATGTAATCAATAAAACAGTCAGCTCACCATGCAAAAAAAGAAGCCTTCACACAGGTCCATCGACGGAAAGATAAAAAATTTATGGGTCCCAGAAAATGACGACAGAAACCACATTTAAAAAAAAAAACTTTCACTTTTTTTTCACCACTTAAATAAAAAATATCTATACAGTTTTGTATTGCCGTAATTTTATTGACCTGGAGAATCATGTTTCCAGGTCTGCAACTTGCAATGAATGCCGTAAAAACAAACCACAAACCAATGGCAGAATTTAATTTTTTTTTTCACCATTTCACCCCACTTGGAATTTTCTTCCCCATCTCTCAGTACATTGTATACAAGCCTCCATGCCTCCATGGAAATATGGAAAAGTTTTGCTTCTTTGAAGAAGTGGAGAAAAAAATGAAAGCACAAAAATGAAAAATCGCCTGGGCATTAAGAGGTTAATGGGCTTGTTCCCTTTCATTAAAAGTTAATCCTCAGCTGCAGGCTATTATAAAGAAACAAACCGCGTTGCTCACTTTTGCCTTTTAATGTAGCTGTGGTGCTGACATCATGTTGAAAGCACAACAGCCAGTCAGTGAGCTCAGCAGCTTTGAATGTAGATGGAATGCCCCACTCAGAGCCGCTAAGCTCACTGAGTAGATGCAATGCTGTTGATGTGACGTCATCACTGCAACCAATGCCAGACACAGGAAACTTTGTCAAGACTCTCCAGTGGACCCGGGGAAGGTGAGGGGAAGGCGGTAGAGCTGAGCGAACCCGAACTGTAAAGCTCGGGGTTCGTACTGGACACCTAATGTCCAGTGCTGAGCTCCGAACACGGACTTCTCCAGGAAGTCCATTTTAGTGTTCGGAGTTCCGGGAGAACTGTCAAGACCTAGCCCTTACTACGACCATTTTACAGCATCAAAGTTTGGGTCCCCATTGACTTCAGATTCAAGTTTGGGTAGAGTTCTGGTCTAAACCCGGTCGAACCCGAACAGCCACGGGTCAGCTCATCACTAAAAGGTGGTTTGTTTCTTTATAATAGCCTGCAGTTGGGTATTAACTTTTAATGAAAGGTAACAACCTGTTTAAGCATCCACAGATAGCAAAAAGGAAAGCAGTCATGGACATTTTCTGCATAGTTTACCTGTTGACAGTATTTTCTCCAAAGCAGATGGACTACTAAAGAGGAAACTATACAAAAAAAAGTTAAAAGTACAAAAAATAGTAATCTACTAAAATAACATATACCTTTGAAAGTCACATTGTAAAGATTCTTTTAACGTGACATCACATTTTCACGTAAACCATGACCCACGTTCCACCTAGGTCAGGTATGAGCTAGTAACATTCAGATAATGGATTAACCATTTCTACATCAGCAAAGCAAGAGAATTGATCAACTTGACAAACAAACATGGGAGAACAATAGATTATTCTTTTTCTAATGAATACTGGAACAAAAAATGGTTTTTACTTAAATTCTTTTGACTTGTTCCTGAACAATAATATTTTCCAAGATATTGATTGTGGTTAGGCAGATAATTGACAGTAATGCAGACAAGTAATCATGGAAAAGTAAAGTAGCTAACTTGCTCATCTGTGGTCAATGGGTTAGGTGTCCGCACATTGCAAGTACTGCTATTTGCACATATTTGTTTAGGATTATATATTTAGTGAGGCTGGTTGTAAGTAAATATGATTTTTCTTAAATGGGTTATCCGGGACTCATAGGCTACGTTCCCACAATGAGCTTTAGGTGAGTTTTTGACGCTGCAGAATTTCTGCACCTATTATTTAAATTAAGTCACTTGTGTTTTTTTTTACTGAGTTTTTGTGTGCGTTTTTTTTTATATGCATTTTTGTGGGTTTTGACGCTGCGTTTTTTGTCTCCTTTTGGTGCGTCATGCTTTAAATCTGCTTTGTTTTTGATACTTCCTGGTATTTGGCTTTGCCAAAACTATATTGACATATTTAGGTGCGTTTTTTATGCGTTTCTGCAGCAGAAACGCACTAAAAAACTTACCTTCAGATTTTCCACGTCTAATGCAAATGTGTGGGAAAAATCCGCACAGAAAATTCAGTGTACCCACAAGAGAAATTGACATGATGCGGATTTGAAACACACACAGAAGCCCAGTGGGCAGGAGATTTCTATAAATCCCATCCATTTTGCTGGAACTGTAAGATGTAAAACACTCAGCATCAAAAACACACCAAAAGCTCATTGTGGGAACATAGCCTTAGAGCTTATAAGCAGGCAGTTTCTAACTAGCTGCCTGTTGTACCTGGCGCCAATCTCTGCTGGCTCTGATCGCTACTGCTGGTAGTTCTGCGGCTTTTAGTGATTTTATGTCAACACAGCAAGCAGTTTATTTCCTGCTCTGCTACTGTATAACTGTGGGAAAACAGCTGTCAATCACCATGATATCGGCAGTCACACCCCGTCGACAAAGCAGCCCGGAAGTTGAAGCAGCAGAATCGCCAGCAGGAGCGGACAGTGATCGCTTTCAGCTGGCGCCGGGTAGAACATACAGGTTGATAGCAACTAGCTGTCTGTCAGTTCTTAGCCCCATGAAAAAAAAAGTCCAATATAACCCCTTTAACCCTTGGGCTATTTTCCATTTTTTCGGTTTTTCTTCCCCTTCTTACAAGAGCCATAACTTTTTTTTATTTTTCTGTCCATATAGCCGTATGACAGCTTGTTTTTTGTGGGGCGAGTTATACTTTTGAATAACACCATTCACTCTACCACCTAGTGTACTTGAAAACGGGAAAAAAAATTCCAAGTGCGGTGAAATTGCAAAAAAAGTGCAATTCCACAATTTTTTTTTTTTTTTTAATTACACATCATAAAATAATTTTTGTGAAGTGTAAAGGTAAATGATACATGGTTTTCTAAATAATTAAAAAATAAGTTTGAAAATTGTGACATGCATTTGTATGGATACTTTTTGTTAAACTGTTCACGAAGTATAATTTTTTGATGTTTGTGATTATATTGTTTAGAGATTTAAAATATATTCCCAATGTGTAGATGATGTCTATGACATATCACAGGTATACGCCATAAGTGTCATTGATTTCTGCTATTCAAAAGCATCTTCTCAATTACATTACATAACTTTAAACAAATTTTAAATTTCTGTAAATCATGTAAGTCTACATCATATTTACAGGGTAAAAAAAATTATTGCCGCCCAGATTTATGTACATTATTTTCGAATGACATGTCACAAAAGACTTTGTAACAAGTTTTTTTTTTTTTTAAAGGGAATCTGTCACCAAGTTTTTGCTGCCTAATCTAAGAGCAACATAATGTAAAGACAGAGGTTCCAGCTGGGCTGCTTGCTGTAGTTTTGATAAAGTGACTGTTTTCTCAGCAGCAGATTATCACTATATGACTAGTAAACCTGCTGCTAGGTAGTCCTCCATATTCATAAGCTATGTATTACCCCGCCCCCACCACTGATTGGCAGCTTTCGGTGTATACTGAACATGGGCAGAAACTGCCAATCAGTGGTGTGAGCAGGGTTATATAGAATTCAGAAAGTGACACCTCACTGGGATCAGGGTCTCTGCCCCTATATTATGCTGCTCTCAGATGGGGTAGCAGAAAGATGGTGACAGATTCGTTTATGGATTTACACATCATTGGATAAAAGATTATTATTACTACTGGCAATCAATAAGTTATCAAAGCAGTTGGACACACAAACGATCAATAAGTTATTCTACAGTGGGTACGGAAAGTATTCAGACCCCTTTAAATTTTTCACTCTTTGTTTCATTGCAGCCATTTGGTAAATTCTAAAAAGTTAATTTTTTTTTCTCATTAATGTACACTCTGCACCCCTTCTTGACTGAAAAAAACAGAAATGTAGAAATTTTTGCAAATGTATTAAAAAAGAAAAACTGAAATATCACTTAAATAATAAAAACAAGCAAACAGCTATACATGTTTGGTATCTACGTACTCGTACTGACCTGGAGAATCATATTGCCAAGTCAGTTTCACCATATAGTGAACATGATAAATAAAAAAATAAATAAAAATAATTGTGGAATTGCACTTTTTTTGCAATTTCACTGCACTTGGATTTTTTTTTATCATTTTAAAGTACACTAGATGGTAGAATGAATGGTGTTATTCAAAATACAACTCATCCCACAAAAAACAAGTCCACATACGGCTATATTGACAGTAATATAAAAAAGTTATGGCTCTTGGAAGAAGGGAAGGAAAAAACAAAAATGAAAAAACAAATTGCCCCAGGGGAGAAGGGGTTAATGATCCAATAAATGTTTGATTTAGGGGCAATGCTACAAGTTGCAATGCCCTTGCCTGTAAAACCCATTTGACGCAAACCATTTGACTGATGACTGCAGTGGTTTTCAAGGTGGTAACGATGATTAACAGAAGTAAATGATTTCAGGCAACAACCTACTCTTAAAGCAACCAATCTTCTCTTATAATTCAAACAATAGTTCAGAGAGCTGTCAGATGCCTTATCTTTGGTATTTTTTTCTTCTGAGCTAAAGAGAAGATTGCTGAAAAGATGTAAGCAGGTCATTTTGTGGCAGGGCTGAAATTCAGTGGAAATGAGGTTTTGTGATAAACTTAATTTTCATGGCAAGGAATGACTGTTTTGAAGAGTAATCAGATAAATTGCAACCTAAGCTTCATACAACTTGCCACCATAAAAACTGAAGCAGTATTATTAATGAATATCAAAATTTCGGTGAGTCTCGAAACTTTTCTCCACGACTGTAGTCATCTGCAGATAATACAGAGATTCAATTGATTGGGGGAAATGAGAGGCACAATTTGTGCCAACAGCAGTGCAAGTCGGTGTGATTGATCAATGAAATGGCACCGCTCCAGCTGCATTTGAATTACACATTTTTTCCTTCATTCTTCATGCACTAAAAAGCAGCAAGCCAGCACAATAGTATGCATATGTGTGTATAATATATTTATAATCAGTGCCAGAGACTGAGTGCTTGTTTGTCACCCTATTGTGGCATGGGCCACCCACGCATTTCATTTTTGGGAAGGCGGTTGAATTTTGTAAATAGATACCGTTCAAGCAGAATAAATTGTTACATGTCTTTTCAGGGAGATTGAAAGGCAATAAAGCAAAGTGACCAGAGTGAATCAAATTTTAAAAAAAATTCAGCAAACCTGGTCTCTATCTCTCTAATTAGTGCTGTGAAGCCTAAAGGGTCTGATCTCCCAGTTTGTGAAAACAGGATGTTGTTATGCATCCATGAAAAAAGCATTTTATAGGGATGGTAACCGGCATTTGATCTATTTTTTTGTAGACCCGTCGACTTATAATGACAGAGTCTGATCCACAAAATGAATCAAAGTAATTCATGCTGTGATTTCTTACATATGGACCACTGGTAAAAATTTTCATATGCACTAACTTATTGGCTTTCTTGAGACCAATGAAAGCCAATATGTTAGTGCATATCTTGTCCCTGTGTTATCCATTTTGAATAAGGACAGCACACGGGCATTAAAGAAGCACTCCCATCAAAGTTTTTACCCTCTTAACCCCTTAACGACCGCCGTAACACATTTTTAAGGCGGCAGATAAGGGGACTTAACTCTTAACTGCTCTTTTACGGCACTAAGGATTAAGTGAATAATAGTGCCGCCCGGCGGGGGTGATTCCTGCAGGTGTCAGCTGTCTGTGACAGCTGACACCCAGCAATATCGGCCCCGGCCAGTTTTGATGCCGATTGGGGCCGATTAACCCCTTAAATACCAGTCAATCATGTCAGCGCTATTTAAGTGGTTACAAGGGGGTCGCAAGAATCGCTGGTTCCGATGGTTACCATTGTACCCTGAGATCATGTGATGATCCCAGGGTACGGTGGCCTGAGATTCCGCATTAAGCTGTATCCCACAGGCACAGTCAGGCTGAGTCAGTGACTCACTGACGGGTCTCGTGCATGAGGTCTCATGTATGAGATCAGCAATCAAAGTGAAAATTATACATGTTCCACAGTGGGACTTAGTGAAAAAGTAAAAAAAAAAAAAAAAAAGTAATAAAATATGTAAAAAACACAAAAAAGAACACAGAAATCACTAAAATCCATTTCGCCGTTCAAAATGCAGCATTTGTGATAAACCAAAAATAAACAAAAAGACATATACATAATTGGTGTTGCCAAGCTGGAACGACCCGCTCTATAAAACTGTCACGTTATTTATTTCGTTTGGTGAACGCCGTAAAAAATAAAAATAAAAAATACACCAAAAATGACGCTTTTTCATCATAACTCACAAAAAGGTGAATAAAAAGCGATCAAAAAGTCGTATGTTTAAAAAAATTATAGAAATAAAACGCCAAATCGTCCTGCAAAAATACAAGCTATAATATGGCTCATTGGACAAAAAAAAATAAAGTTACAGCTCTCTTTTGTAAAATACTGTTTTTAATATGTAAAAGTAGCAAATCATAAAAAAAATATATAAATCTGGTATCAAAGTAATCGTACCGACTCGACGAACAAATCGTTCTTATCACTTTTACAGCACAGTGAACGGCGCAAGAAATAAAAACAATAACTGAATTGCTGGTTTTTGTTCATTCTGTGTCTGAAAAATCTGAATAAAACGCAATCAAAAATTACTATGTGCCCCAAAATGGTACCAAAAAAAATTATTCAAATACACAGACTCAAAAACATGCAGATAATGAATGCTGAGTCTGTTAGTTTTCTTAGAATCTACTGCACCAACTAGCAAATTGTTTGACATGTGGTAATATAATTTATACCAAAAACAGTGATTAATCTGGTTAGTCATATTGGACTGCTATTATTTTGAACACTACTGTATATTACAAAGTTTCTTATTTTCATGTGTATAATTAATTTATGCAATAAAAATGTAAGCAACAGTTACTCTATAAAATATTGACACAAAATACTACAGGGCGAAAGTGGTTTCACCCCCTAAGGACCAAGCCACTTTGCACATGACAGAGCCTCATTTTTCAATTCTGACCACTGTCACTTTATGAGGTAATAACGCTGGAACACTTCAACGGATCGCAGTGATTCTGAGACTGTTTTTTCGTGACATTGTACTTTATTATAGTGGTAAATTTTGGTTGACATGACTTGCGTTTATTTGTCAAAATATCAACAATTTGACAAAAAAAAAAAAAATTGCAATTTTAAAACTTTGAATTTTTACAAACTTAATTCAAATTATAACAAGCAAAATAGATAAATAACATTTACCACATGTCTACTTTTTATCACCATCATTCTTTAAATAATTTATTTTTGTTAGGAAGTTAGAAGGGTTAAAATTTTATCAGCATTTTTTAAACAAAATTTGCAAAACCTACTTTTTTGGGGATCACATCACATTTGAAGTGACTTTATGATAGAAAATACCCAAAAGTGAGACCATTTTAAAAACTTCACCCCTCAAAGTGCTCAAAACCACAGTCAAGAAGTGTATTAATCCTTTAGATGCATCACAAAGTAAAGCAACGTGGAAGGAAAAAAGGAAAATTTTTAATGTTTCCACATAAATGTTGCTTTAGTCCCATATTTTTCTTTTTCACAAAGGTAAGAGGAGAAAATGGACCACACAATTTGTTATGCAATTTCTCCTGAGTACACGGATACCTCCTACGTTTTAGAAAACTACTTTTTGGGCACACGGCAGGGATCGGAAGAAGCACCATTTTTGAAGAGCAAAATTAGCTGGAATAGATAGCGGACACCATGTTGCGTTTGCAGAGCCCTAGATGTGCCTGAACAGTGGAAACCAGCGACACATGAACCCATTTTGGAAACTACACTCCTGAAGGAATTTATTTTTAGTTGTGGTGAACACCTTAAACCCACAAATGCTTCACTTAATTTTATTACGTTGAGCAGTGAAAATGTTATACACATTTTTATCAGAAAAATATTGCTTTAGCCCCAAATTTTTCATTTCCACAAGGGTAACAAGAGAAAATGGAACATACAATTGGTTGTGCAATATCTACTGAGTACACCGATATCCCATATGTTGTGGAAAACTGCGGTTTGGGCACACTGCAGGGCTTGGAAGGGAAGGAGCACTATTTGACTTTTGAAGAGCGAAATTGGCTGGAATAGAGGATGCCATGTCACTTTTGCAGAGCACCTAATATGCCTAAATAGTGGAACCCCCCACAAGTGACCCCATTTTGGAAACAACACCCTCAAGGAATTTATCTAGAGGTGTGGTGAGCATCTTGAACTCACAGGTGCCTCACAATTTTAAAACATTGGACCATAAAAATTATTTTTTTTCCTCAAAAATGTTGTTTTAGCCCCAAAGCTTTCATTTTCACAAGGGTAACAGGAGAAAATGGACTACATATTTTGTGTACAGAGAAACCCTATAGGTGGTCAGAAACTCTTGCTTGGGCATACGGAAGGTCTCGGAAGGGAAGGAATATTATTTGATTATTTTTGGAGTGTAAAATTTTCTGGATGTCACATTTTGGAGAGCTGCTAAGGTGCCAAAACATCAGAAACCCCCCAAAAGCGATCCGATTTTGGAAACTATGCCCCTTAAGGAATTTATCTAGCAGTACGCCGAGCATCTTGAACCCATTGGTGCTTTACAAGATTTTATAATATTGGGCCGTGAAAATGAAATATTACATTTTTTCAAGCAAAATGTTGCCAGGAGCCCAAATTTATTTTCACATGGGTAACAGGAGAAAAAGGACCACATAATTTGTTGTGCAATTTTTCCTGAGCACAGAGATACATGTGCATCTCACTAAATTAGTATATCAAAAAGTTAATTTATTTCAGTTCTTCAAAACAAAAATTGAAACTCATTATATAGAGTCATTACAAACAGTGATCTATTTGTATGTATATTTCTGTTAATGTTGATGATTATCGCTTACAGCCAGTGAAAACATAAAAGTCATTATCTCAATAAATTAGAATATTTTATAACAGCTTGAAAAATGTTTTTAAAATCCAAAATGTTGGCCTACTGAAATGTATGTTCAGTAAATGCACTTAATACTTGGTCGGGGCTCCTTTTGCATCAATTACTGCATCAATGCGGCGTGGCATGGAGGCCATCAGTCTGTGGCACTGCTGAGGTGTTATGGAAACCAAGGTTGCTTTGATAGCAGCCTTCAGCTCGTCTGCATTGTTGAATCTGGTGTCGCTCATCTTCCTCTTGACAAGGTCAGGCGAGTTTGATGGCCAATCACAGTGATACTGTTGTTTTTAAACCAGGTATTGGTACTTTTGGCAGTGTGGACAGGTGCCAAGTCCTGTTGGAGAATGAAATTTCCATCTCCAAAAAGCTTGTCGGCATGGAGGCGATCAGCCTGTGGCACTGCTGAGGTGTTATGGAAGCTCAGGTTGCTTTGATAGCAGCCTTCAGCTCGTCTGCCTTGTTGGGTCTGATGTCTCTCATCTTCCTCTTGACAATACCCCATAGATTCTCTATGGGGTTAAGGTCAGGCGAGTTTGCTGGCCAATCAAGCACAGTGATACTGTTTTTAAACCAGGTATTGGTACTTTTGGCAGTGTGGACAAGGTGCCAAGTCCTGCTGGAGAATGAAATTTCCATCTCCAAAAAGCTTGTTAGCAGAGGGAAGCATGAAGTGCTCTAAACTTTCCTGGTCGACAGCTGCGCTGACTTTGGTCTTGATAAAACACAGTGGACCTACACCAGCAGATGATATGGCTCCCCAAACCATTCCTGATTGTGGATACTTCACACTAGACCTCAAGCAGCTTGGATTGTGTGCCTCTCCACTCTTCCTCCAGACCCTGGGACCTTGATTTCCAAATGAAAATTGGAACTCTGGGATCTTGTGGAGTGTGTCAATGACGGCTTTCTGGACATCTGTCAAGTCAGCAGTCTTCCCTGTGATTGTGGCGCCTACTGAAACAGACTAAGGGACCTTTTTAAATGCTATGGAAGCCTTTGCAGGTGTTTTTTGTTAATTATTTTAATTTACTGAGATAATGACTATTGTATTTTCATTGGCTGTAAGCCATAATCATCAACATTAACAGAAATAAACACATGAAATAGATCACTGTTTGTAATGACTCCATATAATATGAGTTTCACTTTTTGCGTTGATGAACTAAATAAATTAACTTTTTGATGATATTCTAATTTAGTGAGATGCACCTGTATCAGTCAAGAGCAAGGATTCGTTCTCTAGTCTCAAGATTTAGTAGTTTTCTCCAAGAGGATGCATCTTCATGGGAGACTAATGCGTCATTTTTGGAAGCCAAAACTAGTGTATCGTCAGTGAACGATACAGCTGAAAGGGCTGTAAAGTTGATGCAAGACTTCCATGGTCCACTTACTGCAGAAGAGGAACAAAATCAATTTGTGGTACGTTGTGTACAAGAACACAAAGTTGTACTACAAGAAACTTTGAAAGGAAAATATCCCAATTATTACGAGTGTATTAAGATATCTTTTTAAAGTATTTATTACTATTTAATGTAAAATAATAAATAATGGACAATTTCAATAAATTCTTGCTTTTTTTCCCAAACTACATTAAATGTGAAATCTCAGCTTAGTGATTAATACTAGTTTCCATATAGTAATTGACGCCAAGTCGGCACGGGTTAATGTTTTCCTAGGTGGATAATTTTTCATAAATGAGTGTTTAGGACTAAATGGAAAAAATTTAGAGGGTATGTGTATCCGATTTTTTAAGAATAAGTTTTTGCCTTATATAAAAGGGACACCCCCTGTATTATTATTATATATTATTATAGCGCAATTTATTCCATGGCACTTTACATGTGAAGAAGGGGTATACATACAAGAACAATTACAATAATCTTGAACACAATGTGACGGCGACTGGTACAGGAGGAGCGAGGACCCTGCCCGCGAGGGCTCACAGTCTACAAGGGAAGGGTGAGGATACAGCTGGTCGTGCAGCATTATTTGTGGAGTGGTGGTTACTGCAGGTTCTAGGCTTGCGGGAAGAGGTGGGTCTTCAGGCTCTTTTTGAAGGTTTCCACGGTCGACGAGAGTCTGATGTGTTGGGGTAGAGAATTCCAGAGTAGGGGGGAAAACAGGGAGAAATCTTGTATGCGATTGTGGGAGGAGGATATAAGAGGGGAGTAGAGAAGGAGATCTTGTGAGGATCGGAGGTTGCGTGCTGGTATGTAGCGGGAGACTAGGTCAGAGATATATGGAGGAGACAGGTTGTGAATGGCTTTGTATGTCATGGTTAGGGTTTTGAACTGGAGTCTCTGGGCAATGGGGAGCCAGAGAGGAGAGGCCGGGGAATAGCGGGGGGACAGGTGGATTAGTCGGGCAGCAGAGTTTAGGATGGATTGGAGGGGTGCAAGAGTGTTGGAAGGGAGGCCACAGAGCAGGAGGTTGCAGTAGTCAAGGCGGGAGATGATGAGGGCGTGCACTAGTGTTTTTGCAGATTCATGGTTGAGGAATGTGCGGATCCGGGAGATATTTTTTGAGTTGGAGTCGGCAGGAAGTGGAAAGGGCTTGGATATGTGGTTTGAAGGAGAGTTCAGAGTCCAGGGTTACCCCAAGGCAGCGAGCCTGAGGGACAGGGGGCAGCCATTGACTATGATGGATAGGTCAGTTGGGGGGGTTGAATGAGATGGCGGAAAGATGATGAATTCTGTTTTGTCCATGTTAGGTTTTATAAATCTAGCAGAGAAGAAGGATGAAATAGCAGACAGACATTGTGGGATTTTGGTTAGTAAGGAGGTGATATCAGGTCCAGAGAGGTAGATCTGTGTGTCATCAGCATAGAGGTGATAATGAAAGCCATGAGACTCTATGAGCTGTCCCAGGCCTAAGGTGTAGATGGAGAAGAGCAGGGGTCCTAGAACTGAACCTTGGGGGACACCGACAGACAGGGGGTGAGATGAGGAGGTGGTGTGTGAGTGGGAGACACTGAATGTCCGGTCTGTTAGGTATGAGGAGATCCAGGATAGGGCCAAGTCTGTGATGCCGAGAGATGAGAGTTTTTAGTAAGAGGGAATGGTCCACCGTGTCGAAGGCAGATGACAGGTCTAGGAGGAGGAGGACAGAATAGTGTCGCTTAGATTTGGCAGTTAGTAGGTCATTGGTAACTTTGGTCAGTATTTCGGTTCCCAACAGATAACGGACCGAAGTAGGGACTTTAATAATAATAATCTTTATTTTTATATAGCGCTAACATAATCCGCAGCGCTTTACATACAGGTGCTTCTCAAAAAATTAGATCATCAAAAATGTAATTTATTTCAGCTCTTCAATACAAAAAGTGAAACTCCTATATTATATAGAGTCATTACAAACAGACTGATCTATTTCAAGTGTTTATTTCTGTTAATGTTGAGGATTATGGCTTACAGCCAGTGAAAACACAAAAGTCACTATCTCAGTAGATTAATTAAACAAAAAACACCTGCAAAGGCTTCCTACGCGTTTAAAAAGATCCCTGTTTCAGTAGTCTCCACAATCACAGGGAAGACTGCTGACTTGACAGATGTCCAGAAGACAGTCATTAACACACTCCACAAGGAGGGTAAGCCACAAAAGGTCATTGCTAAAGAAGCTGGCTGTTCACAGAGTGCTGTATCCAAGCACATTAATGGAGAGTTTAGTGGAAGGAAAAAGTGTGGTAGAAAAAGGTGCACAAGCAACCCGGATAACCGCAGCCTTGAAAGATTGTTAAGAAAAGTCCAATCAAACATTTGGGGGTGATTCACAAGGAGTGGACTGCTGCTGGAGTCATTGTTTCAAGAGCCACCACACCCAGAAGTATTCAGGACATGGGCTACAAGTGTCGCATTCCTTGTGTCAAGCCACTCATGACCAATAGACAATTCCAGAAGCGTCTTACCTGAGCCAAGGAGAAAAATACCTGGACTGTTGCTCAGTGGTCCAAGGTATTGTTTTCAGATGAAAGTATATTTTGCATTTCATTTGCAAATCAAGGTCCCAGAGTCTGGAGGAAGAGTGGAGAGGCAAACAATCCAAGCTGCTTGAGGTCTAGTGTGAAGTTTCTACAATCAGTGATGGTTGGGGGAGCCATGTCATCTGCTGGTGTAGGTCCACTGTGTTTTATCAAGACCAAAGTCAGCGCAGCCGTCTACCAGGAAATTTTAGAGCACTTCATGCTTCCCTCTGCCGACAAGCTTTTTGGAGATGGAAATTTCATTCTCCAGCAGGACTTGGCACCTTGTCCACACTGCCAAAAGTACCAATACCTGGTTTAAAAACAGTATCACTTTGCTTGATTGGCCAGCAAACTCACCTGACCTTAACCCCATAGAGAATCTATGGGGTATTGTCAAGAGGAAGATGAGCGACACCAGACCCAACAATGCAGACGAGCTGAAGGCCGCTATCAAAGCAACATGAGCTTCCATAACACCTCAGCAGTGCCACAGCCTGATCGCCTCCATGCCACGCCACATTGATGCAGTAATTGATGCAAAAGGAACCTCAACCAAGTATTAAGTGCATTTACTGAACATACATTTCAGTAGGCCAACATTTCGGATATGAAAATCATTTTTCAAGCCGTTGTTATAAAGTATTCTAATTTACTGAGATGACTTGTGTTTTCGTTGGCTGTAAGCCATAATCATCAACATTAACAGAAATAAACCCTTAAAAAAGATCACGCTGTTTGTAATGACTCTATATATGAGTTTCACTTTTTGTATTGAAGAACTGAAAAATTAAATTTTTGAAGATATTCTAATTTTGTGAGATGCACCTGTACATTATCATCACTGTCCCCATTGGGGCTCACAATCTAGACTCCCTATCAGTATGTCTTTGGAGTGTGGGAGGAAACCAGAGAACCTGGAGGAAACCTACACAAACATGGGGAGAACATACAAACTCCTTGCAGATGGGACTTGTTTTTTGTGGGTCGAGAAGAAGCTTTTATTGGTGGCATTTTGATGTACAGAACATTTTGAATCAGTTCACATTTATCCTGTGCTTTACACGGAGAACTTATATTGGAATTTCCATCAAAATCTACAAAATATGTGATTCAGGTGAATCCTCCTAAGGGTCCATTCATTAATGAGGCAGCAGAGATTACTCTGGACTCTGTGTAGCTTCAGTTCAGCAGTATCTGAATTTCAAGAGGCGCACAAAACTGTGGTCGATCACGCTTTTATGCATGCCTGAAAAGACGAATAAAAGACTGGCATGGCCAGACACAGTTCAAAGTGTCTCAATTTGCCTCATTATAGGGGTTCTTCCGTCAGGGGTTCTGTCTGAATCACGTATTTCAGAGATTTACACGGAAACCCCCGATGCAAGCGCTCAGTGTAGAGCACAGGATAAATGTGCGCCGACACTTACTACGATCATTGGGAGGCAGAATAAACAAATAAGCTGCAGGTGAAGAATTAGTTTTATTTTTTACGCCGTTCCTCGTGCGGTATAAGTGATTAGACGACTTTATTCTTCAGGTCGGTGCGATACCAGATTTATATCGGTGTTGATGGTTGACTGATATCACACACTAAAAAAACTTTTTTTTGTAAAAAACCAAAAAAGTTTTTGCATCACCATATTTTGAAACCTATTTTGAATTTTTCTATATGTCTGCCAACAGAGTCATGTGAGGACTAGTTTTCTGCAGGATTTTTGAGAGGCAGAATAAAGAAAATCAAGCAATTCAGAAATTATTATTTTTTTGCAAGGGTTAAATATTGTGACAGGTTTTTTTCGATCGGGTCGATCTGGAAGCGGCGATAACAAATGTGTAGTATTAATGTTTTTTTTTTTTTACATAAACATGTATTTATTAGTGTAATTTTTTTGTTCTTTAATTTGGGGGTGGGAGGATTAATAGTTTTTGCAATTTTTTTTTAATAGATCCCTCTATTGAACAGAACTTTTTTGTCTGATCACTGATCTCATCTACTACAATATAGATGTACTGCAATGCAAAACACCTGTCAAATTACATAGGCAGAACTGTTAGATCCTGCATATGGCTGGGTCCAACAGGTTATCATACGTGGCAAACCAGGAGGTAATTGCTAGACCTCTGGGTGCCATTATAACCATCAGCTTCCCATAATTTAATTGCCGGGATGCCGATGCGGGCGAGAGAGGGAGTCCCATCCCTCTCACAACCATCTAAATGCCGCGATCTCTATCAATCAAGGCACCTGGGGGGTAAATAAGCCAGAGGCGGTGGTGGCCCTGGCTGTTACCTAAGCCGTGCTCCCAATGGTGATCGAGCAGCGTAGTGCTGATGTTTTAGCACCTCCCACTGATCATCACATGCTGTGATCGGTTAGTCAGATTTACTGATTACAGTGATCAGAGAGAGGGGACCACGCATCTCTAGCCATGCCAGTCAGCTGTCGGTAACTGCTGCTGGCACGGAGCTGTCACTGTGTATTTTCACATGGCAGTTTAAAGCCATGTCTGGTATAGCACGTCATGATGTGGAAACTGACACTTTCTCATGACGTGCTATACCAGTCATTGGTGATTAAGGGGTTAATCCTGCTATATTTTTGTCATGTTAGTTTGGAAACACTTCAGAGATTTTATGGGTTTTTCATAATTCTCAATTTTCTGCTAATGGATTAAAGAATTATACAAGTGAGAGCAACACTTAAAGGGGTTGTCCGGTCAAAAGTGGTAAGTCTGCCGTCACTCTGTGTGACTGCAGACTTATGAATCCCTCCAGAGCAGGCACTGCGGAGATTCAAGGGTTTCTGAGCCGCCACCGGTGGGTATGTATGCGTTATACATACCCCTGGCCATTCAGAACCGCCTCTCTCCATTCACTTGTATGGAGCGAGACCACGCCCCGTCTAGTGACGTGGACGGCCTGTGGGCGCGGCCTTGCTCAATACAAGTGTATGAAGAGAGAGGCCGCACCTACTGGCCAGGGGTATGTATAACACATACATACCCTCTGTTACCGAGTCTCATACCGGCGAAACCGCACAGAGCACAGTGCCTGCGCTGGTGGGCATTCATAAGTCTGCGGTCACACAGTGACTGCAGACTTATCACTTTTGACTGGACAACCCCTTTAACCAACTTTTTCAGTCTATTCTGAATACAAGCAGTTGAATTTCTAAAGGGCCAGATAAGACTTATTGTGAAATCACAAATGTTAAAGAAGCAGACCACCATTTTTTTTTCCATCCCTGCACCCCCAACCTTACTATCTCTCACACTGCACTTATTTTACATATAGCGTACTTTCCTGAAGTTTCCCCTAATATTTTCTTCCATGACTCCCAAACTTCACCCTGCATTTTTTTCTTCTATGCCATCAATCCCAAGATGCATCACACAGGCAGCTAGAGCCAGTACCATCTCTGCCTGTTGAGAGGATGCCATGATTATATTTCTCTATATACAGTTTAAAGTGCATCTGTCACCAAGTTTCACAATATAAACTGCATACATTAATAAATAGATCTCTTAGACCTGATGAGGATAGTGCTCTTACTTTAAACATCCATATCAGAATGGCTATATAAAACTTTTATGAAAGCTTCTCTACCTAATATTAAAATGCGTATTTTCCAAGTCCAGCTCTAACTCATAAGCATAAAATGATCATTATAAAGCCATTCTGACATGGATTTTCAATGCAAGTACATCAGCATCACAAGGTCTAAAATCAAATTAATAATGCAAGCAGTTTGTCCTCCAGGGGTAGAGAACTTCAATGGTAGTCGTTGTTGACCTTTATTTATCATGAAGGCAGTTTTGGTTACGGAGATTGTGACCCACTTCAAAGAACAAAAGGCATGTCATTTCAGGAAGAAACCATGAGATCATATGACCGAACAAGTATACCATCAATATTCAGACAGAAAGAAAACTGAATATGGCAATACCAGCTGGCGTTTTTTTTATTTTTCTATACTTTAAATTAGGACTTGTGAACGACCTCAAGTGGAAGCTGCCAGAAGGTTGAATATGCTACTTCTTTTAACTCTTCCACTGTTCCCACACTCTGAAGTGGTTAAAATAAGTAACTGAAGACTAAACATGTGCACAGCAATATCGTTTTTACATTGCTGTGCATTATGCTGATTTTTTTTTTTTAATACGCTTTTTCAGGCAGAATCTGCCTGGAAAAAAAAACAAAAACATCGTGGCCACATACCCTTGCAGGTATGGAAAAACCCCTGTCTCTCCTCTACAGGTTTATTTTTCAAACAAACAACCTGCTCTACTCGCCCTCCTCAGGTCCACCGAGTCTCTGCCGCTGCTCCTTGTGTATGAATTGTCGGCAGCCCTGATATAAAGTTGACACCATTGCAGCCAATCACTGAGCTCAGTGCCTCTGCCAAAGTACACGTCACAAGCTGCAGAGCTCACTGATTGGATGCAACGTCTTCAAGATATCAGGTGCTGATGAGAATAACATTTCAGGCAGTAAAGAGAATCCGGCACTCATGGTGAGCATGGTAAGAAATTATTTTACTTCAGTAGTCCCCTATACAGTGTGAATATAAACGTGATGTTTTGATTGATAAAGGTCAATATCAAACAAACACAATCACATATGACCATGAAGCTTGGAGAAAAAGAGAGGGGCTGCACTAATAGATGCGTGATCACTGTTGCTTATGGAGATGGGTCTCTCTTCCTAAGCGATGGTGGTCGCACATCTCTTAGCGCAGCTCCTCTTTCTTTTTCTCCAAGCTTCATGGTCATACGTGATTGTGTTTGTTTGATAAACCTCAATTACGACCGAAACATCATGTTTATATTCACACGGTATAGGGGACTGCAGAAGTAAAATAATTTCTTACCATACTCACCTTGAGTGCCAGATTCTCTTTACTATTTGATTTTGACGGATTGGGATCCTATCCAAGCACCTTCATGTAAGGAAGGTCGTATTCTACTACTCTTTAATAACATATCAGGAGCAGCAGTGGAGACTCAGCGATGGACCCAGAGAGGGTGTGTAGAGCGAATTTGTTTTATTTATTTATACAATCTATTGTTGAAAGACAGGAGATTCCAACAATGGAACACCCCCATCTATAGAATCAATCCCTATCAATAAAGCAGCCTCCAACCCAAAGAACTTATAAAAGGGTAAGATTTAGTGATGAGTGAGCATGCTCGGGTGTTTTCAGAGTATCTTCAGCGTGCTCGGATGTTATGTTTTAGTCACTCCGTGCTCATGATTTGCGACTGTTTGACAGCTTTAATACATGTGAGGAATGCCTGTTTCCTAGGCATTCCTCACATATATTAAAGCTGTCAGTCGCAAATCATGCACACTGCGCGACTCAAACATAACACCTGAGCACGCTGAAGATACTCGGCGAGCACCCGAGAATGCTCACCGAAAGGGTTAACAGAACATGCTCGCTCATCACTAGTAAGATTTAAATATTTGTTCTGCTGATCTATAAAAAGTGTCTCGTTTTACTAGTTGCCATTACTAGAATATGAATAGTACCCAATAGACATAAATCTTCTCAAATGCATAAAGTTAGATCTCTAGTTGAATTCTTTGTGACATGCCCAAAATAAAATGAGTGTTTCTGTCTAGTAGTTCTAACAAAGTAGATTTATTTAACCACTGGTAAAAATACCAGACTACAACACAGTAGTTGTTACTGCATTATAACGCACACCATTTAAAAGGGCAAAGGATACATCTGTACATCTAAATATACATTGGTTTTAAACATCTGCATTTACTATCACAACGATAGCTAAAGATGTGCCGCAACAGAAGAAGAAATTCAGAAGCAAAGTGGTAAGAGACTTTAAACTGTTAGTGTGAGAAAAACAAAAGTCACACAATATTGTGTGGACACAATTACATAATTAAGAATGATGCTGTTAAAGGATATCGCTAGGGAGTAACACTATGTACACATCAGAGCCCAAAATAGTACAGTGTCTATAAACAGTAATGCAAGTTCAATGTAATCAAGCACAAAAATAAAAATCTAGGACTTCAAAAGAACTCATTGATAATATGGCCTGTATCTACTCTGATCAGGATGATGTGGCCCAGGAATAGGGGCTTGGTTTGGGGGACCTTGCATCCGAGGAGGTGGTGGAGGTCCTCTTGGTGCAGGCCACATGCCTGGGCTTATCCCCCCAGGCTGTGTAAAAGGTGGGCTAAGAGTTCCTTGCTCTTCACTAAATTGTGGTAAAGAGTTAGGATTATAATGATGTGGCGGAGGGGCATTTACAGGTGGACCACCATGTTGTGGTGGTGGAGGTCCTGGAGGAGGATGATTCATGTACGGTGGCAACTGGGCAATGATATGTCCAGGCGGTGGAGTAATTGGTGGTGGAGCAGTTGTCAAAGGTGGTGGGGGTCCTTGGCTGTACACCATGTGGGGTGTGCCCGCTCCTTGAGGTGGGTGTTGCATTGGATGACTTATTGGGGGTGGGGGCGGAGGGGGAGGAGCATAATGTTGCTGTGGAGGCATAATATGATGAGGATGAGTTACTACTGGTTGACCAGGATACTCAGGGTGGTGAAGAGATGGACCAGGGACTTGAGGAGCTTCCCTAGCCCCAGATCCAGAATCATCCTGTATAGGTACTGTTATTAAATTGCTGTGTTTTCTAGTATTAATTCTGAAAGCATCTTGAGGAACTGTACGAGGAGGAGGTGGAGCCATGGCCATTTCAGCAGGAGAAGCACGCATATCTTCATGTTGCTGATTAAAATGCTCATGAGGCACATGTTGGATAGGGGGTGGGGGCATCAGTATGTGCTGCTTTGGTGGCATGTGACTCAAAAGGTGCTTGTCTGGGGGCATTATAAAGCGATCAGCCAAATCAGTTGGTGGTGGAACCATAGGAGGATGGATTGGTTCAGGCTGCTGACGAGTGGCAGGCTTCGTCGCTCTCATATGTCGATGATTGATATGAGCTTGCAGGTCTCTCTGGGACAGATACGTTCTCTTGCATCCTTGCACGATACTGCACATAAAGAGTGTTCCACGGGCGCACTGCTCAATTCTCTGAACTGGATCATTACAGCTGAAAGAGACAACATCTCATGTTAGAATTCAGTTGGCCGATCGACGTTTTCCTAATTATGTCTTTATTGTAACTACAATTCCAAGAAGGAACTGTAGATTTTATAGGGATTGTCAAGTGGATATCAAATAGTGGATGTCATTCCAACACTTAGCTAGTCTTGGCTGGACACACCAGAAATCACACCAATCACTGGCTGTGGAGGGTCACCACTGCAGCCAATGATTGGCAAAGCTGGCTGTCTATTTTTGTCATGTCAAGACGGGACTAAGAAGGGACTAGGTAACCAGTCTGAGCCCTTTTAAAGATGTTTAGTGGTTGGACAACCCGCATAACTGTAAAGTTAAGTACATGAATTGTCCTAAACAGAAGCTAATGAAAAAATGTAGTGTATTCAATGTTGTCAAAAACATTCCCGCTCAAAGGATAAAACCTCAAATACTTTATTTATAGCATTACAAGTACTTCTCCTGCACTTGTTCGTGCAGCTTTCCTCACAGAACACACAGCTCTCCTGTACTCAATTCTTAAAATAGCAGCTGATGGAGGAGCCTGTGACCAGACATGTCCACCAGCATCTGCCAATTGAAAAACAGTTTTTCTGTGTGAGGGCTTATTCAACTAGAGGATGATGATGGATACGTCTGGTAACATGCTCTACCAGTAGCTATTTTGAAAACTGGAGCTCTGTGCAGTTTGTGAGGAAGGTTGCACAAGTGTAAGAAGAGAACCTGTAATACCTATACATCAGTATGCAAATGGCCTCTACGGTGAAGAAGACTTGAACACTGGTGCCATCTATGGGCTGTAGCAATCCTAAAAGTCAATATTAACCCTTTAAAGCATACATGTCAAATTCTGGCCCGCAGGGTGGTTTTATTTGGCCCACGACACCAGAACCACCACCGTTGTGCGGGGCCCATTATTCTGTATGGTGGACCGTGCGGGGCCCATTATTCTGTATGGTGGACCTTAAGATGTATAAGAAAGGTATTATGACATTGGTAGTCACAGACAGATTAGGTGGTTCTTCACCAATGATGGCAACACTAGTTTATATCGGTGATTCAGAAAAAACAAATACATGAATATATTAATTGCTCAATTGTAAAGTGCTGCAGAACATGTTTGCGCTATACAGAGTAAATTATTATGATTACTACTGTCCAACTGTACTAAGACTTTTAGGAAGATTAAGCCTTCATATTTTCAGACTATATAGTATAAATTTATCTGCTCAAAGAATACACTTTTTTGCACAGCCTTTGTAAAATCCATTTTAGAACTACTTGCAAATCCATTAAACCATGTTTTTCCACCAACCCTGTGTAGCGGCCCTTAAAAGATATTCTTCTTGCAGAACCTACCTCACACGTTTATAGGTGTCAATACTTTCTTCAACAAGGGTTCTTTTGGGAAAGTAAAAGAAAGACATTGTAAGACAAAAGAAACTTATGGTATGTACATTTTTTTGGCAATTCTACAAGGGAATGTGTATTTCAAAGCTTATTACAGCTAATAATAAAATCAAAAGTGACACTATATATAGTTTTGCTTCAATAAGATATCTAAAATTGTCCTCATCAATAAGAGGGAGAGACAGGCTTCATACATTATACTCAACAACATAAAATAAAGACCTGTTGAGGCAAAAAAGCTGAAAGCAAAGTAAACTCACCCTGGACAAAGCTTATCAGCCTTTTTCTCATGTAATAGGGCACAGTCATAACAGAATACATGCTTGCAAGGTATCTGGAGAAAAAAAACAGCAAAAGCACAAATGCAGATTAGTAACCTGCAACTTTTACAATAAATTTCACCAGACAAGACAAGTTCAAAGTCAGGGCCGTGGAGTCGGTGTCCATTTTGGTGAAGTTGGTATAAAATAGAATATAAATTGGTACAGTAGTACAATGTAGGATGTGCTGTAAATATTTTCATAAGAATTTGGGAAAGTTATGAAATGTCCTATAAATGTCTGTTCTATTCCTGATCTAAGGATCTTTGCTTTTAGTTGAGATGAATCTGTGCTGCACTTTATGTACACGCTCAGTAGTGAGGCAGGGCTGTGGAGTCGGAAGTCAGGGAGATTGAGGATTCGGAGTCGGAAGATTGGCTTACCAACTCCACAGCCCTCGGGCTTATCCTTCAAAAAATTGTATAGCAGATAAGTAATAAATGTTTGATCCCTGGGGCCCCCAAGCCCTTCCTTCATCCTCACTGCATGACTGTTGGAAGAAGTTTGATTAGAAATGATGTCACACATGAGCCCAGCCACTAAAGTCATTGGTCATCGATGGGCCAGCAGCAACAGCTGAGTTCTGTTCTTCATTAGCTCCATAGACTATGCATGATACATGCATGACCACCACGAAATTCTAACTTGTGCAGTCTTAAGTCATACCACAGACAGAAAAGATAGAGGAACTCTACTTCATACCACTTACCATACGTCCATATATTTTAATTGGCAGGCCACATTTGTCGCAGAAATGAACAGGTGTATCATCTTTTTCTCCTATAAGATTAAGCTGTGAAGGCAAACCAGACATATTAAAGGACGCGCAATTCGGTATACACACTTAAAATAAAATCTACACTACACAACACATTATATGAGTGGGCATCAGAATACATATAAGTATATGAAGCAACTTATTGCTAGAAACCTCATTCAGATGCAAGTATGTGCTGTATGTACGCGTTCTCACGTTTTACCTACGAGGGTGGCCGTGGAGGCCCGCTCTGCATGTCGAGATCCCACAAACTTGAAGATTTGGAGTGACTTTTGCTACAAAGTCGGGTCATTAGGGACACTTGGTAGCATTGTTGGTAAATCAGTGGCAACCCATAGTATTCTTAAATAAAAAGGGCAGCCACAAACTGATGATCGCCACTCTTTACGGGAAGTAATTACAGAAATTAATTAGGGTATCCTAGGTTGTGTCTGTTAATGGCCATGTTGTGAATGTGCACCAACATATTGCACTTATACCAGCAGGTGTGCTGGCCCATTTCTTCGGTTTCGAAAATAATAATACCAGTTTATCAGATGCTACTCATCAATAAATACAAAATGACAGACTAAAAGGTTGAAGCTTTATACTTCACTGAAACACTGTACCTTAAAGTCCCAAAAAGTGTGAGCAGGAAATCTTCTTTGATTGCCAAACATATCACTTCCTTTGTTATCATACCGTTCATCTTCATTGTAATCAAAACCTTCTTGAAAGAAACACAACCGCTAGAGTTTAAACGTAAAAACAATGTAGAAGGCACAAAAAAATATAGTGTGCTGTCACCCTAAAAGGACAATCCTTGTCACATTAAGGCCATGTGCACAAGTTGCATTTTTGTGGCATTTTCTTCCGCGCAGATTTGTTAACAAAACCTGAAGCAAAGCCTGATGCCAGGAAAGTGAATGAGAAACCTGAAGTGTCATGTACACATTGAGTATTTTTAACTTGCAGATTTGATGCAGAAAATAATCTGCAGCATGTCAATTCTCTGTGTGTTTTTGCCTGCGTTTTTCACCCATTGAATGCACAAAAAAACGCAAGCAAAAAAAACAAGCAAAACTGCAGCAAAAAAAGCAATGCTTGAGCCTGCGTTTTCCTGCCAAGAGATGCAGAAATTTCTGCACTCAAAATACTCAACGTGTGAACATACCCTTGAGGTCGTATCTCACAGGACATTTCATAGTGGCAAAAACGGTTATGGATTTGCAGCCCATTTTATCCACAGCATGAATTGACAGGCTATAACTTTTAAATAAACTGCGCTGGATTTTCTATGCAGCTTGTGAAGTCTCACTCACAAATATTCTACTGTAACATACAGCTAACTTTCCGTTAGCATGTCCTCACAGAAAACCAGCTGCATGTATGCTGTGGGAACATATACAAACATCTCCATGTTGTGCTAAGAATGTATCTTTCTTGACTACTCAGTGTTCAAGACAAAGTGCAGATTTACAAATTTTTTTATTTTTTTTGGACAAAGTCTAGAATAAATGTGTCAGAATTTAAAATGTTGCACGTTTAAGTTAGCCTTGTCTAAATATTAGACAGAATTAGTTTCTCGTGCTGTACTATGCATTTGTAAAATGTAAGTTTCCTTAAGACTTTACTGTGCCCCATAGTGCCAGAAACCAAGAGAGCCTGAACAAAGGGGTAGGACAAAACCTCCTGGTCATTGACCAAATACTTCCAATGAGGCTAAAACATCACGCGAGTATGGTGTATACTGCCATAATTGCCATAAGTATTCCCTTTAAGTTTCTTCAAAAACAATTGAGTCAGAGAGGAAATTTATTGGTTTTGAGGAACATAAACCACAAATATGACTGTAAAATCAGGACTTCTGATGAGGTGACCTTCTGTACAACTTCAAGCACCAGCTGATGGTATACCTAAAGAAATATACTGGAGTACCAGCACCCTGCAGCTACCAGGGGACAAGCTTTCTTGCAAATTAAATGTAATATTATGAACGTAGGGCACACAAGAGTGGAGCAAAATGACCAGATATATGACTACTTAACAGTACACTATACCTTCTTCACCTTGCTGTGGCTTTGAAGGGATCCTGTTCATGTTCCTCATTGGTCGAGCCAAGATTTTATTTTTGTTCGGCTGCTTAGAAATCAGTTTTATCGGAATCCGACGTCTGACATCCAATCCACTCAGCGATCCCATACTGTTCGTACCTTGTAAATCATTGTCTAAAGTAAGAAGCAAAGCCCAGACGTTTTACCAAAGATTGTCAATATAAACGCATCACTAAGGTTGAATTCACATGGTACAGATTTTGTTTGGAAATTTCTGAGATTGTTAACCCCTTTAAGACCTTGGACGTACGAGTACGTCCAAGGGTGCCTCCCCCTGTTTGATGCAGGCACCGATGCTGAACCCGCATCCTTTCCGGCACATGACAGCTGATCTGATCAGCTGTCCTGTGTCCCTAACAGCTGCGGGTGGATTTGCAATCCACCTGCAGCTGTTAACATGTTAAATACCGGTCAAACTCCGACAGCGGCATTTAAAATGGCCATGCCAGAAATTCGTCATAAGACCCGCCCATCGGCACGCCCGTCACATGATCGCGGGTCACCGATGGGTTGGCATTACAACGTGGGGTCTGTGGGAGACCCCTGTAGTTGTCATAGCCGATCTGCTATGAGCGTCGCCCAGCGGTCGGCTTTCATAACAGATGAGCACTTTTGTTACACATGGCAGCGCTGAAGCTCTGCTATGTGCAACAAAGGCAATCAGATGATCGCAGTTTCAAGTCTCCCATTGAGACTATTGAAGCAAGCGAAAAAAGAAATGTTTTTTAAAACATTATATATACGCACACACACGCATATATATATATATATACATACATACATATACACACACACATTATATATATATATACATACATACATATACACACACACATATATATATATATATATATATATATATATATACACACACACACACACACACACACATATATACACCTATATACATATAGTTCAAATCACTCCCTTTTGCCCCATTCTAAATAAAACAATTAAAAAAAAAAAATAAAATAATACACATATTTGGTATTGTATCTGCACATTCAGAATCGCCCAATCTATCAATATATAAAAAGAATTAATCTGATCAGTAAACTGCGTAACGTGAAAAAAAATCAAAACGCCAGGATTACGGGGTTTTTTTGGGTCACAACATTTCAATAACTGGCGATCAAAACATAATTTCTACCCGAAAATGGTATCAATAAAAACGTCAGCTCGGCTCACAAAAAATAATCCCTCACCCAGCCCCAGATCCCAAAAAAATGGAGACGTTATGAGTCTCGGAACATGGCGCCCTTCCAAATTTTGTAAAAAAAAAAAAAAGGATTTTTTTTCACCACTTAAATACTACAAACTCGGAATGACCAGGAGAATCATAATGGCAGTCAATTTTAGCATTTAGTGAACATGGTAAAAGAAAAAAAAAAAACACTATTGTGGAGTTGCACTTTTTTTTGCAATTTCACCATGCTTGGAATTTATTTTCCTGTTTTCCAGTACACGATGTGGTAAAACCAATGGTGTCACTCAAAAGTACAACTCGTCCCGCAAAAAATCAAGACCTCACATGGCCATATTGATGGAAAAATAAAAAAAAAAAGTTATGGCTCTGGGAAGAGGAGGAGAAAAAATTAAAACTGAAAACCCCACGGTGCTAAAGGGGTTAATCTGAAACAACCCTATGTAGATGAATGGATCCAATCTTAAGTTGAAGAAATGTCTGCAATAAAATCAGCAGAATATAAAATCAACATAAGGTAGGGTTAAACAAATTTGTAAGCCCTGGTCTGTCATCCACAGCAGGCGGACAAGAACATGGCAAATTTTCCTCCCTTCCTCTTTTTTATCTTATGATTACCAGGCATGACGTCATATGGACCTACTAATCACAAGAGGTGCACAGAATGCTGGCATCTGAGTACTGAAAGAAGCTTGCAGTGCCCTGGTTCGGATGTACCAACGTGGATTCTGGACTGAGATCCTGCAAATGTTATTGCTCCACTGTACCCAAAATCACACATGAAGTTTTTGAGTCAAAGGCGGAAGAGAAAAGAGAAGCAATGAAAACATCTGATGATTCTCTTTTCTATCCACTGGTGTCTGGATCAAAAACTGCATGTGTAACACCAGATGAAAGGGGTTTTATACTACTATGATATTGATGACCCATCGTTATGATAAATCATCAAGATCACAAGGGGTCTGACACGCGCGCGGCACCCCCAAAGGTCAGCTATTACACCCGAATGTAAACAGGGTACAGAGCAGAACACCTTCACCATTTAAATAACAGCTGCTCTGCAGTACCCGGGAGCAGCTGCTACACAGTGATGGCGCTGAGGTGTTCTGCTCCTTACACTGTTTATATCCTGCCACTGAGACCCGGAATGTTTTTACTTTTTTGGTCTATGGGGCTGGGTGAGGGCTTATTTTTTGTGGGATAAGACAATGTTTTTATTCATAACATTTTGGAACAAATGTGACATTTTGTTTGCTTGTAACATCATTTTTTGTGGAATTGCAGAGACCAAAAAAAAAAAGAAGCAATTTTAGCATTCTAGATTTTTTTTTTTTAATTACAGAGTTTACCAATCAGGTTATTTTTAGATAGTTTAATATCTTTATTTTTAATAGTAAAAAGGGGGGCAATTTGAACTTGTGGGTTATTTTTACTTTTCACTGTTCCTGTTAGTTGAAGCTGCGATTGTCTTGATTGCTGGTGCTATGTACAGCGATGCCACAGCATTGCTGCATATAGTGAAAATCACGGTCTCCTTTGAAGCCCGGTCCCAGGCAGAGCCCTGGCTGTCATAAGAACCCATGATCACATCACAGGCACACACTGATGGGAGCATGGAATGACACGCCCCCATGCCAGCGTGTTAAATGCCGCTGTCATATACACACACATAGGCAGAAACCTGCCAATCAAGGGCAGTGGGAGGTGAGAAGATGCCAAGGACACACTTGTCCAACTAGTCTACAGTATGGTTCCCGGCAGCTATTAAAAGTATGTTTTTCTCTGAAATGCTGCAATATTTCAGAGTCACAAACCCGGCCAAGATCATACAGCCGACGGCTGATACGTGCTGCCCGTGGATTGGCCAGCATCTATCAGATTCTCTAAGGAAAATGAACAAAAAGCGTGTCTCTTACATAGTAACATAAGAATGTCAGTACAGTGTGGCAGAGTGTCCTGGAGCTATATACTCCCAACAGGGAATAATACATAATACTGCTGGATCTAAACCAAATATTCTAGACATGTCAACCATCACCTCCACAGCGCAGGGTCACATGCAGGAGGCCAGTAAGTATGGGGCACACAGGCATGGCAGTCTGCCACTGAGCCCAGCACTAACCTGCATCACTAGTGTATGTCCCACGTCTGACTCTGTACACACTGATAAGTCCTGGAGAGCCGCACTGGCGGGCTGAGCCCAGCCACAAGTGCCGACCCATGACATGCTGCACGGGCCAGAGGAGTGGAGGCCGCCAGCAGGCAGGAGCTGGGCGCCCGCAGTCTGCGGTGACAGTGGGAGGCTCCCATACTGCCCGGTGCCACACAGGAAGATGTGGCGTAACAAGGCCTCAGCTCAGCGCCAGACTGCCAGCACCCCGGACTCATCCCAAGTAACCAACTCCGACTGCCGCCATTACACCGAGGCTGCAGGGCCGAGGAGCGGAGGGCGGACAGCACCGGGGCGGCTGTTATCAGCTCGTCTCCCCCGCTCTACTCACCACTATGGTCCATGATGCGGCGCGGGGCACTCCGGGAGCGGAAGTCACAGAGCGCTGAAAGGAAGAGGAAAGAACGCCGCCGACACGCTGGAATGCGCCTGCGCCGAAGCCAGTGCTTGTTACGCCAGGGTCTACCTAGAGGGAGGGCGGTTGGGAATAGGAACACACAACACGAAGGGGCGGGAAAGTGTCAGGCTGCTGGGGCAGGGGGTCATGTGCTCCGCACGTCAGGCGGTCTGTTGTGGCTGGTGGTAGTGAGTGTGTAGGAGCCATGCCAGAAGTGTAGGGAGCAGGGCAGGGTGCCTTGTCTTCAGAGCAGCGCCATCTCTAGTCATGGGATGGTAAGGTGATTACTAATACATTTATTATCTGTGACAGTGAGTGTACGTATATAGCTATATACCACTTATATTAACATTAAGTGACAACTATAATGTTCTTGAGATAAGTGTAGCGGGGGAGGGACACATCTGAGTGGGCCTTATCTGCAGGTAGCCACATCTATGGCTAGCTCTAACTAATAATCACTAGTCTAAGAGCGGAATTACCGCCATACAGCCACCATATAGAGGTAGACAATATATGAGTTACAGTACAGGTATACATAATACTGGTGATGTTATTTCTGTCCCAGTCTTTCACCAGGCCCAGACCACCATGATGACTTCTTCCAACCTCCACTCTTCTGCAGCATTTACAAGTCACATTTCTAGCACTGTCCCCATCTACTCCCAACTTACACAAAGTCCTCATTCTACTGACCTCCCAGTACTCCGCCACTGCTGCCTTGTTTGTGCCTTCTACTGCCTATTGCTATAAGTTATATTCCTCTTAGTGCCCCACATAGTAATAATGCCCACTGCTATGTTCCTTGCATATTAAAGGGAACCTGTCACGTCATTTCAAGCATCTAAATTGTCGCCAGTGCGTTGTTAGAGATGCAATGTGCATCACTAACACGTTATATTCATTAAAAATGGCACTGTGATGATGTATAAAAAGCACTTTATATACTTATATAGTACCTGCTCATTTAGTCATGGGGTGTGATTCATTTTCGGTTCAGTCACGGGCGTCACCGCCCACTCGCTTTGATTGACTTCCCTGGTTGCACCAACGTCATTAGAATTCCGTGCTTGCGCAGTGTGGCGCTTGGAGCCGTGCTTGCGCAGTGTGGCGCTTGGAGCCGTTCTTGCGCAGTTTGGCGCTTGGAGTCGTCCTTGCGCAGTGTGGCGCTTGGAGTCGTCCTTGCGCAGTGTGGCGCTTGGAGTCGTGCTTGTGCAGTGTGGCGCTTGGAGCCGTGCTTGCCCAGTGTGGCGCTTGGAGCCGTGCTTGCGCAGTGTGGCGCTTGGAACCGTGCTTGCGCAGTGTGGCGCTTGGAGCCGTGCTTGCGCAGCGTGGCGCTTGGAGCCGTGCTTGCGCAGTGTGGCGCTTGGAGCCGTGCTTGCGCAGTGTGGCGCTTGGAGCCGTGCTTGCGCAGTGTGGCGCTTGGAGCCGTGCTTGCGCAGCGTGGCGCTTGGAGCCGTGCTTGCGCAGTGTGGCGCTTGGAGTCGTCCTTGCGCAGTGTGGCGCTTGGAGCCATGCTTGCGCAGTGTGGCGCTTGGACCCGTGCCTGTGCAGTGTGGCGCTTGGAGCCGTGCATGTGTTTAAAATGCTGCAGCGTTTCAGAGAAAAACATAATTTTAATAGCCACCGGGGAATGAGCCACACTGGAGACTAGTTGGACAGGCAGGTCACTGGCGGATTCTCCCTGCCCGCTGACAGTGACTGACAAGCCTTTGCCTGCAGGCACGTATGCACAGGCTTGTCAGTCACTGTCAGTGGGTGGGGAGAAGCGGCCAGGGACCCCTCTGTCCAACTAGTCTCCATAGCGGCTCGGTCCCCGACAGATATTAAAAGTATGTTTTTCTCTGGACACCGCAGCATTTCAGACACATACATGGCTGGACTACTACAGCCAGTGACTGATGCATGCTGACCACGGTTTGGGCAGCATGTATCCGCTGACATGTTCCCTTTAATGATACCCTTTAGTGCCCTCTAATCAGTAAAATTTCAACTCATGCAAACCTGGCAAGTTTTTCAAATAGAAGACTCTTCAGGAAACTTTTATTTTTTTTCCCCCTGTAGGTTTGTTTGTGTTATTTTTGCAGTCGTTTCCTGTGCATATTTCGATCAGTTTTGGCAGCCAGTGTTTTTTTAAAGGGTTTTTCATACAAAAGAAAAATACAGTGTAAAAGCCTCACCATGTGTTGCATGATATGGCAGCTCCCGGTTAGCTCACCTGGAACCTGATCCGTTGACCACCGGAGAAAACAGAAAAAGCAAAAAGGTCCATGTGGCATTATTTCATAAAAGATTCAAGCTTTATTTCATCTTGTTAAAAAACTGCAGGATATCCATACATTTATCAAAACATGTCCATACTTCTGATGCGTTTCTGGCAAAAGTCCTTAGTCGTAGAATATGTTATCCCATACCACAGAAGTACTATATATGTATGTTCTACCCAGACAAATGTCACGGAATAATTAGCCCATGATTGGCGTATAATTAGTATGGAGTATGAGGCACAGACACAGATCATACCAAACGAACATCAAGATTCTGCACAAAAATCAGCACTGCGTTTGTTTTTGCAACCTATCATGTTGACTTTATAAGAGAAATGTATAGTTTGCAAATAACCATCAATTATAACTACAAACTGTAAGCGGAAAAATAATTATAGTTTCACTTGTACAGAAATCTACACCTAAAGTCACACAAAAAGTTCAAAATTAATTAGGGTTGTAGGTCTAATTAGAAACCACATTTGTAATGTGACCAGTAAAAGTACATCGCATATAATGATAATTACCTATGAAGTATCATGAAAAATGCCAGAAAAAAGTTTTAGACATCATATGAATACTAAATGCCAGTATAGCGATATCAATTTCTCTTCCTGATTTAACAAATATCACTATGAAATTTTATAAAATGATAATACAAGAGAAATCATTTTATGCATTATCTCATCATATACTGTATCTGAATCATGATAAATAGTTATTTTATTTAAATCATTAACAAGGATAAAGTTTATTGAGTATTATATAAGTATATATATTACGAATCTAATAAATAAGCATGGTATCTTTGTGATAATTTAAACCTCTGGGTTGCTTAGTGTCTAATTGGGTAATTCAGAAGGCTTCCCGTATAAACAATTTCTTTTTCCAATCTCCTCCTTTAGTTGGAGGGGAAGCTTTTTCCAAACCGCAGAAAGAAAAACTACTAAGATTGCCATTATGAGCATCTATAAAATGCTTAGTTGCACCAGAATATGTTCTATTTTTATTATTTATATTCTGAATGTGTTCTACTATTCTTTTTTTTTTAGTTTCCGACTTGTGCAGCGATACACTTAAGATTACAACTATCGCGGGAAATACAATAGACAACATATTGAGTATCACAATTAATAAATGTGTTAATGTCCTTATGTTCATTGATTTTGTGTGATTTTCTTGCGTATTTGCACATGTTACATTTGGAACCTCCACATTTAAAGGGTTTTTCCTTTGTTTTTATTACATTTTTTTACTGTTGTTTACCGGTAATTTTTTCATTCCATTGAATAGTGAAGAAACCACAAGTATTTTTTTAAGCATAAACGAGCGTAAAACTCCAAAAGATGTCCAGGCAACTTTTGAGCTTTCATATTGACTTGCATTGTAAAGTACAGAGCATCTTTTGAGCGTAAAACGCCTGATGAATGTTCAGTTCGCTTCCTTTAACGGCTTGGTGTTTGTAGAAACCTGAGGTCAAAAGTCTGAACATATGCACAGTTGTTTTTACATAGAGTTGCATAATTCATTCTTTTGATTGTTTTCAGGAGGTTTCCACAGGGAATTCACCTGAAGAAGACGACGTGTACATAACCTTACAGTGCTCTATAGTCTCACATAGTAATAATGCCCACCATTATGCCCCCTAATTCTTATAGATTGTAAGCTTGCGAGCAGGGCCCTCACTCCTCCTGTAACTGTTGACTTATATGTTACTCTTTAATGTCTGTACACGTCCCCACTTGATTGTAAAGTGTTGTGGAATGTGTTGGCTCTATAGAAATATTAATTATTTATTATTATTTATTACTGTCCCCTCCAGACAGTAAAATTTCCCCTTGAAAATATTAACCCCTCAGCGGAAATCCTGATTGATGGGCTGTGGGCAAGGTTTCCCTGCGTGTCACAGTCCAGCATCCACCATGCGCTTTCCCAATGAATGCAGGAGAGGAAAAGCACGCGGTGGATGCTGGTCTGTGACGCGCAGGGAAACCTCGCCCACAGCCCATCAATTAGCGGGGAGCGCGTCACTGAGTAATGCCCGACTTGACGTGACATCAGCGGATGCCAGAGGAGGCTGCAGCCGGTGGTCACGTGATGCCTGTGAGTGGTCAGCAATAGCACCGCTCACAGGCCATACTGACAGTGCAAGTTATTTGACAAAAGTCTTATTTCCACCGTTTACATCGATGGGGGGCATGTTCAATAGTAGTGGATAACTTCTTTAAAGTCCCATAGAGGGACTAGGTAAAAAAGTTTAAAAAAAAAGTCAAAATATTTAAAAAAAATCACAAAATAAAAAAAATATACCTATAAATATGTACATTTATGTAATAACAAAAGCAAACAAAAAGGTACATATTTGGTACCGCTGCGTAACGATCTGATCTATAAAACTGTCACACGAGTTTACCCCTTCAATGAACATCATGAGTGTCTATGTTTTTTTGAACAGGGTTATAGATGCATCTATTTTTGAGAATTAGGATCATTAGGTGCAAATGTAGTAGGTATCAGTGGGATCGTCAGTATAACAAAATTGAGTTATGCCACAACCCAGTTGGCGTATGTTTTATTAGACAGGGTTTTTAGGTGCATCTGAGCATGCTGGACTCACAGCATTAGAACTACTTGAGGACTGATCCAGTGGCAATGGACTATAAATTGAGCCCTGCTCTACTGTCCCACTACACACAGTGACACTGCCGTAAATTAGAGAAGCAGTTGCAGAGGTGCTTGTAATTACACATAGCTCTGCTTATTAAAGCGACTGTCAGTACATAATGACTGTTCAAAGTACAGGTGCTTGGTGTTTTATGGCATGGCAAATAAATACACCTTCCCACCTGCTTGTTTTCACACAATCTCTAACCTCCCCGTACCACCCCTCATCTTCTTTGATTGACAGCTCTGACTTCCTAGAGCCAGAGAAGGTAGATAGAAACCAAGCAGGTGGAAATGTGTATTTAAATGATTGGCCCCACCATGAAGCACCGAGATCCTGTACTTGGTTTGAACAGTCATTTTGTGCTGACAGAGTCCCTTTAAAGTTCAAACCAAGTACAAGCGCGGCGGGGCCAATCTTTTAAATACAACTTCCCATTTTCTATCTCTACCCTTCTCTGGCTCTATGAAGCCAGAGCTGTCAATCGAAGAGGGAAGTTGGCGATTGAAGAATGACTAGCAGTTGGGAAGGTGTAGGCGTAATTAAATGATTGGTCCCACCATGATGCACCGAGTGCCTGTACTTGGTTTGAACAGTCATTTTGTGCTGACAGAGTCCCTATGTCTTTCAGAATCACACAGAGAAAGCCGGTTCTGAGTTTTTCTGGGGAGGATTTTTTCTCATGCATGACAAAGAGTAATAATGCCCCCTCAGTGCCCCACAAAAATATAATAATGCCCCTAAGCACCTCCTTCACAATAGACGGAATGGCCAGGCGTAAAACACTATGTAATAGTACTCTGTTAACATATACAGTTGAAACCAGAAGTTAACATACACTATATAAAAATACACATATGCATGTTTTTCTCAATATCTCACATGAAATCAGAATAAACCTTTCCCGTTATTAAATCAATTAGGATTACCATAATTTTTAATATTTGCCAAATGCCAGAATAATGAGAGAGAATGTTTTAAGTAATTTTTATTACTGCAAAGTCAAAAGTTTACATCAGCCAGGAATATTTATTTTTCCTTGTTGTGGTTTGGAGAGGCAAGGTCTCCAGACTGGGAGAGCTTCAGCTCAGGACAGAGCTGAAGGCTGGGACCTCAACCTGTGTGGTCGAATCCCATACGCATATGAACTCTGCTATCGTTTATTCTTTTGTTTTGTCGTTTTGCCAGTAAGGCTGTGTTTGTTTTGCTGGAGTGCAGGGCTTTATGCCATTTAATAAAGCCTGCAGAGAAAACCCGGGTTCCTTAGTCTACTTCCGGAAGCGGCCAAGCGAGTCGTCTTACCACAGTTGGTGCTAGAGTGTGTGCAAGATTCCAGGAACACGAGTACCTGCTACAGACACCAGTCTTGGGTGATGTCTGGAAGAGCTAATTAAGCACCTAGTGCAGAGCCGGAAGAGCTAATTAAGCACCTAGTGCAGAGCCAGCAGAGCATGCAGCAGCACTTGCAGAGCATGCAACAGCAGTACCGTGAGCAGCTACACCAGCAAAAAGAGACCATTAAGCTGCTGATACAACAGGTTCAGCTCCAGAAACAGCAGCAACAGGATCAGCATCGCCAACAGCAGATCGAGTTACTTGCAGAGTCAATCCATGGCAAGGCGACAGCTCCGACAAGTCCAGGTGATAACGCATACGTCAGGAAGACGGTAAGGAGAGCGTTACAGAAGATGACCCCGGGGGATGATGTTGAGGCGTTCCTGACTGTTTTTGAGAGGGTGGCAGAACGGGAGAAATTGCTGCTGGAGCAGTGGGCGGAGGTTCTGGCGCCATATTTGACTGGGGAGCTGCAGAAGGCTTATTATGACCTGACTTTGCATTACGCAAAGGAATATGCCATTTTAAAAACTGAAATATTGGCACATTCAGGAGTGACTATGTCTGTCAGTGCACAAAGGGTCCACCACTGGGCATATGCTGGCGACAGACCTCCACGCTCACAGATGTTTGACTTGTTACATCTTGTACAGAAATGGCTGCAGCCAGAGTCTTCCTCTACTGCCCAGTTGGTTGAGTGGTGATGGACAGGTTCATCCATTCCCTACCCAGGCAGGTGCAGACCTGGGTTGCCCAGGGCGACCCTCGGAATGCAGATGACCTCGTAGGTCTGTTAGAGAGATACCAAGTGGTCGAAAAATCCCTGGGGAAACCCGACATAGCCACCTCCCCTTACTGGAGTGCCCAAAAGGTGGTGGGTTCACCACGGAAGGGGTTCAGAGCCACAACTAGGGATTGTTTCACTTCTACTAAAGGGGCTGCAAGGATTGTTGTGAAGGATGCTATCTGTTGGCGATGTCGCAGTCCAGGACACGTAGCCGCTCAGTGTCATACGTCTTCTGAGCCAATGGACTGTAGCCTAGGCAGACGATGTTCATACTATGCTTACCCAGCCTGCAGCGTGGACTGTCAACCCGGTGAGGGGCCGCAGGCGTGTGCCGTGTCCGTTAATGGAGTGATGGTCCTGGGGCTGTTGGACTCCGGGAGTCTGGTGACCTTGATCAGTGCCACCCTTCCCCACCAGCTGATCCCCGCCAGATCTGTGGGCGTCCGTTGCATACATGGGGACTCCAAGAACTGCCCGGTGGCCACAGTGACAGTCGGACCAGACTGTGGCGCCTAATCCCACGAGGTCGGGTGGTGAAGGACCTGATACATCCCGTCATATTGGGGCGAGATTTTCCCTTGTTCTGGGATTTATGAGGGAAGGGATCCAGACTCAGTCACGTTGACAAAAGCCTGAACTCTAGAGAAATACCCTGGTCAACATCAGAAGTGGATGAGTTTCCACTATGTGTCCTTGTCTGTGACGAGGACGAGACTGTGACTGAGGAGGCCGACTTCCCTGAATTAGAAGTGCCCGGAGAGAACTTTGGAGCAGCTCAAGTTCGGCACTTTACCTTGAAAGGGGCATGGGACAATGTTAAGGTTTGTAATGGTGTTGCCCAAGAGCCGGGGGTGGACACCAGGTACCCACACTTTGCAGTTCAGGGGGAGCTATTATACCGGGTAACCAAACTGAAAGGTGAAGAGGTAGTGGAACAGCTGTTAGTTCCAGGGCCATACCGTCGGAGGGTATTAGACATGGCCCACTCATATATTCTGGGGGGACTCCTAGGGGTTGAAAAAACTCAGGAGAGAATAGTAAGGAGGTTTTATTGGCCAGGATGTTACCGGGAGATCTTAAACTATTGTAGGTTCTGCCCCACCTGCCAGATAACCGTGCACACCTCCGACTTCCATAGTCCCTTCTTAGTTTCACTATCTGTGATAGAAGTTCCCTTTGAGAGGATTGCCATGGACCTCGTGGGTCCCTTAGTTAAATCGGTCCATGGCTATCAATACATCTTCGTCGTCATGGACTATGCGACCCAGTACCCCGAAGCGGTACCCTTAAGGAACTCGTCCAGTAGGAGCATAGCCCGGGAACTTGTCCACATCTTTGCCAGGACCAGCCTGCTGAAGGAAATCCTGACAGACCAAGGAACCCCATTCATGAGCAAGGTGATGAAGGAGCTGTGTAAAGTGCTTCAGATTACCCAGCTGCGAACCTTCGTTTACCATCCACAGACCGATGGCCTGGTGGAGCTCTTTAATACGACCCTGAAGGCAATGCTCAAAAGGTCGTCGAGAAGGATGGTCGAGACTGGGACTACCTGCTTCTGTTTCTACTTTTCTCTGTCAGAGAAGTTCCCCAAGCCTCCACTGGTTTCTCTCCGTTCGAGCTTCTTTATGGCTGGCATCCAAGGGGTCTCCTAGACATCGCCAAGGAAACCTGGGAGGCCGAGGTCACTCCCCACCAGAGCATCATCAAACATGTCACCCACTTACAGGAGAGAATGGTGAAAGTGAAGCCCATCATGAAGGAACATCTCCAGGTGCAGGAAGCCCAGGCGAGGGTGTATAACCGGTCAGCAAGGCTGAGACAGTTCCAGCCTAAGGATCGCATTCCGGTTCTCATTCCCACTGTCGAAAGTAAGTTCCTGGCCAAGTGGCAAGGCCCATGCGAGGTGGTGGAGAAACTCAGTGAAGTGAACTACCGAATCCACCAGCCTGGCCGAAGAAAGCCGCACCAAGTATACCATGTGAACTTGCTCAAGCCATGGCGGGACCGGGAACCTGTGGAAACTCCTTGCCTGGGAGCCGCTCCTGAAGGCAAGGTAGAAGAGGTCACTATAGCAGAGACTCTATCGCCAGCCCAGAAGCATTAGTGTCGAGAACTACTACAGCGGAATCTGGAGCTGTTCTTAGAGTTGCCGGGGCATTCTCAGGTGGTAGAGCATGATGTGCTAACAGAAACACATGTAAGAGTGAATCTGAAGCCGTATCGGATTCCAGAAGCACGACGGGAGGTGATCTCCACTGAGGTTAAGAGGATGTTAGATCTCAGTGTGATAGAGGAGTCAAAGAGTGGGTGGTCGAGCCCAATTGTCCTCATGCCAAAACCCAATGGAGAATGGAGGTTTTGTAATGACTACCGGCAGCTGAATGAGGTGTCCAAGTGTGACGCGTACCCAATGCCTTGCATCGACAAACTCATCGAGAGGCTTGGACCGGCGAGATACATCACTACGCTTGACCTGACGAAGGGCTATTGGCAGATCCCCATGTCCCAGACGGCCAAGGAGAAGACGGCTTTCTCGACACCGGATGGGTGCTTTCAATACACTCGGATGACAGGGGGCCCCAGCCACCTTCCAGAGGGCTATGGATCGGATCCTAGCCCCATATAAAGAATATGTTGCAGCCTACATTGACAACATTGTAGTCTTTAGCCCAGACCGGGCTAATCATCTACCTAAACTACAGGTCGTTCTGGATGCTCTAAGAAAGGCGGGATTTACAATAAATAAAAAAAAATGTGCCATTGAAAAAGAGGAGGCCAAGTACTTGGGCTATGTCATCGGGAGAGGCGAAATAAAGCCGCAAGTTAATAAAGTGGAGGCAATCCAGACCTGGCCGCAACCGCTCTCCAAGAAGCAAGTGAGAGCATTCCTGGGAATGGTGGGATATTACCGGCAGTTTATCCCAAATTTTGCCATGATGGCCGCGCCATTGACGGATCTCCTAAAAGGCACCAGCTCAACCATGGTGAAGTGGACGGAGGAAAAAGAGACCTTGTTTCAACTGTTGAAGTCAGCACTGTGTAAACTGCCAGTCCTGGTCGCATCATACTTTAAGAAAGAGTTTGTGGTCCAGACTGACGCTTCAGAGGTTGGTCTAATAGTCATACTCTCTCAAGAGATAAATGGGGAAGAACATCCCATTCTCTGAGTCGAAAGCTGTCTTCCTGCGAATAAAACTATGCGATAGTAGAAAAGGAGTGTTTAGCCATAAAGTGGGCCGTACGTACACTAAGCCACTACCTACTAGGGCGGAAGTTTAAGTTATTGTCAGACCATGTCCCGTTGAGATGGATAAGGGAAGCGAGGGGTAAAAATGCCGGGGTAACTAGATGGTTCCTAGCTCTTCAGGACTTCAACTTTCACGTAGAGCATAGGCCTGGGAAGTTACACGGGAACACTGATGCCCTGTCTAGAATTCCCTGTCTGTATCGGAAGGTGCCCAAACCCCCAGCTTTGGGCAGAGGGGGGGAATACGTGACAGAGTCACTGGTATGATATACGAGGGAAGGTATGTGTCACGCAGGTTTCTAGCCTGTGAGAACTGAAACCAATAAACTTTCTGCCAGCATGCTATATGCTGGGGGTTAACTGTTTTAAAGGGTGTGGTTTTATGGGAATGACATAGAAATGGGAGGGACGTTATTCCCTATACCTCCACCGCATGGTGTGGCTGAGCAACGTTTAAATGTTCAGTCCTGTTTTTTTTTCTCTGTTGTGGTTTGGAGAGGCAAGGTCTCCAGACTGGGAGAGCTTCAGCTCAGGACAGAGCTGAAGGCTGGGACCTCAACCTGTGTGGTCAAATCCCATACGCATATGAACTCTGCTATCGTTTATTCTTTTGTTTTGTTGTTTTGCCAGTAAGGCTGTGTTTATTTTGCTGGAGTGCAGGGCTTTATGTCGTTTAATAAAGCATGCAGAGAAAACCCAGGTTCCTGAGTCTACTTCCGGAAGCGGCCGAGAAAGTCATATAACCACAATGGGCAAAGCTGAAAAGGCAGGTGCAAGCAAGGCGACCTACAAACCAGGATCAGTTACACCAGTTTTGTCAGGAGGAATGGAACCCAAATTCCGACCAACTACAACTATTGTGGGAAGCTTGTGGAAGGATATCCCAAACGTTTGACCCAAGTCATTCAGTTTAAGGGCAATGGTACCAAATACTAATGAAATGTATGTAAACTTTTGACTTTGCAGTAAGTAATAAAAATACCTTAAAACATTCTCTGTCTCATTATTCTGGCCTTTGGCAAATATTAAAAATTATGGTAATCCTAATTGACTTAAAACGGGAAAGGTTTATTCTTATTTCATGTGAGATATTGAGAAAAACATGCATATGTGTCTTTTTATATAGTGTATGTAAACTTCTGGTTTCAACTGTATATAAGAATAGAGGGAACACTAAAATGTCACATCCTAGATATCACTGAATGAAATATTCCAGTTGCAAATCTTTATTCATTACATAGTGGAATGCGTTGAGAACAATCTTCTTTTAAAAATAAAAATGTATGTTTATTCAAAATCTTAAATCTCCGAAAGATCTTCACCAATTGCGTTGAAATTTTGACACAATTTTGCATTCGAATACATGCATGTTTTTATTTACCTACAATGATTTTATATACCAGCTGTTGGACGTAAAAGCAGCAGCGAGAGGGGGCTGTTACGAGCTCAGGCCCAGGCTGACTCTCCCAGGCCGCCCGACATTCCCCCACCCTTAATGACATCTCATTCATAAACACTTCTCCTTTATTCACCCCAGCCTCTGCCTGTGCTCTGCTCCTTTCATGTCCCCCGTGGGGGTTGGAGGGAAGGTGAATGACAAGACCGGCTGTTTAAGGCCGAAAGACACTGCTGGTCATCACCACCACCGCCTGAGAGGTGACCGCCTCTGCTCTCTGGCACCGCTGCTGCTGCGGCTTCTTCGACAGGTGAGTCTTAATTCTGACTGCGCAACAACAAGCGGGGGAGGGAGGGAAGGAGAGAGGGAGGCTGCATGGAGAGGCGCAGGCCACGGCCTCCGCTCTGGGCACTGAGGGGGTGAAGGGGAATGACGAGACCGTCTGTTTGAGGCCGAAAGACTCTGCTGCTCATCACCACCACCACCTGAGAGGCGACCGCCTCTGCTCTCCGGCACTGCTGCTGCTGTGCTTTTTTTTTGTCCGGCAGGTGAGTCTTATTTCCAACTGCGCAACAACAAGCGGGGGAGGGAGGGAAGGAGAGAGGGAGGCAAAAAGGAGAGGATCAGGCCGTGGCCTCCGGCCTGGGCGCTGAGCTGGGCCCGAGCCTCGCAGCAGTGGGTGGATAGCGAGCGAGTGCAAATCCCACTGTGCCACCAGCGGGAGCGGCTCTGTGATCTGGCCGGTACAGGCCTTGGACATGTCAAGCGGCTCACCCAATCTGTTGCTGCCTGCCTGCATCTCTGCGCCCCCTTCTGTCACATTCCCTCTGTACTAGGGAATTGCATAACTAGCAATCCCTGACATGACCAGCTCCATTGTGACACCTGACTGTCAAAATTTCAAAGGAATCGGTGAAGAACTTTCGAAGATTTAAGATTTTGAAATTTGCAATCACAATCAACAAAGCTCAGGGCCAATCTTTAGAATTGTGTGGTTTAAATTTAGACACGGATTGCTTCTCACATGGACAATTATATGTTGCATGTTCTACAGTCAGCAAAACAGAAACTTTCCTTTCCATTTAACCACACTGTGGTACCTAATGGCAGTCAGGGTACCTCTGGCTAGCACATGGAGGGCTGTGGGCCCTCCAAAGAAATGCAAACCCACACCATTACTGACCCACTGCCAAACCAGTCATGCTTGAGGATGCCTGCAGAACGTTCTCCATGGCATCTCCAGACTCTGTCACGCACAGGGCGCCAATGTCGAATCTGCCAATCTTGGTGTTCTCTGGCAAATGCCAATCGCCCTGCACAGTGTTCAGTAGTTAGTGGACGTCGAGCCCTCATACCGCCCTCATGGAGTCTGTTTCTGACAGTTTGAGCGGACACATGGATGTTAGTGGCCTGCTGGAGGTCATTTTGCAGGACTCTGGTACTGCTCCTACTGTTCCTCCTTGCACAAAGGAGGAGGTAGCGGTCCTGCTGCTGGGTTGTTGCCCACCTGCGGCCCCCTCCACGTCTCCTGGTGTACTGGCCTGTCTCCTGGTATCTGCACCATGCTCTGTACACTGTGCTGACAGACACAGCTACCCTTCTTGCCACAGCTCACATTTATGTGGCATCCTGGATGAGCTGCACTACCTGAGCAACTTCTAGGGGTTGTACTGTAGACACCGCCTCATGCTACTGTATCTCTAGTGGTGAGAGCAATTACAAAATGCAAAAGTGAATAAAACAACAGCCAAAAAGGATGAGAACAAATAAATGGTCTGTGGTCACCACCTACAGAACCACTCTTTTATAGGGGTTGTCTTGCTAATGGCCTATCATTCCTGTCTGTTCCATTTGCACAACAGCTGGAAAAATTGATTCTAAATCAGAGTTGCTTCATAACTGGACAGGTTGACTTCACAGAAGTGTGATTGACGTGGAGTTACATTGTGTTGTGTTCCCTTTAGTTTTTTGAGCAGTGTATATACAATCATGGCCAAAATTGTTTGCACCCTTGAAATTGTTCCAGAAAATGAAGTATTTTCCCCAGAGAATTATTACAATTTCACATGTTTTGTTATACACATGTTTATTTCCTTTGTGTATTGGAGCAACACAAAAACAGAGAAAAAATGGCTAATTGCACATAATTTCACACAAAACCCCAAAAATGGTCTGGACAAAATTGTTGGCATCTTTCCAAAATTCTTGTTCAAACTCATCTGTGGCAAGTGACAGGTGTGGGCAATATGAAAATCACACCTGAAGCCAAATAAAAAGGGGAGAAGTCTCAATCTTTTCATTGTGTGTGCCACACTAAGTACGTAGAACAGAAACAGAAGAGAACTGTTTGAGGACTTGAGAACCAAAATTGTTGAAAAAAATCAACAATCTCAACTTTACGATTCCATCTCCAGAGATCTTGATGTTCCTTTGTCCACTGTATGCAACATAATCTAGAAATTTACAACCCATGGCACTGTAGATAATCTCCCTAGACGTGGATGACAGAGAAAAATTGATGAAAGGTTGCAACGCAGGATAGTCCAGATGGTGGATAAGCAGCCCCAATCAAGTTCCAAAGAAAGTCAAGCTGTCCTGCTGGATCAGGGTACATCAGTGTCAGCACAAACTAACTCACTATGGCAGGAGACCCAGGAGGACCACACTGCTGACACAGAGACATAAAAAAGCTAGACTGAAGTTTGCCAAATGTACGTAAGCCAACATCCTTCTGGGAAAGCATCTTGTCGACAGATGAGACCAAGATAGAGCTTTTTGGTAAAACAGAAAGAAAAGAACACAGTACCTACAGTCAAATATGGTGGAGGTTCAAATATGTTTTGGGGTTGTTTTGCTGCCTCAGGCACTGGGTGCCTTGACTGTGTGCAAGACCTCATGAAATCTGAAGATTACAAAAGGATTTTGTGTCACAATGTAGTACCCAGTGTCAGAAAGCTGGGTTTGCATCCTAGGTCATGGGTGTTCCAGCAGGACTATGACCCCAAACATTCATCAAGAAGCACCCAGAAATGGATGGAAACAAAGTGCTGGAGAGTTCTGAAGTGGCCAGCAATGAGTCCGGCTTTAAATCCCATTGAACACCTGTGGAGAGATTTCAAAATTGCTGTTGGGAGAAGGCACCCTTCAAATATAAGAGACCTGGAGCAGTGTGCAAAATTCCAGTTGAGAGGTGTAAGAAGCTTGTTAATGGTTATAGGAAGCGATTGATTGCAGTTATTTATTCTAAAGTATGTGCAACCAAATATTAAGTTGAGGGTACAAACAATTTTGTCTGGCTCATTTTGGAGGTTTTGTGTGAAATTATATTCAGTTTGCCTTTTTTCCTCAGTTTTTTTGTGTTGTTCCAATACACACAAAGGAAATAAACGTGTGTATAACATAACTTGTGTACTTGCAAAAAATTTTCTGGGAGAAATACTTCATTTTCTGGTACAATTTGAAGGGTGTCTTGACTTTCAGAGTCTTTAGTAAAGGGTTCTATTCAGTACTGTACCTCCAATTTAGGGAGGCCATACATTTCTTATGTGGTGGAGAGCAGGGCTGTGGAGTCGGAGTCGTGGAGTCAGAGTCGGTGTCCATTTTGGTGGAGTCGGTATAAAATGGACCGACTCCTAAAATATATGTTTTCATAAGAGTTTGGGAAAGTTATGAAAGTTATGAAATGTCCTATAAATGTCTGTTATATTCCTGATCTAAGGATCTAGGCTTTTAGTTGAGATAAATCTGTGCTGCACGTTATGTACATGCTCAGTAGTGAGGCAGTGCTTTGGAGTTGGAGTCAGAAGTCAGGGAAATTGAGGAGTCGGTGGTTTGGCTTACTGACTTCACTGCCCTGTTGGAGGGGTCCAGCATTGAAAGGCCCCAACAAGCATCCCGATTTTAGTTGTATCTACATCCTCAGGACACAAATACTGCTAAATACAATGGTGGAGCAGAGAGCTATCAGCTCCTTGCTCTATCATTCAGCCTGTCGTCTTATTTTTGGTTCAGCAGTTTTTTTATATACAACACCATGATATCTATGTAACATAGTTTGTAAAGCCGAATAAAGACTTGCGTCCATCAAGTTCGACCTGTTAGTTCTGTAATTGCTAAAGTTGATCCAGAGGAGGGCAAAAACCCCAAATGATTTAGCCAATCTTCACCTGAGGAAAAATTCCCTCCCGACTCTGAAACCAGCAGTCAGAATAAATCCCTGTATCAACCTACTATTTTATTTTATTTTTAAGTATATGCTGAAATCTGCCTGGTATCTAGAAATGCATCCAGTCCCCGCTTGAACTGGTGTAGTGAATCCGACATTACCGTCTCCTCACTCAGTGAATTCCATATTCTCACTGCTCTTACCCCTTCCTATGCTGGTGCTGAAACCTTTTCTCTTCCAGTCTTAGTGAATGCCCTCTTGTTACCGTAATATCCCTCCTTTTGAACAAATCCCGGGCAAGATCTCTATGCTGTCCCCTAACATATTTGTACACATTTATTATGTCCCCCCTCAACCTTCTCTTTTCCAGGCTGAATAGTCCTAGTTTTGCCAACCTCTCTGGGTATTGCAGTCCCTCCATTCAAGCTCATTTATATCCTTTCTATATATTGGGGCCCATAACTGAGCACAGTATTCCAAGTGTGGTCTGACCAGTGCTTTGTACAGTGGAAGAACAATGTTCTCATCCTTTGCAGCTATACCTCTTCTGATACATCCCATTACCCTGTTTGCCCTTACAGCAGCGGCCTGACTTTGGGCACTCCAATTTAGTTTGCTATCAATCAAGATGCCCAAGTCCTTCTCCATCTCTGAATTCCCCAATGATTTCCCATTCAGTGAGTACTGGTGACTTCCATTTTTCCTTCCCATATGTATGACCTTACATTTCTCCTCGTTAAACCTCATTTGCCATTTAATGCTCCACCTACCCAGCTTATCCAAATCACTCTGTAGGTCTGCACTGTCCTCTTTTGTATTAATTGTTTTACATAACTTTGTGTCATCTGCAAATATTGATATTTTACTATTTATCCCGTTGACTATGTCGTTAATAAAGATATTAAATAACATTGGGCCTAGTACAGACCCCTGTGGTACCCCACTAGTGACGCTTACCCAGTCTGAGTATATTCCATTTATAACCACCCTCTGCCTTCTATCCTTTAGCCAGTTAGCTACCCACTTGCAGACATTTTCCCCCAGCCCCATCATTCTCATTTTGTATACCAACCTATTATGTGGCACGCTATCGAACGCTTTTGAGAAGTCGAGATACACGACATCCACTGGTTCCCCCTGATATGCTGCCTCCCTGGCACTCGAGTCCGGCACATCGCGGATCGGGTTGACAGGTTACTGGGTGGGGCTGGCGAAGACCCAGCGGTCATGGTCCACATCGGCACCAATGACAAAGTGAGTGGTAGATGGAGGGTCCTTAAAAATGATTTCAGGGACCTAGGTAGGAAGCTTAGGGCAAGGACCTCCAAGGTAGTTTTCTCAGAAATACTACCAATCCCGCGAGCCACACAGGAGCGCCAACGGGAAGTTAGGGAGGTGAATAAGTGGCTAAAGAGTTGGTGCAAGGCAGAAGGGTTTGGGTTCATGGAGAACTGGGCCGACTTCGCGGTCGGCTACAGGCTCTACCGTAGGGACGGGCTGCACCTCAATGGGGAGGGTGCAGCGGTGCTGGGGAAGAAGATGGCTAATAGGTTGGAGGAGTTTTTAAACTAGAGACGGGGGGGGGGGAAACCAAGGAAATAGGTGGGATGTGAGGCAAGCAAGGGGGAAGGGGAGAAGTGAATATAATGAGGGTGGAGAGGGGGGTGGGGATAGTACAGTTAGATCGTTAGAGAAGAATAGGATGCTAAATAACCCCAAAGTTTTATCTTGCATGCTGACCAACGCAAGAAGCCTGACCAATAAGGCGGATGAGCTGCGGGCGCTTATATCGGAGGAGAGGTATGACATCGTAGGTATAACAGAGACTTGGCTAGATGATAGCTACGACTGGGCGGTAAATTTATTAGATTATAGTTTATTTAGAAGGGACCGGAAACAGGGGAAAGGCGGAGGAGTCTGCTTATATGTAAAGTCATGTCTAAAACCCAGACTAAGGGAAGATATAGGAGAGGGAGAAGAGGGGGTCGAGTCCATGTGGGTAGAGATAGAGGGGGCAAAAAATAATAATAAAATATTACTGGGGGTCTGCTATAAGCCACCAAATATAACAGAGGAGAATGAGAATCTGCTATTAGTACAAATAGACAAAGTAGCAAAACATAATGAAGTGATTGTAATGGGGGATTTCAACTACCCGGATATTGACTGGGAAACAGAAACCTGTAGATCTCAGAAAGGAAAAAGGTTCTTGACAAATATTAAGGATAATTATCTCTCCCAACTAGTGCAGGAACCAACGAGAGGGAAGGCCGTGTTGGACTTAATATTGACTAATAGGCCTGATAGAATAACTGAGGTACAGATAGGGGGGCACTTAGGTAATAGCGATCATAATATTATCGACTTCAAAATGCCCTTCAGTAGGGTTATCAATAAGGGAACAACAAAAACATTAAACTTTAGGAGGGCGAAGTTTGATCAGCTGATAGAAAACCTTCAACTTATTGACTGTGACAAAGTACTTAATCAATGGAATACGAATAGTAAATGGGAAACCTTCAAAAGAATTCTGAATACTCAGTGCGAGAGGTATATACCGTATGGGAATAAAAGGGCCAGAAATAAGAGGAAACCAATATGGTTGAACAAGAACGTAAAAGGGGCGTTAAATAGCAAAAAAGAGGCATTCAAGAGATTAAAACAGGAAAACAGTAAGGAGGCACTAATGTGTTACAAGGAAAAAACGAGAACCTGTAAAAAACAAATAAAAATAGCGAAGGAGGAAACAGAGAAACGTATTGCTAGGGAAAGTAGATCAAATCCCAAACTGTTCTTTACGTATATAAATAGTAAAAGGATTAAATCGGATAATATTGGACCGATAAAAAGTGAGGAAGGCAAAATCATAGAGAAAGATGAGGATAAAGCTAATCTATTAAATAATTTTTTTTCGACAACTTTCACAAAGGAAATAGAACTAACAGGAGAAATGAGAAGTGACAAGCTTAATCCTCCACGAAGTATGACTAATCTAACCCAAGTTGAGGTACAGTAACGCCTCAGTAACATTAAAATAAACAAATCACCAGGACCTGATGGCATACACCCACGGGTACTAAGGGAACTAAGTAATGTGATAGACCGTTATATCTTATATTTAAGGACTCTGTTGAGACTGGGTCTGTGCCACTTGATTGGCGACAGGCGAATGTAGTGCCAATATTCAAAAAGGGAGCGAAAAGTGACGCCGGAAACTATCGGCCGGTGAGTCTGACGTCCGTTGTGGGCAAAATTTTTGAAAGCTTCATTAAAGAGGCAATTACGGAGCATCTCATGTAAATCCTTAGTCCCATCTAAAAGGGATTGCTTTGTTGCTGGCTGATGGGCTCACACACTATGATCAAAATGTATGCAAAGGACCTCACTTTTTTACCAAGTAGTGGATTTATGTGCTTTAAATAATCAGGGCTAGACTCAGCACCAGGGAAAATCAGGCAATTCCTGGGGCCCACAGTACTGTATCAGATTTCCGTTGGTGACATCTACCATACATGGACAGCAGATGTGCGCTCTGCATACTGTATATGGACCTGTATTACTGTACTTTAACCTGTTAGATGCTGCTGTAAACTGTGACAGCTGTGTTTAAGTGGTTGGAAAAGGATATGGTGTCTCTTCCAATATCCATCTCCCACTGCGCTACAGATGGCATTGTCATGGCAGCTGGTGGTCAGTAGGCCGTGTCTGCTACACCTATACAGCCTTCATAGAAGATCATTAATTTGACAATAGATTGAAATATTGCTGTATTGCAGTTTATTGTACAATCAGGATTCAAGTCCTCTACATAGATGGTTATAGCCCTTAAAATATGGCCATACAAACCAATTTAATGTTTATTTTTATTTTCTTTTTGTAGTAAAACTATAAAAATTAGGCCTCACCATAACCATGTTGACCCATAGAACGAAATAAGCAGGTGATTTTTACTGTAAAGTAGATGTCATAAAAACAAACCCCAAAACAATTGTGGAATTGCTGTTTGTTTCTTTTTAAATTCCACACCATTCAGTACATTATATGATCAAATGAATGGTGTCTTTCAAAACTATAAATGGTACTGCAAAAAGCAAGTCCTTCTACAGCAAATCGAAAAATATCTGCACCTCTGAGGAGTTAATATGAGCTGAGTGCTCCCTCCCTCTGTGGGCACTATCTGCCCACCACTTAGGCGCTGCTCAGCTTTCTCATCATTAGATGAGCACATCTACAGATAGTAAAACACGCCACTCCATGGGTTCTGGGCAGCTTCAGTACACGTCACAGCTTTTACTGTCTCAGGCAGCAGCAGCTTCATTGTGTGACCTGTGGTGGTAGTGCCTCTTAACAATGAACCAAGTAAAAATGGAAGAAACATGCATGGAAGTTCAAAGTATGTCTTCTGTATTTTATATGGATCCCCTCATAGGCTCTATGGGCCGAGTCTGATCTTCAATATGTCCTGAGTCTCACCGATTGGATCCATTTTTAAAAGGGATGTGTGTGTGGCTCAATGAAACGCTGGTCCATGTGCTGTCAGAGAAAGCGAACCACACAGGGATGGGTCACACGGTTATGTAAATGTAGCCTTAGGCTAAATTCATATAACATTTAGACCCTAATTTATTATTGCATTTTCGCCAGTTTTTTTGTCTAGTTTTGTGCCTTTTTTGTTTGCACTCAATTTATTATTCAAATATCTCCTTTTTTTAAGTCTATTTTATATGCACTCACCTGTTTTGTTCAGCTGATTAATCAATTGCGATTTGTTAAAAAGTTTCAAAAGTTGGCTCAACTGAAGTCCCTTCATGGTGTATTTTTAAGTATGCCAGTATTTTTGCGCAAATTTTGCAACTTTTAGCACAAAGTGTGACTTTTGGCACCAAAAAGTCACAGAAAAAAATCAAGACATAGAAGAGACCATTTTAAAAAAAACTGCAAGAACATTCATGAATCATGTGGGCCATTGTGGGCAAAATTTTTGAAAGCTTCATTAAAGAGGCAATTACGGAGCATCTCATGTAAATCCTTAGTCCCATCTAAAAGGGATTGCTTTGTTGCTGGCTGATGGGCTCACACACTATGATCAAAATGTATGCAAAGGACCTCACTTTTTTACCAAGTAGTGGATTTATGTGCTTTAAATAATCAGGGCTAGACTCAGCACCAGGGAAAATCAGGCAATTCCTGGGGCCCACAGTACTGTATCAGATTTCCATTGGTGACATCTACCATACATGGACAGCAGATGTGCGCTCTGCATACTGTATATGGACCTGTATTACTGTACTTTAACCTGTTAGATGCTGCTGTAAACTGTGACAGCTGTGTTTAAGTGGTTGGAAAAGGATATGGTGTCTCTTCCAATATCCATCTCCCACTGCGCTACAGATGGCATTGTCATGGCAGCTGGTGGTCAGTAGGCCGTGTCTGCTACACCTATACAGCCTTCATAGAAGATCATTAATTTGACAATAGATTGAAATATTGCTGTATTGCAGTTTATTGTACAATCAGGATTCAAGTCCTCTACATAGAGGGTTATAGCCCTTAAAATATGGCCATACAAACCAATTTAATGTTTATTTTTATTTTCTTTTTGTAGTAAAACTATAAAAATTAGGCCTCACCATAACCATGCTGACCCATAGAATGAAATAAGCAGGTGATTTTTACTGTAAAGTGGATGTCATAAAAACAAACCCCAAAACAATTGTGGAATTGCTGTTTGTTTCTTTTTAAATTCCACACCATTCAGTACATTATATGATCAAATGAATGGTGTCTTTCAAAACTATAAATGGTACTGCAAAAAGCAAGTCCTTCTACAGCAAATCGAAAAATATCTGCACCTCTGAGGAGTTAATATGAGCTGAGTGCTCCCTCCCTCTGTGGGCACTATCTGCCCACCACTTAGGCGCTGCTCAGCTTTCTCATCATTAGATGAGCACATCTACAGATAGTAAAACACGCCACTCCATGGGTTCTGGGCAGCTTCAGTACACGTCACAGCTTTTACTGTCTCAGGCAGCAGCAGCTTCATTGTGTGACCTGTGGTGGTAGTGCCTCTTAACAATGAACCAAGTAAAAATGGAAGAAACATGCATGGAAGTTCAAAGTATGTCTTCTGTATTTTATATGGATCCCCTCATAGGCTCTATGGGCCGAGTCTGATCTTCAATATGTCCTGAGTCTCACCGATTGGATCCATTTTTAAAAGGGATGTGTGTGTGGCTCAATGAAAGGCTGGTCCATGTGCTGTCAGAGAAAGCGAACCACACAGGGATGGGTCACACGGTTATGTAAATGTAGCCTTAGGCTAAATTCATATAACATTTAGACCCTAATTTATTATTGCATTTTCGCCAGTTTTTTTGTCTAGTTTTGTGCCTTTTTTGTTTGCACTCAATTTATTATTCAAATATCTCCTTTTTTGAAGTCTATTTTATATGCACTCACCTGTTTTGTTCAGCTGATTAATCAATTGCGATTTGTTAAAAAGTTTCAAAAGTTGGCTCAACTGAAGTCCCTTCATGGTGTATTTTTAAGTATGCCAGTATTTTTGCGCAAATTTTGTAACTTTTAGCACAAAGTGTGACTTTTGGCACCAAAAAGTCACAGAAAAAAATCAAGACATAGAAGAGACCATTTTAAAAAAAATTGCAAGAACATTCATGAATCATGTGGGCCATTTTGAAGAATTTGGTGCCAATACCACAAGACAAAAAAGGAAAGTGACTTAAAGGGGTTGTCCAACGAACAGGTGCATTTTAATCAAAAGCTTTTGGAATAAAAATAATTTCCACAATTGGATGTTAAAAAAAAAATGTTCCTGTGCTGAGATAATCTTATAAATGTGCCCCTGCTGTGTGCTGTGTAATGGCTGTGTCTGACCGTGCAGGAACATGGTCTGATCATACCACATCTCCTGGGCAGGAGAGGAAGCAAAAGAGTATACAGGCATTACAGCAGGGGATCACAGCTGATTCTTTTTGAGATAAAACATTTCCCTGCCTGTTTTTAAACAATGTTTTACCTCACAGAAAGAATCATCTCCGATCCCCTGCTGTAATATCTGTATACTCTTTTGCTTCCTCTCCTGCCCAGGAGCTGTGGTATGATCAGACCATGTTCCTGCATGGTCAGACACAGCCATTACACAGGGGAACATTTATAAGATTATCTCAGCACAGGGACATTTGTATTAAAGCATCAAACTGTGGAACTTATTATTTTTCCAAGATATGTTAGCTAAAATGTTCTTTGTTTGTAGGAAAAACCCTTTAAAAAAAACTGCAAATGATGAATCGGGGCCTTAGTCTTCCATTCAATGCGTACAACCAGGAAGTCTGTGTTAAAACGATGCCTCTTGATGCTATGCAGTAATATTTGTCGACAATTTGGTGTTTGTAATTTCTGCAATTTTCCTGCTACATGTGACATAAATCGAAATGAGGCCCACAAGGGCCAGCATAAACCTGGAGCTGTATATAATATTTGTATAGTGCTTTTCTATAGTTTTTGTGTATGTATATTCTTATTGGAAACACAGCGTACTTGTTCCTGAGTATTCCTTTTTTGCGGGTGTTTTTAATATTAAAGCCGGTTAGTTTTTTTTTGTCAGTTTTAGGCCACGGTCACACATTGAGTATTTGGTCAGTATTTTACCTCAGTTTGGAGTGGGTGATAAATACAGAAGTGGTGACGTGTTTCCATTATACTTTTCCTTTGATTGTTCTTCTCCTGGTTTTGGGTAACACCTACTGAGGTAAAATACTGACCAAATCCTAAAGGTGTGAATGTGGCCTAATTTTTTTTTAATTGTAATCACGGGCAGCACCGTGGCTCAGTGGTTAACACTGCAGCCTTGTAGCGCTGGGGTCTGGAGTTTACATCCCACCAAGGACAACATCTGCTAAGAGTTTGCATGTTCTCCCTGTATTTGCGTGGGTTTCCTCGGGGGTCTCCGGTTTCCTCCCACACTCCAAAGACATACTGATAGGGAATCTAGATTGTGAGCCCCAATGTGGACTGCGATGATAATGTATGTAAAGCGCTGCGGAATATGTTGGCGCTATATAAAAATAAAGATTATTATTATTAATCTATGCCACATTATAAGAAATCAAAGCAGTGGCGTGAGTACTGCAAATCTTTCTGATCTACTGTCTGTGTGAGAAAGTGGGATAGCAAGGTTACTAAAAAAAAATGTGCTCTCATTGTTGGGGCTCGTGCACGCGACCGTATTTTCGGTCCAAGGGCTATTTGTTACAAAAACAGATCGCACTGGGACCTATGTTATTCAATGAGGCAGTGCAGATGAATGATTTTGTTTCACTTACTGTATCTACATGTGAAAAAAATCTCTGCATGCACTAATTTCTTCCGTAAATCATATAAGACTCGCAAATTCATGTCTATAGGTGCATAAAAAAAATCATATGCCATATCGAGCTACCATACAACATCCGATTTTTACAGATACATTGCAGTTCTGTAGCATAGAAAACTGTAAATGGTCCTGTAAATGATTAATAGCTGCTGCTGTACAAAAACAGATTGCACATGGACAGGACACGGATGACAAGTGAGAAGACAACCGTCCCACTTTTCTGGATGAGACTCTGATGATTTTTTTAAACGGTTGTGTGAACATACCTTCAATGTCCAAACTGTGTCTTCGGTATTAGTTTGGTTTTCTGAAGAAAATAAATTACAGTTATCAAATAAAATTGGCGCTTCAACCATAGGACTACTGTGTCGCCACAGACAAGGGCAAACTGCAGAGAATGGGGTAAATTTACCAATCCTGTGTAATATCTAGACAGCATAAACTTAGACTGGACAGTCTGAAAATTAACTACATTTATCACAGTGACCCAAGATAGATGAATAATTTGGTCCATTTTTAGACACTTTTCACCACCTGTAGGTTGGATTGCTTGTAGCAATTTGCATCAAAATGCTGGCGAACATTGACACATCATAAGTCAGGTAAGATGCACCGTATTTTGCCCCTTATTATGTGCGGCATGAAAACTGTCTAAAACACCTAGCAAACGTGACTTTCATATACTCCTTATGCCAGGGGCGGACACAGACTGTAGTGGGCCCCTGTGCAAGAAATTTTTTGGGCCCCCCCCCCTGCGCTTCATAAGGCAACAAAGTTATGTAAACATAACCCCCCCATGTGCAGCTCTCATCCCCCCCATGTGCAGCTCACCCCCCCGTGCATCTCTCATCCCCCCATGTGCATCTCTCACCCCCCCATGTGCATCTCTCACCCCCCATGTGCATCTCTCACCCCCCCATGTGCATCTCTCATCCCCCCCATGTGCATCTCTCATCCCCCCCATGTGCATCTCTCACCCCCCCATGTGCATCTCTCATCCCCCCCATGTGCATCTCTCATCCCCCCCATGTGCATCTCTCATCCCCCCCATGTGCATCTCTCATCCCCCCCATGTGCATCTCTCATCCCCCCCATATGCATCTCTCATCCCCCCCATGTGCATCTCTCATCCCCCCCATGTGTATCTCTCACCCCCCCCCCACTCCTAGTTAATTAATTGTATTTAAGAAAAATAAAACTTGTTATACTTACCCCCCATGCGATCCCTGCAGAATCCTGGCGCTTGTCCACGTCGCTGCCACCAGACTCTCCTGACGTTCGGCCATGTGACGGTGCCACATACATAGCCAACAGCTTTTGTTTTGGCCAAAAGATTTTTAAAGCCGCCACCACGATAAGGTAGACTCTTCTGGCCAGGCCCTACTCTAACCTATTAAAATTTTCTTAAAATATCCAATACTCTTTTTAGATATATTTTTATTTAGTTTTCTTTAAGGGAATGTGTCATATACATTTTTTTTTAAAATGACCAATAATACCACATACAGGGAATACCGCCACACCATCACCAGACCACATATTACCACAACATAGTGACCGAATAATACCACACAGAAGGGAGAAAAACTGCCACACCATGACCAGACCACATATTTCCACCACATTACTAATATTACCATAAGTGTCATTATACACGGGAGCTCTATACATGGTATGTATAATGTAAGTGTCCAGGTAATCTAGTGATCACCAGTGACATTATACACAGGAGCTCTGTATATAGTGTCAGTGTACAGGTAATACAGCAGGCATGTCCAAAGTCCGGCCCGCGGGCCATTTGCGGCCCGCGGTCCGGACTAATAAGGCCCCCAGGTATCCAGCAGCATGTACCTTGCGGCCGCTGCCGCTCTCGTCGCCACCGCCGCTCTCGTCGCCACCGCCGCTCAGTACTCCGGCGCAGGGAGAAGAGCCGAAATCTCGGACATCGCGAGATTTCGGCTTTCCTTCTCCCTGCGCCGGAGTACTGAGCGGCGGCAACCGGCCAGCCAAGATCTCGCGACGTGCGAGATCTCCAGCCCCCAGGGGTTGTAAGACGTTCAGAGGTCAGATAGGCTGAAGACCTCAGCTTAGTTGTGTAAAATTATATAAATAATATATATATTAAGTTATATATAAGTCCCTGCGCCACCTTACACCTCCAGAAAGGTTAGGCCAGCAGGGCTCTCACACAAGCTTGTGGTAGCAAGCTGTCATACCCTTCATTAACCCCTGACTGCCTGTCACTGTGCTATAATTCCATTATCTGATGTGCGACTGTTGCACAGCTTGCTATTCTCTGCCTGTGTTATAAAGCATATAGCAGTATCTTATTTTTGCTGTTCCACCCTCTGCGCCTTTTAATCTCTCCCCTTCTGGCCAATTTTTATAATGGCAACTACAAATAAGAAACGAAAAGTTGACAGTGAGGGCCGCCGCTTCCAGGACAAGTGGAAAGTAGAATATTTTTTCACTGAAATAAAGAATCACTGTGTTTGTCTGATATGCCAAGAGACCGTTGCTGTTTATAAAGAATTTAATGTCAAGCGACACTATCAGACGAGACATAGCACATACGACAAGCTAACAGGGCACGACCGAAGTGAAAAGTATAAGCAACTTGAAGCTGTTTTATTGTCACAACAGCGATTTTTTACAAGAGCCCGTGAGTCAAATGAAAATGCCACAAAGGCGAGCTATGAGGTGGCAGCGTTAATTGCTAAAAATTGCAAATCTTTTGCAGAGGGTGACTTTATCAAAGAATGTGTTATGAAAATGGTAGAGAATGTCTGTCCCGAGAAGAAGCAAGAGTTTTCCAACATTTGCCTGGCTCGTAACACTGTAGCACGGAGAATTGAAGAAATTTCATCGGATATTAAGAGACAGTTAATGTCAAAAGGAGCTGATTTTGACTTCTTTTCAATAGCCTGTGATGAAAGCACGGACCTATCTGACACGGCTCAGTTGCTGATTTTTTTAAGAGGGGTGGACGATGAAATGAATGTGACTGAAGAGCTACTTGACCTCCAGAGCCTCAAGGATCAAACAAGAGGGAAAGATTTATTTGATTCTGTTAGTTCTGCCATAGATGACATGAAACTGCCTTGGAACAAAGTTACTGGGATTATTACTGATGGGGCACCTGCCATGACTGGTGAACGAAGTGGATTATCAACCCTAATCTGTAACAAGGTGAGCGAAGAAGGAGGCAAAGCTATTAAACTTCATTGCATCATTCATCAACAAGTTCTCTGTGCTAAACATCTCCAATATGATCATGTTATGAAACCGGTACTAAAGACCATTAATTTTATCCGCTCTAAAGCCCTGTGCCACCGCCAGTTTAAACAGTTTCTACTGGATATCCAGGCTGAATATGAAGATGTTTCATATCATAACGATGTAAGATGGCTCAGTCGGGGGTCTGCACTGCAACGTTTCTACTCTCTCAGAAAGGAAATAGGAGAATTCTTGGAAACAAAGGGACAAACGATGTGAGAACTATCTGATCCAATTTGGCTGGCTGATTTGGGGTTTCTAGTCGACCTAACAAAGCATCTGAATGTACTGAACATGAATCTTCAGGGCAAAGATGCAGCGGTGAACCAACTTTATTCACACCTCAAAGCCTTTGGAACAAAGCTGCAACTTTTCCTAAGGCAGTTGTCACAAACACCGCCCAATACCATCCATTTTTCAGCGCTACAGGAAATAATTAACAGTTTTCCACAGGATGATATCCATGCGCAAATAAGCAGGTATGCAGCAGACATCACATCTCTGGCTGGGGAGTTTCAACGGCGCTTTCAAGATTTTGCAGCTATTGAAAAGGAGATCAGCATTTTCTCCTCTCCATTCTCTGTTGACCCCGACAATGCTCCTGATCAGTTGCAGCTCGAGCTCATTGAGCTACATTGTGACAGCGAGTTACGCAGTCGTCATCAACAGCTCTCTCTTGTTAACTTTTACCGCCAACTGGATAAGAGCCGGTTTCAAGAGATTCGAACATTGGCTAAGAAAACCCTGAGCTTGTTTGGCTCAACATATTTGTGTGAGAAGACATTCTCTGTTATGAACTTTAACAAGAACCGCGTGAGGACAAGACTAAGTGACTCTCACCTGCGTGACATTTTGCGCATCAAAACCACGGCCATTGAACCAGACCTAGTCTATGTGCTGCAGTCCAGATCCCAGTTTCACCCTTCACATTAGTGCAGGCTAGTTTCTTTTTTTTAATTGAGATTAATATGTTGTATAATCTCAATTAATGTCAGTTGGATAGACAGTTATATATTTGAACACATGTATACTTGCTGTTATGTTCCTGTTCACATTTTTTGAACTTATAAGTTGACAGACAACCTTACATTACTTTGTGTAATGTACTTTAAAATGTTCCTGAGATATCTCAGTTTCCTGTTTTTATTATATTAAAGGGGTTGTCCAAGTTCAGAACCCAGACATACCCCCTTTTTCACCCAGGCAGCCCCCCTGCCATGGGCATCAAAGCATCTCATGCTCCGATGTGCTCCCTTGCCCTGTGCTATTTACAATGACACACTGCCGGTAGGAGGCTTCACCGGCTCTAATGTGCAGGCTTTAGCGCTGCTCTAGCTGGTTTACTGGTGATAAAGCCCGCCCATCAGTGCCGGTGACGTCACTGGGCTTTCTGCCAGCCCCGTGGAGAGCCGGGTATGTCACTAGAACTCCAGAAAATGCCTTTCCTCTGCGCAATTTAGTGCAGGGCAAAAGTAGGACATTGGAGCATAAACTGCTTCGATGCTCAAGTCGGGGAGGGGCTTCCTGGGTGAGAATGGGGGTATGTCTGGGTTAACCCCTTTAAGGCAGATTGATTAAACACCTGTTTAGATTTGTCATCCAAGTCACAAAATAAAAAGTATGCCGTTTTCAATAAACTTTGCAAAAAAAGTTTATTTGCATTCATTTTAATGGTCCAAAGAATGTCAAGCAAAATGATCGGCCCTCGCACATGTTCACTTCATCAAATTTGGCACTCTTAGAAAAAAGTTTGGACACCCCTGTAATACAGTGATCACCAGTGACATTATACACAGGAGCTCTGTATATAGTGTACAGGTAATACAGGGATCACCAGTGACATTATACACAGGAGCTCTGTATATAGTGTACAGGTAATACAGGGATCACCAGTGACATTATACACAGGAGCTCTGTATATAGTGTACAGGTAATACAGGGATCACCAGTGACATTATACACAGAAGCTCTGTATATATTGTCAGTGTACAGGTAATACAGTGATCACCAGTGACATTATACACAGGAGCTCTGTATATAGTGTCAGTGTACAGGTAATACAGTGATCACCAGTGACATTATACACAGGAGCTCTGTATATAGTGTACAGGTAATACAGGGATCACCAGTGACATTATACACAGGAGCTCTGTATATAGTGTACAGGTAATACAGGGATCAGCAGTGACATTATACACAGGAGCTCTGTATATATTGTCAGTGTACAGGTAATACAGTGATCACCAGTGACATTATACACAGGAGCTCTGTATATAGTGTCAGTGTACAGGTAATACAGTGATCACCAGTGACATTATATACAGGAGCTCTGTATATAGTGTACAGGTAATACAGGGATCACCAGTGACATTATACACAGGAGCTCTGTATATAGTGTACAGGTAATACAGGGATCACCAGTGACATTATACACAGAAGCTCTGTATATATTGTCAGTGTACAGGTAATACAGTGATCACCAGTGACATTATACACAGGAGCTCTGTATATAGTGTCAGTGTACAGGTAATACAGGGATCACCAGTGACATTATACACAGGAGCTCTGTATATAGTGTACAGGTAATACAGGGATCAGCAGTGACATTATACACAGGAGCTCTGTATATATTGTCAGTGTACAGGTAATACAGTGATCACCAGTGACATTATACACAGGAGCTCTGTATATAGTGTCAGTGTACAGGTAATACAGTGATCACCAGTGACATTATACACAGGAGCCCAGTACATAGTATATAGTGTAAGTGTACATGTAATGCACTGACTCACTGGTGACGTCTCTAGGTGAAGTCCTTCAGCTACGCTTTTCTCCTTCATCCAGCACAGACCGCCATCACGTCTTCCAGCCAGGACTCGTCTCTGCATAAAATAACACAGTTATCTAGAGCACATTCCCCAACTTCTACATTACGCAGCTGAATACAGACGTGCATCCACCATCAATATATGGTTAGTTATTATGCAACCTACCATTCCAAATATAAATTGTAATCCACCACGGTGCCCCCATTAACTGTAAATAGGCACTTAATATATAATTTAATTAGAACCTCTACTCTATACTTCCTGCTCCCCGCATTCATTATTTACATGCACCCCCTGCCCCAATTCATTATATCATGTCCGTGCTTTCCCCACCCCATCGTCATTTATCATTTACTCTCCCCCACCCCACATTCATTATGTGCAGCTCATTATCCCCCTACTCCTAATTCCCCCATGTGCAGCTCATTTTCTCCCAATTCCCCCATGTGCAGCTCTCACCACCCCCCCATGTGCACATCTCTCATCCCCCTCCCCCACATGTGCCCCTCTCTCATCCCCCTCCCCCACATGTGCCCCTCTCTCATCCCCCCATGTGCAGCTCTCACCACCCCCCATGTGCCCCTCTCTCATCCCCCTCCCCCACATGTGCCCCTCTCTCATCCCCCTCCCCCACATGTGCCCCTCTCTCATCCCCCCATGTGCATCTCTCATCCCCCCATGTGCATCTCTCATCCCCCCCATGTGCATCTCTCATCCCCCCCACATGTGCACATCTCTCATCCCCCTCCCCCACATGTGCACCTCTCTCATCCCCCCATGTGCATCTCTTATCTCCCCCCCATGTGCATCTCTTATCCCCCTCCCCATGTGCATCTCTTATCCCCCTCCCCCATGTGCATCTCTTATCTCCCCATGTGCATCTCTTATCTCCCCCCCATGTGCATCTCTTATCTCCCCCCATGTGCATCTCTTATCCCCCCCCACATGTGCACCTCTCTCATCCCCCCCACCCCATGTGCATCTTTTATCATCCCCCCCCACATGCACCTCTCTCATCCCCCTCCCCCCACGTGCACCTCTCTCATCCCCCTCCCCCCACATGTGCACCTCTCTCATCCCCCCCACCCCATGTGCATCTCTTAACACACACACACCTCCCATTCCCCCCACTCCTAGTAAATTGTATTTTGAAAAAAACAAAACTTGTTATACTTACCCCCATGCGATCCCTGCAGAATCCTGGCGCTCGTCCAAATCGCTGACACCAGGTTCTCCTGACTTCCGGCCATGTGACGGCGCCGTCACATGACCGGAAATCAGGGGAATCATGAAGGCGCTGCCGCAGGAGCGCAGCGCAGCGCTGAGATGTCCCGGACCCGGCGATTAGCATGGGGCCGGGGGCCCCATGAGGAGAGAGACTAACAAGAGGGGGCCCCCAACGGGGCTCCAAGGGGGCCCCTACCGGCTGGGCCCCACACTGGAGTCAGGGCAGACATGCCCTGATGGCGGCCCTGCTGGAGGCTGGAGGGGCCCCCTCTCCCTCGGGGCCCCCGTTCAATGAACCGGCTGCACGGGCGGTAGTTCCGCCCCTGCCTTATGCACTTGAGTTTGATATCTGCCCAAGTGATGTATTGTCTGAGTGGATTGTCACAAGGCAGTAAGGTAAGGTGGGATTTACACCTGTATTGTTTTGGTTTACAGTTATGTTGGTGCCATGTATAGTGGCTTGCAAAAGTATTCAGCCCCCTTGGCCTTTTACCTATTTTGTTACATTACAACCTGTGTTTAAATACTTTTGTAATCCGATTTGTGTGTGATGTATCAGCACTAAATAGTCTAAGTTGGTGAAGTGAAGTGTGAAAAATACAGGCATAAATTAAATTCATGGGATCAAATAGCTAAAAATTGGCATGTGCATATGCATTCACCCCTTTTGCGATGAAGCCCCTAAAAATTTCTGGTGCAAGCAATTACCTTCATAGGTCAAATGCTTAATGAATGGAAATCCACCTGTGTGCAATCTAAGTGTCACAAGGTCTGTCAGTATATGCACACCTTTTCCGAAAAGCCACAGAGGCTGCAACACCATTAAGCAAGAGGCACCACTAACCAAACAACATCTTGAAGACCAAGCAGATCTCCAAACAAGCCAGGGGCAAAGTTGTTGAGAAGTACAAGTCAGGGTTGGGTTCTAAAAAAAAATATTCCAATCTCTCATGATCCCCCGGAGCACCATTATCATCAAATGGAAAGAACATAGTCCTACAACAAACCTGCCAAGAGAGGGCCACCCACCAAAAAATCTCAGCCCGGGCAAGGAGGGCATTAATCAGAGAGGCAGCACAGAGACCAAAGGTAACCCTGAAGGAGCTGCAGAGTTCCCAAGCAGAGACTGCAGTATTTCTCCATACAACAACAGTAAGCCATACACTCCATAGAGGTAGCCTTATGGAAGAGTGGACAAAAACACACACAAAAATTGTAAGGCTCGTTTTGAGTTTGCCAAAAGACGTGAGAGACACTCCAAATGTATGGCGAAAGGTGTGGTCAGATGAGACCAAAATTTAACTTTTTGGCCACCAAGGTAAACGCAATGTCTGGTGCCAAACCAACACAGCTCATCACCCCAAGAACACCATCCCCACATTGAAACATGGTGGTGGCAGTATCATGCTGTGGGGATGTTTTTCGGTAACAGGAGCAGGGAAAATGGTCCGAATCGAGGAGAAGATGGATGGTGCGAAATACAGGGATATTCTTGAGCAAAACCTGTTTAAGTCTGTCAGTGATTTGAGATTGAGATGGAGGTTCACCTTCCAACAAGACAATGACCCAAAGCATGCTGCTAAAGCAACACTTGAGTGGTTTGAGGGGAAACGTGTAAATGTTTGAAGTGGACTAGTCAAAGCCCAGACCTTAATCCAATTGAGAATCTGTGGCCAGACTTGAAGATTGCTGTTCACCAGAGGAAACCATCTAACTCGAAGGAGCTGGAGCAGTTTTGCTTTGAGGAATGGGCAAAAATCACACTGGCATGATGTGGAAAGCTCATAGAGGCTTAACCAAAGTGACTTGCAGCTGTAATTGCCGCAAAAGGAGGCTCTACAAAGTACTGAGTTTAGGGGGGTGAATAGTTATGCACACTGAAGTTTTCAGTTATTTTGTCATATTTGTTATTTGCTTCACAAAAAAAGTAAATCAAATGTTCACAGTTTTAGGCATGTTCTTTACATGAACTGATACAACCCCTCAAAAAAAAACAGTGACATTCCAAGTTGTGAGATAGCAAACACGAAAAATGCCAAGGGAGGTGAATACTTTCGCAAGCCACTGTAGACACTGTGTAGAATGACGGCCACATGTCTTTCAAGAGCCCCACTACAGCAGTAATATACACTGTGCACTGATATATTATAGTCAAGATGATGGCAATGGTTGTGGTCTTACATAAATGAAAATAGTTATCTTTATTAAATTCAGAAAACCATCACACAACATTAACATTTGTACAGTTGGTTACATAACTATATACTCCATCATGATGGTTTAAATCCAGGGCAAAAATTACCAAATGGAATTGCCATTTTTGTTTCCCATTAGTATGTAAAGAGAAAAATATTAGTAGGTGAACAGTTTGGAACAATTGATCTCTCTTACCCTATTTCCATCAGTAGCTAATTTTTGTCTTGTTCTTTTGCAGATGGTTGAAGTAATATATCTAGCTATGATACAATTCAGAGATATGCCATTCAGTAGGGATTCAATTGCTAGGATCCCTATAGGCACCGAGACTGCAGGGACTCCCATCAATCCGCTGGGCCTATTCACAATTTCTACCTGCACATCACTACACCTATTCACCTACAGTAAAGTAAAATGCAATACAGCCCCATGAATAATGTATAGATTTATAAATATTCACACGCTTATCATGGTTTCTAACACTGTACAAGACTATTAAATTTTGGACACAGTTAATGAACCTGTACCCTCATGATCTCAGCCGGCTGAGCATCATGGAAAGTGATGTTCTGCCGGAATCAGAGTGCTCCATTTAAGGGCTCATTCAGACGTCAGATTTTTTCCTATGAGTTCTATTCGTGTTTTTTACAGAAAGAACAAATATCTATTATAGTCTACAAGCCTGTTCATCTGTCTGTGTTTCTTTGCGAACCCAAGAGGTCTGCACCAAATCCCGGAGACATGTCCAATTTTGATCCGAGCCACAAACCCGACTCAGTACTGCAAATATATGGGTGCGTAAAAAAATCAGACAGCACTCAGAAGCCATCCTTATTATATCCTACTGCTGTATGATTTTCATCTTCAGAAACTTTCTTGTACGCAAAAAAAAAAAGGATTAAATTCTGATGGTTAAAACTAACTCATGGACTGAACACTTAAGAAAATCTGTTTACTGAGGAAGCTCAGTTTTTTGCCCGAGAGAAAAAACACTGATGTGCAAACAAGCCCTTATTTGTCCCTTCAGATTTAAGTTGATAATCAACACATTACAAATAGTATACATTAAATATTCCTATATAGCACCTATAATATAGAATAATTTTTCTGTCTATATTTCCCAATTTATAAGGGTATACCCATCATACATTTATGGCATCTTTGCAAAATACGACATAGATTTATAGGTTTCCCCTACTGGAACCCACATCTATTTTGAGAATGTGGCCCTGGTGCATGCCACTGTTAGTGGAGAGGTGGTTGGAATTCCCATTTATTTAGATAGGAATTTTGACTACCTCTCAACTTGTGCCCCAATTTGGAGATAGATGTGTGTCTCATTGGTGGGATCTACAGTACAGACCAAAAGTTTGGACACACCTTCTCATTTAAAGATTTTTCTGTATTTTCATGACTATGAAAATTGTACATTCACACTGAAGGCATCAAAACTATGAATTAACACATGTGGAATTATATACTTAACAAAAAAGTGTGAGACAACTGAAAATATGTCTTATATTCTAGGTTCTTCAAAGTAGCCACCTTTTGCTTTGATGACTGCTTTGCACACTCTTGGCATTCTCTTTATGAGCTTCAAGAAGTAGTCACCGGAAATAGTCTTCCAACAATCTTGAAGGAGTTCCCAGAGATGCTTAGCACTTGTTGGCCCTTTTGCCTTCACTCTGCGGTACAGCTCACCGACTACCTCTTGAAGCTCATCAAGAGAATGCCAAGAGTGTGCAAAGCAGTCATCAAAGCAAAAGGTGGCTACTTTGAAGAACCTAGAATATAAGACATATTTTCAGTTGTTTCACACTTTTTTTTAAATATATAATTCCACATGTGTTAATTCATAGTTTTGATGCCTTCAGTGTGAATGTACAATTTTCAAAGTCATGAAAATAGAGAAAAATCTTTAAATGAGAAGGTGTGTCCAAACATTTGGTCTCTACTGTACATTTACTACACATGAATGTCATACCCCTTAGATATGCCATAACTGTATAAGATGGGAAAATCTTTTTAAAACAAATTAATCAAACAATATATACTGCAACAGAGACCTTACTAGTAACTGTAGCACAGTGGTCTCCAATCTATGGCTCTCCAGATGGTGTAAAATGACTATTCCCTCATGTCCAGACAGCGGGAGATCTACAGTTTGGAGACCACAGAGACAGTCATAGTAGTGATCTGTGTACTGGTAATATACCTTCATACCTTATTGATACTAAAGTGCTAAAATTGTGACCAGAAGAAATGACAGTAGCAAGGTGTGTATTCGTACTTACTGACCATTTATGAATGATATGAAAACAATTTCCCTCTACTACAGCTCCGATGTAAGATGAATAAAACGACCATTAGTTCTAATTGCTAATCACAAACTGCATGATCTCTTAAGAGAATTACACATGGCCTAGCCATAAACTGACAAGTTCTGAAGACATGAAGAAAGAAATTGTTTAGCAATATTAGGGAAAGCCTGCACTGCACACCCCAATTCAGAGGTTCCAGTAGTATTGATCATGAAGCAAGTCTTCTGAGGGCCTGTGGAGTAATAGAAGCACATAAGTCAATAATGCGTCCGCTTCAAAGCAAGCACCGTAAAAACATCTGACACTTTACTAAGATATTATAAAATAATGGTGTATATGCAATGTTCTTCATTTATCTATGTACCTGGCTGCCAGTTTTGCAGAAGTTCATTTTTCAAATAGAACCTTTACTATAATTTGGAACTTACTGTATCACTATCTGGCATTGGACCAGGGGTGGACAAATCAAAGGTGCAACCTGTGCAGCTGCACAGGGGCTCAAGAGGTAAGGGGGCCCATTTTCACTTCCAAAGCAGGTGACATTTTGTATTTTGATGAGCTATTGGACTGTAAAAAAGTCGCATAATTTTAGCACAACCGCCGGTTGTGCCAAAATTATGTAACTTCTTAAAGCTTTTTACACCAGAATAATGATGTAAAGATTTTGAGGAAATTTGCCTTTTATACCTTCATTAACAGACCCTTTACCTATGCATGCAATGCATATCTGTATGTATTTGTACATGAAATATTTTCTTACTTCCTCTTGGGCATCCAATTCCAGATTTGTTGGGTCAATATCTGTGTATTCCAATGGTTCTTTCGATTCTTGCATTAGTGAGATCTTAAGAAAAAAAATTGTGCCAGATAAGGAATATTGTATAAACAATTGAATTGTTTTTCTACATTAAGCAGATATTTTCAATTAAATGTGATTCTTTAATAATAGAGCAGCACTTTGGTTAGCTCAGGTCATTGGTTAGCACTGTAGCCTTGTAGCGCTGGGAGTTTGTATGTTCTCCCTGTGTTTACTTAGGTTTCCTCCCACACTCTAAAGACATACTCATGGGGAATTTATATTATTAGCCCCAATGGGGACAAGGATGATAATGACTGTAAAGCGCTGTGGAATTAATGATGCTATATAAGCGAGTAAAATATATAATAATTTGTACTGGAATGTTACTTTAGTAAATCAAAGTGATCAAACCCATAGTGAGGAAATTTCTGAACTACTTTTGTCCCAACTGGATAACCCATGTCCATATATCCTATATAGGCATCATGCATGGGGACCTGCTGTAGAGGAAATGTGTCGCAGCTTGTAACTTCCCCTGACAATAACAGCTCATAACCAAGGACTTAAAGAAGACAGATGCATAGTGATCAACTGCTAGTGTGGCAGCATAATGAAAAGGGGGTTGCCCAGTTAGTTCAACACCATTAATGGGACTGTAGTACTAATATATAGCTGTACCATGTGTAAAATTTAAACACTGGATTAACTTTGTATCAATGTATTTGCAAATTACTTTAACTCTTCTATATGTAAACTGTTCTGCATTACATTATTCACTAGTGAGCTTAGTGACACGCTTAAAGGGGTTATTCGGGTCTTTATAATTGATGATCTATCCGGGATAGATCATCAATGTGAGATTAATAGGGGTCTAATATCCAGCACCAATCAAATCAGCTAAAATCCCCTGCCAGAGCAGTTTTCAGCTTATTGGTAGGAATGCAGGATGTCGGACCCCATCAATAACATGTCATCAATTGTAAAGTCCTGAACAACCCCTTTAAACAGTAATGTTGGTTATCTAAAGGGATTCTCTGCATTAGACAATCCTTAGGATGGTCCCATGACAATAAGACAGAAATGTCTCTTTCTTGATACCACCAGTGATCAGCTGTTATCTGTGGAAAAACATGGCAATAAGTGCTTAATTTCCCTGTAGCGCCATCACAGGGTAGATGAAGCACTGCACTATGTCATTTCAGATGAATAGTTTATTTGTGTAATGCAAGACAAGTCCTATAGAGCACGGATGTCAAACTCAAACACACAGAAGGCCAAAACGAAAAACTTGGACAAAGTCGCGGGCCAACCAATGTACAGTATAATGGGCCCCACACAGCCCTCCATACAGAATAATGGGCCTCACACAGTCCTCCATACAGAATAATGGGCCCCACATAGTCCTCCATACAAAATAATGGCTCCCACATAGGTCTCCATACAGAATAATGGCCCCATATAGGGGTGGTCGTTCTGTTGTCGCGGGCCAAATAAAACCACCCTGGGGGCCAGTTTTGGCCCACCGGCCAGAGTTTGACATGTATGCTCTAGAGTGAGAGACGCTCTTTGTTACGTCACTCCATTCTGACTAAGTGATGAGGATTCAGAACAAATGACTACATGGTATTAACTAAGAACACCCTAATAGGGTACACAAAATAGTTTTGTTCACTAGACAACCCTATTGATGTTTGTTCACTATCCCACACCATTTCTGTGTATGTCACAGAGCCTAATCCACATTTCCTTTACCTTCTCCATTAGCGGATCGTGTGCATCACTGAACTTTCTCTTTTCTTCTACATATAAAACTGCATCATGAATAGTCAAGAAGAAAATGTCTGGCTTGATTTGGTCATCGAAAAAAAGACACTCTTCAAATTTTTTGAAGATGTTATCTATTAAAAGTAAGAAGAAACATATTTTACACTAGGGTAATAACTCCAACAAGGCTCCACAGTTATTACATGATATAAGTCACCCTAGATATCCTGCTAGACCCTATCCACTATGACCAATACAAGCACATTTGCACTTTATTAGTTATAGGACGTCATCTGCATATGTATTGATTTATTTACAAGAGTATTATGAATTCTAAACTTTAGTCTTATATACTTTATTCCCTACAGGGATTGGCCACTACATACATCAGCAGTGTCCAGAAATATTGCCATCTGCCTGGATTTGTCTCTGTAAGTCCTCCATTGAGTCACTCTGCCTTTTTAAACTTTGTTGTTATTTGTACCTTTATATTAATTTTTTTTCATTTACGTCATATCCAATTGTAGGTGCGTCTCGAGCTACGCATTCAGGTTACTTGGCATAGGTATTTTTGTCAGTCTAATGAAAAATAAGTAATAGATTGATTTACCATCACAAGCTGCAATGTAGACATCTACATCAATCCTTTTGAATTCTTTGTATATCTGAAATATTAAGAAGCTGCTTAAGAACTGAGGTTAGATGCTGAAAAGAGCAAAAAAAGAGGCCAGATCATGAATAAGAAGAGGAGACAGAAAATACCAGGTACATCATTGAAAACATTTGATATTAAACAATATGGTAGTTTAATGTAATTGTCCTCTCGGTATTGGGAAATCAATACATTAAAGACTAACTAAATTTTTAATATGATTTTTCATATTTGGCAGGCACTTTAAATGCCAAAATTCATCAAACAGATCTAGTGAAAATTAGAGACCTGTGACACGTTGACAGGATATATAAACCAGCAAGGAAAGGTATGTATATAAAACTTAACTTTTAATAAATGAATATAAAAGAGAGCTATACTTAATGATGAATTCAGTTAGTGGATAGTGACCAAACATTCAAATTTGCAGAAATACAAGTGTTTTTTAAAGTGCTCAATATAACTGTGCAGAATCAAAAATAAAAAAGGTGCGGTCTCACCCGTGTGTCCTGATGAGATTAGAACCTCCGAAAGTGCCAATACTGGCGTCTGGGTAGAAGGATATTGATACTGGCATACCCTGTCGTGCCCTGTGTATTTCTCCTGCCCTAACAAGGGCAGTACCCAAGTAAAAAGGATATCCCGAAACAATATGTAATTCCCTCCCTATGCGTTTCCTTCTTGGTCCTGAGGAATCATCAGGGAAGCCTGTTTTGTAGTGGAGTGGGGGAAGTTATCGAAAAAGGATGTGTGTGTGTTCAGACAAGAGCTACTGTATGTGCTCCTGTTTGCTGAGCTGCGTAATGTTCGGGGGGTTCATTTAGTAATCAGTAGTGGTCCAAGGACATGGACCCCCCCAACAATCTGCAGGCATACAAAATGCCAGCCAAATATGAAATAACTTTTAGTCTTTAATAATATGTATATAGTAGTGAGAGGGTGATCTAGAGACATGGATACATGCCAGCATTTCGTATCAGTGGGAAATATAATGTAAGTGGGCATGGTCTATACATTCTATATGTAAAAAAAGGCTGTGAATATTGTAAAAAATATCAACATAAAAGTTGCATTAACCCAGGAAGTTAGAATTTAGCTTACCACTTTTAATGACCTTACAGCCACCACATCTAGAAAAGTTATTTGCCCAAAGTCAAAAACAAGGCTGTGAATTGTGACTTTGGGAACATTCACTTTAACTGGCAGCTCTGAACTCCAGTCTACTTGAACCTCCACATTTTTCACTTCTGGGCTCTCTTCTTTTTCTGGGTCTTCAATATCTTCATCTGGCTCAAACCCGTCATTATCTGTCCCCATATCACTGATGATGCCATTCTAAAAATGAATAAGGGAGGGGATTTTTTATGTGATGCATATAAGGAATAAGCATACATGACAGATAATGGCACTGTGATTATGTGCAATAACTGCAATAGTGGCGGATACTATTTGTTAGTGGAACCTATTATGACAAAACTGACAGCAAAGTTGGTGTCTAAGTCAATCAGCAATAAAGAGAAGTAGACCATTGCTGTAAGTTTTTCATAGTAAAGTAGCTCCACAGTAATAGTAAATCTTACTATAATTGAAACATTGAGTGACAGGGTTTAGTATATTTGGGTATATAGCATTTAGCATAAAGTGCTACTATGTAAATATTTATTAAATACTTAAAAATAAAACATTTTAGTACAGTGACCTTGGAGTTTCCTTTTCAGGAAACTAGTGATTTCCAGTATTGCTATCATTTAGTCAGTCATGCAGTATATTACATGCGATAAAGCTTGTTCATAAACAATAATACATAGGGACAAGCCATTACCTTAGTTGCTCTTAGCTGTCCTTTCTTAATCAGTTTATTTATCTTCCTCAGGGCTTTAATCCGCTTATTAAAAACTCTGACGGCATCAAACCCAACCTAAGATGAAATCAACATGATATCTTTACTAACCCCATAGCAGACGACTAATAGTATTATTATGTCAATTATTTTAAGAGATGAATACACATTTAAATGCACTCACAATTGATTGAATGCCACTCTTTAGTCCATCAACATTACCATAGAAAATACCACTAGTAAACCGAACAATTTTAAATCCTTCTGGTTCCACAACCTGAGAAAAATAAATAGAAATATTAGCTGGATTGTACATGAAGATGTACTTAAATACCTAAATTCCTTCCACTGTCTGGAATGCAACGCATACAACTATAACGACCCTTTCTGTCCAACTAGTTTACTCTTGTGTTCAATTGACTGCAGAGAGCTGCATTTTAGTGGCTGTTGATTGGCTGCTTGCACATTAATCAGGCTCCAAAGGACAACTAACCATTATATTGGCTCCTACAAGGCATGCATCCAACACGTTTCTGAAAAATGCTCTTTTCCTTTGTCACAGTAAGAACATGTTTCTGAACACCGTATAGTTTAGCTAGTGACGGCACATGCCCTGTCCAGGAACTCATGCTCGTGGTTGCCAGGCCGGCACACACTTGTGATGTACCACTACGCGTGTACAGGATTGATTTACAACACCAACCAGTACAGATCAGAACCAAATACAAGAACCCATAGGACCTATCGATACGTTTAATTACCATCAGCGGAGTTTCTCGGGTTAGTTGTATTTGGAACTTGAAAGGGTATTCCTATTTCCAAGATCCTATCCCAATATGAAGTAGGTATTATAATAATATTAGAAAATACTTCCAATTAGAAATGTAGTATAGGTCTTCTGATTAACTATGTCGCTTACCCCATGTGCAGGGCATTGCAGTAGCTTAGGTATCCATGGTTATGACGGATATCTAAGCTACTGCAATGCCCTGCCCATGGGGTAATCAACATAGAGAATCAGAAGAACTACAGTACATTTTTAATATTATTATTAAACCTTGAATAGACTGTTGGGGATGGGAATACCCCTTTAATAGAATACTCATTCCCACATATGGAGGATTCAGGACACACAAATACAGTTCAGACTGCTATCACTATATATTTTATGTATCCTTTACATCTAACATTGACACCCAGAGGTTTTTATTGTCTAATTCACTTATTTGATACTACCTGAAGTTAGATCCACATTTTAATTCTTCTGTCACCTTTGGTAAGTGCGGTGTCATTTCTATTTCTTTAATTATCTTTTACTAAAGCCAGTTTTGCATGTTTAGAAAATTCACTTTTACTTACAGTTTTGTATTTTTTAACTTCCTTGTAGATTTCTGTTCCCGGGACGTTTCCCAGTCCACCACATGAGGGGCTAGAACAAAAAGAAATTACAGATAAATATACAGTAGAATAAATACTTTGTCATGAAATATAAACTTACTTGGAATAATGGAACTAGAATATTAGAGATTTCTCTATTAGGAATTCACTAATACACTATTATAATGTACTAGTGCATATAGTATATACCGTAAATATACAGTGTATGAAGTGGTTCTAAGGTAAGAGCGTTTAAACAAGGGACTGTACTGAATCTCCATTATTGCTTTTTGATAAGCACATTTAGCATACTGGCATCTTGATTGATATTTAAAAGACATGTACTCACAACTGAACTCGTAGAACAACGGTTAGTAATCCAAATACTAAACCTGCCAACAATCCCAGGTCTAGTCCCAATAGGATGGATGCAATACACGTGAATACCCAGATTACCTAAACAAAAAAAGAATTATTTTATATTGTTGCTAGACCATTAAAATTGTCTTGCAGACTGAAAGCGCAAAATATTCCCCATATTAAAATTAGCTGGCTCGCATCATTGTTACTTTTTCTCCACTCGCCGCCCCACCTCTATTGTTTTATTCAACATGGTTATTTCTGCCTTAAGACAGATTATCACAGGAAAGTGCATATGCACACTTGATTGTTTTGTTAGCAGCATCAGGAGTAGTGATGAGCGAGTATATTCGGTTAACCTTTTCGGCGAGTATGCTCGGGCGAGTACCGAGTATCTTCAGCGTACTCGGTGATATGTTTGAATAACTCCCGTGTGCATGATTTGCGACTGTTTGACAGCTTTAATACATGGGAGGAATGCATTCCTCACATGTATTAAATCTGTCAGTCGCAAATCATGCACACGGGAGTGATTCAAACATATCACCGAGTACGCTGAAGATACTCGGTACTCGCCCGAGCATACTCGCCGAAAGGGTTAACCGAATATACTCGCTCATCACTAATCAGGAGCAGTAGGCATTTTGAAGCTGGTGTTCAACTTAAAAACACTGAGCACAGCGCATGTGCAGGATCCTGGAGCTGTCAGGACAGTGCATGTCGGTCAAACCACAAATGGAAAAAGGTCACATTTTTAGAATTTAAAATATCCTTCTCGTTCCCTGAAATACGGTCTCAATCTCTCTACCTTTTATAATTAGCATCAAGAAGTGATGAAGCAGAAATATAACTATGAACCCTGCTCCATTAATGTAAAAGTTATCACAATGATCCTTCAGATCCCAAACGGTTCCAGTATATATATTAAAACATTCAACTTATAAATACTTACAGAGTCCCACTTGTTCTGTCTCCATAAACGGGGCACATCAAAAACTTGCCAGAACATCCCTTTAAGGTTTGCTATGACAATGGCCGCCAACACCGACTGTAATGAGATGCATTAGTTAGCCAATGTTCTTATAAACATAAACTATAATTAAACAGCAATACAGTATATTGTTTTTAGAAGCAATTATTTTGTCATGTTAACTCTTCTTCAAGAGTACATTTCCATATCAGTAACCACCCTGTTTAGATGTCAACTTTATAAATTATTATAATTGTAATATGTTAGTTTTATCATAACATCTATGGGATTGACACTAAAATAACATAATCTTTTGAGCACTGGAAGGAAAATAAGTTCCCTTATGTATCTTGTATGTTACAAATTCTATAGAATACATTACTCTGCAAAACAAATGTAACTACACTACATTACAGCACAGAACTTGCTTGTACACTACTGTGCTGTAATGTAGTGTAGTTACCGTTTGTTTGCAGAGTAATGTATGCTATAGAATTTGTAACATACAACAGTGTTAGTGAAAGTGTCTTTACATTGTAAAATAATTTGATATTTAAAAAGACTGAGGCCATTAAGACCAGCAATTTTCTTGATGGTCTTGATGAGGGAGCATGTTGGAGGAGACGCTTCTGATGCCCCTTCATGAATCAGGAGCGTCTGATTAGTGGCATCTCGCCAGAAATCTTACTCCAGCTCCCTTCTGTAGTAAGATTTCTAGCGTACGGAACGCAACAGCTTGTCATGAATTAGACAAGCCGTGACATCACTCCCACATTATGCCCCAGCTCCGCCCATTTTGGGACTTTTTAAAGTGATTTATGCCAGAATTGCGGCAAAATTGCATTGATGGATCAAGGTCTGAAAGTTTCAGAGACAAGATATTTCCTACTCTGAAGACCGCTAATAGTCTCTGATTACAGCGTTGGACACAGTTGTAACTAAGGATCAGTGCAAGACCGTAAAGTAATCAATGTACAAAGTTAGGAAAGAGCCAGAAAGCTGTATAATTCGGGCGAGGATCACAACGCAATGCTCGGACTGACTGGCGAGTCTCCTGACCCAAGCGTGACAAATGCATAGAAATACCAACTGTCACGCCCGGTTTGGGAGAGGCAACGGCCAGTCCGAGCATTGCGTTGTGATCCTCATCCAGGTTATACAGCTGTCTGACTCTTCCCTTACTCATTTTTCTGTAGATTATTTTTATATATAATCTACAAAATAAGCTGCTTTTCTGGTGTAAAGTTTCCTGTTTAATAGTCCCTATTCATCTAACTGATTAAGTTAAAGGAAACTCTTTCCATTAGGGTAGATTCACTAGACTGTAATTTCTGTGTGAGTGCTGTCCATAAAAAAACAGACACCACAAGACTGCACTCAAACCAATGTTATTCAATGGGGCAGTGCAAATAACAGAATCTGCGCTTAAAAAATCTCAGCATGCACTAGTATTTCTACCTCGTGTCGGATGAGACTCACACATTAAAGTGTATGGGTACGCAAAAAAAAAATCTGATTCCATACGGAGCAACTGTATAGCATCCGATTTTTATGGATACATTTCAATTCTTCAACATATCAAACTGTATTTAGTCTTTAGCTGCCGCATGAAAATGGATTGCACACGAATGACAAATGAGAAAAAAAAGTCATCCGAATTTTCTGGATGAAACTTGGACGATTTTATATACACTCATGTGAACCTGATTTCCTACCTTATTACAATAGGAGGCCTCCTAGAAAGTTTTTCTACTACTCCGAAATGTGTTTTACATCAAAAAGCTAGGAAATGTTAAAGGGAACCTGTCACCAGATAAAACACTATTAACCTGCCGATATGGGGATAATCTGCAGGTTAATAGCATTACTAACCTGCCCAGCACCTGCACTTAGCCGAACGCTACGGGGAGAAAATCAACTTTATTCTTCCCAGCAGCATTCGGTTTCAGTCACCGGGCTGTGCCGGTGCTGGATCAGTCACCGCTCTGAGTCACCGCTAAGTATACAGAGTGGCAGCTGTAACCGAGCCCCCCACACTGACTGACAGCCGGCCCCAATGAGGAGGGAGTGTCAGTCAGGGCTGGCGGCGCAGTTCCAGTCGCCACTCTGTATAATCAGAGCTGTGACTGAACCGGTGCCGCCCCCGTGAATGAAACCAAAACACTGCTGGGGGGAATAAAGTTTATTTTCTCACCGCAGCGCTCAGGTAAGTGCAGACGCCAGCCAGAGTCCAGAACGCTATTAACCTGCAGATTAACCCCATATCTGCAGGTTAATATAGTTTTTTCTGGTGACAGGTTCCTTTTAAAGGATTTTATTTTCTACTTGAAATTCATCAATTTATCTATCTTGCTTCTTTCTTTTAGGGAACCTCTGACTACTTTTCAAGGAACCAGGTTGGGAATCACTGTTCTATGTGATTTTATTTTATGAGTGTATAATGGCCTCTTGGCTGATGAAGATATGGTTGCTTCTCAGCAATTATCTTGTTCACTGCAATCAAGGACTATTATATAGTTGCCATAAAACAATGCCATTAAGCTTTATCTAGCACTGATGTATTTTTGTTATGGGCATTACCAGGAAATCACTTTTCAAATATGTTTATGAAACACGTCATAGCCCTTGACTATTATCTTTAAAAAGAATCTGTCAGCCGATTTTTGCTAGCACATCTGATAACAGCATAATGTAGGCAAAGAGACCCTGATTCCAGAGATGTATCACTTAGTTTACTGGGTAACGCAGTTCTGACACAACACCACACAGCCGGACATGTGACATATCTTTTAGTTCAGTGATTTAACCTCTACCTCATGCTGTCCTCAGATTACATAGTAAAAACCTGCAGACAGATTCCCTTTAAACTGTGACCACTTACTAGCATATTTATTTAATTTAATTGTAAAGATATCTGTTTTGCATTATAGGTTTACAATGTTACAACTGCAAATATATAGTAACCAAACTGTCAGCAAATGCTACTAGCATGGCAATTAAAAAATAAGTACACTGCTCCATTAAAAAAATCCAAATCTATGAGTTCCTTACCTTCTGAAGCGGTTCAAGGAGTCTCCCAAGTGCCACTATAGCAATTAACACAATAAAGGCTGAAATGATACCAGCTATCTGCAATACAAGAGATTATTACATATTAGATTATATGTCCTACAAATATATTCATATTATTTCAAATGTAAATGTTACTAGTGAAGACAGACAATTGCCCCAATAAGTAGCTCCGGCTAACCTGAGTCTTTCCACCTGTGCTTTCCTGGACAGCTGTTCGTGACAAGGCGGTGGTGGCACAAAAGCAAGAAAACGCTCCACTGAAAATGTTGCTGACCCCAAACGCAATAAATTCCTACAAAAAGAAAGAAACAGTAATTTTGTCCAAATAATAATAATGTAATGGAGCATTACTTTTACACAATACATTGATGTCCATACTTCTACATTTACATTTGTTAGTGTACATTTACACCCATCGGCAAATCTAAACATTTTCCTCTACCCTTAGTAATTTTGTTTGGATGCATTGGGAAAGATTTATCAAGCTAAATGTGCCAAAATGCTTTCATATTTTGTGCCCAAAATCTGGCTTTCACAACTTGCACCGCATTTATTTTGTGTTTTAGACACTTTCTGTGCCTTGTCCGACAAGGGGATGTGGCTTTCCAAAAAAGGGCCCACCATTCTTGAAAGGGGATGTACCACTAGGCAGATGTTAAGTCTGTCCAGTCTAAGAATTACACCAGTAGGAAAAGGGATCCAAGGGGTAATGTTTCTCTTTGCGGAGAGTGACATGTCAAGGTGTAAGCTGCAATGCTCCTCTGGGAAATATGCAAATTGTCTCTTCAGAGAGGAAGAGGACTAGAACTCTAGTACCACCTATAGGAAGTAGCAATCCTGAAAGTCAATATCGACTTTCCAACAAGCCTTGTCACATGGCTTAGGATAAAAGTCAGAACCAGAATCTCAATTTGCAGTTTTGGGGTACTGCCCCTCATAAGTGCAAAGTGTGAGATCTGGTTTGGCTGGGTGAGAGGCGTCTGACTGAGATCCAAGGGGTAACGTTTCTCCTTGTGGAGAGTGACATGTTAAACATGCCAAAGAGAAGAGACTTTTAAGCCACAATGCTCCTCTGGGAAATATGAAAATTGTCTCTTCAGAAAGGAAGAGCACTAGAATTCTAGTGCCACCTATAGGAAGTAGCAATCCTAAAAGTCAAAATCGACTCTCCAACGAGCCTTGACTTTTAGGTTTGCTACTTCCTATAGGTGGTACTAGAGTTCAAGTCATCTTCCTCTCTGAAGCACCAGTAGGAAAAAAAACACTTTAAAGATAGGCTACACAGCTGGATAAACAGTTCTTGCTGCTGTAGTGGCAGAAAACAGGTCTTATTATTTAACTATGTTTGTCGACGGCAAACTGGCAACTCTTTAAAGTTCAAAAAATGGTCATTTTTTGTTTAACTTGAAAAATACGTCAGTTTGGCATTAAAGAACGTAGTTAAGAAAAAAAACCTGTCTTCTAACACTACAGCATCAAGAACCATTTATCCAGTCACACAGCCTATCCTTAAAGCAACAAGTCAATAGCAACTGTTATTTTTAAGGAGGTACCTCATATCCTGAGTGAGCAATACTATTTTTTTAGATGTTGTTTCTCCTCTAATAGGGTCACCCTATTGTGTACACTTTCCGTTACCTCTACAGTATATCCTCAGTCTAAGAAATAAACAGTATTGATAAATATGAGAGAAGAGTGAGTCAATGTGAGTTGTGTAAAATTTTAGGAAATTTGCGGGACGCTGTGTATTTGAACAATTTGCAATTCAATTTGCTCAAATCGCCTAAAACATGCACACCGCCAGTTTACACAAAGCGGAAGATTGCATGAGCCCAAGAAGGCTTACATGACCTCACGCATAGCCATTCAGGCTTCCCCCTAATTCCTTGTAGCAATCATATCACATGATATAGCACAGCCAATAAGGAGGGACTATCAGGATGTATAAAAGCAGAGGCAGGGGATGCTGCAGCTGTTTTGTAGTGACTCTGAATAGTGAGAGTTTATCAAAGCTTAGCAATAGAGATAAGGAGAGAAAACTTTAAAACACTGAATTAATGTTACAAATAGTGTGCATGACAGGACACACCTGTCATGCACACTACCCCTACTTCCTTACTCCTAGTTAGTAATGATCGAGTATGCCTCATTAACCCTTTCGGCGAGCACGCTCGGGTGCTCGCCGAGTATTTTGGCGTGCTTGGCGTTTCATTCATTGTTGCCGCGACTCGATCATCCCTACTCCTAGCCATACATGTATATGTTTAGCTCACTTGGACATTGGCTGTACCGAAAGGTTTTTTTTTCTAACTTAAATGCATATCATTGGGGCTAAAAATCATTTTTGCAATTGGGTTTCATTAAAAATGTTGCACTGTTTGCTTCCTATAGCCTCTGCATTAGGCCACGGCCCCACTATCAGTATTTGGTCAGTAATTTTTCTAAGAAGAGGGAGCCAAAACCAGGAGTGGGTGATAAATGCAGAATTGGTGACTTGTTTCTATTATACCTTTTCTCTGATTGTTCCTCACCTGGTTTTGGCTCCCACTCCTGAGAAAAAATACTGACCGAATACTGATCAAATGCTGATAGTGGGGCCATGGCCTTACACAGTCTATTGCTGGCTGCAGAATGAGTTCATAGGGTCGACGCTTTATCTTTATTATTTCAGATGTGTTGGGGACATGATTTTGTGGCACTTACTGTTGGATGCAGTCATGGCAGAAAGTGTTGGCACCCTTAACATTCTTCCAGAAAATGAAGTATGTCTCCCAGAAAATTATTGCAATTACACATGTTTTGTTATACACTTTTATTTTATTTGTGTATATTGGAACAGCACAAAAAAAAACAAAGGAAAAAAAGGCAAATTGGACATCAATTCACACAAAACTCCAAAAATGGGCCAGACAAAATTGTTGCCACCTTTCCAAAATTGTGGGTAAACAACTTTGTTTCAAGCATGTGATGCTCATTCAAACTCACCTGTGGCAAGAAGCAAGTGTGAGCAATATGAAAATAACACCTGAAACCAGATAAAAAGGAGAGAAGTTGACTCAATCTTTACATTGTGTGTCCGTGTGTTCCACACTAAGCATGGAGAACAGAAAGAAAAGAAGAGAACTGTCTGATGACTTGAGAACCAAAATCGTTGAAAAATATCAACAATCTCAAGGTTACAAGCCCATCTCCAGAGATCTTGATGTTGCTTTGTCCACTGTGCGCAACATAATTAAGAAGTTTACAACCCATGACATTGTAGCTAAACTCCCTGGACATGGATGGCAGAGAAAAATTGATAAAAGGTTGCTACGCAGGATAGTCTGAATGGTGGATAAGCAGCCCCAATCAAGTTTCAAAGAAATTCAAGCTGTCCTGCTGGCTCAGGGTGCATCAGTGTCAGAGTGAACTATTCGTCAACATTTGAATGAAATGAAACGCTATGGCAGGAGACCCAGAAGGACCCCACTGCTGACACAGAGACATAAGAAAGCTAGACTGCAGTTTGCCAAAAATGTATGTGAGTAAGCCAAAATCCTTCTGGAAAAGCATCTTTTGGACAGATGAGGCCAAAATAGAGCCTTTTAGTCTACTGTTTACTGAAAACGGAATGAGACCTGCAAAGGAAAGAACACAGTACCTACAGTCAAATATGGTGAAGGTTCAAAGATGTTTTGGGGTTGCTTTGCTGCCTCCGGCACTGGGTGCCTTGACTGTGCAAGGCATCATGAAATCTGAAGATTACCAACAGATTTTGGGTCGCAATGTAGTGCCTAGTGTCATAAAGCTGGTTTGCGTCCTATGTCATGGGTCTTCAAGAAGGACAATGACCCTAAACATACTTCAAGAAACACCCAGAAATCTATGGAAATAAAGCACTGGAGAGTTCAGAAAAGACAAGGAATGAGTCCAGTTCTAAATTCCATTGAACACCTGTGGAGATATCTTAAAATTGCTGTTGGGAGAAGGCACCATTCAATTATGAGAGACCTGGAGCAGTTCGCAATAGAAGAGTAGTTCAGAATTCCAATTGAAAGGTGTATGAAGCTTGTTGAGCTTGTTGATGGTTATAGGAAGTGATTGATTGCATTTATTTATTCCAAAGGGTATGCAACCAAATATTGAGTTGAGGGTGCTAACAATTTTGTCCGGCCCATTTTTGAGGTTTTATGTGAAATTATGTCCAATTTGCTTTTTTTTTCTTTTGCTTTTTTTTGTGTTGTTCCAATACACACAAAGGAAATAAACATGTGTATAACAAAAAATGTGTAATTACAATGATTTTCTGGGAGAAATACTTCATTTTCTGGAACAATTTCAAGGGTGCCAACACTTTTGGCCATGACTGTAGGTATGACAGTTTCTCTTGCTCTGCTTAGTGCTACTTTCATCACAGACTGCACAGATCTCCAGTCCATACAATGGCTTCTGGTGGTGAAGTATGTGACCAGACCTGTTCATCAGCCTTGTCCAATTGAAAACCTTACATGAGAACTGCTTTTCTATTGGAGGAGATTGATGGACATGGCTGGTCACATGTTCCTACACCAGCAGCCATTTTATGGACTGGAGAGCTCATACCTATATAATAGTAAGTGCCAGAAAATCATGCCCCCAACACATCTGATAAAATAAAGATAAAAGCGGCCACCCTGTCAACTCACTCTGCAGCCAGCAATTAACTGTTCAATACAGAAGCTATAGGAGGCAAATGGTGCAATATTTTTAATGAAACCCAATTGCAAAAATTAATTTTAGCTGCATTTGCATGCACTTAAGTAAGAAAACAAATATCATCAAAGGTGGACAACCCCTTTAATGAGCTTAAAAAGCATTCAGTACATTGCTGGGAGACCTAAGAGTATGACACACATGTTATCAGCGCAATTGGAGGCTTTGCCATACTTGAAATTTGTGGCAAATTGATTAGCTGTGAATCAAATTTTTGGGAAAAAATGAATGCTGAACCTGACTAATTCGAATTTCAAAATATTTGCTCTTATCTAATAAATATGCCCCAGTATGTGATATTTACACATGTTCAAAGTATAGCATGATATAATCATTGAAATATGTAGTATATAGAGGACACATACCTGATTCCCATTTATAGCATAGCTGTGTTTGGTAGCATACACTTTTCCCACAGAAACAGCCACAGCATAGGCCACTATACCTATTGAAAATGCTGAGCCAATCATTTCTGAAAAGAGTGTCACATCCGGTGTCATAGGAGGTATAAAACTGACAAAAAAATAATAATGATAAATATTAAATTCCCAGTTTGTGACTAATATATATATATATATACACAGTACAGACCAAAAGTTTGGACACACCTTCTCATTTAAAGATTTTTCTGTATTTTCATGACTATGAAAATTGTACTTTCACACTGAAGGCATCAAAACTATGAATTAACACATGTGGAATTATATACTTAACAAAAAAATGTGAAACAACTGAAAATATGTCTTATATTCTAGGTTCTTCAAAGTAGCCACCTTTTCCTTTGATGACTGCTTTGCACACTCTTGGCATTCTCTTGATGAGCTTCAAGAGGTAGTCACCGGAAATGGTTTTCACTTCACAGGTGTGCCCTGTCAGGTTTAATAAGTGGGATTTCTTGCCTTATAAATGGGGTTGGGACCTTCAGTTGTGTTGTGCAGAAGTCAGGTGGATACACAGCTGATAGTCCTACTGAATAGACTGTTAGAATTTGTATTATGGAAACAAAAAAGCAGCTTAGTAAAGAAAAATGAGTGGCCATCATTACTTTAAGAAATGAAGGTCAGTCAGTCCGAAAAATTGGGCAAACTTTGAAAGTGTCCCCAAGTGCAGTTGCAAAAACCATCAAGCGCTACAAAGAAACTGGCTCTCATGAGGACCGCCCCAGGAAAGGAAGACCAAGGGTCACCTCTGCTTCTGAGGATGTGTATCCAAGTCACCAGCCTCAGAAATCGCAGGTTAACAGCAGCTCAGATTAGAGACCAGGTCAATGCCACACAGAGTTCTAGCAGCAGACACATCCCTTCAACAACTGTTAAGAGGAGACTTTGTGCAGCAGGCCTTCATGGTAAAATAGCTGCTAGGAAACCACTGCTAAGGACAGGCAACAAGCAGAAGAGACTTGTTTGGGATAAAGAACACAAGGAATGGACATTAGACCAGTGGAAATCTGTGCTTTGGTCTGATGAGTCCAAATTTGAGATTTTTGGTTCCAACCACCGTGTCTTTGTGTGACGCAGAAAAGGTGAACGGATGGACTCTACATGCCTGGTTCCCACCGTGAAGCATGGAGGAGGAGGTGTGATGGTGTGGGGGTGCTTTGCTGGTGACACTGTTGGCAATTTATTCAAAATTGAAGGCATACTGAACCAGCATGGCTACCACAGCATCTTGCAGCGGCATGTTATTCCATCCGGTTTGCGTTTAGTTGGACCATCATTTATTTTTCAACAGGACAATGACCCCAAACACACCTCCAGGCTGTGTAAGGGCTATTTGACCAAGAAGGAGAGTGATGGGGTGCTACGCCAGATGACCTGGCCTTCACAGTCACCAGACCTGAACCCAATCGAGATGGTTTGGGGAGAGCTGGACCGCAGAATGAAGGCAAAAGGGCCAACAAGTGCTAAGCATCTCTGGGAACTCCTTCAAGATTGCTGGAAGACCATTTCCGGTGACTACCTCTTGAAGCTCATCAAGAGAATGCCAAGAGTGTGCAAAGCAGTCATCAAAGCAAAAGGAGGCTACTTTGAAGAACCTAGAATATAAGACATATTTTCAGTTGTTTCACACTTTTTTGTTAAGTATATAATTGCACATGTGTTAATTCATAGTTTTGATACCTTCAGTGTGAATGTACAATTTTCATAGTCATGAAAATCCTAAAGAATCTTTAAATGAGAAGGTGTGTCCAAACTTTTGGTCTGTACTGTATGAACTCAAAGAAGTTAGCTCATATATTGGCATAGCAATACATAGTGCATCTCAGTAGGCAGGTAAATTAATTTCTAAGTACTGAAACTTTTGTATGCAGATAAACACTTACCCACTCGGAATCTTTTTAACAATTCCTGCATTATATTTCTGTTCTAGATTGACTCCGTAAGAAATCCCTGTAGCCACAATTGTCTATAATTAAAAGTGTAATGAAACATTAAGAAAAGAACCATATAAATGTATTATTTATATGTCAAAATAGATTACACATACCACCATGATTTCTATGGGAATGGGTACTTTGAGGATGTGCTTATATCGATCATTTACTTCTTTCACCGCAATGCACACAATCAAAGTCAAAAGTCCAGCAATCAGATCAGCAATATTGGTTTTTGCAATGTTTGCAAAGATATCAATAATTGTCTGCACAAATAAAAAAGAAAAAATATCAGTAATTCAGCATTTTCCAGTGACATCATACCATCATAACATATCTATAAAATCCATGACCCATAAAATCTCCAAAATGTACATTGTGGCTGCTTTTTCCAGGTGGAAAACTAGTGTAGATGGGTCCATACATATGTGTGGTTCTCTCCACTGACTTCAATAGGAATTACGCAATCAGATGACCACGCTTCCTTGGATAACCCTTATAGAAGTGAATGGAGAAAGCCACAGGAACAGCCACCTCCCCATTCTTTCTCTATCTGGATGTAAGGATTAGAGCCCCATTTGAGAAAGGCAGACCCCACATCTATCAGGCATATGGCATATCCCTTGGATATGTCATAAAATGTCCTAAGTCGCAAAACCCCTTTAAGTTACACACATACACTTTTACATTGTATTTCAGGTATGTGAGCTGACATTTCACACAAGTCAGCCTTTGAAATGATAATAAACTTACATATATTATAGAGAGCACGCCATTGTAGTTTTTCGTGGGAACATTGAGAACTGTTTTGACTTGGGAGACAAACACTTGGAAAGCAGCAGCTGTGGTGAATCCACCGACTAAAGGATCTGCCAGGTATCTGACAATGAACCCAATCTGAAATACCCCTAGTAAAAGCTAAAAAGGAAAAACACACAAATATATAGATTAGTAGGAGAATGTCCAGTGTTATATATGGGAATGCTATAGAGATCAATGTAGTAGTAACGAGGATTTTTAAGGGCAGGAGAAGAGAGCAGAACACACTCCAGTTATTCGATATGTTTTCAGTTTCTACATGTTCTTTGCATGCACATGAATTCATGTTAATTACCATGGGGTTACAGATTCTTCTATATGCACTATAAACATAAAGCACCATATCATGTACGACTGATTACAGCAAAAATTATAATTATAATAAAAATATATAATTATTATTATAAGCTTAAGGAAAAATAGCTGGGTTCAGCACCTAAATTCTATGCAGTTCGGTATGAAATCTGAATCAAATATTTTATAAATGTTTTTTACCTGAATGATTCCAATTAAGAAAGACAGAGTTCCTGAAACCAAAACTCTAGCCGCGTCCCTGGCCACTGTGTCTATCACCGTCTTGTTCAGTCCAGTGCTGTTACTGAGAATGTTGAATTTCTCATCGGGTGCCATACTCAAGACAACAGACCCCACCATCAAACTGACCACTGGAAATGGTCCTGTCGAACACATGAGGTTAACTGACTGTATTATATATTCTCCAACGGCAGACAGCTATGAAATGTGTTCTTGTGCAGGTCCGTAGTTTTCTGCACTCCTCCATTTGGATCAAACAATATGCATTACTTAGCAAGGATGAAACTGTGAAATGTAAGAGGTGCTTCTGCACGAGACAACTGAAAGCTGTCTCCATAACTGTCCTGCCCTGTGTGAAGCATCTTCTCTCACTGCCCAATGGGGAAATGACATATGCCTCTCAAGCCCTTTAAGGATTTGGAAGCACAATGGAGTGAAACTGTGAATGATTTGTATATTCAGATCAACAATACTGCTTAATAATGGCAGAATGCAAATGAACTATTTGTCTTATTTTAAAATGTACTGATGTGATAACTTACCAACAGAGATGTGCTTTGATGTTCCCAGAATGAAATATGTCAAAATGGGGAAAAATGATGAGTAGAGGCCATATCCCACAGGGACCGCAGCAAGTAATGCAAAAGCCAGACCTATCCCAAATAAATAATAGGCAGACCATGGTTATATCACAAATGATAAAATAGTCATGGTAGAAGAAAATCTATACGAGCTGTAAGATAAAAGTTGCATCTATCTTATTTCTTTCTATTTGATGTGGTTGTCTATTTGTTAGTAAAGCAATGTCAAGTATCTACCTAAAAAAACCTGTCTGTTGTTAAAGAAGTTTTTAACTTTTTTTATTCAATAAATGTGTATGCTTCGGCACGTGTATGCATCTGCACTAGTGATGAGCGAGCGTGCTTGTTTAACTCTTTCCCCGAGCTCGCTCGGGTGCTTCCCGAGTATCTTCGGCGTGCTTGTATATTAAGTCCGGGTCCCTGCGTCTGCATGATTTATGGCTATTAGTCAGCCTCAACACATGCCGAGATTGCCTATTTGTTAGGGAATCCTCACATGTGTTGAGGCTGACTAACAGCCATAAATCATGCAGACGCAGGAATTCGTACATATACGAATATACGAGCACGCTGAAGATACTCGGAAAGCACCCGAGCGTACTCAGAGAAAGGGTTAAATGAACATGCTCGTTCATCACTAATCTGCACACCCTGACGAAGGCTATCGGCGAAACGTGTGGGCGCTACTTAGCTGGGAGTCTCCCATTTTTCTATTGAAGTAAGTACGGCTCGCGTTACCTTTTGTTTGTCCATCTACATTAATGTTGTACATAGGGCACTTCTGCATTCTCTACATTGGTCATATGCCGTAACCACATACAGTACAGACCAAAAGTTTGGACACACCTTCTCATTTAAAGATTTTTCTGTATTTTCATGACTATGAAAATTGTACATTCACACTGAAGGCATCAAAACTATGAATTAACACATGTGGAATTATATACTTAACAAAAAAGTGTGAAACAACTGAAAATATGTCTTATATTCTAGGTTCTTCAAAGTAGCCACCTTTTGCTTTGATGACTGCTTGCACACTCTTGGCATTCTCTTGATGAGCTTCAAGAGGTAGTCACCGGAAATGGTTTTCACTTCACAGGTGTGCCCTGTCAGGTTTAATAAGTGGGATTTCTTGCCTTATAAATGGGGTTGAGACCATCAGTTGTGTTGTGCAGAAGTCTGGTGGATACACAGCTAATAGTGCTACTGAATAGACTGTTAGAATTTGTATTATTGCAAGAAAAAAGCAGCTAAGTAAAGAAAAACGAGTGGCCATCATTACTTTAAGAAATGAAGGTCAGTCAGTCTGAAAAATTGGGAAAACTTTGAAAGTGTCCCCAAGTGCAGTTGCAAAAACCATCAAGCGCTACAAAGAAACTGGCTCACATGAGGACCGCCCCAGGAAAGGAAGACCAAGAGTCACCTCTGCTTCTGAGGATAAGTTTATCCGAGTCACCAGCCTCAGAAATCGCAGGTTAACAGCAGCTCAGATTAGAGACCAGATCACTGCCACACAGAGTTCTAGCAGCAGACACATCTCTACAACAACTGTTAAAAGGAGACTTTGTGCAGCAGGCCTTCATGGTAAAATAGCTGCTAGGAAACCACTGCTAAGGACAGGCAACAAGCAGAAGAGACTTGTTTGGGCTAAAGAACAGAAGGAATGGACATTAGACCAGTGGAAATCTGTGCTTTGGTCTGATGAGTCCAAATTTTGACATCTTTGGTTCCAACTACCGTGTCTTTGTGCGACGCAGAAAAGGTGAACGGATGGACTCTACATGCCTGGTTCCCACCGTGAAGCATGGAGGAGGAGGTGTGATGGTGTGGGGGTGCTTTGCTGGTGACACTGTTGGGGATTTATTCAAAATTGAAGGCATACTGAACCAGCATGGCTACCACAGCATCTTGCAGCGGCATGCTATTCCATCCGGTTTGCGTTTAGTTGGACCATCATTTATTTTTCAACAGGACAATGACCCCAAACACACCTCCAGGCTGTGAAAGGGCTATTTGACCAAGAAGGAGAGTGATGGGGGGCTACGCCAGATGACCTGGCCTCCACAGTCACCAGACCTGAACCCAATCGAGATGGTTTGGGGTGAGCTGGACCGCAGAGTGAAGGCAAAAGGGCCAACAAGTGCTAAGCATCTCTGGGAACTCCTTCAAGATTGTTGGAAGACCATTTCCGGTGACTACCTCTTGAAGCTCATCAAGAGAATGCCAAGAGTGTGCAAAGCAGTCATCAAAGCAAAAGGTGGCTACTCTGAAGAACCTAGAATATAAGACATATTTTCAGTTGTTTCACACTTTTTTGTTAAGTATATAATTCCACATGTGTTAATTCATGTGTTTTGATGCCTTCAGTGTGAATGTACAATTTTCATAGTCATGAAAATACAGAAAAATCTTTAAATGAGAAGGTGTGTCCAAACTTCTGGTCTGTATTGTACATGTTATAATATATTTGATTTTGTATAAGTATTTGCATTATACCAGACTCCCTTTTTGATATATTGTTTTTTATAAGTCTTGAGTGCGCTCCCTTGCATCACTGTATATTCCCTTGTTGCCTCCCTGATTTTCCATTAAAGTATATATATTTTTACAATCAGTGTTTATTCTGGGATTCTATGGTCGGTTCCTTGCTCTTCAGTTATTTTTCACTGACTGTCCGGTTTTTAGCTATCATTATCCCACATAGACTGTATTGTGACATGATTTCATATATCTAATACCTATTTTATTACCACACCCCTATGTGTATGTCACACTCCCATGTCAGTCCCCTTGTTTTCTTATCTGCACATAATGTAGTGTGAGCGTAGTAATATACTCATCTACCACTGCTCTTCCAAGGTGTCCAGCGCTGGTCTTCTCCTCTTCTCAGTGACGTCACCACAATTGTAACTAGCAGGGTCACTCTATGCATGAGCCGGAAGTCTCTAATGTAAGTCTAAAGAGCCTTGTTCTGACGCTCCATAGGTTTACATTGTAAAAGTCACTTCCCGGTCATGCATAGAGTGACCCAGAGAGTCTGCAGAGCGGTGACGTCACTGAGAAGAGGAGAAGAGCTGTGTTGGATCCTTGAGAAAACAGTGGTAGGTGATTATATTAACACGCTCCCACTACATTACGTGCATATATACACAGATTTAATGAATAAAAAACTTAATGGAAGTGCTTCTTTAGGTTCAATGCTTCAAGGAGTAATACCCAGTAATCCCTCAGTAGTAATACAGTACAATATGGGAGGCACGGTGGCACTGCAGCCTTGCAGCGCTGGGGTCCTGGGTTCAAATCCCACCAAGGACAACATCTGCAAGGAGTTTGTATGTTCTCCCCTTGTTTGCGTGGGTTTCCTCCGGGTTCTCCGGTTTCCTCCCACACTCCAAATACATACTGATAGGGAATCTAGAATGTGAGCCCCGATGGGGACAGCGACGATAATGTATGTAAAGCGCTGCGGAATATGTTAGCACTATATAAAAATAAAGATTATTATTATATTGTGATTATTTCCCATTCTTGGACCACATCTCTAGGACCAGCTCATGTAGCAGCTCATGTCTTGGGCATGTGTTTGCGGTGAGATCTTAATGTGGATCCATCAATGAATATTTATCTGTTTTTCTTAAATATCAGTATAATAAAGTACCTCCTGGAAAAACTGCCTTCACTCAGCATATTACAAATGTTTAAATCTTGAGAAATCCAGACTTACCTTGCAGAGTACCAACAAGCCCTGTGCTGACTCCAGAAATAAGATCGCTCACAAACCATTCTTTCCATCTGTACGCTGGAAGCCATTCCAGGACTGGGAAGAATGTCTTTAAAGTCTTTAGAGCTTTTTTGGATGTACAGCTTTTAAAGGAAAAAAAAGAAAAGACTTAAAGGGGTGATCTGAAATAGTTATTTTAATCCTAAATGTCAGTCTATTTATTGTCATAATCTAATCTCTTTTCTAATAATATATACTGTCCCCTCACTAGGCTATTTAACTGATTAATGTCATTTTTTTACCTTCTTGTTTTATGACATTTCATTTGACAACCCCCAATGCATGCTGGGATACTCAAAGGAACCATCATGAGGGGGTAGAGGCTGCAGTCACTGCACAGCCTCTGCCCCCACCCTAAAACAAAGCATCATCAGTGTGATGTCCGTTCAGGGGCTGGGCTAGTCCCTGCTGTACTGAGCATATGTCAGCTGTGAATTCCGACGTATGCTCAGTAGGATCTTGTCACTGTGCACTATTCTTTTTAATGCACAGTGACAGTTTGCTCTCACCGACTCTGATCAGAAATGAAGAGCCGGCAAGAGAGCATACTGTCAGCAGTGTACATTGTAAGGAAATTACCCAGCAAGAGGAGCCCCCGCCCCACAAGTCACGTAGCAGGGACTAAGCCAGCCCCTGAAATGGACATTACTGATGATGTTTCGTTTTAGGGTCAGGGGAGGTGCTGCAGCAGTGACCACAGCCTCTGCCCCCTGATGATGCTTTATTTGAGTATCCCAGCATGCACTGGTGGTTCTGATTGAAAGTGTCATCAAACAGGAAATAGGTAAAAAAAATAAAGCAGCTAGTTAGCATAGTGGGGGAAAGATAAGGACTTTTTAGTTAAAGTATATTAGAAAATAGATTTGGTTATGACATTAAATAGACAGACATTTAGGATTAAAATAAATGTTAGTTTCGAACCACCCCTTTAATATAGTGGCAAAAATGACTATTGTTCTAAGTACAAATTCATGAAAAAAGTCTAAAATAAGTCTATATGCAGCATGGTTATTGTGACCTAATGTCAGAAATTTACTTTAATTAAAATGTGCCTCAATCTTTGAACATAATTTTTTTAATTTTGTGCTGGTTAATTTTATCCTATATTTATTAGGGTTAGCAACACTCCAAATCACTAGCTCCCTTTCTCATAGTCATATGCTTAAAGGGAATCCAACAGGGAATTCATGCTGCCAGAACCACGAGCAGCATGAACCAGACACTGGCAGCACCATTGCTGCCGTGTATGTATTACTCTGAAACGCTGCAATATATTAGGGAAAACATACTTTGATAAGCCGGCATAGAGCGATGTTTCTTGGATGACCAGACGGGGAACATGCCACAGACTAATCATCCTCAGCCAAGTATATTTTCTCTGAAATGCCATATCATTTCAGAGTAAAACATTCACAACTCAAATAAGGCAGCCAGAGTCTGATTCATTAACCAGTGTCTGATTCCTGCTGCCAGTCGTTCAGACAGCATTCATTTCCTGCCAGGTTCCCTTTAAATATTACAATTCTTGAAACCAGCAGTCACTACTAGAGAGTAGTGATGAGCAAGTATGTTCTGTTTACCCTTTTGACGAGCATGCTCAGGTGCTCGCCGAATATCTTCAGCGTGCTCGGGTGTTGTGTTTGAGTCACGCCGTGTGCATGATTTGCAACTGTTTGACAGCTTTAATACATAAGAAACAGGCATTCCTCACATGTATTAAAGTATTAAAGTTGTCAAACAGTCGCAAATCATGCGCACAGAGTGACTCAAACATAACACCCGAGCACGCTGAAGATACTCGGAAAACACCCGAGCATGCTTGTAAATCTCGAGTAACGAGCATGCTCGCTCATCACTACTAGAGAGATAACTAAAAATGGATATATACAGGTGCCATTAAACAATAGCAAGTCCCCATGCACTGAAAACAGTAACTATGTTAATTGGAGGTATAATTTAAGAAAGAATAGAAAGATATAAAACAAAAAGACATAAGCAACATCTAACATATTAGGTTGTAATCATCATACACCATAGACGATTCAATAACAATAATTCACAATGACAAAGTTTCTCATCTCAGCTTTGGTTTGCAAATGAAAAAAGTCCAGCTCATCAAGATTAACATCTTAAAAGTGGTACCTGTTCACTTGCAGGCATGTAAATAAGCAGACAGGACATGCTGGACTCATATCTCTAACCTTGCCAATAGTTAATGATCTCTAAAAAAATGTAGATATCTTATTAATGTGTCAGTGTTCTGTTTCGTTACAGTAACTTACTATCAAATTGTATGTAAAACTGTCTCTAAGCACTATTGCCACTTTACCCAATAGAACCCCATTCAGTGTACTACAAATGGATGGTAGTAATAACCTGCAGTTCTTTTGCAGCCTCTCCTGGATAGTTTTCTTAACAATTTCCTTCTTTTCATTTTCTTCCTGAAAAGCTGGGTCTGAGTAAACAGATCGTGCCACCAGGTACCCAGGGCTGTGCATATCCATACTTTCTGATGCCATCTGGGAAAACGACCAGAAGTATGTGAAATATCTATTCAACGTCAACACGTCCTGGAAGTATCGTTAGTTGAATATAAATGTGCAGCAAATTATATATATATACATATACATACATATATATAGATATATACATATCTAAATATATAGATATATATCTATATATATATATATATATAGATATATATATATATAGATATAGATATATAGATATCTATATATATATAATTTGCTATAATATATATAGAAATTGTATGGAATTGACCATGCAAAATGTCAGGCATTGCTACAATGTGATACAATGATATTCTTATGTACCTGTAAAAGCTGCAGCCCTCAGCAACCTTGGCAGGTATCCGGTGCCACTCACATTATATAGTCCTTGCAGCCCAAGGGAAGTTCTATTTACAGGAAAACAGAGACTCCCATCACCAGTTTGAGGTAGAATAAACTCACCATCCAGCACATGCATGTTAACCCCTTTTGTCTTGAGTGGTATGAAATCCAATAGTCCCCGGCCACCTAATAAATACACTTGCATAGCATGAGACTTGCTGGATATTTGATAATAGGTGTCCATTAAAACTCTCTTTTTCAACTCTCCTGAATACCAAAAATTCAGTGCTGCTCCATAATATTATTAGTTCCTGCACAATTATGAAGTGAAGCAACTTTATTTTCCTTGCCTTCCCTTCCACACTTTTATGATAAATGTATAAGGATGTACATTTTATTCTGGCTGCATTAGTAACAGATATCTAGACATTTTTACTTGTAAATGTTATTAGTGCAGCAAGGTATTAATCAATTAGTACATATTTGGTGATTGAAGATACTTCTAATAAAATGATATTTGCACACCGATCTCTTATCATTCCTGGGGGCTTGCTGTACGCCGCCTAGATGTGTTCATACAAACAGCTATTTTGTCTATATATACACATAGTTCTTGGGAAGTTACACATTGTACATACTTACACATGTCTTAGAATTCAGCTACATTTTATTGTGCTTTTTACCTTATATAGTGCATTCGCCATTACTTTTATTAGCTGTTTTTATTGGGATACTATGAAATGTAGGATATTAGAATCAGGTAATTGCTTGCCATCAATTCACCCATGAGAAAAGAAATAAATTACAATAAATATAATACTCATATGAGATACAGAAAACTTCTTTTAAAGCTGTCACAGTCCACAAATGGCTAGTCATAGAATCCTACAATAAATTGTACCACTGCAATTAATGTAAAGGGTTGAAAGTTTCTCATTTTAAACCAAAAACACCAGTGTACAACCCAACCTGCAACTATATGGTTTTTTTAAGTAATATATATTTGATTGGGAGGTGGCATTATATTGTGCCTGTTCACACATCCCCAGGTACATTATGAAGTAAAAAAAATAAGTTTTTGTGGCAGGATTTTTTTTAGAAAAGCATTAATCTTTTTTTATAATATTTATTATTTTTGGATTAACTACTAGAATTTGCCTAAAAAAAACACGACATAAAAATGTATTTGTGATCCAGCCTTTAAAACTCTGATCTTCTTTAGTAGCTCAGATTTGTATTGCTCTTGGTTATTACCAAGTCCCTCACATTACTAAACTGGTATACAACTGTTGTGATTTACTTTAATGTAGCTTGTACATGGTACATGTTCTTTAAAAAAATGTATAAATATTAGCAGTGATAAATAATAAAATAAATCGAATACTTAAATAGGTTGTCCACTACTTTTTCAAGGATAGGTCATCAATGTCTGGTAGGTCAGGGTCCGCCACCCTCCGCCACCGAGAACAGTTGATCCGCGGAGGTTCTGGGTGTTGGGCCCAACCGATCAGACACTAGGATAGGATAGATAAAAAAAGTATTGGACAATCTCTTTAATTCTAGGACTCCTAAAATTGCAAACATGGATTGTAAAGAACTTGCCACTTGTCTTGAGTTTTACTTTAATACCAGCAGACAATGTGTGGCTGATATATCAATACTGTTTCATTTTCTGAAAAAGCAAACTTAAAGACAGTCTTAAAACGCGCTAGTTTCTCATAATGGTTCATACATTTGTTGCATCTCTAGACTGTATAGTTTCTTTAGACCACATATTATCTTACATTGTAGCAGGAATTTGTGCCAGAATGTTGGCACATTTTTTGTCACATTTAGACCATATTCCCTCATCAGACAAGAAACAGAAAATGTGTAAATCACTCATCAATATGCTGCAAACCATGAAAACCAGGTTTGTTTTGCTCAGATTGCACTACACTTCTGGTCCATTTAGCTTCATATATCTCGCCCTGTATGTCTATGCAACAATCGTGGATGTGTTAAAAAAAATGTTCCTGTGCTGAGATAATCTTATAAATGTTCCCCTGCTGTGTACTATGTAATGGCTGTGTCTGACAGTGCAGGAACATGGTCTGATCATACCACATCTCCTGGGCAGGGGGGAGAGAAAAAGAGTTAAAAGACATTAAAGCATGAGATTGCAGATGCTGCTTTTTATGAGTTGAAAAAATCCCTGCCTGTTTGAAAACATGTTTTTCCTCACAAAAATCAGCATCTGTGATCCCATGGCTGTATACTCTTTTGCTTCCTCCCCTGCCCAGGAGATGTGGTATGATCAGACCATGTCCCTGTACAGTCAGACGCAGCCGTTACATAGTACATAGGAGGGACACATTTATAAGATTATCTCAGCACAGGAACATTTTATCTAACCACATCCAATTGTGGGACTTATTTTTATTCCAAGATCTATTGATTAAAATGTACTTTGTGGGAAAACCCCTTTAGACCTAGGCTGTAATCAATATCAACCAATGGTTAGACAGAAGGAATCTCCAGTTCTGCCATTTTTGCGCTTTGTCTAATCTATTAAAATATCACATTATTCATCCCACCATGTGGAAGCCATAAAATATAATGGCCCACAAAAAAGAAATCTCACGCAGCTCCAATGGCAGAATAAAAGTTATGGCTTTCAGACTTTGCCAACACAAAACATGTTTATCTTATCTTATTTCACAAAAGTAGTAAAATATATCAAAACCTGGTATCACTGTAACTCTAAAGACAGAATAAAGGTAACATGATATTTTTACCGCACAGTGAACACAATAAAAGCAAACTCCAAAAAACAATCACAAAAAAATGTGGAATTGTTTTTCGTTTTACTTTTCAAGACATTATGACCTACAATAGTTTTATTGGTTCCATTAAAAAAATACAACCCATCCTACAAAAAAACAATCCCTCAGATGACATGGCCACGAAAAATAAAAAAAAATATGGCTCTAAGAAGGGAAACAGACAGGTTTTAATTGCAGCAGGATCTTGATTTCTCACACACAAGCAGACATTTGTCCCTTAGAGAGGAGTTCACATTGAAATGGTCCTGGTATAACGAGAAACGCCTTACCGCGGCTACCAGGTACACATGAATTGGCCAATTTATGCACCAAGATTTCTCCTTTATTTCTATTTTCTAGAGCAGTAATGCTATTCATATTTCATCTATTTCATGTTTGCATACTTAGCGTTGCAGAGTGCTACTTTGTTAGTTTAAAGAAGGAGAAGAAAAAAATAAATATGGCTGAGTGCAGAATGGGTTATAAATGTCAGCTTCTTGTGGAAGTAGTTTAAGACCAGGACTGTTTTCTAATCCTTCTATGGTTTGTGTCTTGTATGGCAGTTCATGCCAGAATAGCATTGTTAATGGAAAAATGCATGGTCGTACTTGATCTTGGAAAACCCCATTCAAAGAGTCAGTACCTGATTACTGGAATAAAATTTGGGGAATGTATTAGAAGTTAAATTAATGTCTTAAATGTCAGCTTGATACCGTACTGTGTATACAGAAATGATCCGTTTCCTTTGTTGTTGTGAATAGCACAATGTGTACTCAGAAATGTTATGTTGTGTTACTGTGATACATGTCCTAATGCATTCATTACAATATTTCTTCACCTACAGTGCTGCTCACCATTATTGGCACCCCTATATTTTTATCATAGACTGTACAATATCTTCAGAAATAAATGGAAATGTACTAAAGTTATATCCTCAAGATTTTTTAATTAGTGGTCCAAAGTAATATAACAATAAAACATTGTTTTTCAATTTCCATTTTGCAATTTCAAAGAAGAAACAGAATAAACATCATGTGCACCAATAAAGGCACCACTAATAAATACTTTGTTGCACACCCTTCGGCATTGCTGACAATCTCCAAATTTTCTTGTAGCCATCTATAAGCTTCTTGCACTTATCATCTGGAATTTTCTCCCACTCTTCCTTTGCCGTTTGTTCAAGCTCTGGAATCTTTGCAGGGTTCTTTTTCCCAATGGCAGATTTCAGCTCACCACAAAGATTTTCAATGGGATTGAGGTCAGGACTCATAACTATTGATGAGCGAGCGTGCTCGTTTAACCCTTTAAACGAGCACGCTCGAGTACTTGCCGAGTAGTTTTGGCGTGCTCGGCATCTCAGTATCAGCCGCAGCGGCTGCATGTGTCACGGCTGTTAGACAGCTGTGACACATGTAGGGATTGCCTGACAGGGTTAAAGGGTTAAACGAGCATGCTTGCTCATCACTACTGAGGACTCATTGCTTGCATTTTAAAACAGTCCATTTTTTTTATTCAACCATTCCTGTATACTTCTTGATGTGTACTTTGGGTCATTGTCTTGCTAGAGGACCCATGATCTTCGACACAAACCAAGTTTTCTTACACTGAGTAGGACATTTCACTCAAAAATCTCTTAATAGTGCTCTGATTTTATGATTCCTGTGATACAGTCAAGGCCTCCAGTATCAGGTTCAGCCAAGCAACCCCACGGCATTATGGATCCTCCACTATGCTTAACTGTTGGTAAGGTGCTTTTTTCCTTAGAAGCTTCATTGCACCATCTGTAAACAAACTGTTGCTTTGCATTGTGAAAAAGCACTATTTTTGTTTCATTTGTCCACGAACATTTTCCCAGAAGGATTGTGGTTTGTCAAGGTACTTTTGGGCAAAGATCAGTTCTTTTTTATGTTCTTTCTTCAGCAATGGCTTCTTCCTTGGCATTCGCCCATAAAGCTATGCTTGGTTTAGTGTGCTGCATATGGTACTTGTTGAAGCCATGACCCCAGACTGTTCCAAGTTGGCCTTCAGGTCTTTGGATGTTTTACGTGGTGTTTTTTCCACCATTCGCACCAACCTCTGAAGACAAGCTTTAGGGTTTTCTATTTTTCCCTCCCATTGTTTTTTGTTTTAAATTATTGTTTATCATTTGCTCTTTTGTATTTAACACGAGTGCTCTATGCAAAAATCTATTTCACTTCATTCATTTTTTTCGGGAAATATTCCGCATTATGTACTTAAACTTCATGGGTGCCAATAACGATGAGCAGGACTGTATACAATTGTACTCATGCGTGAATGTTCACTTACTGAAAAGTATCGTAAAGGGGATTGTCCAGGAAAACAAATAGAAGATTCGTTTTTTTTCTAGAAAATGTGCCACTATTGTCAATATGAACGAAATACCATTTTTTTCACAACTCGTTCAGGGGAACAAGAGCTGCACTCCTTTTTTTCCAAAAAGTTGGCCAAGCTTGAGTAATAATGCATAAAAATAACAACATTTTTGCACAACTTCAAGTTTTGTGAAATTTTCAAGCAGTTTTACTGCATTATGAATCTGGCCTAAAACCTAGGAAAAAAATGTCCTTCAAATTCCCTAGATATCATTTTCATTGAGCATCTATAGGAAGTGCTAGAAAAATGTTAAAGCTGTCCTCACATCTTACAGGACTTAAAGAATCTGCTGCTAACTTTTTGATACCAGATACCACATGGCACGTTTGGAAGTCTTGTGGAGTTCATTATTTGATGGGCCAGAGCTGATTTGGTGGCACAATGAGGACCAGCTCATTATTAGAAAAGTGGTTTAATGTTATTGATAAAAAAACAAAGTATTATCGGTAGTGTTCAATCTTTATACTACATTTTATTGAGGCGTGATTATACAGTAAAGTATCATAATGTATCCATTATCGTGTGTCCTACATTTTTATAAGCTTGATAAAAGTTTTATTTGGATTAGCTATCCTTTTAGAAACAACCAGAGAAATGTGGTAGGGTAAATCAGGACTGTCCACTTCCAGATTTTTGTTTCAGAATCTGCAGTGTACGAACCCAATCTTAGTAAGTTGGCACATGACATTTTAGCCTAAAAATTTGCAGCAAAATCTCAAATTGAACAAAAAAAATCACTGCAGATTTTGTTGTGAAAATACTGCATAATTGCCAAATATTTCACCAGTTGATACTATGGATTTCAAAACAACTGAGATAAATTACACTGCATATATCTCTATATATTTAGCAATTTATTTGTGAAAAGAGACAAGATAGGAGCCCAAGAAACTGAACATGATTTGTACATCGGCCCACTGTGTACAGTCAATATCATGACTCATGACTCAGTCCTTTAATTTCCTAGCAACCCAGGGAATGGGTGCAATTCTTGATACAATACAAGGAAATACTGTAATACAATGATTGTGAATCCCAAGAATAGTACGGTATGGGCTTTGAATAGAGGTTTAAATGCAACGCGTCACCAGGTTGTTGGTCCCTTATCTGAGAGTAGCATAATGTAGGGGCAGAGACCCTTTTCCAGTGATGTATCACTTACTGGGCTGCTTGCTGTCGTTTTGATAAAATCATTGTCTTCTCTCTTGAAGATCTAGCAGTTGACTGAATGTTGAACTCTGTATAACCCACTCACCCACCACTAATTGGCACCTTTCTGTCCATGTACAGTGTACACAGAAAGCTGCTAACTAGTGGTGTGGGTTGGGTTATACACAGCTCATGACTATAATAATATTTTGAGAACCAGTCTCGAGATTTGAAAGAGAGATTTATTGCACAGGGGTACAGTAAAAGAAGCAATAAGCTAGGGCACCATTGTGCAAGAAGTGCGAGTTGGAGTGATCTACTTAATTCCAATTCTAAGAAATCATGCAGGGACACAAATGTACGATATATCTCCACCTATAACCATCAGTGGGAGGAGACTATGCGAGGGATCCTTACAAAACACTGGTCAATTCTTAAAACTGAACCAACCCTCTCTAGAGTACTTCCTGATGCCCCGTCTTTGACAGCCCGATGTGACAAAAATCTGGAGGACTGTATGGCTAATCCACCTAAAATGTTCAATGTAGACAGATGTAAATGGGTATGCTATCCCTGTGGGGATCGTCTTGGGTGTAAAAACATACTTCACACAACCAGATTTACATCTGCTGATGGTTCAAGAGAATTCAAAATTACTTATTATATCTCATGTATGTCACTTGACAAATGGTAAGGTTTTAATATTAGAGTTATTACTGTCCCATAAGGGTTACCGTGACGTGGTGGGATGGCTTTTACATTATTTTGATCAAAATTATGTTAACTAAATACCCTTTATTATTTATCATTATTTTTGCACTGTGCAATTTATCCATTTACTTCCAGTTATTTGGGTATTTTGCTTGTTTTTGTTTTTTCTCTGTCTAGTGGCCTTATGTGAACATGCATTTACATTGTGTATGCACATCAATTTACGTTTCAGTTCAGACTCCCAGGTTTTTTCTTTGCAGTTTAGCGTGCTTTAGTGCATTTGAGGGTGTGGCTGCCCTTTGTCTGAGCTGAAAGGTTCATTCTTCCTCTTAGGTCTATGCTTCTACTACGGGTTCAGTCTCTCTGCCCTTATCCAGATGTATGTCACTTGACAAATGGTAAGGTTTTAATATTAGAGTTAGGACTGTCCCATAAGGGTTACCGTGACGTGGTGGGATGGCTTTTACATTATTTTGATCAAAATTATGTTAACTAAATACCCTTTATTATTTATCATTATTTTTGCACTGTGCGATTTATCCATTTACTTTAAGTTATTTGGGTATTTTGCTGGTTTTTGGTTTTTATCTGTCTAGTGGCCTTATGTGAACATGCATTTACATTTTGCATGCACATCAATTTACATTTCAGTTCAGACTCCCAGGTTTTTTCTTTGCAGTTTAGTGTGCTTTAGTGCATTTGAGGGTGTGGCCGCCCTTTGTCTGAGCTGAAAGGTTCATTCTGCCTCTTAGGTCTATGCTTCTACTACGGGTTCAGTCTCTCTGCCCTTATCCAGATGTATGTCACTTGACAAATGGTAAGGTTTTAATATTAGAGTTAGGACTGTCCCATAAGGGTTACCGTGACGTAGTGGGATGGCTTTTACATTATTTTGATCAAAATTATGTTAACTAAATACCTTTTATTATTTATCATTATTTTTGCACTGTGCAATTTATCCATTTACTTCCAGTTATTTGGGTATTTTGCTTGTTTTTGGTTTTTCTCTGTCTAGTGGCCTTATGTGAACATGCATTTACATTTTGCATGCACATCAATTTACGTTTCAGTTCAGACTCCCAGTTTTTTTTTTATATCTCATGCAGTATTTCTTTTCTTATCTATTATGCCACCTGCACGTGCAAAATGATCTATGTTGGTCTTATATAAAGGGAGTTACGTATTCACACTCGTGAACATGTACGTGACATTTTGGCAGTTCGTGAGGTTGATAATGTGGCGACACTCAAGACTATCCCCAGACACTTTAAGAACTGTCATGATTTTAACCCTAGTCATTTAAAAATTGGGTACATTGATCAGTTGTTGGGTGGCTCTAGGGGAGGTGATACTAAACGCCTTCTTGCACAACTTGAGTGTCGTTGGATTGTCAGATTAGGGTTTCTGTTACCATCTGGCCTCAATTGTAGTTCCGTTATCTCTGATGATCTCTTGATGTCCATTGTGTCCTCCTACATTGATGTCTATGGCTGTCTTTGATGGGTATAACTCGGACTACTACATCACCTTACATCAAAGCTATATAAAAGCACTCTGCATAATTGTTCATTATTTGATGTATTTTTATGCTATGCTTCTAAATGTGGTCTATGTTACTCCTTTCAATATATACGCGTTATTATTTGCTTTTTTTTACACATTGCTTTTTCACACATTGATTCTTTGTCTTTTTCGGTTTATTAGTCCTCTTCTTTTTCGCACTTTTTGTTTAGTTAGTATATGCATGATATTTTATCCTTATTTTTTATTTTTTCAACTTCTATTTATATTGTCTTTGGCTTACTATTAGTTTTATTTCATAGCTATATCACATTGTTATACATACTTTTTTTGTATATATTTGGACTTCATGGTGGTTGGATTTGTCTTGCCATTCTTCTTGCACTGTCACTTTGTTACCCTGTTTTGTGTACCTGTCACTTTAAACACGCATTATCCATGTATTTACAGGCTGTTATGGGCTTTGCCCTATTGTAAGGTGTCACCCATTGGTGCGCATGCTAAGTTGCACTTAGTTACTGTGTGCAGTGCCTGTGCTATTACAAAGCACATGCATGGGTCGATGACGTCCCAGGGATTTCCTCCTGACCTGGCAAGCTGCATTTGACTGCTGAGGCATTGCCCTTACCGGTGTGAATGTTGCTGGACATGCACCGTTATTGGCGGCCTAATTACTAACATCTGTAAGAGACATTATATAATAATAATGGTCTGGCACACAAGTAATGATGACCCCAAGAGAAAGCCCACACGAAACATGCGACGGGGTTGCATAACCGTGGTATTTACACAGGGTGTAATGGGTAAGCAGGAATTTTTTTTTTTCACCATTATAATGGCAGTATAGTGTTTAGATGTTTAGGCCTTAGCACTTTATTATACTGCTTGATTTCATTTGGAATGATGTACTTGACATTTAAATAGAAATATTCTTTTACACGATAATCTCAGCTTGAGTTCTCACCTTTGATCCGGATTTTATATGTTTTTGTTATTGTACTTTTTTTTAAAAATAATTAGTATTTTTTTTATAATTGGCGGATATATGACTCCTTGTTGTAGTATCAAATTTGTTGGAGTTTCTGCCCCTCATCTATTGGTGATATTGCATTTTGGTCCATGACCCTCTAAGAATAGGTCTGATAAACCTTTTAAGTTTAGATGTTTTTGAATGTAGAGCTCATGACTATGTAGGACTACCTCCTGCTGATAAAACACGGATTTTATTAAAACTACAACAAGAAGCCCATCAAGTGACGCATCACTGGAATCAGGGTCTCATTCTCTACATTATGCTGCTCTCATATTAGGTGACAAAAACCTGATGACAGATTCCCTTTAATAATATATAGTTTCTTAGTATATATTTGATAAAGATTGTTAAATATACTTTCTGCCAAACAGCAACTATTCCCTGACTCAGATCAACTGAACATGCCTGTTTATAGACAATGAGGCCATGTCATTTGCATTTTTAACCCCTTCGCGACTGAGCCAATTTTTCCAATCTGACCAGTGTCACTTTATGTAATAATAACTCTGGAACACTTCAACGTATCCCAGTGATTCGGAGACTGTTTTTTCGTGCCACATTGTAGTTTATGTTGGTGGTAAATTTAAGTTGATATGTTTTGCGTTTGTCAAAATATCGGAATTTTGGCAAAAATGTTGAAAAATTCAAAATTTTCAAACTTTGTTTTTATATCCTTAAACCAGTTAGTCATGATGTACAAAATGATTAATAAATAACATTTCCCATATCTACTTTACATTTGCATATTTTCAAACATCATTTTATTTTGTTAAGATGTTAGAAGAATTAAAAGTTTAGCAGCAATTTTTCATTTTTTTCAAGAAATTTACAAAACCTGTTTTTTTAGGGACCTATTCAAATTTAAATGGACTTTGAGGGGTCCATATGTTGGAAACTCCCCAAAAATGGCACCACTGAAATACTTCAAAACTGCTGTCAAACAATTTTTTAACCCTTCAGGTGCTACACAGGAATTAATGTAAGGTGGAATAAAAAAAAAACAATTTTCCTCTAAAATGTTACTTTCGAATTTGTCTGGAATAGATTATGAATCCCATGTCACATTTGTAGAGCCCCTGACATGCCAAAACTGCAGACACCCCCCACAAGTTACCCCATTTTGAAAACTAGACCCCTCAAGGAATTCATCTAGTGGTGTCCTTTAAACCTACAGGTGATTCACAAAAATTTATTTTATTTTTTGTTTTCATATCTAAATGTTATAAACATTTTTCCACAAAAATACTGCTTTAGCACCAAATTTATAAATTCTACGACGGCTAATAGGAGACAATGGATCCATAATTTGTTATGCAATTTTTACTCAATATGGCAATACCCCATATGTGTTTGTAAATTACTGTTTTAGCACATGGCAAATATTGGATGGGAAGGAGCACTACTTGGCTTTTAGAATGCAGATTTCATTTAATAGATTGTGGGTTCCATTAGCCGAGCCCCTGAGGTGCAAGAACACCAGAAACCCCCCAAAAAAGACCCCATATTGAAAACTTGTCTGCTTAAGGAATTCATCTATGGGTGTAGTGAGTATTTTGAACCCATAGGTGCTTCACAGAATTTTACATTGGGGCGTGGAAACATTTTAGTGGAAAAAATTAAATTTAGTAGCTGAAAATTTGTCAGTTACACAAGGGTTAATGGGTGAAACTGAACCCCACAATTTATTGCGCAATTTGTCCTGAACATGGTGCTATGTTACCAGAAACTACTGTTTGGCCACACATCAGGGATGAGAAGGAAGGTGTGCGATGTGGCTTTTGGAGCCTTAGAATAGTTTGCAGGCGACATTTGCAGAGTCCCTCAGGTGCAAGAACAGCAGAAAAACCCCAAAAGTGACTCCTTTGTATAAATTGCAGCTCTGAATGAATTAATCTATGGCTGCAGTGACTATTTTTTAATATCCACGCCAGGCTTTTTTTCTGGAGAATTGCAAATATGACAGTTTATTGCCCATACATTGGGCCCCCATACAGTGTAGTGCTCCCATATATTGTAGCACCCCCCTACATAGTGCCCAGCTTGTGCTTCTGAAGACACGCACCCAGTAAATTGTTAAGTGTGCTCACCCCACTAAAATAATGGCAAATATGTGGCCGCTTACTGCGGTTTAGGCACAGTGGGGCTCAGAAGGAGGGGCTTTTGGATTTGGGAGCACAGATTTCACTGGGTTTTTTTTTTGAGGTGACGGGAGCCATGTTGCTTTTCCAGTGTCTTTGTTCTATCAGTAACATGGGAACCCCCTATATTTCTAGTGATATATGACGGACCAGTGGGGGCTGGTTTTGTGCAGGATAAAGTAGGGTTTTTATTGGTAACATTTTGGGGTACATAATATTTTTTGATCGCTTTCAGTAGAAGGCTAGATCACATACTTGTGTTCTACGCTGAGCACTTTCCTCGGGGTTTCCGTGTAAATACCACAAAAATGCGATTCAGACAAAACCCCTGACGGAACAACCCACTCACTATAATGAGGCAGATGGAGCCACATTGGACTCTGTGTGGAGTAGGGAACACCAAAGCCCATCATGAATTAAACAAGTTGTAGCAACATGTCCCTGCCATGTTCCAGCTCTGCCCATTTTGGCAGAGATGAGAGAAACTGGCGTGAAAATGCCAAAGTAGTTACATTTTTCCACATCTCAAAGTTGTGCAAAAAATTGAGACTTTTTTCAAATCAATTCTTCCCCAGAATTCTGATTTAATTGCTTTGATAAATGGTCACCATAGGCTTTATTTAAAACTGTGTTTTCCTTCTCTGTTAGGGGTTCTGTCAAAGTTTCTGTTACTTTTGACATGGAGTCCACATCTTACCATGAAAGATCGGGTTCCTCAGGTGCCGTCATACAATAACTGGCACTACATCATTGCCTAAACTATAAGCAGAAGCCACAGCGTTGTAAACACAAACTTCCTTTGTAGACACACACAAGGCGGCTGGTCCTGAAATGGATGTTAACACATGACAAATTTGTTGTGAAATTTCTGAAAATGTGTTCCATTCATGTTAACAGGGTAGTATCTGCAGCATGGGCATGGATTTCTGCAAGCCTCATTCATTTGTATGGGACAATAATTAACTCCACTTTCTAAGGAAAATGTGTGTGATGAGGTGTTGGATGTAAATTGAGTTTAAAAGAGGGTTAATTTTATTTTGTGGAAATGACATCACCTTCTGATTTATTTAAATACATTTAGCAGAAAACATTGGCAGAATGTAGGGAAGACGACACTTGTGTCTCACACAGTAGCAAAATAAGCTTTATTAGAATGTTATTAAAATACATATTTTTGGTAGGCAGCACTAAGTGTATAGCACACGTTTTGCATATTACCCAAAAATAGTGACTTAAACAAATAAATGTAAAAATACATTCATGTAAACACTGAATGAGTGTCCCTTTAAATACATGTCAAACAGTAAAAATATCAGATACAGATGAAATAAAATAGGACTAATGGCACCAAGTGTGATAAGGAGCTTCCTTAACGTGTCTGTTTGTCCGTCTGTCTAATTGTTGTTCCACTAAGGATTTCCAGGCTTTACAGAATTTTCTGAAGTTAGACTATGTGACTACAGATTATCGAATTGTGGTGGTATGCAATACAAACACTGTCACGATTTCACAGTATTCCCAGCATGAGGGTGCGGTCACGTGCCAACTGGAGTCTCAGCTGCTTCTTTCAATAGGACATTAAAGTGGTGGTCCCTACAATGTATAATTCGCCCATCGATTTAAACCTTTTAAAATAGGTATTTTTGTAAGTACCTTATGTTGCCATATGCGCCTGTGAGCGGCACTATCACTGCTCACTCAGGCCGCATCATGTGACCCTTGCTGCAGCCGCCACTGACATCCGCTGATGTCACGTCAACTTCCGGACTTCCTTGATTCACCCAGGCATGAGCCAGTCGCACGCACCCCCCTGACTGACTGGGCTGTGGATGGTGTTTCACCGCACGTCACAGCCCAGGATCCAGGGGGCCAATGAAAACAGAGGAGAAAGAGAATGCGGGGGTGCGTGCGACCAGGTCACGCCTGGGTGAATCAATGGAGTCCAGAAGTTGACGTGATATCAGCGGATGTCAGCGATGGCTGCAGCCGGGGTCACATGATGCGGATTGAGCGAGCAGCGATGGCGCCGCTCACAGGCACATATGGCAGTAGAAGGTATTTACAAAAATACCTAATTAAAAGGTTTAAATTGATGGGCGCATTATACAATGTTGTGTACCACCTCTTTAAGAGAAGTGGCTGACTCTAGTCAGCTCATGAAAGTATGCAAATCGTATACTTGCAGCGACATCGCCATCCACTCGCGCTACGAATACTGGGAAATCGTGATAATGTGCACATTGCATAATGTCATGATTCCATAATCTGCAGTCACAGTGTGACTGAAGAAAATTGTCTAGTGCCCAGAAAACCCCTTTGAGTCCTGTGAGCATTTTTGGAGAAGATATTTTGGCTATTATCTTTCAAATCAATTTTCCCTTTCAAAGATTCGACGTTTCCATAAATTTTACAATTTGTGTGGTTTATGTGATAAGTGCATTTTTACATACCATACGATAGTTGAAAGTACTAATTACAGTAGGGATTATGGCAAGCCAGAGGTAGCCCAAGTATTCTATATTACCACATTCTTCAGCATAACAGAAATAAAATTTGCATCAGTCTATTAAAAATGTAAATGGAAAAACACAAGTAAGCTAAGGGTAGGATAAACTCTGCCTCCTGTTTATTTCAATTGAGTGGTACAACTGCAAAACGTGTTCAGGGAAACAAAGGATCAGCATTTTCTGAATATCACATGCTAAATTATTACACCACTGATGAACTCCACAGGATTGATCCATTCAGCTTTAAATCTCTAACCCCCAAAACACACTGTCAGAAAAATACAGGCACCTCCATAAATTAGACGGAATAGAGAGCAGTTACAAAGAGTGATTCCTTCTCTAAAGGAATAGCTCAGCCCGTATATTACAGAAAATCTATTTCATAAAAATTTGGTTACAGGTTTTCCTACAGATTCAAGAGTCAAACTGTGAGCTTCCTGTTTCCTTCCTGACTATTCTCCTAAACAGGAAAATAGCACGCCTCTTCAGGATTCTGGAGTGTCTGACGAGTGGTGTGGACCTCCGTGCGCTACGGCAGAAATCTAACTCCAGTCAGATACTGGAGTAAGATTTTTGGCATAGGGAACGCCACAGCTCATCAAGATTAGACTAGCAGTTGTGTCCCGCCCCAGCTCCACCTATTTTGCTGGAGCTGGGGTAAATTGGCCTGAAAATGGCAAAAATTCAAAATTTTGTTGCAACTCCGAGTTGCACTGAAATTTTGCAACTGTTCAAAATATTTAAGCCAGAATTCTAGACTGAAATCTTTGTCTGTCAACACAATTATGCAGTTGTTTTATTCTGGACTTATAAGTATGCATTTTAATCAGGACCTACCATTCACAGCATTAAATCATGTGTTTATACAATGTAATTTCCAAAAAAATTGGCATAAGAGAACACAAAGTTCAATTCAACATGCAATATATATTCTCAAAAACCTAAAATGATATTTCATTATATGTCTTACATACTAACTTTAGTTCAAAGTACCGTAAATGAACAATATACTTGGATTCAAAACTGTTGATGACAGAAGCTTAATGTGTACATTTTTTTCAGACATACATTGCATGGCAGTAGCATAAACCAAGGCACACTTAGATGTTATCTGGATTAGCAAATTCTGTATTTATTCCTTTAAAAAAAATGATGGAGAATGGATGCCATGAATGAGGGGCTTTAAAACCATAGTTAAGCAAGCTGTAGTAGCTCAAAATACTGGAAGAGTCCACTAGAAAAATACAAGAGTTCTTCAATTTTAGATTGAGTATTCAAGCCGGGTTCACATCACATTCAGGAGAAACATCTGTGGCTTCATCTGAAGCGCTGATAAATGGGATTCAGAAGAAACCTTTGATGGAGCCTTTCACTACAAGGGAGATGGAGCACAAAGTGACTCTGCTTCAATATAATAATTAGAAGAAAATGGAGATTGATGTTTCAGAGTAGACAGCGCTGCTGTATAAAGGAAACAGTACCAGAGTGGAATAGCAATTTCGTAGTTTTTATTTTTATGCGTTACGTGCTCGCACCGAGCTCTTTTTCAAAAACAAACTCTTTGGAAAAAAAGAGCTCGGTGCGAGCATGAAACGCGTAAAAATAAAAACTAAGAAATTACGATTCCACTCTGGAACTGCATCCTTTCTGCAGCTATGAAGTCTACTCTGAAACGTCAATCTCCGTTTTCTACTAGTCAATATGCAAAGAGGGTTCACCTTCATTTGCCGACGGTGCAGCAGCTGTAATATTCATGGGTTATTATTGGAGTTGTGACAATCATAACCCTTTCAGGTGAGCAACTTCATAACTCCCTTCTCATCTGTACCCTATGTGCGCTTGTCTTCCCCCTTTTTCTTCTCAATATAATAATTGTCTGTGTTGGAAGTTCTGTCCAAATCCAGTTTTTCAAGGCTTCATACATCAGCCTCAACAGAGCCACAAACGTGTCAGAAACACAACATGAACATGGCCTTAGAAATGTTACTTATAATGATGTAGTCACATTAAATATACTGTGGCGTGCAAAGAAAAATATTTTTTTGAAGTGACATATCTGAAATATTACTAAGATCACAATTTGACAGTTTGCACAGGACACAATCTGCTTCAACCAGAGGAAAAAAAACAAATGTGCCGATTTTCCAGAAAACACTTTCATTGTAGCAAAGTCAAGATAAAATTCATAAACGCAGAACATTTCTTCACATCTGTATGGTCTCTCGCACAGGCCATCCTAGACTCACTGCTCTTTCTTAATCTCTGGCTCCTGTATGGTATTCTGAGAAAAAATGAAATAAAAATGGATTTAGTAACACGACTGTGACGAATATTCAAGATAATCCCCTGTCAATCATTGTGCAGTTTTTGGCAGGTTTTATAGAGCTCTTCTATGCCCAGTGTAATGCGATACTTTTTGCAGCAAGCAGAAGGGAGGGGGCTGAGGGACAGTGAGTGACAATTACCTCACAGTAGCTGTGAGTGGCACAGGACGACCCTCCCCCATGTGCTCTTTTGTGTAAGATACTATAACTCAACATCGAGTTATGGGAATACGATACATCTCGGTGAGAAACCAACTAGATTTTTGGAAACCTAAGAGAACGGGGAATATCATCCTAGCTTTCAACACAGTCTAGCGCATACGGAAAGGGGGATACCCGGCACAGACTTGTGGGGGGCCCCCCTACTGCCCCGGTGCTTGGTATCCATGCGTAGCAGGGGCCCAGCTGGGTGCGAAGACACCAGAACCGGCTCTCTAGGACCATCCATTAAGGAGGTAGAGCCCATTTTAGTTTTTGGTAGTTTTAGCTGAGAGACCAGGGGAGGAGATTTGGGAGCAGCCAGGAGGCAGGAGTGGGACTGATCCAGAGGGGTTAAGAACTCCAGCAGCCCTGGCTCCATTGTCTTTTTACCTTGGGAGGTTGTGACGTCACGTCATGGGGAGAAAAGTCCGGCAACAACAAAGAGAGGGCCCGCAAGCCTCCCATGTGGCAGCCAGGTCATCCATCTGATCAGTAACTGACTCGTAATACCTGCTTTATATATTTTGTACCCTGGCTATTGTATTTGTAACTCTGACCATTATGTATGTATAACCCTTATGTATATAGTGTAATGTCTGGTGTGCCCCTAATGGCGATTAAATATATAATTTAACCTTGAGCTGTTCTTTTATCTCAATCCATGAACCCTCACATCCATTGTTTGGCCCACAAACACGCTACCGGGCGGGTTTCTAGCCCGATATAAGTCCGTTACATCTAATAGAAACCGGTGGCAGCTCTCCCAGGCCGACTAGGCTCGGCTTCACTGGAGCTAGTGAAGGAGCCTCTTAGCCTGTCAGGGGTGTGAGCGAGTGTCGTGCCACGTCAGTGACTGAGTGGGCCACCTCTTCTCACTCATTACAAGGACTGACTGTGTACATAAAAAAAAAAAAATAATAATCAGGATTCATATGGGCGCCACCACAAAAATGATAAAAAAATAAAATAATTTAGAGCATAAAACAATGCGATTACCCACAGCAATGCAAGTGGAGAAGCAGCTGTAGGCTACTCCTTTTATGTCTAGTGCCAGTGTTTTGCCTGCCATTGCACAACTCTACTGAGTGAGTGCATAATGGTGGTCATTCTATTTTTTATTATGTTTTGACACTATGGAGCGTTTCACTTCTTTATGTAGTCTCACTATAATTTTTATATGCTCACTCATTATAGCTGGTATTTCATTCAGCCATTTTAGTAAAAAAAAGAAACCCAATGTCTACCCACTTTCTCTTTTTTAAAATATGGTTAATAATGGCATAAGTGCTATTCACATAGTATATGAATAGCTCTTACTGCATATAATGCATAAATCATTAATGGCTTCCATTGTGTCAGACATTGGTATACAATTTGTAAATCGTGTTCAAACTTCTGTGAGACAAGTATGTGTTATTGCCATTATGAGCATATGTGCATAATAAGCCTAGTCTGGGTGAAAAATGCTTTAATGGCCAGAGGCAATCTGGACATAACAGTTTGCTTCAGTCATGTGCCTAAAAATCTAAATAAACACCTATAAAAAAAAAAGTTCTTCACACAATAAGACATGAAACCAAGCGTTCTGAGAATGTTGTGATAAAATACCTACATAGAAATGTGCAAATCAATAAAAAATATATATTTTATTGGATAATAATTAAAAGCATAAAAATAGACATAAAAAGTCAGACATATAAAATACTAAAGGTAGGTAAGTGATAACAAAACACCCTTGTGTAAATACTACAAATCAATACAGTTATATTGTGTGCAGTCACAGTATTGAGGACAGATACTCAAAGAGTACAGGCTAAATAGCTAGGGCTGTATAAGTTAAGGCCCTATAAGGTACATACAGGTAAACAGGGAGATTGTGAAAGGTTTGTTGTTTTTTCTGTTGGGAAAATGATAGACAAAGATTTTATTGAAAAGAAAATATCATACACAAATACAGTGGAATACTTCAGTCATTAACTAATAGAATTGAAAAAGTATAGGCCCGACTCAAGACCGGAACTTTTAATAAATTAGAGGACAACAAAGCATATATGGTGAAAATATATACACACAATTTATTATAAGGTATCACGACAACAAGTAAAAATGAGACAGAAGAGAGGAACATACCGTATTTTTCAGACTATAAGACGCACTTTTTTCCTCCAAAATTTTGGAAGAAAGTGGGGGGTGCGTCTTATAGTCCGAATACTATATACATGGCTGTGCGTGGTGGTGGGTGTGGGTGAGCGGCAGCAGGGATCAGCGGGGCACAGGAGGCAGCAGCAGACAGCTGCAGCCTTCGCTGTGCCCGCTACTAAAGAAAATGAATATTCCCTGCTCCCCACGCCCATAGGGGTGGAGAGCAGTGAATATTCATTTTTCTTAATAGCGGGCACACTGTGCTGCCGCTCTGCAGTCTGTGTGCCCGCTATTAAAGCTCATGAATATTCCCTACAACCCACTCCCATGGGTTGTAGTGAATATCCATGATCTTTAAAAGCAGGCACACAGACCGCAGAGCGGCAGCAGGAGCCGCGCTGCGGTACAGTGCGCTGGCTAATGAAGAGACTGAATGGTCACTGCTCCCCACGCACATAGTCCCAAGGGGTGCCATGCATACCAGGATGGGGGATAAAGTGGTGCCATGCATACCAGGATGGGGGATAAAAGGGTGCCATGCATTCCAGGATGGGGGCTCAAGGGGTGCCATGCATACCAGGATGGGGGCTCAGAGGGTGTCATGCATACCAGAATGGGGAATCAAGGGGTGTCATGAATACCAAGATGGAGTATAAAGGGGTGCCATGCATACCAGGATGGGGTATAAAGGGGTGCCATGCATACCAGGATGGGGGATCAAGGGGTACCATGCATACCAGGATGTGGATGAGGGCCAGGTATACCAGGATGGGATGGGGGCCACTTATACCAGGAAGAAGGGGCCATACATACGAGGATGGAGGATATTAACAGAATTGGGGGACATTACTAGTGTCTGCAACAGACCCCCTCCCCCATTACAGGGCATCATGACCACATTTTTTGCTTAATTTTTTTTCCTATTTTCCTCCTTTAAAACCTAGGTGCGTCTTATGGTCCCGGTGCGTCTTATAGTCCGAAAAATACGGTAACCAAGAAAATATCTACCGTATATTCCGGCGTATAAGACGACCTGGTGTATAAGACGACCCCCCTACTTTCCTGTTAAAATATAGAGTTTAGGATATATTCACCGTATAAGACTACCCCTTTTCCAACGCATACCAAACACCGGTAAAAATTAAAAAAAAAAACAGATTTGAATTTAACATGGTCCTTTTTTAATTTAAATTCTTATGACATGCAGGTATATAGCAGGAAAACTGTCACTCATAAACATAAGGCATACAACAACATTACTATCATCCATTTTACTGTAAATGTTACCATACTGTACTTTAAGTTTTTTTTAAGCTGTCAACCAAACAAGAACTGATAATGATAGGAGAAAGATATGGTAAAGCAACAAACAAACTACCAACATCTATCATAACCGTCAGCTACAGTATTTTACAGGTTTTTCTTTCTTTAAAAGCCTTCAAAATCCTCCTGTTCGTCATCTGATATCATAAGTACATCAATGAGATCTTGTGACACATCTGTAAAGCAGTCATCATATGGATCGAATTCGGTATAAGATGGTGTGGTGTCAGATTCAGCTTCATCTTCATCTTGCCACAAGTACGGTAGTTTATATATTACCTGTCCCCGCCGACGCCACCTAAAATAAAGTAAAAAATAAAAAAATACACCTATACTCACCTAGACACCTAATCCCCGAAGCCATCGATCTCCTGTAATAAAATATAAAATAATAAACCACAACCTTATCCTTACCCCTCCGTAGTAGTCCACGAGTGTCCCACGATGATCTCCAGTTTAGAGCAGCCACATAAAATGTGACCGCTCTAAACCGCTGCCGCCGCTCAATGACGCTGCTCCGATTAGCTGCTTTACGGTTAGACTGCTGTACCGTGAGAAAGACGGATTTTGGTAAGAACTTACCTGTAAAATCCTTTTCAGCGAAGGAAGGAAGGGAGACACAGATTCTCTACTTCGTGGGTAGGCGGAGCCCCATAGGATAGTCACCTCAGATTGGAAAATGACGACCGGCCCCTCCAGTATATAGGCTCCTCCTACTCCCATGTTCATCAGTCCGTACACAAGCTAAGGAAGAGCAGACCAACCAGCAGAACAACATATCCCCTTCTGAAATTTCAGAAATGAGAGAAAACAGGTTATGTAATAGAAACACACAGTCTTAGGCATACCCCATTGGACCTGACAACTGTGTAGAGCTGGCGAAACTGGAAGGAGAGCCGTAGAGCGCTAAACCCAGTCCAGAAGATCGACATCAGGAAGGAGACGCGCTGCATCTAGAAACACAACAACACACTTCTGCCCTGGGAGGGTGCTGTGTCTCCCTTCCTTCCTTCGCTGAAAAGGATTTTACAGGTAAGTTCTTACCAAAATCCGTCTTTCAGCAGCAGAAGGGAAGGAAGGGAGACACAGATTCTCTACTTCGTTGGACGTCCTAAAGCAGTACCTACTTAAGGGTGGGAAATAGAGGCAGAAGCTTCCATACCCCAAAACTTAGGCAAGAGCACAAACCGCGCTAAATAATGGAAAACTAAATAAAGGGATAACTTAAATTACCGCCGCCTGCAGGACCCTGCGTCCCAGGGCCGCATCGGCTGAAGCACTTACGTCCACCTTATAAAACTTAATAAAGGTGTGAACGGAGCGCCAGGTGGCCGCCCGGCAGAGCTGCGCTCCCGAGGCCCCCTGACGAAAAGCCCACGATGAGCCAATGGCTCTTGTGGAATGAGCTTTAACTTTAACCGGACAAGGCTCGCCCTTGAGCCGGTACGCTTCCAGGATAGCTGAACGGATCCACCGAGCTATCGTGTCTTTGGAAGCACGTTGACCACGCCGACGACCTGCCGGAATTACAAAAAGAGTTCGACTTCCGAAAACCTTGAGTGATTGTAAGATAGAACTTCAATGCCCGCACTAAGTCCAACGAGTGCAAGGCCCGCTCCCTTGGATTCTTAGGTCCTGGACAAAGAGAAGGCAACACAATGTCCTGATTAATGTGGAATTGTGACACTACCTTAGGCAAAAAATCTTCACGAGTACGAAGCACCACGCGATCCGGAAAAAATTCCAGAAAAGGAGGTAAGCAAGAAAGTGCTGCCAATTCCGATACCCTTCTCAAAGAGGTGACTGCCACCAAGAAGGCCACCTTCCAAGAAAGTAGTAAAAGTTTAGCAGAATCCATAGGCTCAAAAGGCCTATGCTGAAGGGCTTCCAGGACTAGATTAAGCCGCCATGGAGCCACAACTGCCCTCCGTGGCGGAAACTGACGTGCGACTCCGCGAAAAAAAGAACGAACATCCCTGCGAGAGGCAATAGCCTTCCTAAAAAGTGCGGAAAGAGCAGAAGCCTGTCCCCGCACCGTACTTACTGCCAAACCCCTGGCCAGACTAGATTGCAGAAAGGCCAAGAAGTTGGGGATGGAAAAAACCCTCGGGTTTCTTGAGGATCCAGAACACCATGAATAGAAAGTCTCCCAAGTTCTGTGATAAATCCTGGACGTAGCTGGACTCCGGGCCGCCCGCAAGGTAGCAATGACCTCGGGCGAAAAACCGCGACGGGTCAAGATCTCGGTCTCAAGAGCCACGCCGTCAAACGAAGGGACCTCAGGTCCGGATGACGAATGGGCCCCTGAGTGAGCAAGTTCGGGCGAAGGGGCAGCGGAAACGGAGGTGCCGCCTGAAGAGACACCAGCATCGAATACCATGTCCTCCGCGGCCAGTCTGGTGCTATCAGAATTATTGATACCCCTTCGAGTTTGATCCGTCGGATCACCAGAGGCAGTAAGGATATCGGCGGAAACGCATAGATCAGCTTGAACTGACCCCACGGGGCCACTAAAGCATCCACCGCCACCGCCTCCGGGTCCCTGTACCTGGACATGAACGTCGGAACCCTGGCGTTCAGCCTGGATGCCATCAAGTCCACCTGAGGAGTCCCCCAACGGGAACACAGCAGAGAAAACACTTCTGGATGGAGACTCCATTCCCCAGGGTCCACTTGCTCGCGACTGAGGAAGTCCGCCGAGATATTCAACACCCCTGGAATGTGAATTGCAGAAATTGCTGGAACTTTGGACTCGGCCCAGACCAGGATCCGAGAGACCTCCGACATGAGACTGGAACTCCTCGTCCCGCCTTGGTGGTTGATGTACGCGACAGCCGTAGCGTTGTCCGACTGGATCCGGACCGGTAGACCGCTTAATAAGACCGTCCAATGTTGGAGGCAGAGAAATATTGCTCTCAACTCCAAAATGTTGATCGGGAGAGACGACTCCTTTGGCGACCAGACCCCCTGAATCCAGAGGTCGTTCCAAACTCCCCCCCAGCCTGTCCGGCTGGCATCGGTTGTCACCACCGACCATCTCGGGGGAAGGAAGGATTTCCCCACGGATAGAGTCTCCGGACGTAACCACCATCCAAGAGACTCTCGCACCCTGCGGGAGATAATGACCGAGCGATCCAGAGAAGTTAGCGATCGATCCCAATGGGTCAGAATAAGGTTTTGGAGATCCCGGGAATGAAATTGTACAAACGGTACTGCTTCCATAGTTGCCACCATTTGACCCAGAAGGCGCATGCATTCCCGAAGGGACATTGACAGCGCCGACCTCATAGCCTGGACCAGAAGACGAAGGTTCGTCTGTTTGACAGGAGGCAGGGACACAACTGCCCGAACTGTATCGAACTGCATCCCCAGGAAAAGAATGGACTGTGCTGGCTCCAATGACGATTTCTTCCAATTGATCAGCCACCCGAAGTCCATCAGGTACTGAAGGGAGAGATCGCGAGTCGTTATTGCCTCCTCTGCTGTGGGTGACACTATGAACAGGTCGTCCAGGTAGGGGAGGATCGTAACCCCCTGTGTTCGAAGAAGCGCCATGAGAGGAGCCAGAATTTTTGTAAAAACCCTGGGAGCTGAGGCCAACCCGAAGGGTAGGGCCACAAACTGGTAATGGGCTTGACCTATAGCGAAACGCAAGAAACGCTGGTGAGCCCTGCCGATAGGGATATGCAAATAGGCGTCGCGGATGTCTATCGACACCAAGAAATCGTACTGCGACAGGGTCGCTATCACCGATCGGAGAGACTCCATGCGGAACTTCCGTGTCTGGACGTAAATATTCAAATCCCTGAGATCCAGCACCGGACGAAACTTGTCCTCCTTTTTGGGGACCACAAAAAGGTTGGAATAAAAACCCTTTCCCTGGTCTTCCGGAGGAACCTGAACCACCACACCCTGCTGTAGGAGAGAGTCGACCTCCTGAAACAGTGCGGCAGCCAGTCTTGGCACGGACGGAATGCCCGTCAGACGAAACCTGTCTGGAGGTAGAGAATGAAATTCTATGAAATAGCCTGCCGACATAACCCGTGTCACCCAGGCATCTGCTATGTGGGATGCCCAGATCGACCCGAATTGTAGCAGACAACCTCCCACCCGAGAGCCCTCGGGGGGATCCCTGGCGTCAGTCTGCCTTAGCGAACTTTTTATCAACCTCCCGTCTGTCCTGACGGGACCGTTGCTTCCAGGGAGTACGAGATTTCTGGGCGGATCTGCCGGAGGATGAGGGACGACCCAATCTCCAAGAAGGCTGACTGAATCATCCCGTGGCCCGAAAGGACCGAAGACCTCTGCCGGGCCCTGTCCTGCTGGCTGTGGATGCCACTGCCTTTTTCCCAGGCAGAGTAACATCCTTAGCTTTAGCAATTAGTTCCGAAAGATCTGAACCAAAGAGCTGACTGCCCTTATATGCCAGACTAAGCAATCCCTGTTTAGATACCGCATCTCTGGTCCACTGTTTAAGCCACAGAGCTCTTCTAATCGTGACTGCTGAAGCCTGAGCCCTGGATAGAATTGAAGCAGTGTCCAGTACTGCATCTCTGCCATAACACATAGCTTCTTCCATTCGCTGAAAAAGCTTTTCCATTTCTGAACGCGAAGTCCCATCCTGCCACGCCGCATGCAGCTGATCCAACCACCGCAGAGAGGCCTCACCGGCCCACATGGCCCCCAAGGCCGCTTGGAAACCATGACCTGCGGCTTCATAGATGGATTTCGCCGCTGACTCCGATCTTCTGTCCAAAGGATCCTGAAGATTGGCTCTCCCTTTAACAGGACGCAGGGAAGACCTGGTCAGCTGAGACAGAGATATATCCACCTCAGGAGAGGGAACCCAATTAATAACCATCTCCTTGGCACAGGGATATAGGGCATCAAAAAAACGCGTTCCTCGGAAGCGTTTATCCAGACACTGACGCTCCTTCTCCACCGCTTCGTTAAGTTCCTCATGCGCAGGTAATGTAGAACGAACACGGCGCGTCTTCCGATACAGACGGGCCGACCTAGACGGTCTTGTCGGCTCTTCAGACAGCTCTAATACTTCCCGCATGTCCTTAATAAGCCCATCTACACGACCCGAAAGAGAAACAGAGCGATCCTGTTGATCCTCCTCTTCGGACTCAGAAATTTCATCAACCGAATCTGTTGGTGAATCCGAAGCCTCTGATGCGCTCTGCGAGGGAGACAACGCCACCATAGTCTTGTGGCGCTTTTTACCTCGTGGCATTGGGTGTGATCTAGCTGACACCCACTGTCCCAGGAGACTAGAGAGACTATCAATGGAGCGAGTGAGCGCCTCCACTTTAACATCACTGAGCGTTCAACTTGATGTAGTAGAAGGCCTGAGTGTATCAGAGGCGTGCGACTGAACCTGAAACGGATCAGGAGACCGATCCGCACTCCCAGGCCCCTGATCCGACATGCCACCCACACCAGATGCCAGGATGTACAACAAGGATGGCAAAAAAAGTGTAAAAGCTGCACAGCCTGTTTTCAAAACTCACTCTTTTTTTTTTTTTTTTTTTTATATATGCGTCAGGCTCTGAGGGGTTAAAGCTCACCCTTAGAAAAGAGCTACCCCAGAAAGCCGAGCAAAAATCAATAGGGGGAAACTCCCTTAAACACCATGTGTTTCCCCTAAAGTTCCACTTTTTCAGAAGGGGTTAACATCACAGCAACTATAATACTATGCTGCCTAAAAGGTCAGTGAAGTAAATAGCTTTAGAAGAGAAAGCGGCAGTGCTCACGAGGACTCCTAATAGGTAGCCGAAGTGACAGCACTGACAAAGAACCCCTGCCAGAGGCAGAGGGGACTCACCGGTACTGCGGCGACCGCTCCTCCTGAGTGTGTCGCTTCACTTTTTTTTTTTTTTTTTTTTTATATATATATATGCGTCAGGCTCTGAAGGGTTAAAGCTCACTCTTAGAAAAGAGCTACCCCAGAAATGCCAAGCAAAAAATCAAAGGGAGAAATTCCCTTAAACACCATGTGTTTCCCCGAAAGCTCCACTTGTTCAGAAGGGGTTAACATCACAGCAACTATAATACTACGCTGCCTAAAAAGGTCAGTGGAGTAAATAGCTTTAGGAGGGAAAGCGGCAGTGCTCACGAGGACTCCTAATAGGTAGCCGAAGTGACAGCACTGACAACGAACCTCTGCCAGATGCAGAGGGGACTCACCGGTACTGCGGCGACTGCTCCTCCTGAGTGTGTGGACGGACGGACGGGGAGCAGAGAGCAGGAGATGCCGCTGCATGCGCAAATAAAAAATAAAAATTACTGGCCTCCATCTCTGCTCCCCAGTCAAGGCAGTGTCTGAAATAGACAAGAAACACACAGGCAGTACACTTGCCGTAGCCGTCAAAGATACTCTTTAGACCAAAGAGCACTTACCCGGCTGAACGCCACAGGGATCCTCAGGGATGTGTGGCGCCATGGCCCTTTGCTCCCCCCTATGGCGGAGCACGCAGGGACCCTCTCAGATGTGTGGTGTGCGCCTCCGCCAGGGAGCGCCCTGTATCCCCCGGGGCCGGCAGGCATAAGTGGGAACCTCCTCAAGGGGTACACAGAGCTGCCAAGGGAGGGTCAGTGGTCTCAGCAGCGCCGAGACCCCTAGAGACCTCTAGACCACGGGGGGTCCAGGACTCGCTGGATATAAAATAACAAACTCTTCTGAGGAGCTGCCGAAGCAGCGACTATCCTCTGAGACCTCAGATAAAAAGACTGATGAACATGGGAGTAGGAGGAGCCTATATACTGGAGGGGCCGGTCGTCATTTTCCAATCTGAGGTGACTATCCTATGGGGCTCCGCCTACCCACGAAGTAGAGAATCTGTGTCTCCCTTCCTTCCCTTCTGCTGCTGAAATTCCCACGATACAGCAGTGGCGTAAACGAGGTCCCCGGAGCTGCGCTGACTGAATGCACTCCGGTGACCTCAGTCAGGGCTCACGATGCCGGGAATGGACGTGTTCCCGGCAGTCTGAGCTTACAGCAGCCATGACAGCTGTCACATCCATCTCCAGATGTGACAGCTGTGCATGGGAGATCAGCGCAGGAACCTGGACAGGTAACTATTTTTTTTTTGTAAACTAAGAATTACGGTAAATAAAATTGTGTGTTTTATTTCAAATAAATTATTTTTTTCTGGGTGTAGTGTGTGTTTTTTATTTTTAACTCTTTGTAGGTTAGTAATGGGGGTGTCTTATAGACGCCCATCATTACTAACCTGGGCTTCATGGCAGCTGGTGCTGACATGAACCCCACCACTATTACCCCCTGCCACCACACCAGGGCAGCGTGGAAGAACGAGGCTAAGCGCCAGATTTGGCGCACAAATAGGATGTGCCAAATCTGGGGCGGCTGAGGGCTACTGTTTCTAGCCTGGGAGGGGGCCAATATTCATGGCACCCTTCCTGGGCTATTAATATCAGCCCCCAGCTGTCTGCTTAGCCTTTGCTAGCTATTAAAATAGGGGGGACCCCACGTCATTTTTTTGGGGGGTCCCCCATTCTAATAGCTAGTAAAGGCTAGGTATTCAGCTGGGGGCTGATATTAGTAGCCTGGGAAGCTCCGTGGGTATTACCCCCTTCCCAGACTTCAAACATCTGCCCCAGCCGTCTGCTTAACCTCCGCTAGAGACTATAATGATGGGGGATCCCACGCCAATTTTCTTTTTAAAAAATCCTTTATTTTAACACTAAATGACAATTGAGGGGTTAATAAAGATGCAGTCCCTAAATTATTATTTATTTTGTAATTAATTTTTCCCAAAAATGTTGACGTGGGCTTCGCCATATTTTTGTGTCCAGCCAGGTACAGCAGGCAGGAACGGGCTGCCCCCAACCACCAGCTGCCTATTTGTACCTGGCCGGACACAACAATATAGGGAAGCCCTTTTTTTTTTTTTTTTTAATTATTTCATGAAATAATTTAAAAAAAAAATACGTGGGGCTTCGCCCTCTTTTTGTGTCCAGCCAGGTACAACTAGGCAGCTGGGGGCTGGAATCTGCAGCGCAGGGAGGCCCAAGCTTTCTGGGCCCCCCCCGCTGCAAATTGCAGTCCGCAGCCACCCCAGAAAATGGCGCGTTCATAGAAGCGCCATCTTCTGGCGCTGTACCCAACTCATCCAGGGCCCTGGTGCGGTGGCTCACTGGGTAATAAAGGGGTTAGGGCCAGCTTGGCATTATCAGCTGGCCCTAAGCCCGAAATTCATGGGGTCACGCCAATATTAGACATGACCGCCATGAATTTCTAGTAAAGTAATTAAAAAAAACACAACACCCAGAATAAAGTCCTTTAATTGAAATAAACACACAATTTTTTAATGTTCTAAATTAAACCATACTTACAGTCACGCCCATTCCAGCTGAAGCCAACGACCTCCTGCAATAAAAGTAAAATAATAAAGCAACCTCATCCTTACCTCTCCATGGTTCCCAGGACCGGTCCAGCTCTGCTACATTCACATGACAGGCTGCACCGCAGCAGAACGCTGCCGTTCAGCTTGCCATGCCGCAGACACTGAGAAGCGCAGGCATGCTTGTGCTCCTCAGTGTCTGGCTGTGACGGCATCCAGATGAGCCGACAATGAACTCAGCTCACCTCATGCACGTCACTGACAGCGTGGGAAAATTCTCCTGCTCCCCGCATGCGCAGTAGAAGTTTCCCACGCTGTCAGTGACGGACGTCCAGGAGGTGAGCTGAGTTCATTGTCGGCTCATCTGGATGCCGTCACAGCCAGACACTGAGGAGCGCAAGCACGCCTGCGCTTCTCAGTGTCTGCGGCATGGCAAGCTGGACGGCAGTGTTCTGCTGCGGTCCAGCCTGTCATCTCGATGTAGCAGAGCTGAAGCTGTCGTGGGAACCATGGAGAGGTAAGGATGAGGTTGCTTTATTATTTTACTTTTATTGCAGGAGATCGTTGGCTTCAGCTGGAATGGGCGTGATGGTACCGTAAGTATGGTTTAATTTAGAACATTAAAAAATTGTGTGTTTATTTCAATTAAAGGACTTTATTCTGGGTGTTTGTGTTTTTTTTTAACTTTGACTATAGGGTTAGTAATGGGAGTGTCTTATAGACGCCTCTCCATTACTAACCTGGGCTTGATGTCAGCTGGCATTATAAGCTGACATCAACTCCAACCCTATTACCCCACTGCCACCGCTACAGGGCAGTGGGAAGAGCGAGGCTAAGTGCCAGAATTGGCGCATCCTATAGATGCGCCATTTCTGGGGCGGCTGACGGCTGGTGTTTCTAGCCTGGGAGGGGGCCAATATTCATGGCACCCTTCCTGGGCTACTAATATCAGCCTCCAGCTGTCTGCCTAGCCTTTGCTAGCTATTAAAATAGGGGGGACCCCACGTCATTTTTTTGGGATCCCCCATTTTAATAGCTAGTAAAGGCTAGGTATTCAGCTGGGGGCTGATATTAGTAGCCTGGGAAGCTCCGTGGGTATTACCCCCTTCCCAGGCTTCAAACATCTGCCCCAGCCGTCTGCTTAACCTCCGCTAGAGACTAAAATTACGGGGAACCCCACGCCAATTTTTTTTTAATAAATCCTTTATTTTAACACTAGATGACAAGTACAGTAAGCAACACTATCACTGCACTTATTATATTTGTGACTGACATGTTTCTATCTATCTAATCTATGTGTGATGCTCTATTCTTTCTATTCTAAATTGTCGGGTGCCGGCTTATGCCGCTGCTGAATTGCCGGCTTTTCATATATTGTCACAGAAGCGATGCGAACTTCGCAGCTCCGGACACAGCGCAGCGCTTCTGTGACAAGTGAAAGCTGTCGGCACAGAAGCCCTGCGCTGTGTCCGGAGCTGGGAAGACACTGCGATGTGTCAGAAAAGTTCGCTAGGTTCTGTCTGTCTCCGCTGCTGGGAATACGCAGCGATGTGTCAGTTTTAGCACAGAAGCGCTGACAGTCTGGACCTACCTCCGCCATATTTTAACTCCCTCCACCTTATATTAACTCCCACATGGCAGGGATACGGCCACGGCAGCTTATTAACACCCCCAGAGTATCCCCGCATGTCAATTTCTGAAAGTTCAAAAGCATTACCGGCGTATAAGACGACCCCAGACTAGACAGAAGATTTTTCAGTCTTCAAAAGTCGTCTTATACGCCGGAATATACGGTATATCAAGGTAATGGCCTATATCCAGTATTATAAAGAATACAATACATAAATACTGACTCAAAGTAGTTAATATACCGACAATCAAAACTGCAATACCCCAGATGGCCTAGGTAAACTGCACTATGCCCTGTGGCCAAAAGTATCTTATTTCAGAGAAATACTGAATAGCAATAAAATACTCATATTTTATACAATTGAGCCTTTATTGCTATGCTCTCTGGGCTTCGTTTACATTGTTCAGGCAACAGCCACTGAGCTAATAATTTATGTATAGTTGGAGTATTTCTCTGAAATAAGATACTTTTGGGCATAGTGCAATTTACCTAGGCCTTCTGTATTGCAATTTTGATTGTCGGGATATTAACTGCTTTGGGTCCGTATTTATGTATGATATTTTCTTTTCAATAAAATGTGTGTATATGCTGTGTTGTCCTCCAATTTATTAATTGTTCATAATACAACTGGTTCTTTGGGTACCCCACTGTCCAATATTGTACAGTGCCACCACACCCATTAAGTTTAGTTTCAAGTTATGGCTATATGTAGTCTCCTAAGACTGGAATTTTGTAGGCCAGTCTTGATGACAAGTGCACTGAAGACACTAAATTCATGAATTTGGCCCATTTTACAGCTGCTGTATGCCACCGCAAGTGATTTACTATGGAGTGCATTTCTGTAATAATTTGTACCGTTATAGTGGTGTAAATTATAATTAATTTGGCAGGAGCTAATTAGAAATTTGGCAAAAAGCTGATTAATTGCCCACTCCATACTGCGCAGTATACATTTTCTACTGTGTCCCATGGGAATGTGTAGATTATCCAATTACAAAAAAAGGTATACCAACTCTGCGGAAGCTATTAGGACACTTTATAATTTGCTTGGTACATAAAAGCCTATGGATACAGTCAGTATGTGCAGACATGTGAACAGACCCCATTTTTGCCATATAGTGTGGAGCTCTGATACTATAATTAATTCCTGCCACATTCTGTATACAGAGTATTGTCTTGTTACACTGAGTGCTACCATGGATATATACAGACTCTTGCCAGGTCACAATATAGTTTACAGTGCCATTGAAGCAGTATGTATATACATACACTGACAACGGTATGTATTCTGTATACAAACTGCTCTAGGCCTGCACTTTTCTGTTTGTCTAGTGACCACCCTGTTGGATTCTATTACTTACAGAAGCCACAAATCTATTTTTGTACATTAGAACTACTATTATTTTGTGTGAAGCTAAATGGGCTTTATTATTTCTAGTCTTTAGAGAAGCACTCACATCAAAGTTTTTAACCTCTTAATATATTGCAATCGTCATATTATATAGCACTGTGTACTTACAATTGCTCATCTTGCCTTTCTACCCAGATAATTCTTCTGTTTTCCATTAGGTCTGATATCGCGTGATTAAAAACTGACTAGCTGAATCCCTCCAAGCTCTATGTAGAAACAGGAGGTCAATTTTCTCTGCACAAGTCATGAGTCACTGCAAAAGTCTATGGCAGGGGGAGGAGCGGAGCAGCTGGGTCAGGAGTTGGAGGGGGAAACTTCCCGTTTCTACATAGAGCAGAGAAGAGAGTAATCAACTGGGCAGAAATGCAAAATGAGCAATTGTAAGTACACAGTGCCATATAATATGATGATTGCAATATATTAAGAGGATAAAAACTGATGGGAGGAGGAGTGCTTCTTTAAGTCTATTCTGCAGCTCTGAGCAAGGAAATGAGAAAATCTGTGAAGTAGTGAAATAAGCTTCCCATTACATATTAATATAATTGGGCAATGCAAAAATATGATTTTCTGCTAGTTTGTGCTTTTGGAATAACTAGTATTGTCATCCTACAGCTAGGAGAACAAATTGTATGATACAAACCTGTAGTATCTCATGTTCTCTGATAAGGCGATCATATTCTCTTGTTAGCCCTTCACTCTGCTTCTTGAGGGCAAGGACTTCTGCTTGGGATTTAGAGAGTGCTGAAAAGGAAATATTGGCAGTATGAGAAGTATATCTCAGCATGGTATACAGCTAACACCAAATACATATATATAACATGTGTCATGTAACATTTACATGATATTTTCGATTCTGTCAAATTCTTCTCATCAACAGACTACAATCTGGCTCTGTGTTATTATAGTTGTCCCCACTGTTTAGGTGCAACTGACCGAATTTTACATGGCATTCTGATGGGAACACTACATCAGTCTCCCCTGGCCTGAAATGGCTTTTTACAACTAAGGGCTGCTTAAGATGTGCGTGCACAGACCGCAATGCACTGACTGGCCGTGGCTCTCCTGACCCGAGTGTCACAGGGCTGATTCGCACCAATGTCTGAAGCAGCCATAAGATGGAGGTATTAAAAAACTGGTTTGGCGTTTCCAGAGAAGCCATAACTGATCTGCTGCAAAAAGCCTTAGTTACTTACCGGTAAAGGGATTTTTCGGAGCCCATGGCAGCACCATGTGAGAGAGGATCCGCCCATCAAGGACAGGAAACCTACAGGTTAAAAAGGGCGGCCCTCTCTTCCCGCCTCAGTTTAGTTAACAGAGCATGAGAGTACCGCCAAGGTTAGTTATAACAAACATAATCACATTAAGTACATTACTTTTCATCAATTTCCCGCAAGGGTGCACAAAAAGAAATCAAATCTACAGGAGTGCACAACACCAGTGAAGGGAGGGAATATAAAGGTGCTGTCATGGGCTCCGAAAAATCCCGTTACCGGTAAGTAACTAAGGCTTTATTCGGTCGCCCATGACAGCACCACGTGAGAGAATTACAGAGACGAAGGAAATTAGGGAGGGACCACAGCTTGAAGCACCCTTCTCCCGAAAGTGAGCCACCCAGATCCAATCTATAGTGCCTATAGAAAGTAGAGGGAGAAGACCAAGTGGCAGCCTTACAAATTTCCTCAATGGAAAAGCCCTGTCTTCTCCGCCCAGGAGGTTGATACCGCTCTGGTAGAATGCGCCCTCAATCCCTCCGGTATCTCTTTATCCACTGAGGAGTATGCGAGGGAAATGGCCTCCTTGATCCATCTAGCGATTGTAGCCTTTGAGGCCTTACAACCCTTCCTAGCCCCCTGATAGCAAATAAATAGGGACTTATCCTTTCTAAAGCCACGTGATACTTCTAAGTACCTTAGTACGCACCTCCTAACGTCTAAAGTGTGAAGTCTCTCCTCTTTTTGATTTTTGGGCGGAAAGCAAAAAGTTGGGAGAACTATTTCCTGGGTTCTATGGAATCGAGTGGCCACTTTAGGAAGAAAGGCTGGATCAGGTTTTAATATAATCCTATCGTCCAGAATTTGCGTAAATGGAGGGCATATTGAAGGGGCCTGTAGGTCACCGACTCTCCTGGCTGAAGTTAGGGCTACTAACAGGACCGTCTTTAGGAAAATAATTTTGGGGGAGACTAAATCTAGTGACTCAAAAGGAGGACTGGTCAAGGCATCTAAGACAAAATTCAAATCCCAGGGAGACATCTTTACTTTGGTAATGGGTCTACACCTAAAGGAAGCTTTTAAAAAACGGGCTATCCAATAGTTATCTGCAATATTGGAAGAAAATAAAGCTCCCAACGCCGACACCTGTACTTTCAAGGTACTGGTAGTGAGACCTAATTCTAAGCCTCGCTGCAGAAATTCCAGAATTTTCCCAATAGGGGGCCCCTCCTCCACCTTAACTTCTGCAAAGGACAGAAACTTCCTCCAGGTCCTGGCATAAATACGGGTGGTAACAGGTTTTCTGCTAGCCAGGAGAGTATTCACTACATTTGCGGGGAATCCTTTGTTGGTCAATAACACCCTCTCAAATTCCACGCCGTCAAATGTAGACTCGGGGTTGGAGGATGGGAAAGTGGCCCTTGAGTGAGGAGGTCCGGAATCTCCGGAAGAACCCAGGGATCTGATATGGACATCTTCCAGAGACAAGGGAACCACGGTCTTTTGGGCCAAAAGGGACATATGAGTATCACTCTGGCCCGGTCTGCCCTGATCTTTCTTATCACCGCTGGGAGCAGGATCATGGGAGGGAAGGCATATGCCAGAGGAAATCTCCAGGGAACCATGAAGGCGTCCACTGCCAGGGGTCCTTCTCTGGGGTCTAAGGAACAAAAATTTTCCACTTTCCGATTTGCTCTTGTTGCGAATAAGTCCACAGTCGGAAGGCCCCACATTTCTACGATTCTGGAGAATATTTGTGTATTTAGGGACCACTCTCCCTCTTTCACGGAAGTACGGCTGAGGAAATCCGCTGTGATGTTTTCCTTGCCTTTTAGATGAGTAGCCGAAAGAGAGAGACAGTGCTCTTCGGCTTTCAGCAGAAGTGCGTTCGCTACCCTCATCAAGTTTCTTGAGCAGGTTCCCCCTTGGTGGTTTATGTAAGCTACCGTGACTTGATTGTCCGAGAGTACACGGACATGCTGGTCCTGAAAATATATAAGGAACTCGTTGAACGCATGCTGCACCGCCAGAAGCTCCTTAACATTTGATGACAACTGTTGCTCACTGCTTGACCAGGTTCCCTGCACTAATTTCCCTTCAAAGTGAGCTCCCCAACCTGTAGCACTTGCATCAGTGGACAAGACTGCAGTTGGACTACATTCCCAGGGAACCCCTTTAGCAAGATTGTCTTGTCGTAACCACCAACGAAGGGACCATATGGCACGAGGACCTAGCGTAAACTTACGGTCTAGATGCCCCTCTAAAGCTGCGTTATTGTACAACACATCCCACTGAAAGGCTCTTGAATGCAATTGTGACCAACGAACCGCAGGAAAAGTGGAGGTGAAGGTTCCCAATAGTGACATGGCCTTACGGAGTGACATAGAAGGTTTACGTATACATTGTTCTACCAACTCCCGGATTCTATCAATTTTCTCTTCTGGAAGACAACATAGCTGTTTCCTGGAATCTAATATGACCCCCAGATATTGTTGTACCTTGAGTGGAGATAGTCTAGACTTTTCTAAATTTAGAAACCACCCCAAACTCTTTAAGACCGACATGGTCTCCTGCAGGTGGGTCTCGCACTGAACCAACGAATTCCCCACTATCAGGAGATCATCCAGGTAAGGGATAATTAGAATGTCCCTTTCTCTTATATGGGCCATAACTTCCGCCATTACTTCAGTAAAAACCCGTGGGGCTATAGCTAAACCGAAGGGGAGTGCAGTGTATTGAAAGTGTTTAACCACCCCGTCTATTTCAATGGCCAGCCTCAAGTATTTCTGGTAATCACTATGAATTGGGATATGGTAATACGCATCTTTGAGATCGAGAACTACCATATAGCAGTGGGGAAAAAGTAACTTTATTACGGATTTTAAAGACTCCATTTTAAAGGTGTGTATTTTAAGGAAATTATTCAGGGATTTCAGATTTATAATTGTCCTGAAACTTCCATCCGGTTTCAGAATCAAGAAGAGCGGGGAGTAGAAACCAAGACCCTTTTCAGCTTCCGGAACCTCAATCAGGACGTGCTTTCTTATTAGGGTTTGTACTTCCGAAACGAGGGCAGCCTGGCGTTCTGGGGAAGAACTGGAGGGAACAACCATGAACCTTTTGTGAGGTAATGCTTTAAATTGAAATTTAAGACCATACTTCATCAGGCTCAAAATCCAATTACTATGAGAAATCTGTTCCCAAGCTGGGACAAAAAATGACAATCTCCCTCCCACCTGGGCTGATTGTGTATCCCCTGGCTTCTGCTCAATTTTTGGAGACGGACCAAAGAGTAGACCTCTACCTTTTCGACCTCTCATCAGACTTGTCTTGCTCACTGAAATATCTCTTCCGGAAAAATTTCCTCTTCCGGAACGATCTCTTAAAGGAGGGTAGAGGTTACTGATGGAAACCCCTTCTTAGGGTCCCCCGCTTTCGTCAATAAGTCGTCCATGGTCTGACCAAAGAGGTATTCCCCTTCACACGGGATTGTACACAGTCTGGACTTAGTCTGTAAATCCCCTGGCCAGCTTTTAATCCACAAGGCTCGCCGAGCCACATTTGACAGTGCTGCTGACTTTGCTGCCAACCTCACTGAGTCCACAGATGCATCAGCAAGAAAAGCTGCCGCCCCCTGAACCAGTGGAAGGGAAGAAATAATGTCTTTCCTAGAAGTCCCATCCTTCAACTGACTGTCTAGCTGTTCAAGCCACACCATCAGGGCTCTGGACGTACAGGTAGCAGCTACTGTTGGTCTCAGTGCTCCCGCAGCTGTCTCCCATGCCCCTTTCAGGAAAGTATCAGCCCGTCTGTCTAGGGGATCTGTCAATGCACCCATATCATCGAACGGGAGGGAAGTTCTTTTCGCTTCTTTGGTAACAGCAACATCCAGCTTGGGTGCTTTTAACCAGGAGGAACACATAGCATCCTCAAACGGATATTTCCTTTTAAAGGATGGAGGAACACTACCCTTCTTGTCAGGCTTTCTCCACTCCTTATCAATGAGGTCTTTCACCTTTGAATTTACTGGAAAGACCCTTCTCTTCTTTAGCCCCAGACCACCAAACATAACATCCTCAGCTGACTTCTCTACCCTCGAGTCCACTATCCCCATTGTAGATCGGACGGCTTTTACTAGGGCATCGACCTCCTTCAGGGGGAAGCACTGTCTATCTGGCTCACTATCAGAGGAAGAGAAGGCGGAGGAGGAAGCGACTGATAGCTCAGAGTCTGAACCCAGCTGGGTTTCTTGAGGAATATGCCCAGACTCTGAACCTTGCAATGCTTTGCCTATTTCTTCCCTTATTAAAGTTCTTAGGCCTAGGGAAAAATCTGGGGTCTCCTCCGATATCATTTTGCTGATACAAAGCTGACATAACCTTTTGCTATATGAATCAGGGAGTGGACAGCTGCATAAGGCACACACTCTGTGCTTGGACTTCGAGGAACATTTCTTGCTCTAAAAGAAAGTCATAGATCGAAAGAAGGAGGAAACATTAGTAGAACTTTCACGAAGATTCCACTCACCCACAGAACCTTCGGTACCGTAGAAGCAGAAGAATCCAGCATGCATGGCGAGGAATCACGCCGCACCGGACCGTCCTTCCTGCTCTTAATGGTAGCTCTTCTAGCTGAACGACCAGACCCTAGCTGGGAATGACGCTGCGCCACTAGTTGTGAGGGCTCCCTAGAGGGCTGCTCCTGCAGCAGATGTTGTTGCCTAGGTGACAGCTCCTGTGAATCTTCCATAGCTTACAATGTAAGAATGGGCTGGGAAGCACCTCTGTATGTTACCAGACCCTTTATATACTGGCCATACCGGTACCATGTGTGGGTGTGTGTTTCCTTTTTTTTTTTTTCTTTTTTTACCCAGGAGGGCGTTACCTGCTCCTTGGTCTTCCTCCCCAGATCCAGGTGGGATCCAGGTGGGCTCCTCGCCGCCAGGTCCTCAATCTCCCGGCGTTCAGCTGCACGCGCCAAAAATTCAAACGAGCCCTGCCCCTTCCGGTGACGTCACAGGGCTTCCTGCCCGGCGCACCGGAAGTCACGTCAGAAGGTCGCACCCGCCCCGGCGTTCATGACCTGGATCTCCTGCAAGCTGTAGCGGGGGGGGGGGAAAGCCCGCTAGCGGCCCCACACCTGGCGGACATCTACCTCCCGTGAGGCGATGTCGCGCCCGCCGCAACGCTCACGGAGGCGCCCCCATGAGCCCTGCCGTGGCGTCTCCAGAGGACTGGGACGGACCAGCTCCAACCACCTGCTGTGGCCCTCTCTGGGACAGGAGTCCATCTTCTGCAGGTAAGCCTGCAAGGTCCCCCATCATGGACAGGAAACCTAAACTGAGGCGGGAAGAGAGGGCCGCCCTTTTTAACCTGTAGGTTTCCTGTCCTTGATGGGCGGATCCTCTCTCTCACGTGGTGCTGTCATGGGCGACCGAATAAATTTGGATTTTGCTGCGGATTTACTACATATTTCACAGTTTAAATTATTTATATATACACATATATATCTAGATCTATCAAGTTGCAGAATATTACATCCTGTATACGTTTTTGTACTGTACTTTATTGCAGACTTTTTGTGTGCAATCTGCACTGACAATCCTCACTATATCTGCTACGTTTGGACATAGCCTAACCTTTATTTTACAGTCTCTGTTTTCCTCTAAAATCCTCTTCCTCCAAAATGTCCTCCAAAAATGATTAAAGACTAAAAAAAAGTCTCGTGGTTCAGGACATGAAACACGAGACAAAATGTAACTTTCTGCAGTGATTTACAAGACATAGCATGCTGCCATTGTTGTGACTAGAAACACCAATATCTCTCATCAAGAGGACACGCTATCAAGGCATCAACAAAACAACAACACTCCACATTGTTCCCGTGTTTTGGGTACGGTGACACCACGACTAATGTTTTTCTAAAACAAGAGATATTAAAGGGAAAAGGCACTGTGTATATTTTTCGAATTAGTCACTAATCAAATCAGTACACAATTTGCACTAGTTTTAGTGTAAAAAAAAAATCACAACAAATCTAGACTTGGATGGACTTTTTACTATGGAAAGATGGCCATGAGTTACACGTGATATCTTCTATTGCGGTTTTTGTGAGTATAATAAGAGATCATTCACCATATAGCACTTGAAGAACAAGTTGAACAGTATGAGTGGCTTAGGGTATTTGTATTAGCTACTTCAAGAATTTAATGAATGGGACGGACTAGATCTTAGCAATAATCAGCAATACAGAAATGTTATCCTTTTTATGTGATGTAATAGAAGCCCAGCAAGTGTGTGCTTCTACCATGCATGCATGAGGACTCCTGTTCTACTCTGCATTGCTATAGCTGAATGACAGCCAGTTAATAGCCCAGAACCGGCAGAAATTATGAGACCTAAACTTGCTAATTGGCACTTCTCGTGCATAAAGCCTCCTTAATAAACTGCTTAAGTTTTAACAGTTTGCAACTGAAAACAACATTGCTGGTGACTTTATGTTTCCCCAGAACCCAGTACCTGGGTTACAACAGGAAAACTGAATTTGGCTTGTCCAAAGATGCTTTGGCAAATTAAAGCCCTGGACAAGATTACAGAATGCTTTATTCACCTCCACCAAGCTCATGTGATTCAGGAATTAAATTAGAAATTCCCCATTAGTGGAACTCTGCAATATTACTACTGATCTGTAGATGCGGTTGGTTAACTAAGACTGTTAACATTCACTTTCGAGCCCCCCTCACCTCCACCACCAGAAAAAAAAAAACACAAAAAAATATACGGGATGAATTCTTTTATAATTCATTATATCTGCTAAATTGGTGTCCATAATGAGATGGATAGGGCAGCACAGTGGCTCAGTGGTTAGCACAGCAGCCTTGCAGCGCTGGGGTTCTGGGTTCAAATACCACCAAGGACAACGTCTGTATGCTCTCCCCATGTTTGCGTGGGTTTCCTCCAGGTTCTCCGGTTTCCTCCCACACTCCAAAGACATACTATAGGGAATGTAGATTGTGATCCCTAATAGGGACAGTGTCCATAATGTCTGTGAAGCGCTGTGGAATAAGATGGCGCTATATAAGTGAGTAAAATAAATAAAAATAAATAAATCTGGCAGTACTGTCATTTTCGTTGTTCTATTCCCATGGCAGAGCAATAGAAGTGCTGAAAGCAGATCCAAATACAGTCTTAAAGAAATGTTAATTTCAATAAGAAAATAAAGAGCAGACTTCACTGTGTTTTATAGAATTTAAAGAGAAGCAGTCCCCATTTTCCCTTATGATGCAAGCATAGTGCGGTGTACATGTCCTATGGACTGCACTAGTGGCAGTTTATTTATTTTTTGTAGATCCAATGTATACTTTACTCGCAGAAATACCAGACTCTCTACTTCGTGCGGACATCCATGTGTCCCGACCGAAGCATGACCGCTTCATATATTTCTAGGAGACTCTCAAGCTTGGGTCGGGCTTGGGTTGGGAGACCCGTGGCCAGTCCATGCATTGCGGTCTGTGATTGGACTGAGATCCACGCACGTCTGTATGAACCCTAATAGAGCTTTAGAGCCAATCTCATGATAAATAGGTATCCACACTTTTTCTGTGATTGGCTAAACAACAGCACATGAAAGAAAGGACCTTCTCTTCTCCTGATGAAAAACAGAATTGGCGCTGGCAACAGGAATGATTTTGCCTCTGTATCCATTATAAAATATTACATATAACCTCTAGCACTGAGATGATCTGTGTATTCCCTGTCAAAGACAATAATTTGGTGATCGGTCATCCCTAACACTACACTGGAGAACAAGAATGATATCTATGATGAGAAGGCAACACAAAAGTACAAAACATCATGTCACTGCAATGGACACTGCTAATACATGCTATAAATAATGTATTTTTGTGCTTGGGCTTTACACCCACGGCAGCTGCAGTGTACAGGTGAGACAATTTTAGCAGTCCAAGGGTTAATAATCCAGTAGTATACTTTCAATTAGGTGTTACAACATACAGCACTGGCAAAAATTAAGACACAAGTGCAAAATTTTCAGTTTCTCTGATTTTTCTCTTCATAGGTATATTTTTGAGTAAAATGTACATTGTTGTTTTATTCTATAAACTACTGACATGTCTCCGAAATTCAAAGCTAAAAATGTTGTATTTATTTGCAGCAAATGATAAAGCATCAAAATTCTAAAAAAAGAAACAGTGCTTTCAGACCTCAAATTACTCATGTTTTAACTCATGAACAGTTCAGAAATCATTATTTGGTGGACTAACCATGATTTTTAATCACAGCTTTTATGCGTCTTGGCATGCTTTCTACCATTCTTTCCATGCTTTCCAAAAGAAAACTGTTCAGAGGTCTCTTAATTTTTGCCAGAGCTGAAGACGGCAGGGCTGTGGAGTCGGTAAGCCAAACCTCCGACTCCAACTCAGACTCCCTCACACATGGCTCATGTTTAAGTGATAAATTTACTGTAGCACAGATTCATCTCAGCTAAACGTCTAGAACCTTAGATCAGAAATAGGACAGACATTTATAGGACATGTCATAACTTTCCCAAATTCTTATGAAAAAAATATTCCCCACAAACTGCTTTGAACTACTGTACCCAATTTATTCTATATTTTAGGAGTCGATCCATTTTATACCGACTCCACCAAAATGGACACGGACTCCAACTCCACAGCCCTGATAGATGGGACCTCTTGGCAAACAAGCAGTGATCTATCTCATGAGAAAAGATTCAGTATAACCTGGGATTTAATAATTTAAATGTCTGCTCTTACAGGGATGTGTGATCCAGTGGGAGGGGCTATCAGAGACTGACAGCTTTTAGATCAGTGTGCATGCAGAGATAGCAGTCAGTCAGTGATAGGAAAGCCAACTGGACTGAAAATCCCAGAAAGAGCAGAGGATTAAATACAATAAATAATACACAGGTTATCCTGAATCTTTCCTCACAAAACTATATATTAATCTATTCAGCTCGCCCCTCTCTAAAACATGATGCCTGCATTTTCTTGGTGACCGGTTCACTTTAACACAAAAACCTGATTAATCAATGTCATTTTTGATAATGGCTTTCCTTTAAATAGCCCTCCTCTTTTCCTTTATTATTGGATAAAAAAAATACACATATTTGGCATGGTTGCATCTTTAATGGCCCACAGTATAAAAACTAGATTGTCGCTTAGCTCTCCCAGTGATTAATGTATTAAAATAAAAAAAAACAGAATTGATATTTTTTGATCTTGGAGAAAATGGACCCAAAAATTTGTTGTGCAATTTCTAATGAGTACGCCGATACCCCATATGTGGTGAGAAACTACTGTATGGGCGCAGGGCAGGAGGGCTCAGAGAGGAAGGAGCGACATTTTTGAGCGCAGACTTTGATGGAATAGTCTGTGGGCGCCATGTTGCGTTTGATGTGCCTAGACAGTAGAAATCCTCCACAAATAACCCCAGTACAGTGAGAGCTATAATTTTTCCAGATTTCGGCAGGTAGAGTCATGTGAGCGCTTGTTTTTTACAGGACGACGACTATTTTTTATTGGTACCATTTTTGGGCACATAACATTTTTTGATTGCTTTCTATTGTGCCGATCAGAGCAGAAAGGGAGCTTCCTCCCTCTGCATGTCGATCGATATTGACAAGAGCATCAGAGGGGTTAAACACCTGCTATCGGCGTAAGCACAGATCGTGGGCATTTCTGCAGGCTGACATCTATGATTTATAGCGGACGCCCACTGATGATTGTGTCGGCTCTGCAGCATGTACGACGGTTTGCCGGAACGTACCTCCCCCGGCGCTGTACGTATGCAATGGACGTCATCAAAGGGTTGAAAAAACAGACACACGAATGGCATGTGGATGACAATACGGATGAAAAATGGTCAGTTCTTTCTGGATGTAAACTAGATGATTTTGCATAATTTCGTGGCCTAGCAAGAGCAATCAAAGAATACATCAGGCAAATAGTTGAAGGGTATGTGCACACGGTCCGGATTAGCTGCGGTTTTGACGCTGTCGAATTTCTGCCCAATTTCCGCACCGAATATGCAAATTAGGTTAATTGCGTTTTTTTGGTGCATTTTTTTACATGCGGTTTTCCAGCATGCTTTTTTTATGCATGCGTTTTTCATGTCTTCGTGTCAGTTCTTAATAAAGGCTATTAAAATTTGCAGTTTCAGAGAATAGTTTTTTTTTTAAACAAACTTTATTGATCATCATGTAGCATTTTTTCGTGACCTGGCCCAGCCCCCTGCCTGTCCCCATAATGTTCTCCCCATACAGATAAACTTTAACAAAGAGATTGACAACAGAATCCTCAATTTGAAATCAAGCAAAATTTTCCTTATTTTTTAAAATAAGCAAATGATTTAGAAAGAAGTTCAAATAATAGTAAGTTCCAGCAGGGTAACATGTATTTTCATAGAGGACTTCGCGTCTCAAAATATAACTGTCACAAAAAGACATCTTTCATTACTTCTTGTAAATGTTTACAGTACGCTGGATAGTCACTCGCGTCACCACTGAAATTCTAAGTACAGTTTGGTATGAACAGTACCATGACTGAAATACTATAGTGCAGCCAGAACTGATCAAGGTAGAGATTTTCCTCTCAATGATTTGGACAAAATATTTACAATAATTAACTTACATACTACTGGGAAGACCCTTCAGAACAGCGGAGTGTCTGTAAGTGGAGATCATGTTAATACCCGGATCCAGTACATCTACACCACGTTCCAAATTATTATGCAAATTGGATTTAAATGTTCTAAAGATGTACAGTGCATTGTGAAAGTACTTGCCCCCACTGAACTTTTCTACCTTTTGCCACATTTCTGGCTTCAAACAAAGATATAAAATTCTAATTTTTTTGGGAAGAATCAACAAGTGGGACACAATCATGAAGTGGAACAAAATTTATTGGATATTTTAAACTTTTTTAAGAAATTAAAAACTGAAAAGTGGGCCCTCTTGAGTTGATACTTTGTAGCGCCACCTTTTGCTGCGATTACAGCTGCAAGTCGCTTAGGGTATGTCTCTATCAGTTTAGCACATCGAGAGGCTGAAATTCTTGCCCATTCTTCCTTGCAAAACAGCTCAAGCTCATTGAGGTTGGATGGAGGGCGTTTGTGGACAGCAGTTTTCAGCTCTTTCCACAGATTCTCGATTGGATTCAGGTCTGGACTTTGATTTGGCCATTCTAACACCTGGATACGTTTATTTTTGAACCATTCCATTGTAGATTTTGCTTTATGTTGGGGATCATTGTCTTGTTGGAAGATAAATCTCCGTCCCAGTCTCAGGTCTTTTGCAGACTCCAATAGGTTTTCTTCCAGAATGGTCCTGTATTTGGCTCTGTCCATCTTCCCATCAATTTTAACCATCTTCCCTGTCCCTGCTGAAGAAAAGCAGGCCCAAACCATGAAGCTGCCACCACCATGTTTGACAGTGGGGATGGTGTTTTGAGGGTGATGAGCTGTGTTGCTTTTACGCCAAACATATCGTTTTGCATTGTGGCCAAAAAGTTTGATTTTGGTTTCATCTGACTAGAGCACCTTATTCCACATGTTTGGTGTGTCTCCCAGGCGGCTTGTGGCAAACTTCAAACGAGACTTTTTATGAATATCTTTGAGAAATGGCTTTCTTCTTGCCACTCTTGCATAAAGGCCAGATTTGTGCAGTGTACAACTGATTGTTGTCCTATGGACAGACTCTCCCACCTCAGCTGTAGATCTCTGCAGTTCATCCAGAGTGATCATGGGCCTTTTGGCTGCATCTCTGATCAGTCTTCTCCTTGTTCGAGATGAAAATTTAGAGGGACGGCCGGGTCTTGGTAGATTTGCAGTGGTCTGATACTCCTTCCATTTCAATATGATCGCTTGCACAGTGCTCCTTGAGATGTTTAAAACTTGTGAAATCTTTTTGTATCCAAATTTGGCTTGAAACTTCGCCAGAACAGTATCTCGGACCTGCCTGGTGTGTTCCTTGGTCTTCATGATGCTCTCTGCACTTGAAACAGAACCCTGAGACTATCACAGAGCAGGTGCATTTATACGGGGACTTGATTAACACACAGGTTGATTCTATTTATCATTACCAGTCATTTAGGACAACATTGGATCATTCAGAGATCCTCACTGAACTTCTGGAGTGAGTTTGCTGCAGTGAAAGTAAAGGGGCCGAATAATATTGCACGCCCCACTTTTCAGTTTTTAATTTGTTAAAAAAGTTTCAAATATCCAATAAACTCCGTTCTACTTCACGATTGTGTCCCAATTGTTAATTCTTCCCAAAAAAATTAGAATCTTTACGTTTGAAGCCAGAAATGTGGCGAAAGGAAGAAAAGTTCAAGGGGGCCAAATACTTTCACAATGCACTGTAATACGGTATTCATCGGACCATAAGACGCACTTTTTCCCCTCAAATTTGGAAGGAAAATGGGGGTGCGTCTTATGGTCCGAACATTGCTCTACAGGTGGTAGTGGAGCGGGGATCGCAGGGTCCTCCAGCGGCGGCAGAGATGAAATGTGGCTGGAGCTGGGGTCTGTACCTGTGCTGGAGTGGCTGGTGTCGGGCGGTGAAGCAGAGGAGCTGGGCCTGTCACCTGGCTGTGAGCGGCGTCCGGCGCTGAGGCAGAGGAGCACAGGCCCGGCTCCTCTTCCTCACCGGCGGATGCCGCTCACAGCCTGGCACAGGCCCCAGCTCCTCTGCCTCACCGCCACTGCAACTCACAGCTGCTGTAGCACCGGCTTCATGTATCCAGGGTCCGCAGCATTCCTCCACTTCCGCCAGGCCGGTTTCCTGAAGGACCCTGCCTCCTGTGATCCCTGTTCCACCACCCCCCAGGTAAGATACCGTACCTATTCAGACTATAAGATGGACCCTATGTTATAAAAATTTTTTTTTCCTATTTTCCACCCCAAAATGAGGTCACAAAAAATAGTTAATAAATAACATTTCCCACATGTCTACTTTACATCAGCACAATTTTGGAACCAAAATTTTTTTTGTTAGGAAGTTATAAGGGTTAAAAGTTGACCAGCGATTTCTCATTTTTCCAACAAAATTTACAAAAACATTTTTTTAGGGATCACATCACATTTGAAGTGAGTTTGAGGGGCCTCTATGACAGAAAATACCCAATAGTGACACCATTCTAAAAACTGCACCTCTCAAGGTGCTCAAAACCACATTCAAGAAGTTTATTAACCGTTCAGGTGCTTCACAGGAATTTTTGGAACGTGGAAGAAAAAAATGAACATTTAACTTTTTTCTCAAAAATGTTACTTTAGACCCCAATTTTTTTTATTTTCGCAAGGGTAACAGGAAAAAATGGACCCCAAAATTGGGGTGCAATTTTTCCTGAGTGTGCTGATACCCAATATGTGAGGGAAAACCACTGTTTGAGCGCACAGCAGTGTTCGGAAGGGAAGGAGCACCATTTGACTTTTTGAATGTAAAATTAGCTTGAATAATTAGCGGATGTCATTTTGCGTTTGGAGAGCCCCTGATGTGCCTAAACAGTGGAAACCCCCCACAAGTAACACCATTTTGGAAACTATACCCCTCAGGGAATGTATCTAGATGTGTGGTGAGCACCCTGAACTCCCAGGTGCTTCACAGAAGTTTATAATATAGAGACCTGAAAATAAAAAAAAAATAAAAAAATCGAACTTTTTCCACAAAAATTATGTTTTAGCCCAATTTTTTTATTTTCACAACGGAAAGAGGAGAAAATAGACCCCAAAAATATTTGTGCAATTTCTCCTGAGTATGCCAATACCCCATATGTGCGGAAAATACACTGTTTGGGCGCACGCCAGGGTTCAGAATGGAAGGAGCACTGTGACTCTTTGAACACAAAACTGGCTGGAATTGAGAGCGGATGCTGTGTCGTGTTTGAAGAACCCCTGACGCGCCTAAATAGTGGAAGCCCCCCAGAAGTGACCCCATTTTGGAAACTAGACCCCTCAAGGATTTTATCAAGGGGTATAGTGAACATTTTGAACCCAGAGGTACGACACAGAATTTGATAACATTAGGTCATCATACTGAATAAGTTGTCATTAGTCTTGAGCGCAAGTGGTCGCTACTTGAGTTTGCATCGGGTACTCGGGTATTCACCATGTATCGCGGGTGCTCAAGTGACATGCTCGAGTCCTTGCCCCGCATGTTTCATGGTTGTTAGACACCCCAAAAAAAAACATGCGGCGATCGCTTGTGCATGGCAGGCAATCCACGCAACGTTTTTTTGGCAACTAAGCATATGGGGTGGAGACTCGAGCACCTGCGATACTCGATACAAACTCAAGTAGCGAGCCCATGCGCTCAACACTGGTCGCCATATCATCATTTTTTTTTCTTTACTTTTGAAAAAATCCCAACCCTAACCCTGACCCTAGCACAACCCTAAACCCTAGTGTTTTTTTTATGCCTTTCCTCGTGTGGTATAAGTGATTAGACGACTTTATTCTTGGGTCGGTGCGATTACAGCGATGCCAGATTCATATTGGGCTTTTATGATTGACAGCTACATACACTAAAAGACGTTTGTTTTTTTTCCAAAGAATAGTTTTTGAATTGCCATATTTTGAAAGCTATAATTTTTCCATATTCCGTCTGACAGTCATGCAAGGGCTTGTTTTTGGCGGGACAAGTTGATGTTTCTATTGGTTTATTGGTACCATTTTTGGGCATGTGACATTTTTTGATCGCTTTCTATTCCCATTTTTGGGAGGCAGAATGAACAAAAACAAACAATTCAAGAATTTTTTTTTTCCTTTTTATGCAGTTCCATGTGTGGCAAAATTGATAAGGCAGCGTTATTCTTTGGGTCAGTATGTTTACAGCAGTACCACATTTATATTTATGTTTTGGCGCTTTTACACAAACTATTTTATAGAAAAAAATTTTTTTTTGCATCGCTTTAATCTGAGAGCTATAACTTTTGTAATTTTTGGCTGATGGAGCCGTATGGTGGCTTGTTTTTTGCGGGACAAGATGACGTTTTCAGCGTTACCATTTATATTTACATTAGTCTTTTTGATTGCATTTTATTCCATTTTTTGTTTGATGGTATGATAAAGCATCGTTTTTTGCTTCTTTTTTTTACCGTGTTCACTAAAGGGGTTAACTAGTGGGACAGTTTTATAGGTCAGGTCGTTCAGGAAGCGGCGATGCTAAATATGTGCACTTTTATTGGTTTATTTTTTTTTTTCCATAATATTTATTTATAGTTACAGCATACTTTTTTTTTTTTTTTTTTTACTTGTACACTATGTCCCACTATGGTACTTTCACTTTTTGCAGCCTGATCGCTTATATAGCACAGAGATGCAGCAGCATCTCTATGGTATATACAGCCAGTCAGCGCTGCATGCAGAAATTACTTTGGTCGTGCACTGCGCATGATCAAAGTAACTTTTTGCCACCTGGTGACCCGGATGTCATCATGACAACATAGGGTCACCATGACAACATCCGGGACCCGGCACAGACAGCCCGGGACACCGGAGAGGAGTTAAGTATCGGCACTTAACTCCCATTGCTCCCAAAATGCTGTGATCGACTTCGGGGTATGCCAGTCAAACTATTTCTATAGAAGACTACAAATAAATGTGAAGTTTTATACTAATATCAACACTGGAAAAATCATTCCTTTTTTGTTCCATTTGAATACGTCTCGAACCATGCCAGCTTCCTACAGTGCTTCAGACAATGGTGAACTGACTTTATTAATTTCCCCTCTTCCTCCTATATTTACCATTATAATTTATGGAGCACTATGTGGTGCCACAATACTGTATGGAGCACTATGTGGGGCCACTATACTGTATGGAGCACTATGTGGGGGCCACTATACTGTATGGAGCACTATGTGGGGGCCACTATACAGTATGGAGCACTATGTGGGGGCCACTATACTGTATGGAGCACTATGTGGGGGCCACTATAATGTTTGGAACACTATGTGGGGCCACTATACTGTTGGGAGCACTATGTGGGGCTACTATACTGTTGGGAGCACTATGTGGGGCTACTATACTGTTGGGAGCACTATGTGGGGCTACTATACTGTTGGGAGCACTATGTGGAATCATTCTGTATGGAGCATTATATGGGGTCGACCATACTGTATGGAGCACTATGTGGGCCCAATATACTGTATGGAGCACTATGTGGGCCCATTATACTGTATGGAGCACTATGTGGGCCCATTATACTGTATGGAGCACTATGTAAATCTTCAGCAGAAAAAAAAATAACCGCTATAAAGATAGAATGCCCAACACTCTATCCAGATGATGAATGTCTCGTGTCTCTGAGATTATTTTCTCCTAAAGGTAGGAAAATGATTCACACAAGGTCAGAACGTATACAATGAACCGGTTTCTCTGTTTTACTTAGTAAAGTCACACACCCAGTAACATCCAATGTGACATCTCAAACAAGTAAAATCTGCTTTCATCTCACATTGTTGAGCCTTGAACATTGGAGGCAGATCAAAAATAAAGTATAAACGTGCAGTTCCAATATGATCTTTTAAATGCGTAATCTGTCCTTTTATATATTTAAAACTTATGAGTGATCATAAATTTACTTTGTGCTTAAAGAAAACTTTTCACTAGTTTGAGCATGTTAAGCTGGCAAAATCATGGAATAGTGACTGCAGAGCTGAGTAAAACATAGTTTTTATTTTTTAATTTCTCCTCTCCTTTGCGTAGATATTGGTTATAACTTATGATAAATCTAACTGGGTGTTACCAGAGATTAGTATCTATGGGTGTTTAATTCTTCACACAGGGAAAAAATGAACATGTTCTCACAATAGCGTACAGCAGGTTTCTCCTTGTGAGACATGTAATGACTGTAGAGCGAAGTGGGATTACTTAGAAGTCACTGTTTCACATCTTGAATTCTTTCCATCATGCCTATCCAGTAATGTTCCTGTACGTTACAGCTTATTCACCAATGACAGAATGCATGGTTTGGAAGGTGGATTTCGACCTCCATACTTCATTAGAAACTCACTTTGGCAACTCTTTAAAGACTCAATTTTCCAATAAGTTTTCACAATGAAAACATGCTCCTCCAAACTGTATCTGTACATTGTTAACTGTTAAAATTAATTTGGCAGGAATGAATTGCAAGCACCACACAAACTACTGACGCGCAGTAGGGCATACAGCAAGCCTGTCTTGTGGTGGAGACTACCAGTGGGGTGACAAGTCGGTGAGACTTGTAGAGCAGAGATAAGTGTGATTACTAACACATCATCTGCTTACATCTCATTGCAGTCAGTGTGGGGAAGTTGCAATACAGCAGAGAAAAACTGTCTCATGAGCTCTTCTAGAAGCTCTTTTCTCATTGTGCTGTCAGCTCTGCTGTACTGCCCCTCCACCCACACTGACTGCGAGATGAAAGCTGAAGTGTTAGTAAGCACTGCTGTATTCCCAGCAGTTCGTAATTCTAGCTAGTTCTGGAGTGAGATGAGTGAGGAGAGTAGACTGTCATTACACCTTTCATAAAGGAAAAGTCTGTTTTAAGCTATTGTGGGGGTGTGTTCTTTTTTTGCCCTGCATGATGCCTCCTGCTTATGATTGGTCAATGTCTTGCAGCGAAAGAAGTGCACACCCACAGAAAAAAAAATCTCTGGTAACACAGAATTGGGCTTGTCATAAATTCTAACTTAAACTTTACCAGCTAATATTTCCACAGCAAAGATGAGAAAATAATAAATAATTAAGTGTTAAACCAGCTCTGTAGCCAATACTTCTTGATCTAAACAGCTTAACATGCTCAAATTCGTAAAGGTTCGCCTTTAAATCAGGTATTAAAGAGGACCTCTAACCTCCCTGTGGTTGCCTTTTTTATTTAAGATAATAGACAGCCTCACACTAGACGCTCACATAAGAATACCTAATTAAAAAATATACAAACAGTCCCTAAACAACCTCTAAAGCAGGGTTCCCCAACTCCAGTCCTCAAGGCCCACCAACAGGTCATGTTTTCAGGATTTCCTTAGTATTACACAGGTGATAATTGCATCACCTGCACAGGCAATAATTCCATCACCTGTGCAATACTAAGGAAATCCTGAAAACATGACCTGTTGGTGGGCCTTGAGGACTGGAGTTGGGGAACCCTGCTCTAAAGTACTTAACAGTCTCCAGCAGGAGTCAGGTTTAAATTTTCAGATTGTGGGATGCCAGCATTTTAAGTGGCAACTTAAAATTCTCGATGGCAACCAAATGCTATTAGAACACAAGATCTTGCTCTTTTGACTAAAGCAATGCTGACCCACACATCCTGTTTTGTACAGGTAGGCAATGGATATAGGCTGCAGTTGACTGACAATGAATCAATGACTTTCTATAGGAGACTTTGCTAGTTATGCGGGGCAAAGGTGTTTGTAAATGGAGGGAAAGGATGGCAGCTAAGACCACCACTGATTGTAAATGGTCAATACTATGTTATTTATTGTAAAATAGAGGTGTTACTTGTCATTGTAATTCTGTAGTTGAGGATAACAAGACTGCTGAAAAGTCACCTATGCAACATAACAGGAAGTATTAGTATATTATTATACTTAGTGGCCAATGTCGGAATTGTACGATTTCTGATTTTTTTTTTACTTGAAGAGTGCCATGGCAAATTGAACCTTTCCTTAAGGTATTATAGGTTTGTTTTACTTTCAGTGAGAATAAGAGTAAAAGGTGCACAAGCCATGAATACGATTAGATATTTCAATGGATAAAACAATATGTTATCAAATAAATTAAGCTCCAACAATACTCACCTTCTGCCATTCTCCGCAGTTCTGCTTTTCCCATTTCAATTTCATTCTTCAATATTTCATTCTCTCTTTTGATTTTCTGTTCATTGTCACTAAATTTACTTGAATCCAAAACCTTCAAAATAAAAGATGCATATTTTTACTAAAAGGAAAAGAGAAGAATTTAATGGGTAGAAAGGCAAAATGAGCAATTGTAAGTACACAGATCTATATAATATGATGACTGCAATATATTAAGAGGATTTCTTTATGTGTAAGGAAACTCAAAAAGCACAAATGAAGAAATTACTGGAGAGCCATTGTAACTGCAAAACTGCAAAATGTAACATGCAAGATCTTCCCAGATACAGGTGCATCTCATTAAATTAAAATATCATCAAAAAGTTAATTTATTTCAGTTCTTCAATGCAAAAAGTGAAACTCATATACACTGCTCAAAAAAATAAAGGGAACACTCAAATAACACATCCTAGATCTGAATGAACGAAATATTCTCATTGAATATTTTGTTCTGTACAAAGTTGAATGTGCTGACAACAAAATCACACAAAAATCATCAATGGAAATCAAATTTATTAACCAATGGAGGCCTGGATTTGGAGTCACCCCCAAAATTAAAGTGGAAAAACACACTACAGGCTGATCCAACCGGTCATTCTGAAGGATGTTGCAGGCAGCAGATCTCTCTCCACGGAGTCTCCAGACTCTGTCACGTCTGTCACATGTGCTCAGTGTGAACCTGCTTTCATCTGTGAAGAGCACAGGGCGTCAGTGGCGACTTTGCCAATCCTGGTGTTCTGTGGCAAATGCCAAGCGTCCAGCACGGTGTTGGTCTGTGAGCACAACCCCCATTTGTGGACGTCAGGCCCTCATACCAACCTCATGGAGTCGGTTTCTAACCGTTTGTGCAGACACATGCACATTTGTGGCCTGCTGGAGGTCATTTTGCAGAGCTCTGGCAGCGCTCCTCCTGTTCCTCCTTGCACAAAGGCGGAGGTAGCGGTCCTGCTGCTGGGTTGTTGCCCTCCTACGGCCCCCTCCACTTCTCCTGGTGTACTGGTCTCCTGGTAGCGCCTCCAGCCTCTGGACACTACGCTGACAGACACAGCAAACCTTCTTGCCACAGCTCACATTGATGTGCCATCCTGGATGAGCTGCACTATCTGAGCAACTTCTGTTGGTTGTAGAGTCCGTCTCATGCTACCACGAGTGTGAAAGCACAACCAGCATTCAAAAGTGACCAAAACATCAGCCAGAAAGCATTGGTACTGATATGTGGTCTGTGGTCCCCACCTGCAGAACCACTCCTTTATTGAGGGTGTCTTGATAATTGCCAATAATTTCCATCTATTGTCTATTCCATTTGCACAACAGCATGTGAAATTGATTGTCAATCAGTGTTGATTCCTAAGTGGACAGTTTGATTTCACAGAACTTTGATTTACTTGGAGTTATATTCTGTTTAAGTGTTCCCTTTATTTTTTTGAGCAGTGTATTATATAGAGTCATTACAAACAGAGTGATCTGTTTCAAGTGTTTATTTCTGTTAATGTTGATGATTATGGCTTACAGCCAATGAAAACACAAAAGTCATTATCTCAGTAAATTAAAATAATTAACAAAAAACACCTCCAAAGGCTTCGTAAGTGTTTAAAAATTTCCCTTAGTCTGTTTCAGTAGGCTTCACAATCATGGGGAAGACCGCTGACTTGACAAATGTCCAGAAGGCAGTCATTGAAACAATCTACAAGGTCCCAGAGTTCCAATTTTCATTTGGAAATCAAGGTCCCAGAGTCTGGAGGAAGAGTGGAGAGGCACACAATCCAAGCTGCTTGAGGTCTAGTGTGAAGTTTCCACAATCAGTGATGGTTTGGGGAGCCATGTCATCTGCTGGTGTAGGTCCATTGTGTTTTATCAAGACCAAAGTCAGCGCAGCAGTCTACCAGGAAATTTTAGAGCACTTCATGCTTCCCTCTGCCGACAAGCTTTTTGGAGATGGAAATTTCATTCTCCAGCAGGACTTGGCACCTGTCCACACTGCCAAAAGTGTGCTTGATTGGCCATCAAACTTGCCTGACTTATACCCCATAGAGAATCTATAGGGTATTGTCAAGAGGAAGATGAGAGACACCAGACCCAACAATGCAGAAGAGCTGAAGGCTGCTATCAAAGCATCTTGGGCTTCCATAACACCTCAGCAGTGCCACAAACTGATCGCTTACATGCCACGCCGCATTGATGCAGTAATTGATGTGCAATTACTGAACATACACTTCAGCAGGCCAACATTTCGGATTTTAAAAAAAATTTTCAAGCTGTTATAAAGTATTCTAAATTTACTGAAATAATGACTTTTGTGTTTTCATTGGCTGTAAGCCATAATCCTCAACATTAACAGAAATAAACACTTGAAATAGATCACACTGTTTGTAATGACTCTATAGAATATATGAGTTTCACTTTTTGTATTGAATCACTTAAATAAATTAACTTTTTAATGATATTCTAATTTAGAGATGCACCTGTACATCCAACCATGCAAGACATTTTGTCTTTACTGCCTGTCTCTGATGACAACACAATCTTAAACTATTTATCATAAAAGTCATTTTACCTTTTTCAGATGTTCATTGTCCTCCATGTACTTTTTTGCAGCTTCATTGTTTTTTTCCACTTGGGCCTTCAGCGCACCACCGGATTCTGTCTCTGATGCCAACTGCACTATAAGATTAGTTACCCTTCTCAAAACACTGTAAAATAGGTGGAGGATGACAGCATCAGATAACATTCAAGAGCATTTCCTACACCAAAGTTTTGTTCACAGCTGCTAATACTGGAAGACAGTCTGAAACAGTCCCTGGGTTCTCGGCCTATAAAATATATATGTAGAAACAGAATCCCCTGTGTGCAAAAGGGTATTCCCCTTTGTCTTGCCTCTTCTCTGTCGTGGTCATGATTGACCACAGTATAAGAGATAAACACCAGGGATCATAATTTTCTTTGCTCTCCACGGTTAGAGCAGGACTATGAATGGTAGCTGCACTGATCGTGTGGACACAGATTTTCAGTATTCAGAAATAGTATGGCAAAGTGTAGACATTAACTGTTTCAGTTAATTTTCCAATGTACCGGTACTTCCCGCCGAAACCTGTTTTCACCTTCTTGACCAGGCTAAATTTTTCAAATCTGACACTTTGTAGCAATAACTCTTCAACATATCTAAGAAATTCAGAGACTGTTTTATCATGAGATATTGTACTTTTATGTTATTGGTAAATTTAGGTCGATATGATGTGCATTCATTTTTGAAAAGATTGGAAATTTAATTCTAGTATTTTTTCCCAAAATTTTTCATTTTCACAAGGGTGACAGGAGTAAATGGACCTCATAATTTGTTGGGCAATTTCTCCAGAGTACACAGATACTCCATATATGGCCAGAAACTACTGTTTGGGTGCAACCATCATGGAAACTACACCTCTCAAGGAATTCATCTAAGGCCATGTTCACATGATCAGTATTTGGTCAGTATTTTCCATCAGTATTTTTAAGCCAAAACCAGGAGTGGAACAATCAGAGGAAAAGTGTAATAGAAACACGTCACCACTTCTGTATTTATTACCCACACCTGGTTTTGGGTTACAAATACTGATGTATAATACTGATCAAATACTGAACGTGTGAACATGGGGTGTGGTGAGCATTTTTAATCATAAAATTTTAATGAGAAATTACTTCTTTTTTTAACATTAAAATATTGCTTTACCTCAAATTACATCTGGTGAAAAGGAAAAATAAGAGAAAAAAGGCCCAAATACTTGTAACACAGTTTCTCCTGAGTATGCCAATAGCCCATTTGTGGTCTTAACTACTGTTTGGGCACACTACAAATCTCAAAAGGGCACCATATTGAAGTGTAGATTTGCTGAATAGATTGCAGACCCAAGGTCATTAGGCCATAAGTTGCCTGATCATCAGATCCCCTCTGCGAAAATTGATTTGATTTAACAAACTACACCACTTAAAGGATGAATCCAGAGGTGTAGTGAGCATGTTGATACCAATGTTGTTTTAGCCTCAGATTTTTTTATTTTCACAAGGTGTAATAAGTGAAAGTGGCCCAATAATGTGTTACGCAATTTCTCTCAAATGTGGCAATACCCCATATGTGGTTGGAAACTACTCTTTGGAAACATGGCAGGGCTATATGGCTATTTAGGAAGGAGCACAATTTGACTTTTGGAGCTCAGATATTTTACTGGAATAGTATGTGGGTGCCAGAACATCTGACTATTCTGACTCCACATGTATTTTCCACAAATAATCACGCAGTTGGAGTTGCAGAGTGAAAAAAAAGAAATATGCTACCTTAGTTGCCCAGTACATTGAATCCTGTTTTAAGGAGATCAGAAACACCAATGTATGAGCTCAGCAGAGAGCACCGGATAAATGTTAACTGAACCTTATTGCAATTTTTGGGAGACAAAATGAACAAACACACTAGTTAAAAAATTGTTGTTGTTTTTTTTTTTTACACCATTTACTGTGCGATATAAGTGATAAGAGTTTTATTTTTTGGGACATTATTAGTTACACAATTTTTTTAAAACACTTTGTTCACATTTTTATTCCACTTTTTACAGTTTCATGATGAAAAAACAGCATTTTTGCTGTGTTTTTTTTAAGGTGTTCACTGTTGGTATTAAAAATGTGAATAATGTCGATCACGTAGTTCTGGATGCGGAGATACCAAATGCGTGTACTTTGTTTTATTGTAAAAAAAAAAAAAATGTTTTTAGTAGCACTCATTTTTACTGTGATTTTTCTGTTTGTTTTTTTTATATTCTTACATATTTATTTTTTACTTAGTCCCTCTATGGAACTTTCTCTTGTCTGATCAGTGGACTAATAGCCTGCAATACTTATGTACTGCAATATACTAGACCTGTCAGCGTTATAGTGGCAGGAAACCTGTAAAGTCCCCATACACAGACTAATGTGGCCTGAAACTGCAGATATCGACAAGTTTGGTCGACAGTCTAATGTCTATGGGGGTCCTGGACAACTGAAACCGATTGGGCATGTAGATTTCGGACTACTGATTCGCTTTGTTCTCCCGAAGATGAGCCATCGCCAGAAAAGTTTGACAATGGCTTTCTCATAACGAACACAGGAGCCAACAACCAAATGAGCGCTCGTCTATGGGAGAGACGGCCAAGATGGCCGAACGGTCACCCAGACCATTATTCGGCAGACAGCCGTCTAACATATATGGTGGGTTTTAGAGTCTGAAAGAATGAAGACTTGCTTAAAACTGTTCCTATAAGGAAAGAAAGCATGAGTCTAAAAAAGTTCCAGTGGCCAGTGTGAAAACTGCAAGATTAGCAATTTTCAGGGATTGTTTTGTTTTTTGTTTATTTTGTTTTTAAGTACATGTAACACAAAAACCTGATTGAAATAAAGCATATTTTAAACCTTTTAAAGAGTACCTGTCACCAGATCTTATTTTATTCCTGCAGCTCTCCTGAGTATTCAGTTTATCGTTTTGATTTTTTTTCTGTTTGTTTTTAAAGATCTACCATATGGTCCCAGAAGGTCATTTTTATCTAGTATAAAGATGTATGCCTACGCTATTTGGTGCAGAAATTTCTGCACCATTTCTGCATCTCTTGGCAGGAAAAACATTGTGTAAAATAGGAATATTTTTGCCGCATTTTGATGCGTTTTTTACAAGCGTTTTCAATGCATAATTTTCCTCACTCATTGGAATGAGTGAAATCTGCAGCTAAAAAGCTGAAAGAATTGACATGCAGCAGATTTAAATCTACACCAAATCTGTAAGTCAAAAATAAGAATGTGTGCATGAGACTTCAGGATTCTCATTCACTTTGCTGACATCAGTAAAACTGTTAAGGTTTTGTGACAAATCTGCGCATAAAAAAAAAAGCACCAAATCTGCAAGGTGTGCATAGGCCCTTTAAGGTTACATTCCCACAATGCACTTTTGGTGCATTTTTGACGCTGCATATTTTTGCTGTGTCAAAAACATAGCGTCTTACACTTCTAGCATAGTGGATGAAATTTATAGAAATCTCATGCCCTATGTGCTTCTTTTTTACTCAGCGTGTTTCAAATCTGCAGCATGTCAACTTTTCTGTGCGAGTTTTCCCCACAGACTTGCTATTTATATGTGGATTTTCCGCATCTAATGCATGTATCAAAAACGCATGTAATATGCACCTAAGTACCGTATTTTTCGGATTAGAAGACACTTTTTATCCTCCAAATTTGGGAGGAAAATGGGGGTGCGTCTTATAGTCTGAATGTAGCTTACTGGGAGGGGGAGCGGCTGCGGTGGAGCGGGGTCACAGGAGGCAGGGTCACTACTTCAGGAGGCCGGCGGTGGCAGCAGGAGTGGCGCAATGCTGCAGTGTCTGTGTTCTCAGAAGATTGAGGGAAAAAAACAATACACAGAGGAGCAGCAGGAATAAAAGGAAAAGCAAAAACTGGCCACATGACCTGATGTTTTTTGAATTTATATCCCTTTTTTGTTAAGTTTTGATCTTAGTGTAGGGGCTCACAAGACAATGTGGACATTTGACGTGGGTTGCGAGCATGCTTATAGCATATTTTGGCCAAAATATTGACCAATACCTCATTTATTTTACACATCTTTCTATTTAACGTTTTCCCATTTATTTTTTCACCATTATGCAGGATTCAGCCAAGCTCTTTAGTGTTGGATGGGTTAATTGGGTTGTCAGTCCTGCGGGGTGCACTTATATAGTGCTGGCCAGCCCGCCTGATGTATTAGTTTGGGCATCATCAATAGGCTGTAAGCCAGACACTGCATCACACGTACCTGTGTGACTGGCGTCCTATGCAAGACTCATCTGTGTGCATTTTCAATGCTAGGCAGCCACCCTCTCTATGAAAGGTAGATTTGTGAGTGGTTGTTCATCAGTATATTGCACCTGTGCTGCCCCCGCCTTTGTCATGGGGTCTGCTGTATCCAGTTAGTGCATTGGTAATCTGACCTGGTGTTGGTAAGTAATGCTGCCTTTTTTCTGTGACCTGGTGACCGGACCTGCCTTTTTTCTGTGAGATCACATGACCTGGTGACAGATCCTCTAAGTAAGACAAACTGAACTTTGCATATACAGAATATAAATGCAAACAGAATCCTACAATGATGTGGTCTGCATGGTCAATATACGGGAGCCACTCGAGGACTGTTTAAACAGGTCATTTACACCAAATAGAAATGAAACCTGGAATAAAAACATTCAGAGGGTGAGAACTACTTGGATTGTTCTTTTCCTTTTTTTCTCACACTAATATTGTTAATGTTTGGGAGATTCTTCCCAAATGGAGGCAATAAATGAGCTCGCTCTTAGTCAGGGTCCTAGCACTTATGGATAGCAAAAAGACACTACTTTTTACTTACAGCCACAGAAAGAGTGAGAACCCAGAGATATAAAGATTTCGTTGGGCTCTAAAGAGCTTCATATGGAGATGATCATAGCTATTAGAGTAAAGCTTTGCTGACTTATCCATTGTCGGATTCATAGAATACTTTCTGACCTCTCTCACAGCATCTGCAAACGAAGGAAAATAAGTGATAACAGCAGTAGATTTTTTTTTTTCTGCTTTCCAGTCTACTGCCAATTTGTGTACTTCCTGTAATAGCGATTAAGTCATGCCAAGGACATGTGACCACTGCAGCTAATCATTGACTCCAGTGGTTCATTATTTAAGCCCAAAATTAGCTGCAGTAGTCATCGTTGGAGCAGTAAGTATTGGCTGGACAATCCCTTTCAACAGAGTTAATAGTTATGCGTTCTATGATTTAGTTCGAACATTTAATTAAAAGGAACCTGTCATCAAGTTATCCCTGTAAAAGCCATTGCCACCCTGTTGTGCAGCCATTTAATCTATTGCTAACAAGCCCAGTATAACATGTCTTCTACTTCATCCTCACAGGCAGCAAAGCATCGGGCCTGCATGGGTTCTCCGCTCAACTGACAATTTCCCAGCTATGTAGATGAAGTTATTCATGTCAATTATAGGTGAGGTGGAGGTGGGATGGCATTGCAAGGCAGAGAGGGGGGCGCCAAACATGGTCTATAAATGCCCATCAGACTAGCAATATTCATTAGTAAATAGCAAAGGACTACTCCAAAGCTTTTTTTCATAAGGTATGCTGCACTGTTAGGAATGGATTAAACGCTGCACACAAGAGCGTGGCAATGGCTTTTATTTTGTAGAACTTTCCAAAATATTTTTTTTTTTTTTTTTAGCAAATCATCTTTCTGTAGTAAGACAGGTGAAAATTAAGACATTCAAAACCAGAAACACAGTACCTTAAAAAGTATTTCTACTACGTGAACTTTTCCACATTTTTTCACATTACACCCACAAACTTAAATGTATTTTATTTGGATTTCATGTGATATACCAACACAGAAAAGCAAGTGTTTGTGAAGTGTAAAGGAAATGATAGATGGTTTTCTAATAATTTAAAAAAATATAAATCTGAAAATTGTGACATGCTTTGTAGGACCACCTTTCGCTGTAATTATTGCTTCAAGTCTTTTGGGGTATGTCCCTACCAGCGTTGCACATCTAGAGGCTGACATTTTTGCCCATTCTTCTTTGCAAACCAGCTCTAGCTCTGTGAGATTGGATGGAGAGTGTCTGTGAACAGAATTTTTCAAGTTTTTCCAGAGATTCTCAAAGGGACAGGACTTTGACAGTGACATTCAAACACATGAAAAAAAAGTACAATAAAAGCACTCCATAAAATGATCATAATGCACAGCAATGTCAAAACAGCATTGATGTGCACAGGTTCTGTCTTAGGTCACTGAAGTGGTTAAAATAAGTGACATGTTCATTCTCCACCTCAGAGTATAGAATGAGAGTCGACTTGAGAACGACGGCGAAGCTGCAGAAAAGAAAAGGACCTCCAGAGTTTTTTCCTAAAGCGGCTTTGCCTGGGAAAACTTAACAGCTGCGCTGGCAGCCACATGAAGCTTTGTGCCCATACCCTTATGGAATTCTTGAGAAGTATACTTTTTTTTAGCATTAAAGTTATTTTTATAGACAATGAGCCTGTTCACATGTCATTATATTTTCATATGACAAATTCTGATCAGTCTCGATCAATCTCACAAATGCAAGTCTATGAGTCTGTGGAGAAGAAAAAAATAAAAGGACAGCACTCGGATGCCAACCACATGCTGTCCATTTTCACGGACTGCTTGGTAAAAGAATGTTCAAAAATCTCCATCCTTTTTTGACACCCAAGAAAAACTGATGAAACTATAGTAAAAACTGAGATTAACCAAACTCTGATGACACTCAGATCAAAAGGCATTGATGAAACTCGGACCGTTTTTTAAACATATGACGGTAGATTCTGTCAAAAAATTAAGTTAGATGAACTTTACATTTAATTAAATGGAGGCTCTATAACAGTGAAAAGGACACCAAAGGTTGGATAAACAGATTCCGAGTAGATTCATAGACCTTTCCAAGAAACAGATAAGGTTCAAATGATGCATTTTTTACACAGTGCAAAAATTCTAATGTCAGGAGTGACACAAAGAAAAGGAAAATAATGTGTTGCCATAACAGTGGAACAAGTTACAAAGGGCATAGAGTTGGGCTCCCCATGTGCCGGTCCGTGAAAGAGGCAGGAGTGGCAGCCCTCACTCATGTTTTGTATACACAAATGTTTCGTGTTAAGCCAAATGAACATCCTATTACATTACCACTTCCTCGTCACAGAAAGCCGTACCACCGCTATCCCTGTGAACCAATATTCGTTAAAATATAAGGCTAATTAGGTATATACTTTTTGGGGTGGTTTAGATGCTTTTACTTATTCCGTTAAAAAAAATAGAAAATAACATGTAAAAATTGTTATTGCAACCGAACGAATGCCAAGACAGCTGATGAGGACATGGACATGTGTGTAATGCTCAACCCCAGCTGCATACCAACCTACTGGTAGTTTTATGGCCCCACACCTACATACCATTAAAAAAAAATTAGCCCCCCTATAAAAAAAAAAAAAAAGTATGGCTTATCCTTCACATAAAATAACAATATTATATCGGTGGGGGTCTGGTTAGCAGCCCCCACTCTGATCAGCTGTGTGAAGAGGCTATGGAAGCAATGCTTAAATAGGCTGCAGGCTAATTTGTACTCACCTGCGTCAATTTTAGAGCAGCTATTCAAGACGTTAATCCAACAATGAGAAGTCAAGGATGACTATATGTCCACCAAACTACACAAACCTATGAATATGACACATAGTCAAATGTAATAATATTTATTTTATTGAAAACTAAAAATGATCAAAATACAATTGCACATGGAGGAGGAAAAATGCCCATGTATGATGGACATCCGGGGGACAGCAGGTAAAATTTTACCTGCTGACCCCCGGATATCCATCATACCTGGGCATTTTTCCTCCTCTATGTGCAATTGTATTTTGATGTTTTTTTAATTTTCAATAAAATAAATAATCTTATTATTACATTTGACTATGTGTCCTATTCAAGACGTTGCAGAAAACTTACACTAAAGGAAATATGCACCAGCCAATATAAATAAAGAATATCCTCTGAACAACTGATCGGAAGGGGTGCTGACAGTCAGACTTTTATGGATCTAATATTAATAGCTGATCCAAAAGTTCCTGAAACACCAATTTTAAAGGTTGGATAACATCTTTAAAGGCCATTTTCACACATTGTGCATTTTTGCCACTAACTTGTGCAAATTGTTGCATAACAAATGCCATGTGCCCTGCAACATGTGAACATATCTTAACAGCCATTTAAATTCCCACAATGCACTACTGTAATAAGCATTTAGCTGTGTCTAAACCGAGTCCATTCCGTACGTTTTTGTACTGTACTATATCCTCGGCAGACAGATCTGGCGTAACTCATAACTAAGCAGTACATGACTTCTACTATGTAATATTCTAGTATGACAATGAAATAACAGCACAAAATGAAAATTACATTTACACGAGACATTTGCAATTCATTTTTCTAAAACTAATATTTGATACAACAACTTTCGACAAAAAATTTCAATGAAGTGAAGAAAGGTCTAAATAAGTGTACAGATTCTGAGTGATGCATAAGATATTAAAATCTTTTATGTTTTTAGCATACCTGTCTTTTCTAGCTAACCTATTTGGTTTCTTTATGCATATGTTGTAATCGGTTTTACATTACTATTATAAAAATATGAATTTTAAAATATTGGGATGGAGATTTTCTGGGCTACCGTTTGGGGTTTTGTTTTCCTTTTTATCACCTTCAGCTATTATTGGTACATACATGAGTTACCTGGCAGATCTTGTGAAACGTTACAAATTATCAGGTAATGCAATATGTTTGTGAATGCAACATTGCCTAGTGCAAACAGTATGTACAGTATGACATGGACTACAAAGTACAGTGTCCATTTTAGGACATGATCAGATATCAAAATCAAACATCAGAATGATGTCAGTTTGAGGCTAAATGCCCTGTCTGAGAACTGATCCTGACAAGTGACTTTTACAACAATAATAATAATAAAAAAAGTCTCTGTTCACTGATGGGACTTGAACCCAAAATTCTGTGTCCAGAAGCCAGTGCAGTAACCACTGAGCTATAAACTCAGTTGATGAAACCTAGGAGTTATATTTGGTTATATGATTTTCAGTGCAAACCTGTCTGAAACTGATTGGGACTTTCAGAAATACCTCCTCCAAGCCAAATTCAAATGATGTATGAGTTTTATACCTGACTTTCTTCACAAATCAGAATCAAAATCAGAAGGACTTCCAGACACCATGAGTATTTGCATAGTAAATCTCATAAACCAAGAAAAAACATCTGGCAGCATCATTTGAGCTTATGGCAGAATGGGAACTCTCTTGCCTCACGGAGTGGACGTTCTGAGTTCTAAATCCCTGGTGCAGAAAAAAAACCTTTTGTTTTTTAAATGATGCTGGCTAGCACACAAACTTCAGTGAGGCTTGGCTTTGATATCTGACTTTTCTCACACATCAGAATAAGAATCACAATTACTTTTAGATACCCTGAGTATTATCATGGTTAATCTCATAAGCCAAGAAAAACCTGTAGGGACACTGAACTTTTTATTAATTATTACTATTATTATTTTTTCAAACCAAAACTTTGTGTGACACAGATGCCTTACCATTAAACTGTAGGTTCATTATTTGATTATTTAGGTAGTGATATATAATAATAATTACATAGCAAAAGTAAATTGGGAGTTTGCAGCCAGTTCTTGGATGGATGGAAAGAAAAATGTACAATAAAGAAATGCTATCATTAGACCCCTTTAAGTAATTATGCAAATGTACAGTCACTTGGAAATTGTAACGGGTCTGGGAGGCGGAACTATACAAGGGGGCGGTCCTTGTAAGGGAGCGGGTGGCGACCAGGGAAGACGAGCAGGCAGTCACAGCAGGTGACCGGGACAGTCTCTGGGTGAACGGGCAGGAGGTCACGGCAAATGACCGGGGCAGTCTCTGGATGAACGGGCTGGAGGTCACGGCAAGTGACCGGGGCAGTCTCTGGAAGAACGGGCTGGAGGTCACGGCAAGTGACCGGGGCAGTCTCTGGAAGAACGGGCTGGAGGTCACGGCAAGTGACCGGGGAAGTCTCTGGGTAAAGGGTAGGTACGACCTGTGATGGCTGAACCTCCAGGTAGGCTAGCAGGCAGATGGAAGATGTATGCTCCCAGGTGAGCAAGCGAGAGTCTCTGGATGAACGGGTGGTCACAGCATGTGACGGCGGATCTTCCAGGTAGGCAAACAGGCAGGTAGCGGAGGAGCGCTCCCAGGTGAGCGGGCAAGAGTCTCTGGAATACCAGGTGGTCACAGCATGTGACAGCGGAGCCTCCAGGTAGGCAAGCAGGCAGGTAGCGGAGGAGCGCTCCCAGGTGAGCGGGCAGGAGTCTCTGGAATAGCAGGTGGTCACAGCACGTGACGGCGGAGCCTCCAGGTAGGCTAGCAGGCAGGTAGCAGATGTGCGCTCCCAGGTGAGCGGCCAAGCTGGTCCATAGACAGACTGACAGGAGTAGGAAGGCAGACCGTCGGACCTCAGGCTAGCAAGCAGGTAGCAGGAATATCAGGCAGGAAACAGACAGCAAACTGGCAGGACTCTGGCAGGAATCAGGCAGGTAACTGACAGGTAACTGGCAACGGGACCTGAGGGCTGAAGCAGAGTAGTGAACAGTGCAACAACATTGCTCGGGCACCTCCATTTTGGAGGAGGTGCCTTATATATGGTGAAGTCCTCCGGCCATTGGCCGGGGACTCCTTAGGACGGCGCGCGCGGCCCCTTTCAGAGGGAGGGAGCGCGCGCGCCCTAAGCACAGTGGCCGGGAAGGAGCGCGCGCTGCCAGCAGAGCGGGAGGAGGACGCCGGGCTCGGAGCAGAGAGGTGAGGGGAACAGCGTCCCTGCCTAGCAGAGGGCAGGGACGCCGACGCTACAGTACCCCCCCCTTTAGGCCCCCCCTTTTTTAGGCCAGACAGAAATTTAGCAAGGATGAGAGGGGCATGGATGTTCTCCCGGGGCTCCCACGTTCTCTCTTCAGGACCAAACCCCTTCCAATCTACTAGAAAAAAGGTCTTCCCTCTTACCCTTTTGGTGGCCAGAATGTTCTCTACCTCAAATTCGTTTTCAGTGGAAACCGGAGCAGGAGGCGTGCCTGTAGACTTGGAAAAAGAGTTAAGTACCACAGGTCTGAGGAGAGATACATGGAAGGAGTTAGGGATCCGCAAGTTGGCCGGGAGTTTCAATTTATAGGCCACCGGGTTGATCTGACTGATGACCTCCAGAGGACCGATGAACCGAGGCCCTAACTTATAGGAAGGAATCTTGAGCCGGACATACTTGGACGAGAGCCAGACCTTATCCCCTGGACGGAATTGAGGAGGATCCAGACGTTTTTTGTCAGCATGTCTTTTCATACGCTCGGATGACAGAAGGAGTGCGGACCGGGTACTCTCCCATGTGGAGGAAAATTTGTTAACAAGAGATTCCGCAGCCGGATTGTCCACCGAGGTGGAGAAGGGAAACGGGATCCGAGGATGCTGACCGAAGACTACAAAAAACGGGGATTTGGAGGAAGATTCGCTCTCGTGATTGTTGTACGAGAATTCGGCCCATGGCAGGAGATCCACCCAGTCAGAATGGTGGGCATTAACGAAGTGCCGGAGGTAACTGGTCAGGATCTGATTGATCCGCTCCACTTGACCATTAGACTGTGAGTGGTAAGCGGAGGAGAAGTCCAGGGTGACGTCTAGCAATTTACAAGTGGCTCTCCAGAAACGAGAAGTAAACTGTACCCCACGATCCGACACGATGTGATGGGGCAGGCCATGAAGACGGAAGATGTGGCGGATAAAGTCTTTAGCCAACTCGGGTGCAGACGGGAGGCCTGGCAGGGGAATGAAGTGAGCCATCTTGGAAAAGCGGTCAGCGACCACCCAAATGACCGTACAACCGGCAGAGACGGGAAGATCAGTTATGAAGTCCATCGCTATATGCTGCCAGGGGGCAGCAGGTACTGGCAGAGGAAGGAGGCGACCGGCTGGCAGGTGTCTCGGAACTTTGTTGCGGGCGCAGGACACACAGGCAGAAACAAAGTCTATTACATCCTTGTGCAGGTTAGGCCACCAGTAGTGCCGGGTAATAAGCTGGAGGGTCTTTTTCTGACCGGCGTGGCCAGCTAGTTTAGACGAATGACCCCAGTGTAGGATCTTCTCCCGATCAGGTACCGATACGAACGTCTTACCGGGAGGGAGACGATTTAGACTCACGGGAGCCACCTGCATTACTCTGGCAGGATCGATGATATGTTTAGGTTCTTCCTCGAGGTCAGATACCAGAAAGGATCGGGACAAGGCGTCCGCTTTGATGTTCTTGTCAGCCGGGCGAAAATGTAGAACAAAATCAAAGCGAGCAAAAAACAAGGACCACCGGGCTTGGCGCGGATTAAGTCTCTGGGCATGCTGGAGATAAGCCAAGTTCTTGTGGTCAGTGTAAATTATTACTGGATGAAGAGCCCCCTCGAGTAGGTAACGCCACTCCTCCAATGCCAGCTTGATGGCCAATAACTCTCGGTCTCCTATGGAATAATTGCGCTCAGAAGAGGAGAAGAGTTTGGAGAAGAAGCCGCAAGTTACCATCCTCCCGGAAGAAGATTTTTGAGTAAGTACAGCTCCGGCTCCAGAGGAGGAGGCGTCAACCTCCAGAAAGAACTGCTTGTTGCCGTCCGGATGATGCAGCACCGGGGCGGAAGAGAAGGCCTGTTTTAAGGAAAGAAAGGCCTCCTCTGCTTCGGACGGCCACTCCTTGGGATTAGTACCCTTACGGGTGAGCGCGGAAATTGGGGCAGTCCGGGAAGAGAAGTGTGCTATGAAGAGGCGGTAGTAGTTGGCGAAGCCCAGGAACCGCTGAATGGCCTTCAACCCCTCCAGTCGGGGCCATTTCTCGATGGCAGACAGTTTCTCTGGATCCATTCGTAGGCCGGTCTGAGAAATAATGTAGCCCAAAAACGGAAGCGAGGTCTGCTCAAAGAGGCACTTCTCATACTTAGCGAAGAGGTGGTTCTGCCTGAGCCTGAGCAGGACCTGACGAACGTCCCTCCGGTGAGTCTGGAGATCCGGAGAGAAGACCAAGATGTCGTCCAGGTACACCACAACGCAGGAGTAGAGAAGGTCCCGGAATATGTCATTGACCAACTCTTGAAAGACGGCAGGAGCGTTACAGAGACCAAAGGGCATTACCAGATATTCATAGTGGCCGTCCCGGGTGTTGAATGCAGTCTTCCATTCATCCCCTTGACGGATACGGACCAGGTTGTACGCCCCACGGAGGTCCAGTTTGGTGAAGACTCTAGCCCCCCTCAGGCGATCAAATAATTCTGGAATGAGCGGAAGGGGGTACTTATTCTTCACCGTGATCTGGTTAAGGCCTCTATAGTCTATACAGGGACGGAGAGAGCCGTCCTTTTTTACGAAGAAGAAGCCTGCTCCCGCCGGGGAGGTAGATTTCCGGATGAATCCCCTGGCCAAATTCTCCTCAATATATTCGGACATCGACCGGGTCTCAGCAGCGGACAATGGGTAAATACGCCCACGGGGAGGAGTAGTACCGGGTAACAGGTCGATAGGACAGTCGTATGGTCTATGAGGGGGTAATGTCTCTGCCTCCTTTTTATTAAAGACATCAGCAAATGACCAATAGGGAATCGGAAGTCCAGGTAGATTAGTTGGGGTAGGAGAAGGACGGACGGGATGAACAGGAACCAAACAAGTCTTATGACAGTCCTGTCCCCAGCGAAGGACTTCTCCGGTCTGCCAGTCAAGCACGGGTGCATGTCTCTGGAGCCAAGGTAGACCTAGTAAGAGGGCGTGAGAGAGTCCAGGCAGAACATGAAAAGAGATGCTCTCAGAATGCAGCATTCCCACCTGCAGAGTTATGGATTCGGTGATGAGTTGGATGGGACGTGGTAAGAGGCCCCCATCCACAGCAGCGACAGATAATGGTACAGCCAGAGGTTTGGTGGGAATGCGGTATTTTTCTACCAGGTACTGTGAAATAAGATTCCCGGCCGCTCCAGAGTCAAGTTGGGCTAGTTCGAAATAACGATTCTCCCCGCAGATAATAGAGACTGACAGTAGCAGAGATGGAGAGGATTTATTCTTGTCTAGGTCGACCTCTCTGAGCGAACCTAGACACAGGCGTTTCCCGACCTCTCCGGGCAGGTACGGATCCGGTGCTCCTTACTGCCACAGTAGAAGCAGCTCCCTTCGGCACGGCGTAAGTCCTGACGGGTTTTGACCATCTTGGTCTGGTCGACCTGCATAGGCTCAGGAGAGTGTACCTGGGGAGAAACGGAGGGAGTGACAGGTTTCTGAAAAGTAGGAGCTAGACGTGGAAACCTCCTCTCACGGGTGACCTCTTTGGCACGCTCCTGGAACCGTAGGTCAATCCGGGTGGCAAGAGTTATTAGGTCATCGAGAGTAGTAGGAATGTCTCGACCGGCAAGTTCATCTTTAATACGGCCGGACAGACCCTCCCAGAAGACAGACACCAGAGCGTCGTTATCCCAAGCCAGCTCCGAGGCAAGGGTACGGAACCGTATGGCATATTGGCCCACGGTGAGATTTCCCTGGTGGAGGCGTAGCAGAGATGATGCGGATGAGGTCTTCCGTCCGGGTTCGTCGAAGACTTTCCGGAAGGCCGTGAGAAAGGCAGGCAAGTCGGACACCAGGGGGTCTCCTCTCTCCCATAGAGGATTTAGCCAGGCCAGGGCCTCCCCGGTGAGATGGGACATGATGAAGGCAATTTTGGCCCGGTCGGAGTTAAACTGGTGGGACAGGAGTTCAAAGTGCAGGGTGCACTGATTTATGAAGCCCCGAGCCTGAGCGGAGTCGCCTCCGAAGCGAGGAGGTGCAGAAAGCCGGGGTCCGGGGTAGGATACCATGGTATTGGTGGGCAGCGGAGCTGCCGGGTTGCGAGTCATGGCACTGGCGGTGGTTGTTGGTGGAGCAGTCAGAGTGTCCAGGCGAGAATTGACATTCCGCAGGTGACCCAGGATGGACTCCTGTTGGGACCTCTGACGGGACAGTTCATGACAGAGGTCTGAGAGCGAGGGAGCTTGGGTGCCACCGGGTTCCATGGCCCGAGCAAACTGTAACGGGTCTGGGAGGCGGAACCTCAGAGCTACTATACAAGGGGGCGGTCCTTGTAAGGGAGCGGGTGGCGACCAGGGAAGACGGGCAGGCAGTCACAGCAGGTGACCGGGACAGTCTCTGGGTGAACGGGCAGGAGGTCACGGCAAATGACCGGGGCAGTCTCTGGATGAACGGGCTGGAGGTCACAGCAAGTGACCGGGGCAGTCTCTGGAAGAACGGGCTGGAGGTCACGGCAAGTGACCGGGGCAGTCTCTGGAAGAACGGGCTGGAGGTCACGGCAAGTGACCGGGGCAGTCTCTGGATGAACGGGCTGGAGGTCACGGCAAGTGACCGGGGCAGTCTCTGGGTAAAGGGTAGGTACGACCTGTGATGGCTGAACCTCCAGGTAGGCTAGCAGGCAGATGGAAGATGTATGCTCCCAGGTGAGCAAGCGAGAGTCTCTGGATGAACGGGTGGTCACAGCATGTGACGGCGGATCTTCCAGGTAGGCAAACAGGCAGGTAGCGGAGGAGCGCTCCCAGGTGAGCGGGCAAGAGTCTCTGGAATAGCAGGTGGTCACAGCACGTGACGGCGGAGCCTCCAGGTAGGCAAGCAGGCAGGTAGCGGAGGAGCGCTCCCAGGTGAGCGGGCAGGAGTCTCTGGAATAGCAGGTGGTCACAGCACGTGACGGCGGAGCCTCCAGGTAGGCTAGCAGGCAGGTAGCAGATGTGCGCTCCCAGGTGAGCGGCCAAGCTGGTCCATAGACAGACTGACAGGAGTAGGAAGGCAGACCGTCGGACCTCAGGCTAGCAAGCAGGTAGCAGGAATATCAGGCAGGAAACAGACAGCAAACTGGCAGGACTCTGGCAGGAATCAGGCAGGTAACTGACAGGTAACTGGCAACGGGACCTGAGGGCTGAAGCAGAGTAGTGAACAGTGCAACAACATTGCTCGGGCACCTCCATTTTGGAGGAGGTGCCTTATATATGGTGAAGTCCTCCGGCCATTGGCCGGGGACTCCTTAGGAAGGCGCGCGCGGCCCCTTTAAGAGGGAGGGAGCGCGCGGCGCGCGCCCTAAGCACAGTGGCCGGCAAGGAGCGCGCGCTGCCAGCAGAGCGGGAGGAGGACGCCGGGCTCGGAGCAGAGAGGTGAGGGGAACAGCGTCCCTGCCTAGCAGAGGGCAGGGACGCCGACGCTACAGAAATAGATATGTAGTAAATTAGTGCCTCTCAATTTACTTTGGCTATGTAATTTACCATGCAAATAAAAAAATATTTAGATTTGAGAGTCCTCAGTGGTTGATACCTTTTAATGGCTAACTGAAAAGATGGTAAATTGCAAGCTTTCGAGACTACTCAGGTCTCTTCATCAGGCATAGTATACCACAAAATCTGAAGAGTCACATATTTATACACAATAAGACACACAAAAAATGCAATAGGTAAGACAGGTGATGAAAAGCAGAGAAATTATGGAAGAGAAACAGTTCTGGCTATAAATATTTTAGCAGTTAATAGATAAGGAGTGTGAAGGTTTTATTGTCCTGTGACTAGGTTCACTGTTGTGATGGCCTCACAAGTTTGAGGAGCACATCTCCTCAAGGAATCATCTCCTACATTACAAAACCAAACAAGAAAAAAAACGGGTGCCTCTAGTAGTCACCTACAATCCAAATCTGGAGGCGCTAAGAAGAGCTGCACGGAAACTACAACCCTTACTACAAAAAGATGCCCGATTACAATCCATATTTCCAGACCCCCCCACTTCTGTGTTTCAGGTAGCCCCCAAATCTAAGAAGCATCATTGTCAGAAGCTCCCTGTCATCTCCACCAGCTACAGGTACCTTTCCTTGCAACCAGAAAAAATGTAAAACCTGGCCGTTTATAACGACCACAGACAAGATAAAGATCCCTAATTCACATCAGGACTATAAGATCCCAGGTACGTTCAGCTGCATCACATCTAATGTAGTGTACTTAATTATATGTACCAAATGTCCAGCTGGGGGTCTTTATGTAGGGGAGACAGGGCAAAAACTTAGAACAAGGATGAATCATCATCGCCACACAATAAAAGAAAAAATGAATAGATCTACCTGTAGCCAAGCATTTTTGTTCCCCTGATCACAGCATAAAATACATGAAATTACTGGTATTAAAAGGTAACTTCAAATCTCAAAGAGAATGAAGAATCTCAGAATATAAACTGATGGTGACCTTTAACACTTTCAGAGCAGGAATGAATGTGTCGCATGGATTTATGTCATTCTACATCAACTAAGGAATGTGCTCCTCAGACTTGTGAGGCCATCACAACACTGGACCTAGTCACAGGACAATAAAACCTTCACACTCCTTATCTATTAACTGCTAAAATATTTATAGCCAGAACTGTTTATCTCTTCCATAATAACTCTGCTTTTCATCACCTGTCTTAGCTATTGCATTTTTTGTGTGTCTTATTGTGTATAAATATGTGACTCTTCAGATTTTGTGGTATACTAGCCTGATGAAGATACCTGTGTAGTCTTGAAAGCTTGCAATTTGTTACCATCTTTTCAGCTAGCCATTAAAACCCCTTCAGGACCCAGCCTATTTTGACGCTAAAGACCTTGGCATTTTTGTCAATTCTGTCCAGTGTCCCTTTACGAGGTAAAAACTCTGGAACACGTCAACGGATCCTAGCAATTCTGAGATTGTTTTTTCGTGACATATTGGGCTTCATGTTAGTATTAAATTTAGGTCGATAATATTTGCGTTTATTTGTGAAAAAAAAATCAAAAATTTGGCAAAAATTTTGAAAATGTAGCAATTTTCAAATTTTGAATTTTTATTCTGCTAAACCAGAGAGTTATGTGACACAAAATAGTTAATAAATAACATTTCCCACATGTCTACTTTACATCAGCACAATTTTGGAAAAAACATTTTTTGGGGTAGGAAGTTTGAAAGGTTCAAAGTTCATCAGCAATTTTTCTTTTTTCCAGCAAAATTTACAAAACCATTTTTTTTTAGTGACCACATCACATTTGAAGTCCCTTTGAGGGGTGTACATGACAGAAAACACCCAAAAGTGACACCATTCCAAAAACTGCACCCCTCAAGCTACTCAAAACTACATTCAAGAAGATTATTAACCCTTCAGGTGCATCACAGGAACTAAAGCAACGTGGAAGGAAAAAATTAACATTTTAATTTTTCTAACAAAAATTTTCTTTTAACCTCAATTCTTTCATTTTCACATGGGCAACAGGATAAAATGGATCCTAAAATTTGTTGGGCAATTTCTCCTGAGTACATCGATACCTCATATGTGGTCATAAACCACTGTTTGGGCGCATGGCAGGGCTCAGAAGGGAAGGAGCGCCATTTCACTTTTGGAACTAATTTTCCATTCAAAAAGTGAAATGGCGCTCCTTCCCTTCTGAGCCTTGTCGTGCGCCCAAACAGTGGTTTATGACCACATATGAGGTATCGGTGTACTCAGGAGAAATTGCCCAACAAATTTTAGGATGCATTTTATCCTGTTACCCATGTGAAAATTAAAAAGTTTAGGCTAAAAGAAAATTTTTGTGAAAAAAAAGTACTTTTTCGTTTTCACAGATCAACTTGTGAAGCACCTGGGGGTTTAAAGTGCTAACTATGCATCTAGATAAGTTCCCTGGGGGGTCTAGTTTCCAAAATGGGGTCACTTGTGGGGGAGCTCCAATGTTTAGGCACACAGGGGCTCTCCAAACGCAACATGGTGTCCGCTAACAATTTGAGCCGATTTTCCATTCAATTTGATAGCGGACACCATGTCGCATTTGGAGAGCGCCAGTGTGCCTAAACATTGGAGCTCCCCCACAAGTGACCCCATTTTGGAAACTAGACCCCCCCCCCCCAAGGAACCTATCTAGATGCATAGTGAGCACTTGGAATCCCCAGGTGCTTCACAAATTGATTCGTAATAATGAAAAAGTATTTTTTTTTCCACAAATATTTTCTTTTTTCATTTTTACAGATTAATTTGTGAAGCACCTGGGGGTTCAAAATGCTCACCATCCATCTAGATAAGTTCCCTGGGGGGTCTAGTTTCCAAAATGGGGTCACTTGTGGGAGAGCTCCAATGTTGAGGCACACAGGGGCTCTCCAAACACGACATGGTGTCCGCTAACAAATTGGAACCTTGTCGCACTTGGAGAGCCCCTGTGTGTCTAAACATTGGAGCTCCCGCACAAGTGACCCCATTTTGGAAACCAGACCCCCCAGGAAACTTATCTAAACGCATAGTGAGCACCCCCAGGTGCTTCACAAATTGTGTAGTGTATGTCAGGTTGGTGTCCGGTGTGGTATAGTGTAGTGTATACACCACACACAAACAACCTCACATACACTACAACAAACACACCAACCTGACATAGGTTGGTGTGTGTGTTGTAGTGTACGTGAGGTTGTTGTTGGTGTGTGTGTGTGTGTGTGTGTGTGTGTGTGTGTGTGTGTGTGTGTGTGTGTGTGTGTGTGTGTGTGTGTGTGTGAGAGATGTTGTGTATGTCATGCTAGTGTGGGTGAGTTCTGTAGGGAAGGTCAGGATGTGTTTAGTCCGGGGACGTGTGATGAATTTTGAAGCATTCATTCAAACACAGTCCCGGTTTGTCAGGACACGTTTCACATTGGAAACGGGTGACCTTTCTTGTCCCCCTTTTATGGCAGACCCGGCACCTTTTTCTTACTGTGACCTCACCGGGAAAATGTTGCCCTGGTACCACACGGGAGACTCGAGTTCCAGGGGTGCTGGAGCCCGCTTCTTCTTCACCTCTAAAAATCAGGGTCTTTATCACCGCTTCCTGGAAGTGGAGGAAGGTGTTGGTGGTCTGGCCTGCACATCGTGATAGCACATATGCGTTATACAGTGCCATTTGAACGATGTGCACGGACAGTTTTTCGTACCAAACCTTCGCCTTCCGCATGGCACTGTAGGGCTGGAAGACTTGATCAGAAAGATCAACTCCCCCCATGTGCTTGTTGTACCCCAGGGCACAGTCCGGTTTGTGGACCGGTGCTGGGGTACCTCTAACGGTGGTGACCGTGGTGCTGGGACCATGGATTGTGGTCAAGAAAAAGACGTCCCTTTTGTCTTTGAACTTCACCACAACCATGTTGCCGCTACATTGGGCTCGGCTCTCACCCTTTGGGAGAGGCTGCTCAATTAGCGTCAAAGGGAGACCCCTCTGGGTTCTGCGCACAGTACCGCAAGCGGCGGTAGTTCTGGCAGAGAGGGACTGAAATAGTAGAATGCTTGTGTAAAAGTTAACAACGTATAGATGGTAACCTTTATCAAGCATTGGGAGAATCAAATCCCACCTATTTTCCCACTCACCTTCAGAGTAGGTGGACATTCTGGGGGCTGGATCCTCGAATCCTTTCCTTCATACACTCTAAAGCTGTGAGTGTACCCTGAGGCACTCTCGCACAGCTTGTAGAGTTTTATTCCGTACCTGGCCCTCTTACTGGGCAGGTATTGTCGGAATTGAAGCCTCCCTTTGAAGTGGATGAGGGATTTATCCACAGAAATTTCCCTTTGGGGAACGTACACTTCAGCAAACTTGTTGCTGAAGTGTTCGATGACCGGACAAATTTTGAAAAGTCTGTCAAAATTCGGGTCATCGCGGGGAAGGCTGTTCGCGTTATCCCGGAAATGTAAGAACTTGTGAATGACCTCAAATCTTTTGCGGGTCATCACCATTCCGAAAACTAGAGTTTGATATAAAATATCGGTACTCCAGTATTGGCGGATTTCTGGTTTCTTCACAATCCCCATGTGAAGTACCAGTCCCCAATATTTCAACATTTCTACTAAGTCAACGGGACTCCAAGTAGAAAACATTGAATTTGGGTTTGCAGCCAAAAACTGTTGGGCGTAGATGTTAGTCTGCTCCACCATGAGACTCACAATGGCCTTAGAGAAATAGACTTTGAAAAAGTCTATTTCCCTGAGGTTTGCTGTCTCGTACTGGATTCCTGATTGGGGAGGGAAATCAGGAATCCGTGGAGTGTAATTTTCAGGGACGGGGGTCCACACGGGGGCCCTGGTGCTAGGTTGGGCGTGACTAGCACCAGGTTGAGGGTTACTCACAGATGGCTGTGGGTCTTCTTCCACGGCCTCCGGACGATGTCTTGACCTGCGACGTCGTCTTGGTGCCGAGTCTGTGTCACTGGAGGAGGAAGAATGGGAGGAATAGAGGAACGTGGGGTCCTCTCCCTCACTATCAGCTTCGGAGGCAATAATGGAATATGCCTCCTCAGCTGAGTACGCCCTAGACTGGGATGAGCAGGACGGGCGGGACATTTTGTGTGCTGTGTGCGTGTGTAAAAAAATCGAAACTTTATTATAGTGTGAGTGTACGTGTGTGTGTGTGTATGTGTGAGTGCTTGGTGTAACCTTCTGCAGTCATGTGTGGGGGCGGTCAGGCGTAGGGGGCGCGCTCAGGTGTAGGGGGCGCGCTCAGGCGTACGCTCAGGCGTAGGGGGCGCGCTCAGGCGTAGGGGGCGAGCTCAGGCGTACGCTCAGGCGTAGGGGGCGCGCTCAGGCGTACGCTCAGGCGTAGGGGGCGCGCTCAGGCGTACGCTCAGGCGTAGGGGGCGCGCTCAGGCGTACGCTCAGGCGTAGGGGGCGCGCTCAGGCGTAGGGGGCGCGCTCAGGCGTAGGGGGCGCGCTCAGGCGTAGGGGGCGCGCTCAGGCGTGCGCTCAGGCACACTGGGGCGCGCTCAGGCACACTGGGGCGCGCTCAGGCACACTGGGGCGCGCTCAGGCACACTGGGGCGCGCTCAGGCACACTGGGGCGCGCTCAGGCACACTGGGCGCAGGAGGGGGCGGTCAGGCATAGGAGGGGGCTGAGGAGATGGAGGAGCCAGCAGCAGCAAGCCGGGTGATCACTGGGGCAGAAAGAGGGGCAGGAGCCGGCAGTAGCAGCAGGAGGGGGGGGGTGATCACTGGGGCAGAAGGGGGCAGAAAGGGGGGCAGGAGCCGGCAGCAGCAAGGGGGGTAGGAGCCAGCAATAGCCGGCAGCAGCAGGGGGGGGGTGATCACTGGGGCAGAAAGGGGGACAGGAGCCGGCAGCAGCAGGGGGGGTGATCACTGGGGCAGAAAGGGGGGCAGGAGCCGGCAGTAGCAGCAGCAAGGGGGGTGAACCCTGGGGCAGAAAGGGGGGCAGGAGCCGGCAGCAGCAAGGGGGGTAGGAGGCCGGCAGTAGCCGGCAGCAGCAGGGGGGGGGGTGATCACTGGGGCAGAAAAGGGAGCAGGAGCCGGCAGCAGCATGGGGGGTGATCACTGGGTTGTGGGGTGGGGTATGATCACTGGGACAGGGGGGGTGATCACTGGGACGGGGGGGGGGGGGGATGATCACAGGCGCAGGGGATTAACAGTGAACCTGCCCTACTGCTGCCTGTGATCACCGTACACCGGCTGGCAGAAGGAGAGCACCAGCCGGTGGATGCAGACGTGGGAGCGGAGGTCGGGCTGGAGGTATGAAATTGGACTGGGGTGGAGGGGGAAGGGGTCTGGGGGGGGGGGGGGGGAGTGGGGGCTGGAATCGGACAAGGGGGAGCAGAGAAATATTACCGGCGGCGGCAGCAGATCGTGGAAGCTGAGGAGCTTGGTCACCCCACCGGACGGGATGAAGCTGGGGAGCTTGGTCAGCCATTGTAAACAACCCCCTCCACATCTGATTGGAGGGCTAGTGTCACATGGACACTAGCCCCAATCAGATCTGGGGAGGGGGAGGGGGACAGAGCTGACACTCCCCCCAGCCAATGGCTGATGCTATATGCATCATCAGGCCATGCCCAGATCGTAAATATTTCACCAATTTCCATTGGTGAAATATTTAATTCATTCCGATTGGCAGTTTCACTTTCACTTTAACGAAACTGCCAATCGGAATGGTCCTAGGCACGGGGGGGTTAATCCACCCCCCGTGGGGTCAACTACAGGTTGTCCAGTTGCAGCAGCAACTGTGACACCTGAGTGACTCCACTCGCACACGCTGCAGGGGCGCGATCCCGCCATGTCACAGACGCTGTGACATGGGTCAGGAAGGGGTTAAAAAGGTATCAACCACTGAGGACTCTCAAACCTAAATATTTTTCTATCTACTGGCTAACACAGTACAAGAATATATATTTTCCCTATATCACCATGAAAATAGACAGCGTATCTGAAACTCTTAACACATCAGAATGACAATCCGAATGTCAGATAATAAAAGTAAAACACCCCTGTAGTTTGTGAGCTAAAAAGGCAGAATTTAAAAAAGAATAATAGATCCTAGTTACTTACCGGTAACGGGATTTTACAGAGCCCATGACAGCACCACCTGAGAGAGGGTATCCGCCCACCAAGGACAGGAACCTACTGAATAAAAAGGCGGTACCTCTCCTCCGCATCAGTTTTTTGTTTCAGAGCATGAGAGGGCCTCCGAAGACAGGTTAATACATAACCACCACCTCAACATATGTACTAAACACCTTAAAAAAAGTGCACACCACAGTGATAAAGGGGAGGGAATTAATAGGGTGCTGTCATGGGCTCTGTAAAATCCCGTTACCGGTAAGTAACTAGGATCTTTTCCCCTTCTCCCATGACAGCACCCCCTGAGAGATTTATAGAGATTAAATACCAGAGGGAGGGATCACCGCTTGCAACACCTTTCTACCAAAGGACAGATCAGTAGAAGAGGAAAGGTCAAGACGGTAATGTTTGTAAAATGTAGCAGGGGATGACCAAGTTGCCGCCTTACATATAATGTCGATGGGCACATCCGCCTTCTCAGCCCAGGAAGCAGCTACCGCTCTGGTGGAATGGGCCTTCAGGTTCTCAGGAACCGGCAGATTGCTAGAAGAGTAGGCTAAGGTAATAGTATCCCTGACCCATCTAGCTATGGTCCCCCTTGTAACCTTAAGTCCTTTCCTAGCCCCCTGAAAGGATATAAATAAAGCGTCACTCTTTCTCCAGGCTTTTGTCACTTCCAAATACTGGACTAACACCCTCCTAACATCTAAGGTGTGAAGCTTATATTCCTCAGAATCCCTAGGATTAGGATAGAAGGAAGGGAGAGTGATTACTTGCGTCCTATGGAACTTGGAGGCTACCTTTGGAAGATAGGCCGGGTCTGGTCTTAAGATTACTCTATCCATACATACTTGAGTGAATGGATGGTTAATGGATAGTGCGTGTAAGTCACTGACTCTACGAGCTGATGTCAGGGCCACCAATAGCGCAGTCTTTAAAGTTAAGATTTTTTCTGAAACCTTCTCTAAGGGCTCGAAGGGAGGTTTGGTTAATGCTTCCAGAACTAAATTAAGGTCCCAAGGAGGCATTCTTGGAACAGGAATAGGTCTGGATCTATGACAGGCTTTAATAAATCTAATGATCCATCTATTTGCTGCCAAGTCATAATTATACAGTGCCCCCAGAGCAGATACCTGTACCTTAAGAGTACTGGTGGCTAGTCCCATGTTTAACCCCTTCTGGAGGAATTCTAGTATGGCCTCAATAGGAACCCTCCCTTTGGCAGACTGACCCGAGGTAGACAAGAACTTAGCCCAGGTTCTACCATAGATTCTAGTTGTTATCGGCTTTCTACTTGCTAGAAGGGTAGTAACAAGATCTGGAGAAAACCCCCTTTGCGTCAATAGCGACCTCTCAAAATCCAAGCCGTCAAATGCAGGCCCGCTCTTTGGGGATGACAGACTGGGCCCTGCCTGAGGAGATCCGGGATGTCCGGAAGAACCCATTGATCTGCTTGGGACATTCTCTTCATCCAAGTGAACCATGGTCTCTTGGGCCAGAACGGGGCGATCAATATAACCCTCGCCCGTTCCTCTCGGATCTTCCTCAGGATAGTAGGGATCAGTACTAAAGGGGGAAAGGCATAAGCTAGAGTGAAATCCCACTGAATCTGCAGCGCGTCCACCGCAAACGCCCCCTCTTTTGGATTCAGGGAGCAAAAGGTTTCGGTCTTCCGATTGTGTCTGTTTGCAAACAGATCTATCTGGGGCTGTCCCCACCGATCCACAATCTGCTGAAAAACGGCTGGATTCAACTCCCACTCTCCTTGTTTCAAGATGTGACGACTCAAGAAATCGGCCTTTATGTTCTCTTCCCCTTTTATATGCAGTGCCGAGAGCGTAACCAGCCGACTCTCGGCAAACCTGAAGATCTGATCCGCTATTAACATCAAAGGGAGAGACCTGGTACCCCCCTGATGATTGATGTAGGCGACTGTTGATCTGTTGTCTGACATTATCCTGACGTGAGGACCCTGAAGAACAGAACTGAATTCTTTTAGCGCGTTTCTGGCTGCCAACAGCTCTTTCATGTTGGAAGAGAGGCTTGTCTCGCTGTCCGACCAGAGGCCTTGTACAGAACGATCCCTTAGGTGAGCTCCCCAACCTTCCGCACCTCATCTCTCTTTTTCCTTTTTTTTTTTTTTTTTTTTTAATTTTAGCCAGCTGGCGCACTACCCGCAGATCCACCTGCCTCTGCGCGTGCGCAGCCCAGCGGCACCCGGCGCGCTTGCAGCGGGATGACAGCTTCCCACCCGCGCATGCGCAGACCCGGTTTCCGGCGCACTCCGTGATAGGGCGCGTCAGCACCCCGCGCGTGCGCAGCCCGGACTTCCGGCGCGCTCCGTCAGAGGGTGCGACGCGACCCCCACGTGCGCAGCCCGGAAGACCTGCCGGCCGGCGCGCTCAGTTCATCTTTGCGAGGCGCAGACCCGGCCGCAGGCCCCGGCGCACGCGGGGAGGCATCCGAAGGAAAACAGCACCTCCTCCCCACACGCAGACCCGGGCAGCAGCCAGACGGGCTGGGAACAGGGACCATCTGCTGCTTCCACGGCCTCCAGGCCGCACCGTCCATAATCCAGGTACGTGAGGTACCACCTGGTGAGGCTCCCATCAGGGACAGGAACCAAAAAACTGATGCAGAGGAGAGGTACCGCCTTTTTATTCAGTAGGTTCCTGTCCTTGGTGGGCGGATACCCTCTCTCAGGTGGTGCTGTCATGGGAGAAGGGGAAAAATAATATTCCAATTAGGATTTGAACCCTGACACTGTAGTTTCAGAGGCTAATGCCTTACCATTGAGCTATCCAGTCAAGTGATAGTAATTGGCAGCATTTCTGGTCTTCTGAGATCAACCATGAAAATACTCAGGGTGACTAAAAGTCATTCTGATGCTTGAAGAAAGTCACACATCAAAATCAAACATCATTTGAATTTGGCTTGGAGGAGGTATTTCTGAAAGTCCTAATCAGTTTCAGACAGGTTTGCACTGAAAATCATATAACCAAATAGAACTCCTAGGTTTCATTAACTGAGTTTATAGCTTAGCGGTTAGAGCACTGACTTCTGGACAAAGACTTTTGGGTTCAAGTCCCATCAGCGAACAGTGACTTTTTTTTATTATTACAGTTGTAAAAGTCACTTGTCAGAATCACTTGTCAGGCTATGTGCCCACGATGCAGAAATGCTCAGGATTTTTTCCTGAGAGTTTCTGCATCTCCCTGGCAGAAAAAAATGCATGCGGATTGTGCATGCATTTTCCTGCCAGGGACATGCGGAAGTGAAGCGTTCTTCACTTGCATTTCCGCAGTCGGGTTGTCAAGCGATTTCCAAGCGATTTTAGCATCACTTGGAAAGTGCTTGACAACTTGGTCACACTATATAAATCCATGCAAAAGGCATGGATTTATATAGTGTGACCAAGAGAATGTCAAAAAATCAAAAAATAAAAATATACTTACCCTCCGATGGCCCGCGCTGTCTTGCTTCGCTCGGTCCCGGCTGCCAGCAGCAGTAGAGTGAAGGACCTGCGGACGTCAGCGTTGCGTGACCCGTCACATGACTCTGACGTCAGCGCAGGTCCTTCATTCCATCGCGAAGTGCCGGGAAGCAAGGAGGAGCGCAGCGTGGGTCCGCCAGAAGGTAAACATACATTTATTTTTTATTTTATTATTTTTTTACAGCTTTTTTAATGGTACCTGGGTGTGGATGAGACTCGCCTCTCCTCCAGACTTGGGTACCATCCGCACCTTAGAACGCGCCAATTACGCAAGTACAGATGCAGTCTTGCGGAATTGGCGCGTTCTAATGCAAGTCAATGGCGGCGAAAACGCAGCACTTCAGCAAAATAATTGGTAGTGCTGCGTTTTTTTCCGCAATGATAATCTGCAGCGGAAATTTCTGCAGCATGTGCACAGCACATGCGGATCATCATTGGGGGACATGGCAGGCCTTCTACCATGCGTTTTTTAAGCGTTTCTGCAGCGTTTTTGCCGCTGCGGAAACTCTTAAAAAACGCATCGTGGGCACACAGCCTCAAACAGGGTATTTAGCCACAAACTGACATTATTCTGATATCTGATCATGTCCTTAAATGGACACTGTAACAAAGAGCAACTGTCAGGCTATGTGCCCACGATGCAGAAATGAAGCAGAAAATTTCTGCAGCATTTCTGCATCTCCCTGGCAGAAAAAACGCATGCAGATTGTGCATGCGTTTTTCCTGCAGAATACATGCGGATCCACATGCGGGTTCACATGCGTTTCCGCATGCAGATTGACAAGCGCTTTCCAGGCGATAGCATCACTTGGAAAGTGCTTGACAACTAGGTCACATTGTATAAATCCATGCAAACAGCATGAATTTATACAGTGTGAACCGTAAAAATTAAAACAAATAAAGCTATACTTACCCCCGAGGCCCCGGTGTGTGCTGCAGCGCTCGTTCCCGTCTGGTTCCCGGCTGCGGGCATATCGCGAGACAGAGCGGTGAAGGGCCTGTGGTCACATGACTGTGACGTCACCGCAGGTCCTCAAGCGATGCTGACATTCAGAGAGAAGCCTTCGGAAAGGTGAATATAAACTATATTTGTTATTTTATTCTTTTTTTACAGGTACAAATGGTACCCAGGTCTGGATGAGAGTCTCCTCTCCTCCAGAACTGGGTACCATCCGCACATAGAGACGCATAGAAGCCGCTTGTAAAAATGTACAGTCGCGGTTTCTGTGCGTCTCAATGCAAGTCAACGGCGGGAGTTCCGCTGCGCTTCCGCAAAATTAAATGACATGCTGCGGATTTTTGTACGCAGCATAAACGCTGCGGAAAAATCCGCAGCATGTGCATAGAACATGCGGAATCCCCTTGGGGACCATGGGGTGCGGATTACCTAGCGTTTCACAAGCATTTCCGCTGCGGAAATTCCGCAGCATAAACGCTTGAAAAACGCTACGTGGGCACGCAGCCTCAAGAGACAAATCATTTCAGACAATGTTCTTCAGCATTGGTTTAACTGTACAAACGCTGTTTAATGCTGTGTTGTACTTACCAAGAAAAAGAACAATTAGTATAACTATGATTGATAAAAACGCTTTGTTCCAGTAGGGAGATATTTTGCTCCATAACTGATATCTGAATATTTTCTTCCATCTGAAAAAAAAATAAATAAAATTAAAAGGCATATAACAATAAATATAAAACATGGAAACAAAGCCTATAAGACACACCTGGCTATAGAAAATACACAGGTTTAGACAACAGAGAAAGTTTCATGCTTATTAAAACTTCCCTGGTGGTCTAAGGAATGGCAGCACTAATGTCATTAACTGGTGGTCTAGGGTAGTGCCTCCTTCCTTAGATTTCTCTGTATGGAAGGGAGAAGGGTCGTGTAAAGGGTAAAAAAAAAAAAAGAGAAATCTACCTATGTAATTATTTATCATTTCTTATCTATAGAAATGCTAAATAATTTGGTATACTCAATAATAATTATTATTATTATTATTAAGATTATTATACACAAGGCGTCAGTCCCAGTAAAAATAAATAAATTGCATGGTTGCCCATATAGGAGACCATGATTTTTTTTCTTGTTCTTTATTACTTCATTGTGTGCTTTCCATGTATAAATAAAAAGAAAAATAAAATACAAGCAAAATTGCATTTTTTAAAGTGCATTTTGCCATTATAAAAATCATAAAAATTTGTTAAACTTTTATATATCTCAAAATGAGAAGAAACAAAATCTATGACACATTCCTGAGAAAAAGGCAGCCGCAAAAAAGGCAAAGAAAAAAAATACATTGCAGCTCATATAATAAAACTTGTCACCATCTGTTACAACACAATGCATGCATTAAGTAGAGCTATTAACTTTGACCTGCTGGGGCTGATGTACTTACTATAAAAATCTATAGCAGAATGGCTGCATAATCAATTTTCAAAGTTCTCCCTTTGAAAATGGATTATATAGTTATCCTGACATGTTTTTTTCAAGTATACTAGCCCCATCAGGTATAAGGCTGAAGTCCAGTGCATACATGTATAACTAGTCCAGTTCTCAGACAAGAGATCTAGATAATGTTTTGTGAGGTAAATACACCAGCCGCCTCTGCAAAAATCTCTTTCTGCTAGTTTATATGCAGTTCAAGCTGTTTAATTCCTAAACAGGTTTTCTGGTTTTGAAAAACTCCTGTACTAGAGCCGCACTTTGTTTAACCCTTATCCCCCCAGCCTGTTTTCACCTTCCTGACCAGGCCAACTATTTGAATTCTGACCAGTGTCACTTTGAGGTAATAACTCTGGAACGCTTCATTGGTTCCCACTGATTCTGAGACGCTTCCACATATCCCAGTGATTCTGAGAATATTTTATCATGACATATTGTACTTCATGTTAGTGGTAAATTTTGGTAGATATAATTTTTTAATTTATGAAAATATTGAAAATTTGACAGAGCAAATTTTGCAGTTTTCAAACTTTTAATTTTTATGCCCTGTGACAAAGTCACTGGCAAAGTGATGGAGGGGAGGTATGTTTCACTGAGGCTATTGGCTTCAGTGATCTGAAACCCAGAAGTTTTGCTCCAGCATACTAAGTGTTGTGAGGGGTTAAGCAGGCATTTTATGGGATGTGTTTTTGAGAACAACTATAGAGCGGGTGGGAGGTTGTTCTCCATATCTCCAACCCAGGGTGTGGCCTGGGGTTTAAATAGACGGCATGCAGTGTTCAGTATGTCTGGTGAGGCTAGCTCCAGAGAGGTGGTGTTGTGCTAACCTGAACCATTTGCAAAACCCTGAGCGGGTGGATCTAAGCTACCACAAGGACTGTGCTTTGTGTTGCCACTTTGTTTTGTTTGTCCTGTTTTGCCCAAAGGGCAGTGTTTACTTTGATGGACTCTGTTGGTTTATGCCGCATTCTAATAAACCAACAAGAAATTTAAAGAAACAGCGTTCTGGTGTCTACCTCCGTGTGCAGCTGAGTGAGCCGATCTACCACAGGTGGTGGAGAATGCAGGCAACGTTCCAGGAACACGTATAGCAGCTGTGGACAAACCGCATGTCCTGGGTAAAGGAGGCCATAAGGCAGGAAACACAAGAGACTGCATGGAGGAACTGATTACCGGAAGGTGGTAAGACGAGCAATGCAGAATATGACCCCAGATGATGATGTTGAGGCGTTTTTGACTGTGTTCGAGAGGGTAGCAGAGCGGGAAAAGCTGCCTCCGGAGCAGTGCGCGGAGGTGCTGGCCCCCTATCTGACTGGCGAGCCCCAAAAGGCTTATTATGATCTGGCCTTACAAGATATCCAGGAATATTCAAAGTTAAAAACGAAGATACTGGCACAATCAGGGGTGACTGTCCGAGCTCAAAGGGTCCACCCACTGGGCATATTGCCGCAATAAACCCCCTTGCTCCCAAATGTTCGATCTCCTGTATCTGGTACAAAAGTGGTTGCAGCCGGAGTACTCCACCCCAGCCCAGATGGTAGAACGAGTCATGATGGACAGGTTTATCCACTCCCTCCCCAGGCCAGCGCAGACCTGGGTTGCCCAGGGGGACCCCCGAAAAGAGGACGAATCTGATTGGCCTAGTAGAGAGATATCAGGTGGTTGAGAGGTCCCTAACGAATCCGGGCGGTGCTGTATCCCCATACTGCGGTACCTAGAAGGAGCCCGATCCTCTACAGAGGGGTAGTAGAGCCACAGTTGGGAAAAGTCCAAGGTCCCAAGGGGTTGCTGGGAAAGACATGATCTGTTGGAGGTGTCACGGTCCTGGACACATAGTCGATGCAAGGTGTAGGAAAGACTAAGTGCAACACGAAGGGAAGGGAGCCCAGACACTGGGGAAAGGGGGGAGTGGAGACCACCTAGTCTGATCTGATATCACCCTGTCTCCCCTAACGTCCCTATATTGATTCCTCACCAATCGCCGCCCAGGAACCTAAACCCTGTAATTCCCTAGAGCTTGGCCCTGGATAGGGAATGGGAGGGATGCGCACTAGTCAGTCCCCACTAACAACTAACGACAAGGGAGACAAACTCGGGGGGAAAGTAACTTAGCTTGAGCCAACTTCAAAGAGATAACACCAAACGTCCTCCTAGGCACAAGAGAGGAAGTAAGCAGACTGCAATAGCTCCAAGCCTTCACAAGGAAACATGTGAATATCACCAGCCTTTCCCTGTAGCAAACAAAGTATTTAAACACCCAGGTCTGGGTGTCAATTAGCATTAGGGAGGTAGCCGCTGGGTCCTAGAGTGATACAGATCTAAGAAGGCGTCTGTAATTCCAAGCAAAGATCTTCTGCAACCAACTGCATGGAGACTGTCCGTCACATCTGACACACACGTGACACAGCCACTCAGTGTCCTATGTCCTCCGAGCAGATGGGCTGCAGCCTAGAGAGGCGATGCTTGTAGTTTGCCTACCCTGCCTGCAGTGTGGACTATCAGCCCGGTAAAAGGCCCCAGTCATGTCCCGTGACCATAAATGGGGTGCTGGTGTCAGGACTTTTGGACTCGGGGAGTTTGGTGACTCTGATACAGGTCACACTCCCCCACCAGTCGATCCCCGGGAAAAACATTGGCGTTCGCTGTATTCACGGGGATGCCAAGGACTACCCTATTGCCAGAGTGACTAAAGAAACAAATTGTGAGGCTGAGTCCCATGAGGTTGGAATGTTTAAGGACCTGCTGCACCCGGTGATTATAGGGCGGGACTTTAGCCTGTTCTGGGACCCACCATAATGAATCCTCAATGCAGTCGGAGGCAGATGAGTTCCCCCTGCGTGTTCTTGCCAGTGATGAGGCTGAGGATCCTGAGTTGGGGCTTTCTGGGGGGAGGTTTGGTAAAGCTCAAAGGCAGGACCTTAAGTTGAAAAGTGCATACGATAATATTACTGATCAATGCGGTTGCTCAAATGCCGGGGGCCGACACCAGATTCCCATATTTCATATTAAATGAGGGGCTGCTTTGTCAGATCACTAAACCAAGAGGGGAAGCGATAGAGCAGTAGTTGGTGCCAGGTCCCTATAGGGTGTTAAATTTGGCCCATTCTCATGACTTGGGTGGGCATCTGGGAGTAGACAAAACCCCAAGAGCGGGTCCTGCAGAGGTTCTACTGGCCTGGATGTCACAGAGACATTGTTAATTTCTGCTGGTCTTGCCCTGTCAGCTAACTGATGTTGTGCCTGGGCGTCATCGAAGAGTCAAAAAGCGGCTGGTCCAGCCCCACGTCCTTGTGCCAAAGCCAGATGGAGAGTGGCATTTCTGTAATGACTACAGGAAGCTGAATGAGGTTTCCAAGTTCAACTCATACCCGATACCCTGGGTCAATGAGCTTATTGAGAGGCTAGGGTCAGCCAGATATATCACCACCCTGGACCTAACGAAAGGGTACTGGCAAATTCTCCTGTCCCTAAGGAGAAGACCGCCTTCTCTACTCCCGACGGGTGCTTTCAGTATACCAGGACGCTGTTCTGTCTGCAGTGAGCCCCTGCTACCTTTCAGAGGGCCATGGACTGGATTCTAGCATTTCCCAGAAAGTACGCCACAGCTTATCTAGATGGCATTGTAATCTTCAGCCCAGATAGGGGGAAGTCATCTACAGAAGGTCCAGGCGGTACTGGATGCATTGAGGAATGTAGGGTTTACCATAAACCCAAAGAAGTGCGACGTGAGAAAAGAAGAGGTAAAATACTTGCGCTACATCGTCAGAAGGAGCGAAATAAAGCCGCAAGTAAATAAGGTGGATTCTATCCAAAATTGGCTGCAACAGAACTCCAAGAAGTAAGTTCGTGAGTTTCGCAGAATTGTGGGATACTATCGCCGATTTATCCTGAAGTTCGCCATGATAGCCGCCCCCCTGGCTGATCTTCTTAAGGGCACGAAGACGTCAATATCCAAATGGTCCTCTGACGCGGAGATGACGTTTCAGGAGTTGAAGCTCGCCCTATGTAAACAATTGATCTTGGTCGCACCTGACTTCACTAAGGAGTTCCTGGTTCAGACGGATGCCTCTGAGGTCGTTTTGGGAGCTGTGTTGTCCCAGGAAATAGATGGGGACGAACATCCAATCCTATTCCTGAGTAGGAAACTCTCCTCCTATGACAAGAACTATGCCATCGTAGAGAAAGAGTGCTTGGCCAACAAATTAGTAATTGACATGCTGAGATACTACCTGTTAGGCCGGAAGTTCAGGCTAGTGTCAGATTATTGCGCCCCTGAGATGCATGAGGGAAAGGAAGGAGAAGAATGCCTGGGTGACTAGGTAGTTTCTAGCTCTCCAGGATTTTAGCTTTCATGTGGAGCACAGGCCCAGGAAGCTACATGGTAATGCAGATACCCTGTCCAGCCTTCCCTGTTTAGTGAGTGAAGGTGCCAAAACCCCTGGCTTTGGGCAGAGGGGGAGGGGGATATGTGACAAAGTCACTGGCAAAGTTATGGAGGGGAGGCATGTTTCACTGAGGCTATTAGCTTCAGTGATTTGAAACCCAGTTTGGCTTCAGCACACTAAGTGCTGCAAGGGGTTAAGCAGCCATTTTAAGGGCTGGGTTTTTGAGAACAACCACAGAGCAGGTGGGAGGTTGTTCTCCATATCTCCAACCAAGGGTGTGGTCTGGGGTTTAAATAGACGGCCTGTTGAGGCGTTCAGTGTTCAGTATGTCTGGAGATGCTAGCTCCAGAGAGGTGGTGGTGTACTAATCTGAACCATTTACTAAACTCTGAGCTGGCGGATCCCCGCTACCACAAGGACTGTGCTTTGCATTGCCATGTGTGTTGTTTTTCCTGTTTTGCCCAAAGGGTCGTGTTTACTTTGATGGACTCTATGTTGGTTTATGCTGCATTCAAATTAACCAACAAGACACAGCGTTCTGGTGTCTATGTCCGTGTGCAGCTGAGTGAGCAGATCTACCACAGCCCTTTAACAAGAGAGTTATGTCACACAAAAAAAGTTAATAAATAACATTTGTCTACTTTACATTAGCATCATTTTTGAAGATTTTTTTTGTTGGGAACTTAGAAGGGTTAAAAGTTTATCAGCAATTTCTAATTTTTGCAACAAAATTTACAAAACCATTTTTTTTTTAGGGACCACATCACATTTGAAGTAACTTTGAGGGGCGTAAATGACAGAAAATACCCAAACGTGACCTCATTCTAAAAACTGCACCCCTTATCCTGTTATTTGCAGTGTAAATACATCATGGTTGGGAAGCACTTCCCCATCAATGCGGTATATATACGTCATGGAGATCGCCAAGGCTGTGGAGTCGGTAAGCCAAACCTCCGACACTGCAGCCTTGCGTCACTACTGAGCATGTACACAAAGTGCAGCACAGATTTCTCTCAACTAAAAGCAAAGATCCTTAGATCAGGAACAGAACAGACATTTATAGGACATTTCATAACTTTCCCAAATTCTTATGAAAAAATTTATAGCACACACGGCATTAAACTACTGTACCCAATTTATTATAGATTTTAGGAGTTGGAGTTGGTCTATATTATACAGACCAAAATGGACACTGACTCCAACTCCATAGCCCTGCCGATCACCCACACACAGCTCGTCACTGGGTGTTCAACTAACACACAGCTGACACCCGGCTCCTGGCAGTTTAACCCCCTAAATGATGCAATCGATACAGATAGCAGCATTTAGAAGGCAGAGAGAAGGAGGTGGCTCCCCTCCGATTGGCGCCCCCGTGACTTCATTGTGAGAGCCGATTGTTGCCATGGTGACATCTGGGTCACCAGGCTACGGCAAGCCCCTTAGACCATGCACAGAGCATGGTCTAAGAGGCTTGTGTCAGTGCAGCACTGACATGTATAAAGCATTGCAATGCATTATACCAGCGATCAGACTGCTGAAAGTGAAAGTCCCATAGAGGGGCTAAGTAAAAAAAAACTAAAAATTTTTTTTACAAAAATCACAAAAAAAAATAAAAGATTATATATTATATTATATAATATATATATTTAATATTTTTTAATTTTTTTATGGTGTATATATACGTATACACATACGTACATACACCTATATATGTATATACAGTACAGACCAAAAGTTTGGACACACCTTCTCATTTAAAGATTTTTCAGTATTTTCATGACTTTGAAAATTGTACATTCACACTGAAGGCATCAAAACTATGAATTAACACATGTGGAATTATATACTTAACAAAAAAGTGTGAAACAACTGAAAATATGTCTTATATTCTAGGTTCTTCAAAGTAGCCACCTTTTGCTTTGCTTTGATGACTGCATTGCACACTCTTGGCATTCTCTTGATGAGCTTCAAGAGGTAGTCACCGGAAATGGTTTTCACTTCACAGGTGTGCCCTGTCAGGTTTAATAAGTGGGATTTCTTGCCTTATAAATGGGGTTGGGACCATCAGTTGTGTTGTGCAGAAGTCTGGTGGATACACAGCTGATAGTCCAAATGAATAGACTGTTAGAATTTGTATTATGGCAAGAAAAAAGCAGCTAAGAAGAACGAGTGGCCATCATTACTTTAAGAAATGAAGGTCAGTCAGTCTGAAAAATTGGGCAAACTTTGAAAGTGTCCCCAAGTGCAGTTGCAAAAACCATCAAGTGCTACAAAGAAACTGGCTCACATGAGGACCACCCCAGGAAAGGAAGACCAAGAGTCACCTCTGATTCTGAGGATAAGTTTATCCGAGTCACCAGCCTCAGAAATCGCAGGTTAACAGCAGCTCAGATTAGAGACCAGGTCAATGCCACACAGAGTTCTAGCAGCAGGCACATCTCTTCAACAACTGTTAAGAGGAGACTTTGTGCAGCAGGCCTTCATGGTAAAATAGCTGCTAGGAAACCACTGCCAAGGACAGGCAACAAGCAGAAGAGACTTGCTTGGGCTAAAGAACACAAGGAATGGACATTAGACCAGTGGAAATCTGTGCTTTGGTCTGAGGAGTCCAAATTTGACATCTTTGGTTCCAACTACCGTGTCTTTGTGCGACGCAGAAAAGGTGAACGGATGGACTCTACATGCCTGGTTCCCACCGTGAAGCATGGAGGAGGAGGTGTGATGGTGTGGGGGTGCTTTGCTGGTGACACTGTTGGGGATTTATTCAAAATTGAAGGCATACTGAACCAGCATGGGTACTACAGCATCTTGCAGCGGCATGCTATTCCATCCAGTTTGCGTTTAGTTGGACCATCATTTATTTTTCAACAGGACAATGACCCCAAACACACCTCCAGGCTGTGTAAGGGCTATTTGACCAAGAAGAAGAGTGATGAGGTGCTACGCCAGATGACCTGGCCTCCATAGTCACCAGACCTGAACCCAATCGAGATGGTTTGGGGTGAGCTGGACCGCAGAGTGAAGGTAAAAGGGCCAACAAGTGCTAAGCATCTCTGGGAACTCCTTCAAGATTGTTGGAAGGCCATTTCCGGAGACTAGCTCTTGAAGCTCATCAAGACAATGCCAAGAGTGTGCAAAGCAGTCATCAAAGCAAAAGGTGGCTACTTTGAAGAACCTAGAATATAAGACCGTTGTAGTAAATGCCTACAACGGAAAGGACACCATTGTAGGCATTTACTACAGGCCACCTGGGCAAGCTGAAGATATGGATGAACTCTTTATGTATCAAATGACCAAGTTCTCCAAAAAATATGACGTAGTGGTCATGGGAGATTTCAACTATCCAGACATTTGTTGGGAATCTCTCTCAAGTAAAACTAACAGGTCAAGCAAATTCTTATCCTCTCTTGCTGACAACTTTATCTTCCAAAAGGTAGGGGAGAAAACAAGGGGATCTGCTACTTTGGATCTAATCCTTATAAACCGGGAGGAAATGGTTGAGGAGGTAAAGGTGGCTGGGACCCTAGGAGGCAGCGATCATGCTATTATAGAATTTTGGATAACTAGAGGAGGAAGACATGTGAAGACTCAAACTTCAAGGTTAGATTTTAGAAAGGCAGATTTTAAGAGACTCAGAAAGAGAATAGGAGGGATCCAATGGCTGGATGTCCTTAAGGACAAAAATGTCCAGGAAGGATGGGAAATTTTTAAAAATGAGATTCTCAAAGCACAATCGTAAAAGTAGGAAGAATGGGAAGCATTTAAGGAAACCAGGATGGATGAACACAGAACTTAAACACATGCTAAAAAGAAAAAGAAATGTTTATTAAATGGAAAGAGGGAGGCATATCTAAAGAAGATTATAATGCAGTCTGCAGATCCTGCAGGGCACGTATCATGTTAGCTAAAGCGGACAATGAATTAAGGATTGCAAGAGATGTCAAAAGCAATAAAAAAGGATTTTGGGGTATGTCAAAAGTAAAAGAAAAGTCAAAGATGCTATAGGATTTTTACAGGATGAAAATGGAGAAATGGTAAGAGAGGATGTTGAGAAGGCCGAACTTTTTAATTCCTATTTTGCATCTGTTTTCTCTCAGAAAGAAAATGTAACATCAACTGATCTTCACCGTCCTTTTAAAGGAATAGAGGAATCCAAGTTATCTGTAAACAGAAAGATTGTGAGGGAATATTTAGCTAACATAAATGAGTTCAAGTCTCCAGGTCCAGATGAATTACACCCCAGAGTACTGAAAGAGATCGTAGAAGAAATTTTAGAACCACTCTCCATAATCTTTGAAAATTCTTGGAGAACAGGAGAAGTCCCAGAAGACTGGAGAAGAGCAAATGTTGTTCCTATCTTCAAAAAGGGGAAGAAGGTGGACCCAGGGAACTATAGGCCGGTGAGTCTGCCTTCTATACCAGGAAAGATCTTTGAACAAATTATTAAACAACATGTATGTAAGTACATGGATAAGAATGAAGTGATTAACCAGAGTCAGCATGGGTTTGTAACTAACAAGTCATGTCAGAATAACTTAATTTCCTTCTATGACAGAATCACTGACTGGGTGGATCAGGGAAATGCTGTAGATATAGTATATCTTGACTTCAGCAAAGCATTTGACAAAGTATCTCACACCATCCTTATTGAAAAAATGACCAAGTATGCAATGGACCAGGCAACTGTTAGGTGGATTCATAACTGGCTTAGTGATCGGACTCAAAGGGTGGTTGTAAATGGCTTCAAAAGACCTAAATAAACTGGAGCAGTGGGCAGCAACCAACAGAATGGTTTTTAACAGGGAAAAATGCAAAGTACTACATCTGGGCAATAAAAATGAAAAAAGCATATACAGAATGGGAGGAATAGAGCTAAGCAACAGTACATGTGAAAAAGACTTAGGTATACTAATAGATCATAGACTGAACATGAGTCAACAGTGTGATGCAGCAGCAAAAAAGGCAAATATAATTCTGGGATGTATTAACAGAAGCATACAGTCTAGATCACGTGAAGTCATTATCGGTCTTTACTCCTCTTTGGTCAAACCTCATCTGGAATACTGTGTACAGTTTTGGGCACCACATTTGAAAAAAGACATAGACAAACTGGAGCAAGTTCAGAGAAGAGCGACCAGAATGGTGACTGGTCTGCAAACCATGTCCTATGAGGAACGGTTGCAGGATTTGGGAATGTTTAGCTTGCAAAAAAGAAGACTGAGAGGAGACTTAATAGCTGTCTACAAATATGTCAAGGGCTGTCACATTGTAGAAGGATCATCTTTATTCTCATTTGCACAAGGAAAGACTAGAAGCAATGGGATGAAACTAAATGGGAGGAGACACAGATTAGATATTAGAAAAAACTTTTTGACAGTTAGGGTGATTAATGAGTGGAACAGGCTGCCACGAGAGGTGGTGAGTTCCCCTTCAATGGACGTCTTCAAACAGAGGCTGGACAGACATCTGTCTGAGATGATCTAGTGAATCCTGCTTTGAGCAGGGGGTTGGACCAGATGACCCAGGAGGTCCCTTCCAACTCTACCATTCTATGATTCTATGAAGACATATTTTCAGTTGTTTCACACTTTTTTGTTAAGTATATAATTACACACACATAGTTTTTTTTATGTATAAACAAAAAAAAGTACACATTTGGTATCGCCGCATCTGGAATGACCCGACCTATAAAACTGTAACACTAGTTAACCCCTTCAGTGAACACCGTTAAATAAATAAAAAAGCAGGCAAAAAACAATGCTTTTTCATCATACCACAGAACAAAAAATACAATAAAATGCGATAAAAAAAGACGAATGTAAACAAAATGGTATCACTGACAACGTCATCTTGTCCCGCAAAAAACAAGCCGCCATACAGCTCCATCCGCAGAAAAATGTAACTTTTTTTTAGCTCTCAGAATAAAGCAATGCAAAACAATTTTTTTTTCTATAAAATAAAGATATAAATGTGGCATCGCTGTAATCGTATTGACCCAAAGAACAAAGCTGTCTTATCAATTTTACCACGCAGAACGGCATAAAAAAAAATAATTCTGAATTGCTGGTTTTTATTCATTCTGCCTCCCAAAAATCGGAATAGAAAGCGATCAAAAAACTTTATGTAACCAAAAATAGTACCAATAAAAACGTCAACTCATCCCACAAAAACAAGCCTCACATGACTCTGTAGGACAAAATAAGGAAAAATTATAGCTCTCAAATATGGCGATGCAAAATCTTATGCTTTTTAAAAAATAAAAAAAAACAACCTTTTAGGGTGTGACAGTAGCCAAACATAAAAACCAGATATCATAGAATCATAGAATGTAGAGTTGGAAGGGACCTCCTGGGTCATCTGGTCCAACCCCCTGCTCAAAGCAGGGGGTTGGAAAAAATATAAATATAAAATATATATATATATAAATATAAAAAATATAAATCTGGTATCACTGTAATCATCTAAAGTCGTCTAATCATTTATACCGAATGAGCAACGGCGTTAAAAATAAATAAAAACAATTCTTCATCTGCTGTTGATTTGTTCATTCTGCCTCCCAAAGATCGCATTAAGGCTCGGCTCACATTTATCCTGCGCTCTACGTTGAGCGCTTACACCGGGGTTTCCGTGTAAATCTCTGAAATACTTGATTCTGACAGAACCCCCGGTGGAAGATTCTCTGTAATGAGGCAGACGGAGGCACTGTGGATGCCATATGGCCTATGATCCGGTGGTGTCTGTCTTTTTAGGCGTGCATAAAAGCACGGTCCGCCACAGTTTTGTGCATTTCTGAAAAGAAGGACACCGCTGAACACAGGCCAGACGGAGTCCAGAATAACACCGCTGCCTCATTATAGTGAATGGATCCCTCAGGAGTTTCATCTGAATCACATCATTTGGAGATTTAGATACATCGAGGTTTGCAAGTGCTCAGGGTAAGAGTGCTGAATAAATGTGATCCAAAATGTTATGTAAAATGTTCCCAATAAAAGCTTCAACTCAATCCACAAAAAAAGTCCCTCAGGTCAGTCATCTGTTATCGGAAATATAGGGGTTTCCACGTTACTGACAGTACAAAGGCTCTAGAAAATTGCTATGGCTCCTCGCCCCCCAAATGGAATTCAGAAAATTCTGTGTTCCCAAATCCAAATGCCCTTCTCTCTTCTGAGCTCCACAGTCTGCCTAAACCACATTTAGCGTCCACATGTTTTGTATTTCTGCAGCGGTGAGAGCCCGCCTAAGTGCATGTCTCTAGGAGAACGAGATGGGCATAATGTACTTGGCACTACAACATACTGGGCACTACAACAGTAGATTTGCAATTTTCACTCCACAACATCCAATACTGCTTGTTTCTGGAGAGCACCCATGGAGTCAAAATCCTTACCACACCTGTAGATAAATTCCCAAAGTGGTACAATTTCTAAAATAAGGTCAGTTAAGGGGGAAATTCTGCTTTTCTAGCACTTAGGGGCTCTGTATGTGGAGTCCACAAACTATTCTAGGAAAATCAGTATTCCTGGAGGCAAATATCGCTCCGTCCCTCCTGAGTCAAGCCGTGTGGCTAAGCAGTACTGTACAGCCACATATTGGGTATTTCTATGTTCAGATGAAACTGTTTGGTTCCATTTTCACCCATTTCTCAGTGTGAAAATATAAAACCTGGAGCTAAAACAACATTTTTGTGGTAAAAATGTAATAATTTTGTCTTCACCGTCCAATAGTATAAAATTGTGACACACTCGTGGTGTCAATATGATCACCGCACCCTTAGATAAATTTATTGAGAGGTGTAGTTTGTAACATGGGTCACTTATGGGGAGCGGATTCTGTTGTTCTGACACCTCAGGGGCTCTGCCAATGTGACATGGCACCCACAAACCATAACAACAAAATCTGCACTATAATATGGTGTTCCTTCCCTTCTGAGTTTTACACTGTGCCTGAAAAGTATTTCCCAATTACATGTAGGGTACTGGCGCACTCAGAATAAATTGTACAACTGTAAGGTCTATTTCTTTCACCTTTGAATAGTATACAATTCTGTGAGGCATATGTGGTGTCAATATGCTCACTGCACCTCAAGATGAATTCATTGAGGAGTGTAGTTGTAAAATGGGGTCACTTACGGAGGTTTCTGCTATTCTGGCACCTCAGGGTCTCTGCAATGTGACACGGCACCCTCAAATCATAACAAAATTTGCACTATAATATGGCACTCCTTCCATTCTGGGCCTTGCATGGTGCCTCAAAAGTAGTTTTCAACCACAGATGGGATATTGGGGCACTCAAGAGGAACTGCACAACAAATTGTACTGTTTGTTGTCTCCTATTATCCCTTTTGAAAATTGAAAGCTTGTGACAAAATTTTAGTGGAAAAAAATGGTAATTTTCCATTGACTCAGCCCAATTTTATACAATTCTGTGAATCGCCTGAAGGTTAAAAATGCTCATTTACACTCCTAGATGAATTCCTCAAGAGGTGTAGTTTCCAAAATGGGGTCACTTGGAGTTGGAGTTTCTGCATGTCAGGGGCTCTTCAAATGTGACATGGCATCTGCAATCTATTTCAATTAAAATTGCGCTCCAGAATTCAGTTGGTGCTCCTTCCCTTCCGAGCCCTGCCGTTTGCCCAAACAGTAGTTTTCCACAACATATAGGGTATCGGTGTATTCCGGAAAAATTGCACAACAAATTATATGGTTAATTTTCTTCTGTTACCCTCGTGAAAAGGAAAAAATTTTCATAGAATAGTTTGCGGACTCCATATACAGAGCCCCCAAGTGCTAGAAGAGCAGAATCCCCCCTCAAGTGACTACATTTGATATTTTTTGATCGCTTTCTGTTCTGATGAACCAAAAACAATAATTCAGGTATTGTTTTGTTTTTACACCGTTCCGCATGAGGTAAAACTGATAAGGTAGCTTTATTCTTCGGGTCAGTACGTTTACAGCGGTACCACATTTATAAAAAAAAAATTGTGTTTTGCCGCTTTTACACAATATAAACTTTTATAGAAGACATATTTTTTTTTTGCATCACTATATTCTGAGAGCGATGTTTTCAGAGATACCATTTTTATTTACATTCGCCATTTTGGTCGTGTTTTATTCCACTTTTTGTTCGGAGGTATGATGAAATGGCATTGTGTTTTGACTGTTTTCTTTATGGTGTTCACTGAAGGGGTTAACTAGTGTGACAGTTTTATAGTTCAGGTCATTGTGGATGTGGCGATACCAAATGTGTACTTTGTTTATTTTTGTTTTTACATAAAATATATGTATTTATTGGTATAATTATTGTTACAATTTTTTAAAACCTTTAAAAAATATTTAGATTTGAGAGTCCTCAGTGGTTGATACCTTTTAATGGCTAACTGAATAGATGGTAAATTGCAAGCTTTCGAGACTACGCAGGTCTCTTCATCAGGCTTGTATAACACAAAAGAGTGGCATATTTATACACAATAAGACAGAAATAATGCAATAGATAAGACAGGTGACGGAAAGCAGAGTTATTATGGGAGAGATAAACAGTTCTAGCTATAAATATTTTAGCAGTTAATAGATAAGGAGTGTGAAGGTTTTATTGTCCTGTGACTAGGTCCAGTGTTATGATGGCCTCACAAGTCTGAGGGGCACATTCCTTAGTTGATGTAGAATGACATAAATCCATGCGACACATTCATTCCTCCTCTGAAAGTGTTAAAGGTCACCTCAGTTTATATTCTGAGATTCTTCTTTCTCTTTGAGATTTGAAGTTACCTTTTAATACCAGTAATTTCATGTCTTTTATGCTGTGATCAGGGGAACAGAAATGCTTGGCTACAGGTAGATCTAATCTTTTTTCTTTTATTGTGTAGCGATGATGACTCATTCTTGTCCTAAGTTTTTGCCCTGTCTCCCCTACATAAAGACCCCCAGCTGGACATTTGGTACATATAATTAAGTACACTACATTAGATGTGGTACAGCTGAAAGTACCTGGGATCTTGTAGTCCTGATGTGAATTGGGGCTCTTTATCTTGGCTGTGGTCATTATAAATGGACAGGTTTTACATTTTTTCTGGTTGCAGGGAAAGGTACCTGTAGCTGGTGGAGATAACAGGGAGCTTCTGACAATGAAGCTTCTTAGATTTGGGGGCTGACTGAAACACAGAAGTGGGGGGTCTGGAAATATGGATTGTAATCGGGCATCTTTTTGTAGTAAGGGTTGTAGTTTCCGTGCAGCTCTCCTTAGCGCCTCCAGATAGAGGCACCCAGTTGCTTTCTTGTTTGGTTTTGTAATGTAGGAGATGATTCCTTGATATTCTGGTGGCTCTTGTAATCTGGTTCTCTATTGTTCTTGGATGGTAGCCCTTATTCAAAAAGGTCTTTCTGAGGCCATCACGGTGTTTTTCGCTCTATCCATAGGGTTGGAACATATCCGATTGTATATGATAGCTTGGCTGTAGACAATAGAGTTTTTTATGTGTTTTGGATGGAAACTGTCCCATTTAAGATATGTAGGACAGTCGACTGGTTTCCGGTACAAGGATGTCTCTATTTCATTGTTCTGTAACTTGATGATGGTGTCCAAAAAGTTAATTTCAGTACAGGAGTAGTTGAGTGTTAGGTTGATTGTGGGATGAAATCGATTCAAGTGTTCATGGAACATCTTCAGCTGTTGCTCAGACCCCGTCCAGATGATTAAAATATCATCTACTGGCTAACACGGTACAAAAATATATATTTTCCCTGTAATCAAACCTTTGAACTTTTTTACTTAGTCCCATGGCATTTAGGGGGTTAAATGGCCCATGACAGCCAGGTCTCAGCTATTACTTACCCCGAACTCCCGGCGGTCATGAACCCCTATCCAACCATGATGGAAACGTCCGTCAAAGGTCGTGAAGGGGTTAAAAAACGTTACTAACTCTCCCCTGGTCCAGCGCTAAATTTCAGCTGGTGCTTTCGGAGACTTTTATTGTCTGTAGCGCCGATTTCACATCAACAATCGAAAGTACTGCAGCCAATCAGTGAGCTTGTGCCGTCAACTCAGGCAGAGCGTCTTGGCTCAGTTATTAGCTGGAGTGCTGTTAAAGTGACGTCATCGCTGTAGATAACAGATACTGGGAGCAGTGGCAGAAATTCAGAGCAGGACCCAGGAAGACTGAGCAAAACACAGTTTGCTTTTCACAACAAATTGCAGTCGGGGTACACAGGATTTCGGAAGAAAGAAAACACCTTTACGTAAAGAAAATAGTCCTGACTGACTGAGTACATGACGCTGGAGCCACAGTGAACAGAGTCGAAGACTGGTCATTAAAATCCAAACTAGGTCACTTTAAGGGGTTAATAATATTTCTGATGCTTTAAATATAGATACATTTCTTAACATAAAACAGCCAAGGGGTTATTTGGTGACTAATTATGTTTGGTAAATGTTCAGTTTAATCAGATGTTGCACCCTATCACAAGATCGCTGCAAGAATATCTAGACCAAGGCTACGACGTTCGTACGATGAGTATTTGGTGAGTTTTGGATGTTGCAGATTTTCTGCACTTATTAGCTAAAATAGACTACCTGCATTTTTTTCATTGCGTTTGAGTGCTTTTATTACATACTTTTTTATAGCTTTTTTTTTTTGCCCCTTTTTGGTATGTCATGTATTAAATACAGCTGCTTTGTTTTTCCTATTTCCATATTTCATATTTGAGTTATGCAAAAACTTTATTGCTACAGTCATGTGAGAATTCTATGCATTTTTTTACCATCGCTTTTTCCGCATCTAATGCAATGCTATGGGGAAAATCTGCAAATAAAACTCAGCGTATCTGCAAGAGAAATTAACATGTTGCAGATTTCAAATACGCGCTGCAATTCAGTTTACGTTATGTTAAAAAAGCTCAGTGGGAACAAGATTTCTATTAACGCCATCTACCGTGCTCATTTTTTGTGCATCAAAAACTCAGCAAAGGAACTTAACCTAAAAGAATTTACTAAGCATGTCTCAGTGCATTCAATAAAATATGACATTCAATACAGTAATTATATTAAAAGTGAAATCTATTGGTTCAATTTTAGTCTGAATCTGAAAGACATAGTGAATGACAAAAAATGCATTAAACTAAGCAATCCTTCCAAGGTCCTTCATTCTAGCAATTTTAGGATCTCTGCAAGTTTTTTTGGGGAGCTGGGGTAACATTTGTTGAGCTTATTTAACTACTTGTAGGTCTCCCAACGATTTAAGAAATTAGGCTGGTCCACATTTTGTTCTGCAATGATGTTTTAAAAGTCAGCACCAGCACGGAGATAATACAAATAGCGAGAGCAGAGAGCCGACTGTCAGAGAACCCACAGAGAAGGCAGAGATGGGTTTTTTTTTTACCATGTCTGCCTTCTTGATTGTTTTATACACAGTGCTAATCAAGCTCTGTGTACACAGTGCTAATCAAGCTCTGTGTACACAGTGCTAATCAAGCTCTGTGTACACAGTGCTAATCAAGCTCTGTGTACACAGTGCTAATCAAGCTCTGTGTACACAGTGCTAATCAAGCTCTGTGTACACAGTGCTAATCAAGCTCTGTGTACACAGTGCTAATCAAGCTCTGTGTACACAGTGCTAATCAAGCTCTGTGTACACAGCATATAGTGATGTGTATATAGTACAGGAAGCGCTGACAGCTTCATCCTCCTCTTCCAGCAGTTATATGATCACCGGGTGCCGGGAAGGAGCAGGAGCTGTTAGATTTTAATAGACCCAGATCAGTTCAGTGCTGCCAAGAGATTGAATTAGCCTTATAACTAGGAACTATATGCCAACCCTAATAACAGGGGAAATAAGCAATAATATAAATGTATTTTAATGTTGAAATGCCCCCTCAAAAGTTTTGTATGACCTCATGTAGTCCACAATATGGAAAATGAATGCAAAAAATAAGAAAAAACAAAAACAGGGAAAAAAAAGCTGCTGCCTGTCTGAATTTCTGTTTCCAGCCCCGTCCTTGGAGAGAACAATAAGCACGTCTGATATACTGTATGAAACGTATTGTTATAGAAATTGGAAAATAATGTAAGATGCATTTTAGTGGTCCTTTGTGGTCAAAATGTAAAAAACAGGACATTCAAATTATATTGAAGGAAGAAAAAATTTCAGTACTCATAACGTACTAATTAAAACGAAAACATGATTGGTCGTGAACAGGGCTAGAAAAATGTAAAAAAAAATATACATAAAAATAAAAATGGCATCTGTTTATACTAACAGATTTATTACAGATATCACATTCTATCTAATGCCAAAGATAGAGGGTGTTGCTGAAAAGAAGCAAGTAAAATGTTACATAGCCCACATACCTACACAAGTCAAGCCTAAACATGGGATAGTGTTCTACAGAGTATTTCAGTGACATCTGCAGGATACAGCTGCTAGTACAGATGGTTACTTTCCGTCTCTCTTCCATAACACCGTATTCGGTAAGATCCCACGTTCCCTTAAGGCACAGATGTCAAGCTCTGGCCCGCAGGGTGAGTATATTTGGCCTGCACTACCCGGCATCGCACTATCAACTATATCGGCATCTTAGATGCTAATACAGTTAAAAGCAATGATGGAGGATGAAGCGTCAGCTGACACTGCCTCTCCCATCTTTGATCCTCTGCGTCTGAAGTCTCAGCACAGTGGGCGTGATGACGTCATTACAACACGCCCACTGTACTGAAGAGTGCAGAGGATCTGAAGACACCATGAAGAGACCGGGGCAGCGGGGGAACGGGCAGAGGGGAGTATTTTATTTATTTAGTTTTTTTAAATGTAGGGCCCGTTATACTGTATGGAGCACTATGTGGGGCCCATTATTCTGTATGGAGCACTATGTGGGGCCCATTATACTGTATGGAGCACTATGCGGGGCCCATTATACTGTATGGAGCACAATTTCCATGACATCAACTCCAACTCCCTCATACATGGCTCATGTTTAAGTGATAAATTTACTGTAGCACAGATTAATCTCAGCTAAAAGTCTAGATCCTTAAATAAGGAATAGGACAGACATTTATAGGACATTTCATAACTTTCCCAAATTCTTATGAAAAAATATTCCCCACAAACTGCATTGAACTACTGTACCCAATTTATTATATATATTTTAGGAGTTGGAGTTCCATTTTATACAGACTTCGATTCCAACTCCACCAAATGGACAACTACTCCAAAGCCCTGAGGAGCACTATGTGGGGCCCATTATACTGTAAGGAGAACTATTTGTGGCCCATTATTCTGTATGGAGCAGTTTTTGTGGCCATGATACTTTATGGAGCACTATATGGGGCCATTATACTGTATGGAGGGCTGTGTGGGGATTACAGTTGGAGAATCATTCTGTGATGAGGTCACAATTCTTTGTCGGGGAATTGAGGGAGGAAGGTACAGAAGGGTCATCATACTGTGCATGTGGAGGGTACTGTAGAGGAATTCACTGTGGGTGAAACATACTGTGTTTTTGGGGCACTATTGTTTGCATGATACTTTATTATTTGTATTATTCAAGGTTTTTTTAACCTTTGTTATTATTTAAATTAGGCCATATGCTTTTTACTGCTCTTGCATAACATATTATATTATTCCAATATTTTATTCTAAGATCTATTAATTAAAATATTAATTAAAATGTACTTTGTTCGTGGTACAACACCTTTAAGTTTGTTTCCATATGAAAAAGTTGATAGGTATATTTGATAAGGAAAAACTTCCCCAATTGTAGACATTGTTTTAATAAATATCAAGTTTAGTCCACGACTTTGTCCACGCTTTTAATTTTGGCCATCTGTGCATTTGAGTTTGACATCCCTGCCTTAAGGAGTGGTTGTAAGTAGCTAGCATAATTTCATGCGTCTTTGTCAAAGATTTGGAGCTCTGGGTCAGAAAAACAAAGCTTCAACCACTACAAAAGATATATTATGTTGTTATTTGTCATAGAATATGGAGTCAAAAACTTGACAATATATAGTAACAAGAGATAGACAATCATTTTAAAGTGGGTTGCCTCAAAGAAACTGGGGAATTTGATTACATTGACAACGGATCTCATGAAAATTGGTAGGATAAAATGCCTGAGGTGGCTTGAAAGGGGTTGTTTTATGAAGAAAAGGGGAGGAGAGCGCTCCACTTGTGATACACATCCATGAGCCAGAACAGATAGCATCTATGACTACTGGTACAACTCGAGATTGTTTTATTCTTGTAAATTTTTTACAATAGCCATTACCCAAATGGTGAAAAAAAATTCTGATCCACTCCAGTTTGGGCTTTGAAAAAGAAAAATCTATAAAATAATGTATATATTTTCTGATATGAAGTCTTAATGGAATATTTAGTCGCACCTATTACTACTGAATGTAGTGCCCAATCTAAACCAAGATTTCATTTTCATTTTACTTTGCCCCTAAAGTTAGTAATATTTTCATCTTGCCATTCTTAATTTTCCTTACTAAAGAAGTAAATTCCAAACAACTTTCTAGTATTTTTAAGCTATTTATAGGAAGATATTTGAAGTGAAGCCCACTTTCATTTGTATTATTAGATGATATGTGGGTTTCAAGAGGGTCAGTAATTATAAGCACACTGCTAAAATATTACATTACAAAGTTATAGAGTTAGTGTCCATCCTGACTGAGTACACTTTGTGGCGGTAGGATGGCTTTTACACCTTTTTGATCAAAATAGTGCTAACTAAGTACCCTATGTTATGTACATGTACTATTAATATTTATTTTCTGCAAGGTATTTGCTCATTTGCTTTTATCCTTGGTAATGTGTGTTAATGGCCACAGCGGGACTATACACCTACACATTACACTTATACTAACGTGTTCCAACTCATTACTTTGGTCTTGCTTTATTTCTTTGTACATACAGGGGCATGGGCATTTAGTTTACATAGCTTTCCATGGGCAGGTGGTTAAACAGGCAGGTCTGGGTCCTCCTTTGTCCCCATCTATTTTGAAGCCTGTTGGCATGTAGAGAGGTAAACTACAAGAGTAAGGCTACGTGCCCACGATGCAGAATGGCTCAGGATTTTTTCCTGAGCGTTTCTGCATCTCCCTGGCAGAAAAAACGCATGTGGATTGTACATGCGGATTGTACATGCAGATTGTACATGCCTTTTCCTGCCAGGGACATGCGGATGTGAAGCGTTCTTCATTTGCATTTGCGCATGCAGGTTGACAAGCGCTTTCCAAGCGATTTTAGCATCACTTGGAAAGTGCTTGTCAACTTGGTCGCACTATATAAATCCATGCAACCGGCATGGATTTATATACTGTGACCGAAAGAATGGTAAAAAATAAAAAAATAAATCTATACTTACCTTCCGATGGCCCCCAGAGTCTTGATTCCCTCTGTCCTGGCTGCCGGCAGGGGTACACTGAAGGACCTGCCGACGTCAGCGTCGCGTGACCAGTCACATGACTGACGTCAGCGCAGGTCCTTCAGTCCATCGCTAGCTGCCGGCATGAAAGGACGAGCGCAGCGGGGGCCGTCAGAAGGTAAATATAATCTTTATTTATTTATTTTTTCACAGTTTCTATGGTACCCGGGTCCGGAGGAGAGTCTCCTCTCCTCTAGACCTGGGTACCGTCCGCACATTGAACGCATGGATTCCGCATGTGCTTATCTAGTGAAGCGGAATACATGCATTCTAATGCAAGTCAATGGCGGCGAAAAAGCAGCACTTCCGCAAAATAATTGGTAGTGCTGCGTTTTTTTCCGCAATGATAATCCGCAGCGGAAATTTCCGCAGCATGTGCACAGCACATGCGGATTATCATTGGGGAACATGGCAGGCCTTCTACCATGCGTTTTTTAAGCGTTTCTGCAGCGTTTTTGCCGCTGCAGAAACGCTTAAAAAAACGCATCGTGGGCACACAGCCTGAGTGAGGGCCCATCCTTATTGGGTACACCTCACTTTTTTTTTTTTTTTTTTTTATCAAAAGTGTGTCAACTAAGTACCCTGTGTAATTCACATACGCACTATTTACTGACTGCAGGGCATTTGCTAATTTGTTTTTATCCTAGGTTATATATGGAATATTTAGTAGAACCTATTGCCACTGAATGTGTTACTTGTTCTCAAGCTTAAGATTTCATTTTCATTAGCCCCTAAAGTTAGTAATATTTCATCTTGGCATTCTTAATTTTCCTTACTAAAGAAGTCAACGCCAAAAAACTTTCTAGTATGTTTAAGATATTTATTGAAAGATATTTGAAGTGAAGCCCAATTCAAGATATTTATAAAGCAAGATCGACCAAACAAGACAAGCCTTTACTGCACAACCACCACAACCCCTAAGTGTAACAGACCAGTGCCCCTCCCCCATAGCCTTCCTCCCTACTATCACTGAAGGAGAGCTTTCTCAACTCCTCTCCAAACCCCACTTCACCACTTTGTGCACTTGACCCCATCCCACATCCTCCCCAACCTCACCACCACGCTTATCCCAGCCGTAACACATCTCTTTAACCCATCGTTAACTTCTGGTACCTTCCCTTCTGCTTTCAAACATGTCACGATCACACCTATTCTGAAGAAACCATTTCTTGAACCGACCGCTATGTTCAGCTATCGTCCCATATCGCTGCTCCCATTCGCCTTCAAACTCCTCAAACAGCATGTCTATGCTGAACTTTCCACCCACCTCTCATCTAATTCACTATTTGACAACCTGCAATTTGGCTTCCATCCCACAACTTCACCGAAACTGCCCAGACCAACATTACTAACTTCTTACTTACTACAAAAGCTAATACCTACATGACACCTAAGAGTCATGATAAGTTCCAAAAGGAGTCAATAGTTTTAAAAATAAGCACAATTTTATTGAATATTAAACATACAAATACAGTAAAAGAACTGTGATCATTTGAACATCAGAGCAAGAGGAAAGTTCCCCATAAAGTTTTAAAACGAGGTCCAGATAAAGGTTCCACAGAAAATGCAGTGCAAGTCACAGATGACCAGGGAGAAAAAAGGAGAGGGGAATCAAAGAGCCTCATAAGTCACAGAGTACTCAATATCTGCCATATACCCTACATTGCCATTGTTCACCAATGACCTGATATAATGTTCTACTCCTTGTGTCCCCCTTTCACTATATACCTGTCTTCTGTCCTTCCTCTGCTCTGTGGATTGAATACAGTTTTCAAACTCTTCATATGAATATACTTACTATAGCGTTATTTGGGGATCCTCATTCTGTTCTCCGTCATTGCTGGACCTGCGCGTGCGCGCCTGCACATATCTGCCGCTGCTCAGTCTCCGGCGTTCATGCGACGTTCGCACACGGGGCCGGGGGAAGTGCACCCTCTGACCCCCGCGCGTCGTCGTGATATCCCGGATGCTGTGTGCGAAGCGGTGTTTGAGATGGCGCGCACGCGCTAACTTGGTCCGGCTTTTGATTACACAGCTGCGTTAGCAGCATATAATGAACACACTCCATTAACACCACCAGGTCACTTTCCCCTTGAAAAAGGTGCTATATGCACCGAAACGTGCGTAGGGGCACGGGATTTTGAATCAGCAGTGCAGGCACACAGGGTAGGTAAACGTGACATGGAGATTTCTCCATTCTATGACTAGTAATGTGTTTAACCATCTTTGAGTCTGAACCTGGGAACTGGCACTCATAGCATGTTTCATGAAATTCATGTTTTACCAATAGAAACTGTTTTCTGCCTATACTCGGAGTCCCTTTAACCCTAGAACGCATGACCATAAAAATCTACTTTTTCACATACCTGGGGCCTTTTAGGCCCATGTGCAAATAACATGGAATAACTCAAACAAAAATGACAAATAACTATATACCTGAGGAATACCTAGAGTTTCAAAATTAAAGTAAATCTTGCGGAAAATAGAAAACAATTAACAGGGCGGGCCTGCGAGGCCCCAGGTATGCGTTCTAGGGTTAATATTATATGCAGTATGCAATTTATAGGTACAACTGTGATGTAGGGTATATGGCAGATATTGAGTACTCTGTGACTTATGAGGCTCTTTGATTCCCCTCTCCTCCCTGCTCATCTGTGACTTGCACTGCATTTTCTGTGGAACCTTTATCTGGACCTCGTTTTAAAACTTTATGGGGAACTTTCCTCTTGCTCGGATGTTCAAATGATCACAGTTCTTTTACTGTATTTGTATGTTTAATATTCAATAAAATTGTGCTCATCTTTAAAACTATTGACTCCTTTTGGATCTTATCATGACTCTTAGGTGTCATGTTGTAGGTATTAGAATTTATCAGTCTTGATCCATAATGAAAGCTGTTGCCCTCAACTATTTTTGGTTCTAATTACTACAAAAGCTAACAGACAATTCTCTATACTCCCTCTTCTACACCTGTCCCCTGCCTCCAACAGTCGACCACTCCCTCCTAGTACAAATCCTCTCTTCCCTTGGTGTCAGAGACCTTGCCCTATCCTGGATTTCCTCATACCTTTCTAAACACCCCCCCCTACACACACACTACCTCCTCTTCCCGCCCTCTCTCTCTTGGTGTCCCTCAAGGCTCTGTCCTGGGACCCCTACTCTTGTCAATCAGTACCTTTGGCCTGGGACAACTCAAAGTCCAAAAGGTTTCCATTACTACATATACATTGATGACACTCAGATTTACCTCTCTGCCCCAGACATCACCACTCTGCTGTCCAAAATCCCAGAGTGTCTACCATATCCTCCTCTTTCTTCCTAAAACTCATAGTGGACAAAACTGAACTCATTTTTCGCCCGTCTCACCTAACCCCTCTACGTGATCTATCACAATTAATGACATCACACTCTCTCCAGTACCAGAAGTCCGCTGCCTTGGAGTAACCCTTAACTCTGTCCTGTCCTTCAAACTGCAGATCCAAGCTCTCGCCACCTCCAACTCAAACATATTTCCAGAATCTGTGGTTTCCTCAACCCATAATCGACTAAAATGATAGTGCATGCCCTCATCTCCCACAATATCCTCCTCTGTGGTCTCCCTGCTAACACTCTCGTACCTCTTCAGTCGGTCCTTCACTCTGCTGCCAGACTAATCTACCTCTCTCCTTGCACTCCTCACCCAATCTCCTCCAAAACTTCTCCAGAGTATCCCCATCCTCTGAAATTCTGTGCCGCAACACATCCAATTTGCCAAACTCGGAACCTTCAGATGGAACTTGAAACCCCATCTCTTCAAGAAAACTTACACCCTGCAATGACCCCGCTGCCTCCTCACCACAACTGAAGCTGCTGCAATTTCCTATTCTACTCTCTCCTTCCCCATTATCCTGTAGACTGTAAGCCCGCAAGGATAGGGCCCTCTCCCCCCTGTACCAGTCTGTCATTGTTAGTTTGTTCACGGCAATTTACATTTGTATTTTGTATGTAAGCCCTTCTCATGTACACGGCACCATGGAATTAATGGTGCTCTAAAAATAAATGTTATAATAATTTAGGTTTTGTCACTGACTTCAATTAGTTTTATTAGATATGTGGGTTTCAAGTTGGTAGGCTGCTAAAATACTATATTACAATATAATACTTAACTTCTATCATTAAAGCTTACTATGACAAGTAAATAACACAGCATATTCACAATGTGGTCAAAACAAAATCTCCATGAATGAGAAGTCACGTATTGAATTTAGGAAACTGCATAGCGAACTTGCAGCTAGAGCTTCGGTGCTGTTCCAAAAATATCCTAAGCAGCTGGTGAGATCATATTCCTTCTTTTGGAAGACGTTTGGTATATCTAAAATATTTACTATAGGGCAAAAAAAGTTCTGTTCACCCGTTACGGGCCCTACATTGGAGCCATATGTATACCTCTGGAAGGCTGTGACTTATCCCAATGTATAGCCTTACAGATACATCGCTAATAAGCTCCTATTGTAAAACTAAATATATACTACGAGGGGCAGTCAATAAGTAATGCCTCCTATTTTTTTTCTCCTTAAATAAGATAGTTATGTTAAATATTTGAATTTGGCACAATTCCTCAAACCTTCTTCTCCAATCCACAGCAATTGCAACTTCCTGCACCAACAGGTGGCAGGACTGTATCCGTTTGCAAAATGGCTGACATCGATGTTCATATTAGACAACGTTCTGTGATTGAATTCTTGCATGCAGAAGGTGAAACGCCCATTCGAATTCATGACAGACTGAAAAATGTGTACGGTGATGCAACAGTGGATGTCAGTACTGTTAGACTATGGGTTCATCGCTGTAACACAGCTGAAGGGCCATCACCGTTGGCTGACAAAATGCGGAGGGGCAGGCCAGTAACCGCAGTGGCTCCAAGCAACATTCAGCGAGTCGATGACATCATTCGTGGTGACAGCCGGGTGACTGCAGATGAGTTGTGTGGCATTATCTGCCTCAGTAAAGGCAGTGTGATGAAAATTATTGGACAACTGGGATACAGAAAAGTTTGTGCACGGTGGGTCCGATGCTGGAATACATGCGCTTGTTAAACGGCGGACCAAGACTGTGGAAATGGATGGAGATTATATTGAAAAGTGACAAATTAATTGTTAATGTTGTGGTTTTCAACCTATGTAATTGCATTTGAATTTCTTGCCAGTTAAAAGGAGAAAAAAAATAGGAGGCATTACTTATTGACTGACCCTCGTACACTGTATTTGCTTTGTTCTGAGTACATCTGAAATAGCATAGCCTACTACACTATTCAGTACCACCAAGAAAGGCTGTGTTAATGTATGCTGAACCATTAGTGGAGAAATGAAGATTATTTTGGACCCCGTAAATGATTAGGTGCCTATGGATATATTTGGTGTATGAACTAAACATGGGAAGTGAACACTGACTAACATGTTACCAAATAAATGAATGATACATTGTATAATATCCGTATATAACAAACTGTAACTTGAATATACACATTTAATAAAACTTCTATTGTACCTCGATGGAGAAATAAATGGGATGCAAAGAATTAAAATAACTGCGACTTCCCCATACAGGAACAATGCCACTGCTGTCCACTGAAATGTCATGTTAAGTCCTTGAAATCTAGAAAAAAGCAAACAAACGTGTTATAGGCTCATTCACACTACTATTTACAAGGCAGTTGCTGACACGCTTAAGTCATTATGAGCATTGATGGAATATCACAACATCAACAGGAACGAGTCAAAGGCCAAGGAATAATATGCTAACGCTACACAACAGATAGTGTTCTACATCAGATAACCCGGTGACCGATTGCTTTTATTCTCTACAATAAATAGCTGGCAATGAAGACTAATATATAAAAACAGGCCATAGATCGCACTGCACATCCACAAAGCAATGTCAGGATTTTCTTTTAGTCTTGTTGTTGACAATAAGGCTGTGTGCCCACTATGCGTTTTTTAAGCGTTTCTGCAGCGGCAATTCCGCCACAGAAACGCTTAAAAAAAGCATGGTAGAAGGCCTGCCATGTTCCTAAATGATAATCCGCATGTGCTGTGCACATGCTGCGGAAATTTCCGCTGCGGGTTATCATTGCGGAAAAAAACGCAGCACTACCAATTATTTTGCGGAAGCGCTGCGTTTTCGCCGCCACTGACTTTCATTGGAACGCATGGAATCCGCATCACTGCATATGTAGATGCGCATTCCACGCGTTTCAATGTGCGGATGGTACCCCGGGTCTGGGGAAGAGGAGACTCTCCTCCGGACCCGGGTACCATAAAACCTGTAAAAAAAGAATAAAATAAAAAATAAATATGATATTTACCTTCTGATGACCCGCGATGGGCTTGCCTTTGCTTGCCGGTGGTTCGCGGTGGACTGAAGGACCTGCGCTGATGTCATTTAGTCATGTGACGGCAGGTCCTACAGTGTACCGCGAGCTACCGGCAAGCCGAGACGCATCGAATCAAGACTCCAGGGGCCATCAGAAGGTAAGTATAGATTTATTTTTTACCATTCTTTACGGTCACACTATATCAATCCATGCCGGTTGCATGGATTTATATAGTATGACCAAGTTGTCAAGCACTTTTCAAGTGATGCTAAAATCGTTTGTCAACCCGCATGCAGAAATGCATGTGAAGAACGCTTCATATCCGCTTGTCCCTGGCAGGAAAAACGCATGTACAATCCGCATGCGTTTTTTCTGCCAGGGAGATGGAGAAACGCTCAGGAAAAAATCCGGAGCATTTCTGCATCGTGGGCACATAGCCTAACTCAGACAGACAACTGTAATGTGGACTCTAGTTAGCTGCTTTAGGGGATAAGGCCACTTTTTGTCTGTATTATCCGTATTGACAGGCTGCCCGGCAATACCACTCTCAAAAAACTGGGCGTTGTACATACATCATTGTTAAAAGTCAAAAGACGCAAAGTTGAGTTATCCATATCACATGTTCAAGTGTCAACGCATCTGAGACTGACAACAGAACTTTAGAGTAGGTAAACTTCTGATGTTTCAAGTTACTGGAGTGTTTCTCCACAACAGAGACTGCCGTTTCCCTGAGGCCAAACCCTATTACGCTATACAGGAACATGGAAAGGGCTAATGGGGACACTTAGATCCCATGATATGGTCCTGTGTATCCTAAAAAGAGGGAGAGTTAATATGTAACTTTAAAGGGGTTGTCCAAAAAAACTCAGTAAGATAGGTGATAACTTGCTGATTTATTTGGATCCGTCCGCTTGGACCCCAAACGATCGGCAGAAGGGGGGCCTTTTTTCACCGTTAGAATGGAGCAGTAAGGCACATCCTCGACCACTGCTCTATTTACTCCCTATCGGCCTGCTGACTACTGCGCTCGGCTCTTTCCAGCAGTCCCATAGAGAATGAATGGATCGGCAGTTGGACATCTGATCTGCTGCACCATTTTGGAACGCAAATAGAAGATCCCCATCAGGGCTAAAAATTCAACTTTCTGTCAATAGGTGCAGGTCCTTACACGAAGGAGGGCTTGTTATTTGTGGGACAAGTTGTACTTTTGAATGACAGCATTCATTTTATCATGTGATGT